>NC_090845.1:65612994-66212994 GCF_028021215.1 Eschrichtius robustus | reverse complement strand
TGCCAATGCCGGGACACGGATTCCATCCCTGGTCCAGGAAGACCCCACATGCCATGGAGCAACTAAGCCCGTGCGCCACAACTACTGAGCCTGCACTCTAGAGCCCGCGAGCCACAACTACTGAAGCCTGCATGCCACAACTACTGAAGCCCGCCCGCCTAGAGCCCATGCTCCGCAACAAGAGAAGCCACCGCAGTGAGAAAGCCCACGCGCAGCAACAAAGACCCAAAGCAGCCAAAAATAAAAAAATAATAATAATAAATTAAAAAAAAATAAAGTACTCCACAAAGTATTTTTTTTAAAAAAAAGTAAAGATCGTATCCAGCCCTTCTAATTTTGTAGATGAGGAGACTAAGTTCTAGTATAGATAAATGACAGCCATTAAGGCCATTCATTTGTTTATTGCCTTCTGTGTGTTAGATATTTATATAAGGGTAATTAAGACTGTGACAGACCCTAATCACATAGTGAATGTTTGTTGAATTCTAAAGATACTTATCTAATAATTACTAGACCACTATTCATAGAGGGAAACACCTAAAACAGTTTTTTCTTAAAATGGGAAGATTTCATATAAGACATAAATTGTAATGATTATTATATAGTTGCCTCTCTACTACACTAATTAATATTGAAAGGACTTATGAATTTTGAATGATAGAATTTTGGATTTGTTTCATTAATATTGATATGGTAGAAACCGAGGCATCATATACTTAATCCATAGTGCCTTTTTTATCTATGTTTAACAAGTCCTTGACTCTTGATCCTGACACTGATCATATATTTTCTTCATTTTTTTAAATTAATTTTTATTGGAGTATAGTTGATTTACAATGTTGTGTTAGTTTCTGCTGTACAGCAAAGTGAGTCAGTTATACATATACTTATACATATATCCACTCTTTTTAGATTCTATTCCCATATAGGTCATTACAGAGTATTGAGTAGAGTTCCCTGTGCTATACAGTAGGTTCTTATTAGTTATCTATTTTATATATAGTAGTGTGTATTGTTAATCCCAACCTCCTAATTGATCCTTTCCCCCCCTTTCCTCTTTGGTAACCATAACTTTGTTTTCTATGTCTGTGGGTCTATTTCTGTTTTGTAAATAGGTTCATTTTTACCATTTTTTTAGATTCCACATATAAGCAATATCATATGATATTTGTCTTTCAACGTCTGACTTACTTCACTCAGTATGACAATCTCTAGGTCCATCCATGTTGCTGCAAATGGCATTATTTTGTTCTTTTCTTTGGCTGAGTAATATTCCATTGTGTATATGTACCACATCCTCTTTATCCATTCCTCCGTTGATGGACATTTAGGTTGCTTCCATGTCCTGGCTATTGTAAATAGTGCCACAATGAACATTGGGGTGCATGTATCCTTTTGAATTATGGTTTTCTCTGGATATATTCCCCGGAGTGGGATTGCTGGATCATATGGTAATTCTATTTTTAGTTTTTTAAGGAACCTCCATACTGTTCTCCATAGTGGCTATACCAACTTACATTCCCACCAACAGTGTAGGAGGGTTTCCATTTCTCTACACCCTCTCCAGCATTTATTGTTTGCAGATTTTTTGATGATGGCCATTCTGACTGGTGTGAGGTGATGCTGTGTAGTTTTGATTTACATTTCTCTAATAATTAGTGATGTCGAGCATCTTTTCATGTGCCTCTTGGCCATCTGTATGTCTTCTTTGGAGAAATGTCTATTTAGATCTTCTGCCCATTTTTTGATTGGGTTGTTAGGTTTTTTGATATTGAGCTGTATGAGCTGTTTGTATATTTTGGAGATTAATCCCTTGTCATTCACATTGTTGGCAAATATTTTCTCCCATTTTCTGGGTTGTCTTTTCGTCTTGTTTATGGTTTCCTTTGCTGTGCAAAAGCTTTTGTGTTTAATTAGGTCCCATTTGTTTATTTTTGTTTTTATTTTCATTACTCTCAGAGGTGGATCACAAAAGATCTTGCTGCGATTTATGTCAGAAAGTGTTCTGCCTATGTTTTCCTCTAAGAGTTTTATAGTATCTGGTCTTACATTTAGGTCTTTAATCCATTTTGAGTTTATTATTATTAATTTGAGTTTATTAAGAAAAATAGTTTTTCCTTAAAATGGGAGGATTTCATATGATAAGACCTAAATTGTAATGATTATTATACAATTGCCTCTCTACCACACTAATTAATATTAAAAGGACTTAATGAATTTTGAATGATAGAATTTTGGATTTATTTCATCAATATTTATATGGTAGAAACTGAGGCATCATATACTTGTTCCATAGTGCCTTTTTATCTATGTTTAATGAGTCCTCGACTCTTGATCGTGACACTGATCATATACTTTTTTCATTTGGTTTTTTTTTAAACATCTTTATTGAGATTAATTCACATATCATACAGTCACCCACTTAAAGTGTGGATTTAGTATATTCAGTGGATTTTAGTATATTCAGTGGTATATACCACCATCACCATAGTCAATTTTACATTTCCATTACCTCAAAAAGAAACCTGCTACCCTTTTGGCTATCACCCTCCTTCCCCCTCCCGCACCAGGCCTATGCAACCACTAATCTATGTTCAGTCTCTATAGATTTGTCCATTCTGGACATTTCACATAAATGGAATCATATAATATTTGGTCTTGAGACTGGCTTCTTTCACTTAGCATTGTTTTCAAGGTTCATGCATGTTATGGCATGCATTAAATACCTCATTCCTTTTTATGGCTGAATAATATTCGATGATATGGATGTAAAAGATTATGCGTTCATCAGTTGATAGACATTCAGGTTGTTTCCATCTTTTGGCTATTATGAATAATGCTGCTATAAACATTCATGTACAAGTTTTATATGGACATAAGTTTTCATTTCTCTTGGGTGTATACCTAAGAGTAGAATTGTTGTGTCATATGGTAATTCTGTTTAGTTCTTTAAGGAACTGCCAGACTGGTTTTCAAAGTGACTACAACATTTTACATTAGTATTAGAAGTGTACAGGGTTCCAGTTTCTCCATATCCTAGCTAATTGTTGTTATCTGACGTTTTTTAGTCTAGCCATCTTGGTGGGTGTGAAGTCATGTATCCTTGTGGTTTTGATTTGTATTTCCTTGATGACTAAAGATGTTGAGCATCTATCCATGTGCTTATTGCCCATTTGTATATATTCTTTGGAGAAATGTCAGTTCAGGTCCTTTGCCCAATTTTTAATTGGATTATTGGTCTTTTTATTATTGAGATATGAGTCTTTATTCTAGATTCAATTCCCTTATCAGATATATGATTTGCAAATATTTTCTCCCATTCTGTGGGTTGTCTTTTTCTTTCTTGATAGTGTCCTTTGAAGCACAAAAAATTTTCATTTTGTTGAAGTCAAATTTATTTTAATTTTTCTTTTGTTGGTCATACTTTTGGTGTTGTAGCTAAAAATCCATTGCCGTATCTAAGGTCATGAATATTTACCCTTATGTTTTCTTCTAAGAATTTTATAACTTAATTCTAGTGAGATATAGAAACATTACTTTTGCATAGTTCTAGTTCCTTACCCTGCTTTGTTGTTTTACTTTTATAGATATTACATCTATAAATGTTAAAATCCTAACAATACATTGTCATAATTATGACTTTATATAATTTTATGACTTTTAAAGAAGCTGAGAGAAGAAAGGAGGGTAAGTAAATATTTATGGCTTTTTTTATATTAACCTTCATATTTATCATTTCTGGTTCTCTTCATTTGTGCTCTTGTGTTTGAGTTACCATCTGGAGTCATTTCCTTATCCCAATATAGCTGTGCTCCCACCCATCTCCTTTGTGCTGTTATTGGCAAGTATAATGCATCTCTATATGTTATAGGCTTAATCATACATTATATAAATATTATTTTATACAATTGCTTTTGAAATTAGTACAAGGAAGAAAGTAGAAAAGTATGCATTTATACAGTCTTTTATAATAACACAATTACCTTTTCCTGTGCTCTTGTTTTTTTGTGTGTGTGGATTTGAATTACAGTCTGAGGTCACTTGCTTTCAGGCTAAAGAACTTACATTAGTATTTCTTGTAAGGTAGTTCGGCTAGTAACAGATTCTCTCAATTTTTGTTTGTCTGGGAATGTCTTTATTTTGCCTTTATTTTTGAACAACAGCTTTCCTGGATATAGGATTCTTCCTTGGCAGTTTTTTCTTTGAGCCCTTTGAATACAGTATCCTACTGCTTTACAGCCTATACTTGTTTCTGCTAAGGAGTTAGCTGTTAGTTTTATTGGGGTTCTCTTATTAGTGAGGAGTCTTTTTTCTCTTGTTACTTTCAAGATTTTCCCCTTGTTTTTGGCTTTCAGTATTTTTACTATAATGTGTCTGTGGATCTCTTTGCATGTTTCCTATTTGGAATTTGTTGAGCTTCCTGGATGTGTAAATTTTTGTTCTTTTTAATAAGCTTTGGAGGCTTTCAGCCATTATTTCATTGAGTAGTTTTTCTTCCCCTTTATCTCTCTCCTTTCTTTCTGGTACAGTCATTATACATATATTGGTGCACTTAATAATGTCCTACATTTCTCTGAGAATCTGTTTATTTTTTTTTCACTCTTTTTAAATCTCTGTTCTTCATATTGCATGATTTCTATTGCTCATCTTCAAGTTCATTAATTCTTTGTTCTCTCAGTTCACATCTACTGTTGAGCACCTCTACTTAATTTTTCATTTCAGTTATTGTAATTTTCAACTCTAGGATTTCCACTTGGTTCTTTTTTTATAATTCCTATACATATCAATACATTCCTACTGATACTATACCTGTGATGTGACATTGTCATCACACCTTCCTTTATTTATTATTTTTTTCTTGAATTTTTGAATTTTATTTTTTTATACAGCAGGTTATTATTAGTCATCCATTTTATACACATCAGTGTATACATGTCAATTCCAATTTCCCAGTTCATCACACCACCACCCCCACCAGCCGCTGCTTTCCCACCTTGGTGTCCATATGTTTGTTCTCTACGTCTGTGTCTCAATTTCTGCCCTGCAGACTGGTTCATCTGTACCATTTTTCTAGGTTCCACATATATGCGTTAATATGCGATATTTGTTTTTCTTTTTCTGACTTACTTCACTCTGTGTGAGAGTCTCTAGATTCATCCATGTCTCTACAAATGACCCAATTTCGTTCCTTTTTATGGCTGAGTAATATTCCATTGTATATATGTACCACATCTTCTTTATCCATTCCACTGTTGATGGGCATTTAGGTTGCTTCCATGACCTGGCCATTGTGAATAGTGCTGCAATGTACATTGGGGTGCATGTGTCTTTTTGAATTATGGTTTTCTCTGGGTATATGCCCAGTAGTGGGATTGCTGGGTCATATGGTAATTCTATTTTTAGATTTTTAAGGAACCTCCATACTGTTCATCATAGTGGCTGTATCAATTTACATTCCCAACAACAGTGCAAGAGGGTTCCCTTTTCTCCACATCCTCTCCAGCGTTTGTTGTTTGTAGGTTTTCTGATGATGCCCATTCTAACTGGTGTGAGGTGATACCTCATTGTAGTTTAGATTTGCATTTCTCTAATAATTAGTGATGTTGAGCAGCTTTTCATGTGCTTCTTGGCCATCTGTATGTTCTCTTTGGAGAAATGTCTATTTAGGTCTTCTGCCCATTTATTGATTGGGTTGGTTGTTTTTTTAACATTGAGCTGCATGAGCTGTTTATATATTTTGGAGATTGATCCTTTGTCCATTGATTTGTTTGCAAATATTTTTTTCCCATTCTGAGGGTTGTCTTTTCGTCTTGATTGCAGTTTCCTTTGCTTTGCAAAAACTTTTAAGTTTCATTAGGCCCCATTTGTTTATTTTTGTTTTTATGTCCATTACTCTAGGAGGTGGATCAAAAAAGATCTTGCTGTGATTTATGTCAAAGAGTGTTCTTCCTATGCTTTCCTCTGAGAGTTTTATAGTGTCCAGTCTTACATTTAGGTCTCTAATCCATTTTGAGTTTATTTTTCTGTGTGGTGTTAGGGAGTGTTCTAATTTCATTCTTTTACATGTAGCTGTCCAGTTTTCCCAGCACCACTTATTGAAGAGACTGTCTTTTCTCCATTGTATATCCTTGCCTCCTTTGTCATAGATTAGTTGACCATAGGTGCGTGGGTTTATCTCTGGGCTTTCTATCGTGTTCCATTGATCTATATTTCTGGTTTTGTGCCAGTACCATATTGTCTTGATTACTGTAGCTTTGTAGTATAGCCTGAAGTCAGGGAGTCTGATTCCTCCCGCTCCGTTTTTTTCCCTCAAGACTGCTTTGGCTATTCGGGGTCTTTTGTGTCTCCATACAAATTTTAAGATTGTTTTTTCTAGTTCTGTAAAAATGCCATTGGAAATTTGATAGGGATTGCATTGAATCTGTAGATTGCTTTGGGTAGTATAGTCATTTTCACGGTATTGATTCTTCCAATCCAAGAACATGGTATATCTCTCTATCTGTTGGTATCATCTTTAATTTCTTTCAACAGTGTCTTATAGTTTTCTGCATACAGGTCTTTTGTCTCCTTAGGTAGGTTTATTCCTAGGTACTTCATTCTTTTTGTTGCAGTGGTAAATGGGAATGTTTCCTTAATTTCTCTTTCAGATTTTTCATCATTAGTGTATAGGAATGCAAGAGATTTCTGTGCATTCATTTTGTATCCTGCAACTTTACCAAATTCATTGATTAGCTCTAGTAGTTTTCTGGTGGCGTCTTTAGGATTCTCTATGTATAGTATCATGTCATCTGCAGATAGTGACAGATTTACTTCTTCTTTTCAAATTTGTATTCCTTTTATTTCTTTTTCTTCTCTGATTGCCATGGCTAGGACTTTCAATCCTGTGTTGAGTAATAGTGGCGAGAGTGGACATCCTTGTCTCGTTCCTGATCTTAGAGGAAATGCTTTCAGATTTTCACCATTGAGAATGATGTTTGCTGTGGGTTTGTCATATATGGCCTTTATTATGTTGAGGTAGGTTCCCTTTATGCCCACTTTTTGGAGAGTTTTTATCATAAATGGGTGTTGAATTTTGTCAAAAGCTTTTTCTGCACCTATTGAGATGATCATATGGTTTTTATTCTTCAATTTGTTAATGTGGTGTATCACATTGATTGATTTGCGTATATTGAAGAATCCTTGCGTCCCTGGGATAAATCCCACTTGATCATGGTGTATGATCCTTTTAATGTGTTATTGGATTCTGTTTGCTACTATTTTGTTGAGGATTTTTGCATCTATATTCATCTGTGATATTGGTCTGTAATTTTCATTTTTTGTGGTATCTTTGGTTTTGGTATCAGGGTGATGGTGGCCTCATAGAATGAGTTTGGGAGTGTTCCTTCCTCTGCAATTTTTTGGAAGAGTTTGAGAAGGATGGGTGTTAGCTCTTGTCTAAATGTTTGATAGAATTCACCTGTGAAGCCATCTGGTCCTGGACTTTTGTTTGTTGGAAGAGTTTTAATAACAGTTTCAATTTCATTGTTTGTGATTGGTCTGTTCATATTTTCTGTTTCTTCCTGGTTCAGTCTTGGAAGGTTATACCTTCCTAAGAATTTGTCCATTTCTTCCAGGTTGTCCATTTTATTGGCATAGAGTTGCTTGTAGTAGTCTCTTAGGATGCTTTGTATTTCTGCGGTGTCTGTTGTAACTTCTCCTTTTTCATTTCTAATTTTATTGATTTGAGTCCTCTCCCTCTTTTTCTTGATGAGTCTGGCTAATGGTTTATCAATTTCGTTTATCTTCTCAAAGAACCAGCGTTTAGTTTTATTGATTTCTTCAGTAATCTCTTGGTTGTTTAGTAATGTTTAGCCTCCATGTGTTTGTGTTTTTTACTTTTTTTTCCCCTGTAATTGATTTCTAATCTCATAGTGTTGTGGTCAGAAAAGATGCTTGATATGATTTCAGTTTTCTTAAATTTACGGAGGCTTGATTTGTGACCCAAGATGTGATCTATCCTGGAGAATGTTCAGTGCACACTTGAGAAGAAAGTGTAATCTGTTTTTGGATGGAATGTCCTATAAATATCAATTAAATCTATCTGGTCTATTGTGTCATTTAAAGCTTCTGTTTCCTTATTTATTTTCATTTTGGATGATCTGTGCATTGGTGTAATTGAGGTGTTAAAGTTCCCCACTACTATTGTGTTACTGTCGATTTCCTCTTTTATAGCTGTTAGCAGTTTCCTTATGTATTGAGGTGCTGCTATGTTGGGTGCATATATATTTATAATTGTTATATCTTCTTCTTGGATTGATCCCCTGATCATTATGTAGTGTCCTTCCTTGTCTCTTGTAACATTCTTTATTTTAAAGTCTATTTTATCTGATATGAGTATAGCTACTCCAGCTTTCTTTTGATTTCCATGTGCATGGAATATCTTTTTCCATCCCCTCACTTTCAGTCTGTATGTGTCCCTAGGTCTGAAGTGGGTCTCTTGTAGACAGCATATATATGGGTCTTGTTTTTGTATCCATTCAGCAAGCCTGTGTGTTTTGGTTGGAGCATTTAATCCATTCACGTTTAAGGTAATTATCGATATGTATGTTCCTATGACCATTTTCTTAATTGTTTTGGGTTTGTTTTTGTAGGTCCTTTTCTTCTCTTGTGTTTCCCACTTAGAGAAGTTCCTTTAGCATTTGTTGTAGAGCTGGTTTGGTGGTGCTGAATTCTCTTAGCTTTTGCTTGTCCGTAAAGCTTTTGATTTCTCCATGGAATCTGAATGAGATCCTTTCCCGGTAGAGTAATCTTGGTTGTAGGTTCTTCCCTTTCATCGCTTTAAGTATATCATGCCACTCCCTTCTGGCTTGTAGAGTTTCTGCAGAGAAATCAGCTGTTAACCTTATGGGAGTTCCCTTGTACGTTATTTGTCATTTTTCTCTTGCTGCTTTCAATAATTTTTCTTTGTTTTTAATTTTTGCCAATTAATTACTATATGTCTCAGTGTGTTTCTCTTTGGGTTTATCCTCTATGGGACTCTCTGCACTTCCTGGGCTTGGGTGTCTATTTCCTTTCCCATGTTAGGGAAGTTTTCGACTATAATCTCTTCAAATATTTTCTCGGGTCTTTTCTCTGTCTCTTCTCCTTCTGGGACCCATATAATGCGAATGTTGTTGCATTTAATATTGTCCCAGAGGTCTCTTAGGCTGTCTTCATTTCTTTTCATTCTTTTTTCTTTATTCTGTTCTGCAGCAGTGAATTCCACCATTCTGTCTTCCAGGTCACTTATCTGTTCTTTTGCCTCAGTTATTCTGCTATTGATTCCTTGTAGTGCATTTTTCATTTCAGTTATTGTGTTGTTCAGTTCTGTTTGTTTGTTCTTTAATTCTTCTAGATCTTTGTTAAACATTTCTTGTATCTTCTCGATCTTTGCCTCCATTCTTTTCCGAGGTGCTGGATCATCTTCACTCTCATTATTCTGGATTCTTTTTCTGGAAGGTTGCGTATCTCCACTTCATTCAGTTGTTTTTCTGGGGTTTTATCTTGTTCCTTCATCTGGTACATAGCTGTCTGCCTTTTCATCTTGTCTGTCTTTCTGTGAATGTGGTTTTTGTTCCACAGGCTGCAGGATTGTAGTTCTTCTTGCTTCTACTGTCTGCCTTCTGGTGGATGAGGCTATCTATGAGGCTTGTGCAAGTTTCCTGATGGGAGGGACTGGTGGTGGGTAGACCTGGCTGTTGCTTTGGTGGGCAGAGCTCAGTAAAACTTTAATCCACTTGTCTGCTGATGGGTGGGGCTGGGTTCCCTCCCTGTTGGTTGTTTGGCCTGAGGCGACCCAACACTGGAGCCCGCCCTGGGCTCTTTGGTGGGGCCAATGGCAGACTCTGGGAGGGCTCACGCCAAGGAGGACTTCCCAGAACTTCTGCTGCCAGTGTCCTTGTCCTCACAGTGAGCCACAGCCACCCCCGCCTCTGCAGGAAACCCTCCAACACTAGCAGGTAGGTCGGGTTCAGTCTCCTGTGGGGTCACTGCTCCTCCCCCTGGGTCCCGATGCACACACTACTTTGTGTGTGCCCTGCAAGAGTGGAGTCCGTTTCCCCCAGTCCTGTCAAAGTCCTGCAATCAAATCCTGCTAGCCTTCGAAGTCTTATTCTCTAGGAATTCCTCCTCCCGTTGCTGGACCCCCAGGTTGGGAAGCCTGACGTGGGGCTCAGAACCTTCACTCCAGTGGAGGGACTTCTGTCGTATAAGTGTTTTCCAGTTTGTGAGTCACCCACCCAGCAGTTATGGGATTTGTTTTTATTGTGATTGCACCCCTTCTACTGTCTCATTGTGGCTTCTCCTTTGTCTTTGGATGTGGGGTGTCCTTTTTGGTGAGTTCCAGTGTCTTCCTGTTGATGATTGTTCAGCGGTTAGTTGTGATTCTGGTGTTCTTGCAAGAGGGAGTGAGAGCACGTCCTTCTTCTCTGCCATCTTGAACCAATCTTCCTTTATTTCTTTAACAGGGTTTGCTTTAGTCTTTGAACATATTTATAATGACAGGTTTGAAGGTATTTTCTCTTCAGTCTGACATCTGGTCAAAACCATAGGCAGTTTCTTTTGCCTGCTTTTTTCCTCAGTGTATAGGTTGTAGTTTCATGTTTCTTTGTGTGTCTTGCAATTTTTTTGAAACTGGACATTTTAGATAATGTAGTAACTCTTGGTACTGGTCCCCTCCCTCCCAGGGCTTATTAGTGTTATTTACTTGTTTGTTTGTTTATTTAGGAACTGGCTGGATTTTAGTGCTGTCTCTCTCCACCCTTCCCTTGCTCCCCACTTCACAGTGTTACTGCCTCTGATGTTGCCTCTTAAGCAGCATAGCCTTACCAGCATAGCTTTGCATATGCCCAGTCACCCTGAGAGGGCAGTGGTTTTGCTGAAGCTCTCTCTGTCTCTTTTCCAGTTATGCTCCAATTGTTGCTGGGAGATCAACACTGTTTTTTCCAACAGTGCCCTGGGGCAGAAATTGTTTCACCGACTAAAGCCATCAGATTGGGGTTCCTTTGAAGTGCAGGTTGTTGAGGTCAGTGTTTGAGGTTTTTTGCGACCCTAGGCAGTCTTCTCCTGTACATTTCCCTCCTTGGTTTTCTGGTTCTCTGGGGCAAACCAGCTGACCTACAGTTCAGCCTCTAGTTCAGCCTCTATGTCCAGTGATTCCACTAGTCTCCTCCTACTTGCCTTTCACCTCAACCTCTACTATATTTGAGAGTAGCCTTGGGCTTGAACTAATCCACGTCTAGTTGTATGAAGTCACTTCCTCTGGGAAGAGATTAGGAGCTATCTGCTTCAGGACCTTCTCTCTCCAGGCAAAATCTCCCAGCCACAGCTCTGGAGCTGGGCGTGGGGGACAGTGGTGGCTTCTCTCTGAGTGATAGCCCCACTTTAGGAGTTGAGCACTAGATGGAGTAGGGGGAGCAGTAGCCTCAGGTCTTTTTGCCTTACCTCTCTTGGTATGCAACTACCCTCTTATGAGTCAGGGCCAGGGTGACTGGAGCTTCAGTATTCTCAGTGGCATCACACCCAAGGTAGAGCCTCTGTCCCTCTAGTGGGGGTGTGTGGAAGAAGGGAGACCCTACCTGTTGGCCATGTTAGCCCAGAACTTAGCTTCAGCAACAGGTTGTTGGGGTGAAGGATGAGAAATGCTGATGTCCTGCCTTTCCCAGGAAGATAGTCTTTTGACTATAATCTCAGGGGGCAGAGGGAGCACTGTGCTCCTGGCTGCACCAATCTCAAGTGGAGTTTCCATATGGCTGAACTGGGAGTGGGGAGGCAGGGAGTGTGTCCTGGTTCAAACACCACAGACTCTTGCCGTTCTTACTGAGCTCTAATAGCTTTTCTTGAGTAAATGATATTTCATTTGCTATATGCCTCCAGGACCATTTCTAGGGACTTTAAATGGTAATACTTTATAAATTTCACCAGTTTTGTTGGGGAGTGAGTCTAAGGAGCTCCTTATGTTGTCATGTTAGAAGTGGAACTCTTTTCATTTGTTTTTGACAGGTTCATGTTCTTTGGCATATCGCATGCAGCAAAGCAGTCTGTCCTTTCTCTTTGGTTTGTAGGAGATATTACCAGTGAGGTACTTACCTTGTATGTTCCATTTAGTAGTTCTTTTGGATAGGTACTGTTTTGTTTTCATTTGTTGGCTCTGACATCATGGACAAAGGATGGGAACTTTAATTTCTTCCAGTAGTGTGTAAGTTCCCTCTTCCTGCCCTCCCACTGGTGACTAGCTGCTGATAATTAACAAAGTAGATAAAAGTTAAGAGACTTCTGGCCTTCATAATAACTGAAGTGGGAATATAATAACACTAGGGAAATAATCCTCCTACTCTGCTTTTTAGAGATCCTAAAGTTTTAAGATTTAAGTTTCATAACATAAGATGCATGTCAAGAAATTACAGTGAATACTGAGAAGACACAAAATGTAATAAGAAAGTGAAAAACAGAACTTAACAGGAAAAAATTAAGGATGTTTTCAAGTGGATTATTTTGCATGGAACTGAAGAGGGTGAGAGGTGATTCAGTTACATTTAAAGTATCTGAAGGATAATTAATTTTAAAAAAATTAAAAGCTGTCCTTCTAATAGTTCAGTGATACCTGAACGTACCTGGAATATTAGTTTATAATACAGAAATATAGACTTCAGTTGAAGGAAGAGGGATTTCATGTACATATTAGAAGAAATTTCTTAAATTAATAATCCTTTTATTGGGATAACAAAGCAACTTTTTAAATGACGTTCTAAGAGGCAGAAGAAATAACCATTAATCGTAACTTAAGTAGATATCTTCTTAAAGATAGAACTGACTTAAATTTATATTCTTCAGGATCACAGCTCACTTTATTTTTTTAACATTTTATTTATTTATGTATGTATTTATGTATTTATTTATTTTGGCTGTGCCAGGTCTTAGTTGCAGTGTGTGGGATCTTCATTGCGGTGTGTGAACTCTTAGTTGCGGCATGCGAACTCTTTAGTTGTGGCATGCATGCGGGATCTAGTTCCCCGACCAGGGATCGAACCCGGGCCCCCTTCATTGGGAGCGTGGAGTCTTACCCACTGGACCACCAGGCAAGTCCCCACAGCTCACTTTAAAGAGGATAATCTAGCAGAAAGAATATTGGTAAACCAACAATCAGAAGAGTTGGATTCTAGTTTTGGCTTTTGTGTTAGAAGACACTAGAACAAATCATTAGGCAATAATTTGCTATCGTTAGAAGAATATAAGCTATTAGGAAGCAGTCAGCTTGGTTTTGAGAAGAGTAAGACATACCAAACCAATTCAGTTCTTCATATAAGAGAGTGACAGTGTACTCAGAAGTACAGTTGATCTTGATTTCATTAAGGCTCAATTCCTGTCCCCTGTATCATTCTCTCTCAACAAGCCAGGAAGGAATGATATTGCATATATTAAGGAGTCTTGAGGTAGTAGTAAGTATAGCTTACTGGAGAAAATACAGACAATTTGAAGGATTTTGATTTCTAAATATTGAAGAGAATAAACAACTGGTGTACAAAGGACATAACATGGCGCAGTGGAATGAACGTTGGACCAGGACACCTGACCACTTGAGCTCTGTTTCTACTCTAATTATCTTGGACAGATCACTTGTTCCTTTGGACCTCAGTTTCTGTAAAATAAGATTCAGCTACTTGATCTTTAAGGTTTCTTCCACTTCTGTAGTTTCCTGACTTTGATCTGTTGGGACTAGCCCTTTGAATATATACTATTGGGTTGGCCAAAAAGTTCATTTGGGATTTTCCAGATGTTTCAAAAATGCTGAACGAACTTTTTGGCCAACCCAATACCTGTAGTTTGAGAGCCTAGTTTATTACTGGTAGTAGTTTGCCAGGAGCAACATAGGCTACATTTCAGTTCACATGAATTTTTTTAAAAATATTTATTTATTTATTTGGCTATACCAGGTCCCAGTTGCGACATGCGGGATCTTCAGTTGCAGCATGCAGGATCTTTAGTTGTAGCATGCAGGCTCCTAGCTGCAGCATGCAGGATCCAGTTTGCTGACCAGGGATCGAACCCGGGCCCCCTGCATTGGGAACGCAGAGTCTCAACCACTGGACCACCAGGGAAGTCCCCACATGACTTTTTAATGGAGCAAATTTGTATTGTCGTCTCTTCTCATACTACTTATTGATATTAGTGTAGGAGTAGAAGAACTGAGATTGATGGTGAGTTTAGTATTTGCTAGTGTTGGGGAGATGGAATTAGAGTGGAGGAAATGTAAGCTAGGTTCTAAAATCATCTAGGAAGGTAGAAAAGATTCTAAGGAGGTGGTGGAGAGTAGCGGCATTACTATAAACATTTTTATAAATTAAAGATGAAGCTTACATGGGCTATAAATGATAAGGAATGGAAATAAAAAGGTCTTAGAAACTTCTTACGTCTAAAGGTCTTCTGCCACTTGCAGAAGTGGCACTGGGGATTGAGAAGAGGAATTCAGAGGACCCTTCATTCAGAAATGGTTGAATAAATAACATTCTCTAAACCATTGACATATTGATTTGAATTGGTTATTAAGATTAATAGGAGGGGGAGAAAAGTTCATAATAGTGGTTCTAAACTTTCATTTAGAACAATAGGCCCTTTGAGAATCTGATAAAAGCTATGAACTTTCCCCCTAGAAAAATGCACATACACATATGCTTCATTTTGCATGCAATATCAGGGGTATCAGAGAATCCCCGATAAATATTGCAGGCTGGTGGGTTTCTAATGTAGTTTCTAAGTAGCCAGTGGCAGAGTAAAGGGCCCTTGTCACCGGGCAGTGGGGGTAGAAATGGAATGGAAACCTGTTTTGCTCTTACCAAACTTTTTATTAAATGCAAAATGCAGTAATACATCAATATTCAATGTTGTGATCTTAAAGTTGTTGGTTTTTCAAAGGAGTGTGTACTTTCCATGTTGTAAAATATACAATAGAGGCGAAATTGCCTGTTCTGTATGTGATTCTTATAGTTTTCCTTTTTAATTTTATTTATACATTTCTCTTTAATTGTATAAAATCACATCTAATAAACATGAGAAAAATACCCACAATCTCACCTCTTAAATAATTTTCCATTTTCCCCCTGAATTTCAGTTCTTATATGTACATAATTTTTACATTGCTGAGATAATTTTAAATCCTGTTTCTTTGCAGATGACATGATACTATACATAGAGAATCCTAAAGATGCTACCAGAAAACTTCTAGAGCTAATCAATGAATTTGGTAAAGTAGCAGGATACAAAATGAATGCACAGAAATGTCTTGCATTCCTATACACTAATGATGAAAAATCTGAAAGTGAAATTAAGAAAACACTCCCATTTACCATTGCAACAAAAAGAATAAAATATCTAGGAATAAACCTACCTAAGGAGACAAAAGACCTGTATGCAGAAAACTATAAGACACTGATGAAAGAAATTAAAGATGATACAAATAGATGGAGAGATATACCATGTTCTTGGATTGGAAGAATCAACATTGTGAAAATGACTCTACTACCCAAAGCAATTTACAGATTCAATGCAATCCCTATCAAACTACCACTGGCATTTTTCACAGAACTAGAACAAAAAATTTCACAATTTGCATGGAAACACAAAAGACCCCAAATAGCCAAAGCAATGTTGAGAAAGAAAAACGGAGCTGGAGGAATCAGGCTCCCTGACTTCAGACTATACTACAAAGCTACAGTAATCAAGACAGTATGTTACTGGCACAAAAACAGAAACATAGATCAATGGAACAGGATAGAAAGCCCAGAGATAAACCCACGCACATATGTTCACCTTATCTTTGATAAAGGAGGCAAGCATATACAGTGGAGAAAAGACAGCCTCTTCAATAAGTGGTGCTGGGAAAACTGGACAGGTACATGTAAAAGTATGAAATTAGAACACTCCCTAACATCATATACTTATAAGCATTCTTTTACTTAGTACTCAGTCTTTACCAAAATTAGGTCTTTTAATTATTTAATATTTTAGTAATTTTAATAGGTATATATTTAGCTGCCTGCAAAAGGACATTTTTGTTGTTTTGATATTTTCTTTCCGTTTTTAAAATCTCTCTCCCTAAAGTCCTCATTTGTGCTCTTGACACTCTTGTAAAGTTTGTCACTAGTGAGTAAATAAACTTTTCAGATCTTTTATTATGTCGTTTGATCTTTACAGTAGCCCTGTGAGGTAGGTGAACATTTCATTGTAGTAGCAATGGCCTATTCTGTCCTTTTCAGTCCCTCAACTTCTGCCCTTGTTTTAGGCCCTTGTAACTTTACGCATGACTTTTCTCACTGCCTCAGGCATTCACCCTTCCAACCCATCCCACACAAAACATCCAGATTATTCTTCCTAAAGCATAACTCTGATAAGTATGACTTTCCTGCTTGTGGACTTCAGTGGTCTCTACACCTTAGCCTGCTGTTCAAGGCCCTAAAGGATTTTCACTTAACTAGCTTGCTAGCCATATTATTAACTATTTCTCTATAAATACTCTGCCCCTTCAGCCACCCTGGATTGCTCCCTGTTCCTTGGACATTGTGCTTTTTTGTTTTTGTTTCTTCATTTATACCATACACTCTGTCTGAAATGTCCTCTCTCTAACTCCTTTCTGTTTTTCAAATCTTAGCTCAAGGGCCAATTTATGTCACAGAACTATTCCTTATAAGCTTATAAGACACTGATTTCTTCCTCCTCTGAATTCCTATAATACCTTTTTCTACAAGTACAGTTATCATGTGTCTTGTGGAGGAGGTAAGATTTTATGCACCTAAAAGGCAGATACATTCCAGTCATCTTTTTTATCTTGCACATAGCTGGGCATGGTATCTCACATGTAGCAGACACTCAGAAAATATTTATAAAATGAGTGATTAAACCCTATAATCAAATCAAAACAAAGTCTAACATAAGAATAAATAATGTTTGCTTTGGAACTATACATTTGCAATAGAAGGCTCACTTCTACGTAAAGTGTGTATTTCAGCAAAATCATAATCAGATTGTGGAATTATTAAACTTGAGGGTAACCTCTTAAGTTTGTCCATTGTATTTCTGTCACTAGGTGGTACTATGGTGGGTTAGTGTCACTGAATGTCAGGTTTTGCTCAGTAACCAAAGCATATATGCTTTTAAAATTTTTGAGTTACTTTATTAGTAGGCATCCTTTGCTTAAAATATGACTTATAAGATGGAGTTCTTTGAGGAATAAGATATATAAAATTTTAGTCCTTGTAGCAATTTTAACTGCAGGCTGTATTTTGGCTTATTTATTAGTTCTCTGATTAAGTTTTCTTTACCACATCCAGAGGTGAAAGAGATGTTAGAGTGGAGAAACTATATCCTAAGAGTGTAGTTTCTCAGATACTGATGTTTTAGGAGAGTAGGCTTTTAAACTGTTAACTTATCATGCTTTTCAAAGCATACTGGAAAAGAGAAGTTGAGGCTTCTATTTTGGTTTACTTATCAGATTATTTTTTACTGATCTTGAGTAACTTGTATTGACTTGTCATTGTAATATATTCGTGTTTTTAAGTGTGTGAATATTTGCCAAGTGTGAACTCTTTCTTCAACCATTCTTAACTATGGTGACTTAACAGCTGTTTGTATGTGTGTGTGTGTATTAGTTTGCTAGGGCTGCCATAACAAAGTACCATAGACTGGGTGGCTTAAACAACAGAAATTTATTTTCTCACAGTTCTGGAGGCTAGAAGTCTGAGATAAGGTGTTGGCAGGGTTGATTTCTTCTGAGACCTCTCTCCTTGGCTTGCAGATGGCTGTCTTCTCTGTCCTCACAAGGTCTTTTCTCTGTGCAAGTCTGTGTCATAATCTCTTCTTATAAGTATACCAGTCATATTAGATAGGTCCCACCCTAATGACCTCACTTAACCTTAATAAACATCTTTAAAGGCCCTATGTCCATATACAGTCACATTTGAGACACTGGGGGTTAGGACTTCAACATGAATTTGGAGGAGACACAATTCAGTCCATGACAGTGTGTGTGTATGTAAATACATAGAAAACTGGAAGCATATACTGCAAACACGCCTCTGGAGAGGGGATGGGTTGGGAGGCCAGAGGACAGTAAAAAGGAACTTTCACTTGTCATTCTAGTTTGGCATTGTTTGATATACTTGTTTTTATAATGAGAAAAATTTCATATTTAAGCTTTTCAGTTGGTGGTCTGATCTTTTTGAATAGGTTGTATTAATATGTTCATTTATTGAACTCTGGTTTGTTTTGTCTACTAGTAATGCATTTTAGCATTCTTGCATATGACTTAATGATTATTTTTTGTAACATAAAACAGTCTTTAACATGTTTAAGAAGCTTTCCTGGAAGTATTCTGCAGCTTTTAGGTTTAGCCAGTTTTGGTTATCATTTTACTGGGGAATTGGGGGATTTTTTGAAGATTGAGTCCCAGTATCTCCTCTTTATTTCAGTGGTTTCTTCAGTTTCTATGTAACATAGGTATTCTACATATTTGATGCTGCCTAATAAAGATCTATCCTCATGTTTCTTTTTTCAAAATCAAGTTCTTGTATTTACAAAAAATTTACCAAAACAGTACATACCAGCTACTGAAAGATTAGAAAACATTGAAAAGGAGAAAAGAACAAAAGGCAGTTATGCTCTAAAGCTTTTTGTCTTAATAAGTAAGTATAACCTATTTATTTATTCATTGGTTTTCACCAGGATCCGAATAAATAAATAAATAAAGGCTTCCTATTGCTTAGAGCTATACTTTCCAATACAGTAGACATTAGCCACATGTGGCTATTTAAATTTCAATTAAAATTAAATAAAATGTGAAACTTAGTAGCTTAGTCACACTAGACATATTTTAAGTGCTCAATAGCCACATGTGTCTAAGTGGCTATTGTATTTGACCACACAGATACAGAACATTTTCATAATCACAGAAAGTTCTACTGGACATGGCTGGCCTAGAATATAATTTTTAAGTAGGGATAATATTATCAAATTTGTTTTAGCAATATAATTCTGCCTGCAGTTTGAAGGATAGATTGGAAATAGACAGGGATTGGAGATAGGGACATCAGTTAGGAGGATATTGAAGTAATATAGAAGAGAAGTGATAAAGGCCTGCACTTCCTGTCATGAGGAAGTGTTGTCAGAATTTGTCACCAAGCAGTCTAATATCATGAAAAGATTTTGAAAGGTTTTGAAGCAGGAGAGTATTACTTTGTTTTAGCTACTTTATCTTAATCTCGGTGTTTTTAGGTTATAAAATGGACATTTGAATAAGACCAATCTTCCACTATTCTGGGGAGGATCAAGAGAATGACAGATATGAAAGCAGTTTGTGAATTGTAAAGTGCTTTAACTTTTGCCATTGCAATTTTGGTGTATGGTTCTGTAGTAAAACACCATTTTTGGTAATGGATTTTGTGGGGTTTGCCGACAGAGCTCATGTGGTTAGGCTACTATCGTTGTTTCTGTTTTGAATACTTCTCAAGCAGTCCAGTTACATCCTAGCTAATCAGTGACAGAACTGACGCTACAACCTAGGTCCTTTCACTCATCTCTTTCCCCTTCATCTTGCTAGCTCTACTTTTCCCAACTCTGATGAATTTTACTTCTTATTTAGGATCTTTTGTGCAACTACAATCTATTGCTTTGATGAATAGCTAGAGGAAATCTATTTGAATAAACCTATTGTAAAATTATCTTTTAAATGAATTCTTATATATTACTAGCTTAGAATATTATCATAGATACAAAAGTATCAAAATCATACTAGTCTTTCTAGAGTTTACCACTGCCTGTCACAGCTTTACATTTACAAAAAGAACATGCCACCATCTTCAGCCAGTCTTTTAACAAACATTTATTAGTTACCTGCCATTTGGCAGACACTGTACTAGGTACTGGGGCTACAACCATGAACAAGGCATAGCCTTTGCCCTCCAGGAAATCATGATTTAGAGGAGAAAACAGGTAACCAACTATTCAGAATAAGGTGTGGTAAGTGCTTTAGTAGATATGTGTACAGGGTTTTTGAGGAGAACCACCCTCAGTCTAGAGAGGTCATGGAAAACTTTACAAACAAAGAATTTATAGATGAGTATTGAAGGATGTGTAGGTAGATACTGGTCTGGTGGATGAATGAGAAAAGGGCATTTTAGGGCAGAATATATTAAATAACATGTGTTCTTTGGAAAAGCTGTAGTTTGGAGGGTGGATTGAAAGTGGACAAGACTGGAGGTAGGGAGACATTTGGTTTGGATGGAACATCAGAGAGTTTAATGGTAATATTGGTAAGAAGGGATGACAATCTCAACTAAGGCTATGACACTGATTATAGAGATATTTAGGAGGTAAAGTTGATAGGAGTTACTGAGTGGTTTGATAGAGGGTAAAGAAAAAATAAAGAGTGTAGTTCCTGGGTGTCTGGCTTAGGCAGCTGGGTGGATAGTGATGCTATTAACTAAGATGGGGAGGAACAAATTTGAGGAGTTGGAGAAGTTGGAGAAAATGGTGAGTTCAGCTTGGGATATGTGGAGTTTAAGCTATCTATGAGACATCATGATGAAAATGTCTAATGAACAGTTGTATGTATGGGGTAGGTACTCGAGAAAGAGATCTGGACTTGAGGTAAAGTTTGAGAATCATCGTGGAAGTAATTTTTTTTTTATAGTGGCCATGGATACCTTCTGGAGACTATTTAGAATGAGAAAAAAATAGAGGGCTAAGGAAGACACTCCTGAGACTGCCAAAATTTAAATGAAAGAATAGTCCAAGAAGGAGAATATGCAATGGCCAGAGAGGTTCAAGGAATAGGGATAGATAGATATCCTAGAAGCCAAGAGAGGAGAGGGTTTTAGAAAGGAAGGAATGGTTAATAGTATTATGCGACAGAGAGGGTATGTAAGATGAATACGCAAGATGTTATTGAATTTAGCAATTAGTTGCTCATTTAGTGTTCCTGATAAAAACAGAGTGGTGATATGGTGGTAGAAGCCATATTACAGTGTCTTAAGCAGTAAAACATTAAGCTGTGTCCTTTTCAGTGCATCATATCAGGGGGTACATAATGTTGATATGTCTTATTACTGGTGGTGTTAACCTCCATTGAATGGTTAAGGTGGTATCTACTGGGTTTCTCCAGTGAAAAATACTATTTTCTCCTTTGTAATTAAAAAACACCTCGAGGGAGATTCTTTGAGAATACGCAAATACCATGTTTCTCCTCAAATTTTCACCAGCTAATATTAGCATATCTACAACAGTTATTACTGTGGTGTTTGCCTAAATATGTTTTTTTGTTTCCCTCATTCTGCATTTGTTAATGGGACTTCTGTAAAGAAGAGCTGTTGCCTTCTCCCGCATTTATATTTTTACTTATTTATTTATATCAGGCTGAACTCATAGATGTTAATAAACTATATTCTATGGACTATCATCTAATACTCTCAATTTTTATTTTCTTGTTCTAGTTGTCCTAGCTCTGGGCCACTGGAAGCTCCTTTAGATTGGCTCTTGTGTCCTTTGGACATGCCCCCATCCTTTTTCAATACTTCCTTTCTTTTCTGGCACCACACAGTGTTCCAGGTTAGTCTTATATTTTCCCTGACCTGGCCTTGAAATCATCCCTTTCTACAAGGAACCCTGTGCCTTTTATTGGAAAATGGTATGTAGACATGAAGATCTAGATGCTAGATGACTGTACATTTTTTTAAAAAATTTATTTATTTATTTTTGGCTGTGTTGGGTCTTCGTTTCTGTGCGAGGGCTTTCTCTAGTTGCGGCAAGCGGGGGCCACTCTTCATTGCGGTGCGCGGGCCTTTCACTGTTGTGGCCTCTCTTGTTGCGGGGCACAGGCTCCAGACGCGCAGGCTCAGTAGTTGTGGCTCATGGGCCTAGTAGCTCCGCGGCATGTGGGATCTTCCCAGACCAGGGCTCGAACCCGTGTCCCCTGCATTGGCAGGCAGATTCTCAACCACTGCGCCACCAGGGAAGCCCCCTGTGCATTTTTAAAACATAATCAGTTCTAAGTTCTGGGGACTGCCAGTATCCACAAATAAATGTATTTACTGGCTTTGCTAAGAAAATTTAATAAGCTTTCATCTAGGAATGCTAATTTTACATAAGACCAGCGAGGCCATTTAATTGTGATTATTATTTTATTTGATAAACTGTATTTTCAGAAATGTGCATCCACCTTTTCATTTGTTACTTCTGATTAAATGCCCTTGATATAATTCTGTAATAGATTACTTATTAAAATTACTAGGTGAAATTTGTTTAATATGAAAATAATAGTTTTAAAGTCAACAATTCAGTGGCATTTAATATATTCACAGTGAAGTGCAGCCATCATTCCAAAGCATTTCCATTGCTCCAAAGTGAAACTCCTTATCTGTTAAGCAGTTTCTCCCCATTCCTACCTTCCCCCAGCCCCCATCAGTTTGCATCCTGTCTCTGTGGATTTATCTGTTCTAGATATTTCATATGAATGGGATAATACAACACATGACCTTTTGTGTCTGGCTTCTTTCACTTAGCATAATCTTTCCGAGGTTCATCTACACTGTAGAATGTATCAGTACTTCATCCCTTTAATGGTTGGATGTTATTTCTTTGTATATACATGTATATACCACAGTTTTTAATCCGTTCATCTGTTGAAGACCTTTGGGCTGTTTCTACCTATTGGCTATTGTGAATCTTGCTGTTAGAAACAAGCACGTACATGTAATATACTTGTTTGAGTACCTGTTTTCAATTTTTTTCTTTTTTTCCAGTTTTATTGAGATATGATTGACATATAACGTATTAATTTAAGGTGTACAACATAATTATTTGATATATGTGTATATTGTGAAATGATTACCACAATTAGTTAACATCCATCACCTCACATAGTTACAGTGTTTCTTTCTTGTGATGAGAACTTTCAAAATTACTCTCTAAGCAACTTTCAAATGTACACTTGACCCTTGAACAATGTGGGGGCTGGGGGTGCCAACTCTCTGCACAGTTCAAAATCTGCATATAACTTATAGTTGGACTTCTCTGTAGGCAGTTCCTCCATATCCACAGTTTGGCATCTGTGGATTCAACCAACTGCAGATTGTATGTATAGTACTGTAGTATTTACTGTTGAAAAAAATTCTCATATAAGTGGACCCTAACAATTCAAACCCTTGTTGTTCAAGTTAATACTGTAAAATACAGTATTATTATCTATAGTCACTATAGTGTAATTTTTGTTTCTTCCTGATCAGTCTTGGTAGATCTTATGTTTCTAGGAATTTATCCATTATTCTAGGTTGTCCAATTTGTTAGTCTCCTATGATCTTTTGTATTTCTGTGATATCAGTTGTAATGTCTCTTCTTTCATTTCTGATTTTATTTATTTGGGGTCTCTCTTTTTCTTGGCTAGTCTAGCTAAAGGTTTGTCACTTTTGTTTTGTCTTTTCAAAGAACCAACTTTTAGTTTTGTTAATCTTTCCTGTTCTCTTGCTCTCTATTTTTCCTCTCATCTGTATTATTTCCTTCCTTCTGCTAACTTTGGGCTTTGTTTTTATTTTTTTAGTTCCTTGAGGTGTAAAGTCAGGTTGTTTATTTCAAGTGTTTCTTTTTCCTCAATGTGTATTACTATAAATTTCCCTCTTAGAAGTACTTTTGCTGCAGCCCATAAGTTCTTAGAACTACTTTTGCTGCAGCCCATAAGTTCTAGTATGTTGTGTTTTCACTTTTGTCTCAAGGTATTTTTTAATTTCCCTTTTAATTTTTTTCTTTTGATCCATTGGTTGTTCAGGAATATTTTGTTTAATTTCCATGTATTTGTGAATTTTCCATTTGTCCTCTTGTTATTGATTTCTGGTTTCATACCATTGTGGTGTGAGAAGATACTTGGTATGATTTCAGTCTTCTTAAATCTCCTAAGACTAATTTTGTGGCCTAACATATGATCTATCCTAGAAAATGTTCTCTGTGCACTTGAGAAGAATGTCTATTCTGCTGCTGTTAGATGGAGTGTTCTAGTTATGTCTTTTAGGTCCATTGGGCCTATAGTGTTGTTCACATCTGCTATCGATTCTCTGTCTGGATGATGTACCTGTTATCAGGAGTAGGTATTAAAGTCCCCAACTATTGTTGTATTACTGTTTTATTTCTCCTTTTAGTTCTGCTAGTATTTGCTCTATATATTGAGGTGGTCCTGTTTTCAATTCTTTTGATTATATATCTAGGAGTGGAATTACAGGATCATATGGTAATTCTGTGTTTAACTTTTTTAGGATGTGCAAGACTGTTTTCCACAGCAGTGTTTAGTATTCCTACTAGCAGTGTATGAAGGTTCCAATTTCTTCATAGCCCTTCTAACATGTCTTATTTTCTGGTCTTTTTTTTCGGGGGGGGGGCATTTTTAATATAGCCATCCTAGTGAATGTGAAGTGGTACCATATTGTGGTTTTGATTTGCTTTTCCTTAATGACTAATGAGATTGAGAAACTCGTGTGTTTGTTGGCCACTAGTATATCTATTGCCAAGTCTGAGGTAATGAGGATTTCCCTCTATGTTTTCTTCTAAGAGTTTTACGGTTTTAGCTCTTCTTTTTGTATATGATTTGAGGTAGGGGTCCAGGATCATTCTTTTGAATGTGGATACCCAGTTGTTACTGTATCATTTGTTGAACAGACTTTTTTCCCCCATGGAATGGACTTGGCACCCTTGACAAAAATCAGTTGCCATCACTGTATGGGTTTATTTCTGGACTATGAATTCTATTCCACTAGTCTCTAAGTCTATCCTTATGTCAGTACTGCACTTTCAATTATTGTAGCTTTGCAGGTGGCATTGAAATCAGTAAGTATGTGTCCTCTAACTTCCCTCCTCCCCAAACCACCTTCTTTTTCTTTCCTAATTGCTCTGGTTAGAAGTTCCAGTACAGTATTGAGTAGCAGTAGTTAAAAGCTGTTGTCAATGTCTTAAGGGGAACACATTCAGTTTTTCACCACTGAGTATTATGTTAGCTGTGGTTTTTACGTGGTTTATCATGTTGAAGAAGTCTCCTTCTATTCCTAGTTCTCTGAGGGTTTTTATCACAAAAAGGTGTTGGGTTTGTCAAGTGCTTTTTCTGTATCAATTGAGATGATCAAGTGGTTTTTTTTCCTTTATTACTGTTGTGTATTATATTAATTGATTTTCTGATGTTGAACCACTGTGGCTTTCCTGGGGTAAATCCCACCTGATCATGGTATATAATCCTTTTAACATACTTCTTGATTCAGTTTGCTAGTATTTTGTCGAGAGTATTTACATCTATATTCATAAGGGATTTTGGTATTTAGTTTTCTTCTAATGTCTTTATCTTTGGTATCTGAGTAATGCTAGCCTTATAGAATGAGATAGGAAGTGTTCCTTCCCTTTCAATTTTTGGGGAAGAGTTTGAGAAAGATTTAAATTATTTCTTTTCAAAATGCTTGGTAGAAATCACCAGTGAAGCCATATGGTCTAGGACTTTGTTGGGAAGTTTTGTATTACTGATTCAATGTCTTTATTTGTTGTGGGTCTGTTCAGATTTTCTATGTCTTCGTGAAATAACTTACGTTTGGTAATTTTTATTATAATAAGAATTTGTCCTTATTATCTAGGTCATCTAATTTATTGCCATACAATTGTTTATCCTTGTTATTTCTGTAAGGCCTGTAGTAATGTTTCTCCTTTCATTTCTGATTTTAGTTATTTGTGTCTCTCTTTCTTTGTCATTCTAACTGAAAGTTTGTCAAGTTTGTTGGTGTTTTCAGAGAACCAACTTTTGGTTTTGTTGATTGCCGCTATTGTTCTTTTCTTCTCTATTTCATTTATCTCCACTCGAATTGTTATTATTTCCTTCTTTCTGGTATCTTTAGGTTTAGTTTACTCTTCTTTTTATAGTTACTTAAGATGTAAAGTTAGGTTATTTATTTGAGATCTTTGTTTATTTTTAATGTGGGTATTTAGTGCTGTAACTTTCTGAGCACTGTTTTCACTGCATCCTATACATTCTGTTTTTTTTTTTAATTTGGTTCTTTTTATTGTAGTTAAATATATGTAACATAAAATTTACCACTGTGACCATATTGAAGTGTACAGTTCTGTTGCATTAAGTATATTCACATTGTCATGCAGTGATTACCACCATGCATCTCCAGAACTTTTTCATCTTCCCCAACTGATACTCTGTACCCACTAACTACAAACTATCTCCCTATTCCCCCTCCTTTTCCTACCTCTGGCAACTACCATTCTACAGGCATACCTTGAAGATATTGCAGGTTTGGTTCCAGACCACCACAATAAAGCAAGTATCACAAAGCTAGTCACATGAATTTTTTGGCTTCTCAGTGCATATAAAAGTTATATTTACACTATACAGTAGTCTGTTAAATGTGCAATAGCATTATGTGTAAAAAACGTGTATGCCTTAATTAAAAAAATACTTTATTGCTCAAAAATCCTAACCATCATCTGAGCCTTCAGTGAGTCATAATCTTTTTGCTGGTGGAGAGTTTGAAATATTGTGAGAATTACCAAAATGTGACAGAGAGAAACGAAGTGAGCAAATGCTGTTGGAAAAATGGTGCTGATAGAGTTGCTCAATGCAGGATTGCCACAAACCTTCAGTTTGTTAAAAAAACAAAACAAAACAAAACAAAAACTCTTCTGTGAAGCTCAGTGAAACAACGTGTCTGTGCTTTCTGTCTCTGAATTTGACTACTCTAGGTACCTCATATAAGTAGAATCATACAGTATTTATATTGTCTTCTTGTGACTGGTATTTTTCACTTAGTATAATGTCTTTATGGTTTATCCATGTTGTAGCATGTGTCAGAATTTCCTTCCTGTTTAAGGCTGAATAACACTCCATTTTATGCATATACTACATTTTGTTAATCCATTCATCTGTTAGTGGACACTTGGGTTGCTTCCACCATTTGGCTATTGTGAATAATGCTGCCGTAAACATGGATGTACAAATGCCTGAGTCCCTGCTTTGAATTGTTTCAGTTATACACCCAGAAGTGGAACAGCTGGATTACATAGTAACCCTGTTCTTAGTTTTTTGAGGAACTGCCATAGCATTTTCTACAGTGACTGCACCATTTGGCACTCTCACCAACAATGCACAAGGATTCCAATTTCTCATTATCCTTCCAACTCTGGTTATTTTCTGTTTTGTTTGTTTGTTTTGTTTGTTTTTTGATGATAGCCACCCTAAGAGGTGTGAGGTGGTATCTCATTTTGATTTTCATTTACATTCCTCTCATATTTCATGATGTTGAGCATCTATTCATATGCTTATTGTCCATTATATATCTTCTTTGAAGAAATGTCTGTTGAAATCTTTTACTTAGTTTTTGATTGAGTTGTTTGGTTTTGTTGTTGTTGTTGCTAAGTTGTAGGAGTTCTTCATTCAGGATATTAATCCTTATCAGACATATGATTTACAAGTATTTTCTCAGTTTGTTGATTTTTTTTCTATTGTTTTTATTTATTTATTTGGCCACACTGCGTGGCTTGTGGTATCTTAGTTCCCCAACCAGGGATCAAACCCGGGTCCCTGGCAGTGAGAGCACCGAGTCCTAACCACTGGACCACCAGGGAATTCCCTCTATTGTTTTTATATTCTGTATTTGATTTATTTCTGCTCTAGTCTTTATTATTTCTTTCCTTGTGCTATTTTTGGGTTTAGTTTGTTCTTTGTCTACCCTTGAGGTGAAAAGTAAGGTTGTTTATTTGAGATTGTCTAAGTTCAGGCTGCTCCAATAAAATACCATAGATTGGTGGCTTATAAACAACAGAAACTTATTTTTCACACTTCGGAAGGCTGGGAAGTCTAAGATCAAGGTGCCAGCAAATTCAGGATCTGTTGAGGACCCACTTCCTGATTCATGGACAGCTGTCTTCTCACTGTATCCTTATATGGTGGATAGGCTGAGGGATTCCTCTGGGGTCTTTTTCATAAGGATACTAGTTCTATTAATGAGCACCTGTATCTGAGCAATCACCATATCAGTGTTTATTAATCCCGTCATATTAACTTTCATACTTTAATATTTTAAGTTGACACATATGATAGAAAAACTGAAGAGCAAGTGATTTTTTTTTTAGAGCTGGCGTGGTTTTTAAATGATTATTCAGAGCACATACTATCTTAATATACTTAATTTCATTACGTGGTCTAAAAACATGCATAATTATGTAATGTAGTTGTCTTTTAATAAGTTTACTTTCAATTTTGATTTATTACTGTTTGAAATTGCGTAAGAACTTCATTGTGAGATTTTTCACTTTATAAAATTTCTGTGAATCAAAGATTTCACTCATAGTCATATGGGAAGGCCAGATATTGTATTCTATCCAAATTTCATTTAAGTAAACTTTATTTACTTTTGGATGACATTTCAAATGGCTGTTAGCTAATGTTTTAATTGCCAGCAAAGGCAGTTGCTTTTTTAAGTACATGAAGTGATTACACATGAATCATAGATTCATCGGATGTTAGCATTCAAATAGCCTTTAGGGGTAATCTTCTCCATTTTGCGAATCTTACAAATGAGAAACTGAAGAATCATATGCCTGGTAGCATAAAGAGATAATGAATGAATCAGACTTAAAACCAGAATCTCTTAATTTCTAGAAGAATGTTTGTCTTACTACATCATTTTAGGATTTTTTGTTCAGTCAGCATACTTTTATTATGTGTTTAACACTTGCTCACCTCTTTTGGAGATTCTGATGTAAGGACTCCTGAGAGAGGAAAATCAAGAGAGAGAAACACAGGGATAGATAAAGCTATCATTTTCTCTTTTTTCCTGGGCTTCTCTGTCATCAGGACATTCAAAACCAGCTGAAGTATTTTTTTTTAATTGAAGTATAATTGGCATACAATATTATGCCAGTTTTTTTAAAAATTGAAGTATAATTGGCATACAATATTATATTAGTTTCAGATCTACATCATAGTGATTTGATTTATATACATTTTGAAATGGTCACCATGATAAATCTAGTTATCATCTCTCACCATACAGTTATTACACTATTATGGACTGTATTCCCTATGCTGTGTATTACATCCCCATAACTTATTTATTTTATAACTGGAAGTTTATACCTCTTAATAATCCTGTTCAAATATTTTACCCACCACCCAACCCCACTTTCCCCTGGCAAACACCAGTTTGTTTTCATGAATCTATGAGTATGTTTTTATTTTGTTCATTCACTTGTTTGTTTTTTAGATTTCACATATAAGTGAAATCATATGGTAGTTGTCTTTCTCTGACTTATTTCGCTTAGCATAATTCTGTCTAAGTCCAATCCATGTTGTCACAAATGGCAAGATTTCATTCTTCTTTTGTGGCTGAATAATATTTCGTTGTGTATATATATATAACACATTTTCTTTATTCGTTCTTCTATTGATGGATATTTAGGTTGTTTCCATATCTTGGCTATTGTAAATAATACTGCAATTAACATAGGGGTACTTATATCTTTTCTAAGTAGTGTTTTCTTTGGATAAATACCCAGGAGTGGAATTGCTGGATCATATGGTAGTTCTATTTTTAATTTTTTGAGGAACCCCCATACTGTTTTCTATAGTGGCTGTACCAATTTACATTCCCACCAATATTGCATGAGGGTTCCCTTTTCTCCCCATCCTTGCCAAAACTTGTTATTTTTTTGTCTTTTTGATAATAGCCATTCTGACGGGTATGAGACGATATTTCATTGTGGTTTTGATTTGCATTTCCCTGATAATTAGTGACGTCGAGAATCCTTTTTGTGCCTGTTGGCCATGTATATATCTTTGGAAAAATGTCTATTCATGTGTTCTGCTGATTTTTAAATTAAGTTGTTTGCTTTTTTGATATTAAGTTGTATAAGTTTTTCATGGATTTTGGATATTAACCCCTTATCAGATAAATGATTTGGAAATATCTTCTCCCATTCAGTAGGTTGCCTTTTTTTTTTTTATGGTTTCCTTTACTGTGCAAAAACTCTTTAGTTTGATGTAGTTCCATTTATTTAATTTTGCTTTTGTTGCCTTTGCCTGAGGAGATAAGACCAAAAAAATATTGCTAAGACCGATGTCAGAGAGCTTACTGCCTATGTTTTCTTCTAGGAGTTTTATGGTTTCAGTTCTTACATTCAAGTCTTTAATCCATTTCAAGTCAATTTTTTTGGACGTTGTAAAAAAGGCGTCCAGTTTCATTCTTTTGCATGTATCTGTCCAGTTTTCCCAACACTTTTTATTGGAGAGACTGTCTTTTCTCCATTATATGCTTTTTCCTCCTTTGTCATAGATTAATTGACCATATATGCATGGATTTGTTTCTGGGTTCTTTATTTTGTTCCAGTGATCTATGTGTCTGTTCTTATGCCATAAGAACCATTAAAAGTACCATACACTTTTAATTACTGTGGCTTTATAGTATAGTTTCAAGTCTGGGAGCATGATGCCTCAGGTTTGTTCTTCTTTCTCAAGATAGCTTTGGCTATTCTGGGTCTTTTGTCATTCCTTACAGATTTTAGGATTATTTGTTTTAGTTCTGTGAAAAATACCATTGGTATTTTAATAGGGATTGCATTGAATCTATAGATCAGTTTGGGTAATATGGACATTTTAGCAATATTAATTTTTCCAATTCATGAGAATGATATATCTTTTCATTTATTTGTTCCTTCTTCAGTTTTGTTTCATCAGTGTCTTATAGTTTTCAGAGTACAAGTCTTTCACCTCCTTGGTTAAATTTATTCCTAGGTATTTTATTCTTTTTGATGCAGTTGTAAATGGGATTGTTTTCTCTTTCTGATAACTCATTATTAGTGTATAGAAACACAACTGATTTCTATCTATTATTTTTGTATCCTGCAACTTTACTGAATTCATTTAATCTAACAGTTTTTTGGAGGAGTCTTTAGGGTTTTCTATGCAGTAAGTCCCCTACGTATGAACAAGTTCCATTCCAAGAGTGCGTTCGTAAGTCCAATTTGTTTGTAAGTCCAACAAAGTTAGCTTGGGTACCCAGCTAACACAATCGGCTATATAGTACTGTACTGTAATAGGTTTATAATACTTCTCACACAAATAATACATAAAAAACAAACGAACACAGAAGAGAAAGAAAACATTTTTAATCTTACAGTACAGTACCTTGAAAAGTACAGTAGTACAGTACAACAGCTGGCATACAAGGGCTGGCATCAAGTGAACAGGCAAGAAGCGTTACTGACTGGAGGAGGGGGAGGAGGTGGAAGATGGTAGAGCTGAAGGATCATCAGCAATAGGAGACGGAGGGCAAGCTGCAATTTCACTCACACCTGACGTTGATGGCACAGGTTCTGCTTCCTTGCTGGAACGTTAGTATCTTTGAAAGTTCGCAACTTGAAGGTTCATATGTAGGGCACTTACTATATATAATGGCTTGTCATCTGCAGATGGTAGCAGTTTTACTTCTTCCTTTCCAAATTGGAATCATTTTGTTTCTTTTTGTTGCCTAATTGCTGTAGCTAGGACTTCCAATACTGTGTTCAATAAAAGTGACGATAGTGTGCATCCTTATCTTGTTCTGATCTGAGAGAAAAAGCTTTCAGCTTTTCTCCACTGAGTATGATGTTAGCTGTGGGTATGTTATAGATGACTTTTATTATGTTGAGGTATATTCTGCTATACCTACTGTGTTGAGAATTTTTATCATAAATGCATGTTGCATTTTGTCAAATGCTTTTTCTGTGTCTATTGAGATGATCATATGATTTTTATCCCTCGTCTAGTTAATGTGTATTATGTTGCTTGATTTGCCCAGAAATAAACCCAGGCATGTATGGTCAACTACTATTCAACAAAGGCGCCAGAAATACAAAATGGGGAAAGGATAATGTCTTCAGTAAATGATGTTGGGAAAACTGTATATTCACATGCAGAAGAATGAATTTAGGACCCTTATCTTACACCATACACAAAATTCAACTCAAAATGGATTAAACATAATAACTAACATCATAAAATTCCTAGATGAACACAGGAAAAAGCTCGTTGACATTGCTCTTGACAAAAAGTTTTTGAATGTGACACCAAAAGCACAGGCAACAAAAGCAAAAATTAAAAATTGTCCTATATATGTTTTTTCTAAGAATTTTATAGTTCATGTTCTTATAATTTGGTAATCAGTCCATTTTGAGGTGTGTGTGTGTGTGTGTGTGTGTGTGTGTGTGTGTGTGTGTGTATGTCATTTGTGTACAGCTAGGGAAGTGGTCCAATTCATTCTTTTGCATGTGGATATCCAGTTGCTCCAAGACCATTTGTTGAAGAGTATTTTTTCTCCCATTTGTTTTTCTTGACACCCTTGTCAAAAATCAACTGACAGTAAACTTATTGGTTTATTTCTGACTTTCAGTTCTGTTCTGTTGAACTATATTTCTGTCTCTATGCCAGTACCACCTATTTGTTTTTACCTTGTCTTAATTACTATAGTTTTGTAATAAATTTTGAAATCGAGAAATACATTTTAATTTTCTTTTCAGGGACATCTGTTATTCATATGCTGGATCTTCTTTTCCTATATTCAGTTGTGTCACTTTTTCTTGAATCCTTTTTTGTCTCATTTATTTTGGGTTATTAATATTTTCTTCCTTTTCACCTTCTGCTTTTCTTAAGAGATTATTTGTTGAGTTTGTCCTTATGTGTTTGCTCTTGTGTTCCTTTTAATTTGGGCTTTATTTCTGAAATTTTAAAAAATTTCTAATTCTTTCTTTAGTTCTTATTAAATTCTCATCTTATTCCTGAGTTTATCCAATTTTGATTTATGTTCTTTCATATTTTGTGTCTGTTTCTTAAAAATTTTAGCATATTTTGAGATAATTTCTGGTTTTGATCTGTTTTACAAGCATGTTTTTCTGTTGTGCTTTCCTTTTCTATAGCTCTGTCATTCTGCTCATTATTTTGTATTTTTTATGCTAATTTTGTATGGGGTTTGATCTTCACAGCTTTCTGTTGTTTGTTTTTATGTGAAGTTACTTTGCCTGAGCTTTTAGAAGGAAGTTTGGTTCAGCTAGGTTTTCTAACTACACAGAGGTCCATTTTGTGTTTTTTTACCTTTTTTTCCTGTGGTATCCTGTCTCTCTTCCCTACCCTTACTTTTGTCTGGGTCTTCTTTTTCTTTCTTTCTATTGTCCTTGTCCTGCCCAATTTTAATTACACTTAAAGCAGTTTGTCCTCATGGTGTCTTAAAAAGGAGCTTTTGTTAGTCAATTTTGAGAGTTCATGGGATTAGACTGCAGACTGCTTGCATTCATCCACTATTGGAATTGACAAAAGCCCTTCCAATTTCACCTACTGTTCCTAATTTGGCCACTGTGTTTTCCAGTGAGTACTATATGTTTATTCTCCTGGTCTCAGGTCTGCATATGGTATCTGCTTATTACCATAGAATTGCTATTACCATGCAGATCATGTTGCTGTTGGTGGTTTATCTCCTTGTGGTTGTATTGTGAGGTTCAAGTGGGGCTTCTTATGTCTTAGTTTTGTTGTATATTTTGTTCCTAAGTTCTGTTCTTTGTTTTGTATAGTTATCCTATCTGTTTGTAATGTGAGAATTCAAGATGAAAATATTATGCTTCTACTGCCCTGTTATCTCCTCCATCATATGTTTTTTAACTATTTTCCCCTATTGTGGTTGTAAAAACACATAGCCTGAGATCCACCCTCTTAACAAATTTTTAAGTGTGCAGTACAATACTGTTAATTTAAAGCACAAAGTTTTATGAGAAATCTCCAAGACTTTTTCCTTTTGCATAACTGAAACTTTATGCATGTTATCAGCTTTCCATTTCTTCCTTCTCCCTGTCCATGGCAACCACCACTTTACTTTCTGCTTCTGTGAGTTTGACTACTTTAGATACCTCATATAAGTGGCATTATGCAGTGTTAGTCCTTCTGTGACTGGCTTATTTCACTTAGCATGATATCTTCCAGGTTTATTCATATCACCACATATGATAAGATTTCTTTTTTCTTTTTTTGCCATGCTATGTGGCTTGTGGGATCTTAGTTCCTCGACCAGGGATTGAACCTGGGCACTCAGCGGTGAAAGCATGGAGTCCTAACCACTGGACTGCCAGGGAATTTCCAAGATTTCTTTTTTAAGGATGAAAAATATTCCATTGTTCGGATGTATCATCCCTTCTTTATCTAGTTATCCATTGATGAACAGTTAGGTTGCTTCCTGAATTTTGGCTATCCCGAATAATGCTGCAGTGAATATGGGCATGCAAATATTTCAAGTGCCTGATTTCAATTCTTTTGGATAAATACTCAGATCTGGGATTGGTGGATCATATGGTAGTTTTATTTTGAATTTTATGAGGAACCTTCATATAGTTTTCTGTAGCAGCTGCACCATTTTACATTCCTACCAACAGTGTACAGGGTTCCAGTTCCTCCATATCTTCACCAACACTTGTTTTTTTTGTTTGTTTGGTTGGTTTTTTCATAATGGCCATCCTAAGAGGTGTGAAGTGATATTTTACCGTGGTTCCAATTTGTATTTTTTTCCTTCTCCTATTAATTTCTAATTTCAGTCTGTTTAGGTCAGAGAAGATACTTTGTATGATTTTAATCTTCTTAAATTTGTTAAGGTCTGTTTTGTGAGCTAATCGGTGATTTAGCTTGGAGAATGTTCTTTGTGCTGTTGAGAAGAATGTGTATTCTGGTGCTGTTACATGGAACATTTTCATTTGTCTGTCAGGTCCATTTGGTCTGTAGTGTTATTCAGGTTCTCTCATTTCTTGTTGAATGTATATATGTTTTATCAATTATTGAAAGTGAGGTATTGAAGTCTCCTGCTATTAATGTGTTACTATGTATTTCTCCCTTCATTTCTGTCAAAGGTTGCTTTATATATATTAGGTGCTCTGATGTTGGGTGCATATATAACTGTTACATCCTCCTGGTGAATTGAAACTTTTATCATTATATTATGTTCTATTTTGTCTCTTGTGACCGTTTTTGAGTTAAAGTCTATTTGGTCTGATATGGTTACCGTTTTCATGGAATATATTTTTCTATCCTTTCACTTTTAGCCTATGTGTGTCTTTAAGTCTAAAGTGAGTTTCTTGTAAGAGAGCATGTAGTTAGATACTGGTTTTTTGACCCATTTAGCTATTCTGTGTCTTTTGGTTGGAGAATGTGTCCATTAAAATATAAAGTAATTATTGATAGATAAGGATTTAACTATTGCCATTTTTGTTAATTGTGTTCTGTCTTATAGCTCTTTTGTCCCACTTTTTTGCTTCCTTCGTGTTTGGTTGTTGTTGGGTTTTTTTGTAGTGGTATTCTTTGATTCTTTTCGTTTTCTTTTGTGTATCTTTTATAGGCATTTTCTTTGTAGTTATCAAGGGGCTTTCATAAAACATAACAGTACATTTTATGCTAATAACAACTTCACTTTGGTCACTTATAAAAACTCTAGTTTTACTCTCCCCCACACACCTTATATTATTGATATCACAATTACATCTTTTTATAGTGTTTATCTATTAAATATTTCTAGTTATAGTTATTGTTTATGGTTTTATTTTTTAACTCAAGTACTAGAAAAAGTGATCTTTGTACGACTTTTACGTTCTTATGGTACTCTTTATTTGTCTGTATATTTACTTTTACCATCTAGCTTCATACTTTCATATGCTTTTGTGTTGCTGTTTAGTGTCCTTTTGTTTCAACTTGAAGGACTCCCTTTATCATACCTTGTAAGTCAGATCTAACATTGGCAAACTCCCTCAGCTTTTGTTTATCTGAAAGTCTTTATCTCTCTTTCATTTTTTGAAGTGCATCTTTGTTGGATGTAGTATTCTTGGTAGGCATTTTTTTTTCTTTCATCAGTTTGAATATATCATTAAACTCCCTTCTGATCTGTGAAGTTTCTGATGAGAAGTCCACTGTTAGTCTTGTTGGGGATCCCTTTTATGTGATGAGTCACTTTAATCTTTCTGCTTTTAAAATTTTCCCTTTGAAAAAAAATTCCCTCCTTGTCCTTGACTTTTGACAATTTGATTAGAATGTGTCTTGGTGTGGATTTCTTTGGATTCATCTTTTTTCGTCCTTTTTAGGCTTCTTGAATCTGGTTGTCCATTTCCCTCTCCAGATTTGGGAAGTTTTCAGCTATTATCTTTAAATACCTTTCTCTCTCTCTTCTCGTTCTGAGAAGGGAACCTTTATGAACCTTTCTCTCTCACTTCTTGTTCTGAGACTCCCATAATATGAAGGGTGATTCGTTTTATGGTGTCACTTAAGTCCTTTAGGCTTTCTTCATTCTTTTTCCTTTTTACTCCTCTGACTGGGTAATTTTAAATGACCTTTCTTCATGTTGGCTAATTCTTTCTTCTAAATGATTAAATCTGTTGTTGAACCCAGGCATTGAATTTCTTTAGTTCAGTTTTTGTATTATTCATCTTCAGAATTTGTTTCTTTTTCATATTTTCTCTCAATATTTTCATTTTATTCATGCACAATTTTCCCAAACTCATTGAGCATTTTTATGACAGTTATTTTGAACTTTTTGTTCAAAATATTCATATACCTTCATTTCATTAGTATCAGTTTCTGGAGCTTTATTTTGTCCCTTTGATTGGACCTTATTATCCTCTTTTCATGTTCCTTTTAGCTTTGCATTGATATCTGCACATTTGAAGACACGGACATATCTCCTAGTCTTTATGTACTGGCTCTGACAGGGAAAGACCTTCGTCAGTCATCCCAGCTCAAAATTCTGGGGGCCTGTGGATGTATCTTCTCTGGACTTGTGTTTGTAGATTTCTAATTAGAGGGATTTGTTGGTTTCTTTTTTTCAGAACCTCATAATCTCTTGCTTTCTCTGGTGTCTTTCTGCTGTATTGCTGGTTCTCTGAAACAGTAGCACATCATCAAGCTAGTTTTTTGTTTTCAGCTGTCCCGGGTATTTATAATATGCCAGGTCTAATCAGCACGCTGAGTCAGGCAAGACAGAAACCAGTCTCTTGTACAGCCCCCTGAAAGATCAGAATATTGGATGCATGCTCCACTCCTTTCTCTCCCTTCAAAGGTAGAAGCCTCGAGTTGTGCACCTTCTAATCACACTGAGTGTGCCACCCACAGTAGGCTGCTTACCACTTAACATTATTCTCAGTAGTCCTCAGGTAGCCAAACTGTGCTGGTTCTGTCAGAGCTCCAAGTGAAGAGAGACAGAAACTAGTCCCTTGGGCAGCACTCTGAACGGCTGGGACATCGAACACATGTTCCTTCCACTCCTCTCCCTCACTGTCAGGAGGGAAGCCTCAAGTTGTGCGCCTGCTTCCAATCACACAAAGCCACGCCAACTGTAGTAACATTCCAGCCACTTTCCTTTGTTCATAGTTGCCACCAGGCATCCAAACTGTTCTGGTCCATCAGCACTCCAAGTAAGCTGAGAGAGAATCCAATACCTTGGGCAGCACTCTGTAATTCTGGGATGTGGAACTAATATTCCACTCCCTCTTTTCCCCCAAGGGAGAAGCTGCACGCCTGGGTAATCTGTCTTGACACTGAGATCTGCTGGGTTGGGGGAGGGGCTCATGTGGATCAAGTGAATTTGGTCATCTTGCTTCATTGCAGCTGTTCTCGACTTTGTCCTTGTCTGGGGTACTGCAGCTTCTTAATTCTAATGTGGAATTCTCATAAACGTGTTTCAGTCCATATATTGTTGTTAAATTAGTTTTTCTGTGGGAGAACGAGTGCTGGGATTTCCTTTTCTGACATCTTGTGACTTCTTTAACTCTTTATTTAAGTATAATATGTTTACAGAAAAATGCAATTTCATAAGTATACAGCTAGATGATTCTTACAAATTCAACAGACCGATGTGAATCTGTGCCCATGATGCCATCATATTTGAAAGACAATTTAGTTGTATATAAAACTATAGGTTCAACATTCTATTCCTTCAGTGCTCTGTAATCTTACTCCATTGTCTTTTTGCATCCAGTCTAAATTGTTTCAAAGTCTGATGCCTTTTTACTTTTATTTTTTTTAACATCTTTATTGGAGTGTAATTGCTTTACAATGGTGTGTTAGTTTCTGCTTTATAACAAAGTGAATCAGTTATACATATAAATATGTCCCCATATCTCTTCCCTCTTGCATCTCCCTCCCTCCCACCCTCCCTAGGTGGTCACAAAGCACCGAGCTAATCTCCCTGTGCTATGCGGCTGCTTCCCACTAGCTATCTATTTTACGTTTGGTAGTGTACATATGTCCATGCCACTCTCTCACTTTGTCCCAGCTTACCCTTCCCCCTCCCCGTGTCCTCAAGTCCATTCTCTACGAGGTCTGCATCTTTATTCCCGTCTTGCCCCTAGGTTCTTCATGACCTTTTTTTTTTTTTTTTTAGATTCCATATATATGTGTTAGCATACGGTATTTGTTTTCCTCTTTCTTACTTACTTCACTCTATAGGACAGTCTCTAGGTCCATCCACCTCACTACAAGTAACTCAGTTTCGTTCCTTTCTATGGCTGAGTAATATTCCATTGTATATATGTGCCACATCTTCTTTATCCATTCATCTGTCAGTGGACATTTAGGTTGCTTCCATGTCCTGGCTATGGTAAATAGTGCTGCAATGAACATTTTGGTACATGACACTTTTTGAATTATGGTTTTCTCAGGGTTTAGGCCCAGTAGTTGGATTACTGGGTGGTATGGTAGTTCTGTTTTTAGTTTTTTAAGGAACGTCCATACTGTTCTTCATAGTGGCTGTATCAATTGACATTCCCACCAACAGTGCAGGAGGGTTCCCTTTTCTTCACACCCTCTCCAGCATTTATTTTTTGTAGATTTTTTTTTGAATTTTATTTATTTTTTTATACAGCAGGTTCTTATTAGTCTCAATTTTATACACATCAGTGTATACATCTCAATCCAAATCGCCCAATTCATCACACCACCAACCCCAACCCACCGCGGCTTTCCCCCCTTGATGTCCATACGTTTGTTCTCTACATCTGTGTCTCAAATTCTGCCCTGCAAACCAGTTCATCTGTACCGTTTTTCTAGGTGCCACATACATGCGTTAATATACGATATTTGTTTTTCTCTTTCTGACTTACTTCACTCTGTATGACAGTCTCTAGATCCATCCACGTCTCAACAAATGACCCAATTTCGTTCCTTTTTATGGCTGAGTAATATTCCATTGTATATATGTACCACATCTTCTTTTATTTTGTTTTTTTAACATCTTTATTGAAGTATAATTGCTTTACAATGGTGTGTTAGTTTCTGCTTTAAAACAAAGTGAATCAGTTATACATATACATATGTTCCCATATCTCTTCCCTCTTGCATCTCCCTCCCTCCCACCCTCCCTATCCCACCCCTCTAGGTGGTCACAAAGCACTGAGCTGATCTCCCTGTGCTATGCGGCTGCTTCCCACTAGCTATCTATTTTACATTTGGTAGTGTATATATGTCCATGACACTCTCTCACTCTGTCACATCTCACCCCTCCCCCTCCCCATATCCTCAAGTCCATTCTTTAGTAGGTCTGTGTCTTTATTCCCATCTTGCCACTAGGTTCTTCATGTCCTTTTTTTTTTTCTTAGATTCCATATATATGTGTTAGCATACTGTATTTGTTTTTCTCTTTCTGACTTACTTCACTCTGTATGACAGACTCTAACTCCATCCACCTCATTACAAATACCTCCATTTCATTTCTTTTTATGGCTGAGTAATATTCCATTGTATATATGTGCCACATCTTCTTTATCCATTCATCCAATGATGGACACTTTGGTTGCTTCCATGTCCTGGCTATTGTAAATAGAGCTGCAATGAACGTTTTGGTACATGACTCTTTTTGAATTATGGTTTTCTCAGGGTATATGCCCAGTAGTAGGATTGCTGGGTCGTATGGTAGTTCTATTTTTAGTTTTTTAAGGAACCTCCATACTGTTCTCCATAGTGGCTGTATCAATTTACATTCCCACCAACAGTGCAAGAGTGTTCCCTTTTCTCCACACCGTCTCCAGCATTTATTGTTTCTAGATTTTTTGAGGATGGCCATTCTGACCGGTGTGAGATGATACCTCATTGTAGTTTTGATTTGCATTTCTCTAATGATTAAGGATGTTGAGCATTCTTTCATGTGTCTGTTGGCCATCTGTATATCTTCTTTGGAGAAATGTCTGTTTAGGTCTTCTGCCCATTTTTGGATTGGGTTGTTTGTTTTTTTTTGTTATTGAGCTGCATGAGCTGCTTGTAAATCTTGGAGATTAATCCTTTGTCAGTTGCTTCATTTGCAAATATTTTCTCCCATTCTGAGGGTTGTCTTTTGGTCTTGTTTATGGTTTCCTTTGCTGTGCAAAAGCTTTTAAGTTTCATTAGGTCCCATGTGTTTATTTGTGTTCTTATTTCCATTTCTCTAGGAGCTGGGTCAAAAAGGATCTTGCTGCGATTTATGTCATAGAGTGTTCTGCCTATGTTTTCCTCTAAGCGTTTGATAGTGTCTGGCTTAACATTTAGGTCTTTAATCCATTTTGAGTTTATTTTTGTGTATGGTGTCAGGGAGTGTTCTAGTTTCATACTTTTACATGTACCTGTCCAATTTTCCCAGCACCACTTACTGAAGAGACTGTCTTTTCTCCACTGTATATGCTTGCCTCCTTTATCAAAGATAAGGTGACCATATGTGCGTGGGTTTATCTCTGGGCTTTCTATCCTGTTCCATTGATCTATATTTCTGTTTTTGTGCAGGTACCATACTGTCTTGATTACTGTAGCTTTGTAGTATAATCTGAAGTCAGGGAGCCTGATTCCTCCAGCTCCATTTCTCGTTCTCAAGATTGCTTTGGCTATTCGGGGTCTTTTGTGTTTCCATACAAATTGGGAAATTTTTTTGTTCTAGTTCTGTGAAAAATGCCAGTGGTAGTTTGATAGGGATTGCATTGAATCTGTAGATTGCTTTGGGTAGTAGAGTCATTTTCACAGTGTTGATTCTTCCAGTCCAAGGCATGGCATGGTATATCTCTCCATCTATTTGTATCATCTTTAATTTCTTTCATCAGCGTCTTATAATTTTCTGCATACAGGTCTTTTGTCGCCTTAGGTAGGTTTATCCCTAGATATTTTATTCTTTTTGTTGCAATGGTGAACGGGAGTGTTTTCTTAATTTCACTTTCAGGTTTTTCATCATTAGTGTATAGGAATGCAAGAGATTTCTGTGCATTAATTTTGTATCCTGCCACTTGACCAAAATCATTGATTAGATCTAGTAGTTTTCTGGTAGCATCTTTAGGATTCTGTATGTATAGTATCATGTCATGTGAAAACAGTGAGAGCTTTACTTCTTCTTTTCCGATTTGGATTTTTTTCTTCTCTGATTGCTGTGGCTAAAACTTCCAAAACTATGTTGAATAATAGTGGTGAGAGTGGGCAACCTTGTCTTGTTCCTGATCTTAGTGGAAATGGTTTCAGTTTTTCACCATTGAGGACGATGTTGGCTGTGGGTTTGTCATATATGGCCTTTATTATGTTGGGGAAAGTTCCCTCTATGCCTCCTTTCTGCAGGGCTTTTATCTTAAATGGGTGTTGAATTTTGTCGAAAGCTTTCTCTGCATCTATTGAGATGATCATATCGTTTTTATTCTTCAGTTTGTTAATATGGTGTATCACATTGATTGATTTGTGTATATTGAAGAATCCTTGCATTCCTTGCATTCAGTTGATCATGCTGTATGATCCTTTTAATGTGCTGCTGGATTCTGTTTGCTAGTATTTTGTTGAGGATTTTTGCATCTCTGTTCATCAGTGATATTGGCCTGTAGTTTTCTTTCTTTGTGACATCTTTTTCTGGTTTTGGTATCAGGGTGATGGTGGCCTCGTAGAATGACTTTGGGAGTGTTCCTCCCTCTGCTATATTTTGGAAGAGTTTGAGAAGGATAGGTGTTAGCTCTTCTCTAAATGTTTGATAGAATTCGCCTGTGAAGTCATCTGGTCCTGGGCTTTTCTTTGTTGGAAAAAATTTTTTTAACATCTTTATTGGAGCATAATTGCTTTAAAATGGTGTGTTAGTTTCTACTTTATAACAAAGTGAATCAGTTATACATATACATATGTTCCCATATCTCTTCTCTCTTGCATCTCCCTCCCTCCCACCCTCCCTATCCCACCCCTCTAGGTGGTCACAAAGCACCGAGCTGATCTTCCTGTGCTATGTGGTTACTTTCCACTAGCTATCTATTTTACTTTTGGTAGTGTATATATGTCAGTGCCACTCTCTCACTTTGTCACAGCTTACCCTTCCCCCTACCCATATCCTCAAGTCCATTCTCTAGTAGGTCTGTGTCTTTATTCCTATCTTGCCACTAGGTTCTTCATGACCTTTTTTTTTTCCCTTAGATTCCATATATATGTGTTAGCACACTGTAATTGTTTTTCTCTTTGTGACTTACTTCACTCTGTATGACAGACTCTAACTCCATCCAACTCACTATAAATAACTCAATTTCGTTTCTTTTTATGGCTGAGTAATATTCCATTATATATCTGTGCCACATCTTCTTTATCCATTCATCCAATGATGGACACTTAGGTTGCTTCCATGTCCTGGCTATTGTAAATAGAGCTGCAATGAACATTTTGGTACATGACTCTTTTTGAATTATGGTTTTCTAAGGGTATATGCCCAGTAGTGGGATTGCTGGGTCGTATGGTAGTTCTATTTTTAGTTTTTTAAGGAACCTCCATACAGTTCTCCATAGTGGCTGTATCAATTTACATTCCCACCAACAGTGCAAGAGTGTTCCCTTTTCTCCACACCCTCTCCAGCATTTATTTTTTCTAGACTTTTTGATGATGGCCATTCTGACTGGTGTGAGATGATACCTCATTGTAGTTTTGATTTGCATTTCTCTAATGATTAATGATGTTGAGCATCCTTTCATGTGTTTGTTGGCAATCTGTATATCTTCTTTGGAGAAATGTCTATTTAGGTCTTCTGCCCATTTTTGGATTGGGCTGTTTGATTTTTTGTTATTGAGCTGCATGAGCTGCTTGTAAATCTTGGAGATTAATCCTTTGTCAGTTGCTTCATTTGCAAATATTTTCTCCCATTCTGAGGGTTGTCTTTTGGTCTTGTTTATGGATTCCTTTGCTGTGCAAAAGCTTTTAAGTTTCATTAGGTCCCATTTGTTTATTTGTGTTTTTATTTCCATTTCTCTAGGAGGTGGGAGAAAAAGGATCTTGCTGTGATTTATGTCATAGAGTGTACTGCCTTTGTTTTCCTCTAGGAGTTTGGTAGTGTCTGGCTTTACATTTAGGTCTTTAATCCATTTTGAGTTTATTTTTGAGTATGGTGTTAGGGAGTGTTCTAATTTCATACTTTTACATGTACCTGTCCAGTTTTCCCAGCACCACGTATTGAAGAGGCTGTCTTTTCTCCACTGTATGTGCTTGCCTCCTTTATCAAAGATAAGGTGACCATATGTGCATGGGTTTATCTCTGGGCTTTCTATCCTGTTCCATTGATCTGTGTTTCTATTTCTGTGCCAGTACCATACTGTCTTGATTACTGTAGGTTTGTAGTATAGTCTGAAATCAGGGAGTCTGATTCCTCCAGCTCCATTTTTTTCCCTCAAGACTGCTTTGGCTATTCGGGGTCTTTTGTGTTTCCATACAAATTTTAAGATGATTTGTTCTAGCTCCGTAAAAAATGCCATTGGTAATTTGATAGGGATTGCATTGAAACTGTAGGTTGCTTTGGGTAGTATAGTCATTTTCACAATGTTGATTCTTCCAATCTAAGAACATGGTATATCTCTCCATCTGTTGGTATCATCTTTAATTTCTTTCATCAGTGTCTTATAGTTTTCTCCATACAGGTCTTTTGTCTCCCTAGGTAGGTTTATTCCTAGGTATTTTATTTTTTTTTGTTGCAGTGGTAAATGGGAGTGTTTCCTTAATTTCTCTTTCAGATTTTTCATCATTAGTGTATAGGAATGCAAGAGATTTCTGTGCATTAATTTTGTATCCTGCTACTTTACCAAATTCATTGATTAGCTCTAGAAGTTTTCTGGTGGCATTTTAGGATTCTCTATGTATAGTATCATGTCATCTGCAAACAGTGACAGTTTTACTTTTTCTTTTCCAATTTGTATTCATTTTATTTCTTTTTCTTCTCTGATTGCTGTGGCTAGGACTTCCAGAACTATGTTGAATAATAGTGGTGAGAGTGGACATCCTTGTCTCGTTCCTGATCTTAGAGGAAATGCTTTCAGTTTTTCACCGTTGAGAATGATGTTTGCTGTGGGTTTGTCATATATGGCCTTTATTATGTTGAGGTAGGTTCCCTCTATGCCCACTTTCTGGAGAGTTTTTATCATAAATTGGTGTTGAACTTTGTCAAAAGCTTTTTCTGCATCTACTGAGATGATCATATGGTTTTTATTCTCAATTTGTTATTATGGTGTATCACATTGTTTGATTTGCGTATATTGAAGAATCCTTGCATTCCTGGGATAAATCCCACTTGATCGTGGTGTATGATCCTTTTAATGTGCTGTTGTATTCTGTTTGCTAGTATTTTGTTGAGGATTTTTGCATCTATATTCATCAGTGATATTGGTCTGTAATTTTCTTTTTTTGTAGTATCTTTGTCTGGTTTTGGTATCAGGGTGATGGTGGCCTCATAGAATGAGTGTGGGAGTGTTCCTTCCTCTGCAGTTTTTGGAAGAATTGTAGAAGGATGGGTGTTAGCTCTTCCCTAATGTTTGATAGAATTCACCTGTGAAGCCATCTGGTCCTGCACTTTTGTTTGTTGGAAGATTTTTAATCACAGTTTCAACTTTATTACTTGTGATTGGTCTGTTCGTATTTTCTATTTCTTCCTGGTTCAGTCTCGTAAGGTTGTGCATTTCTAAGAATTTGTCTGTTTCTTCCAGGTTGTCCATTGTATTGGCATAGGGTTGCTTGTAGTAATCTCTCACGATCCTTTGTATTTCTTCAGTGTCAGTTGTTACTTCTCCTTTTTCGTTTCTAATTCTACTGGTTTGAGTCTTCTCCTTTTTTTTCTTGATGAGTCTGGCTAATGGTTTATCAATTTTGTTTATCTTCTCAAAGAACCAGCTTTTAGTTTTATTGATCTTTGGTACTGTTTCCTTCATTTCTTTTTCATTTATTTCTGATCTTATCTTTATGATTTCTTTCCTTCTGCTACCTTTGGGATTTTTTTTCTTCTTTCTCTAATTGCTTTAGGTGTAAAGTTATGTTGTTTATTTGAGATGTTTCTTGTTTCTTAAGGTAGGATTGTATTGCTATAAACTTCCCTATTAGAACTGCTTTTACTGCATCCCATAGTTTTTGGGTCGTCGTGTTTTCATTGTCATTTGTTTCTAGGTATTTTTTGATTTCCTCTTTGATTTCTTCAGTGATATTTTGGTTATTAAGTAGTGTGTTGTTTAGCCTCCATGTGTTTGTATTTCTTATAGATTTTTTCCTGTAATTGATATCTAGTCTCATAGTGTTGTGGTCGGAAAAGATACTAGATATGATTTCAATTTTCTTAAATTTACCAAGACTTGATTTGTGACCCAAGATATGATCTATCCTGGAGAATGTTCCATGAGCACTTGAGAAGAAAGTGTATTCTGTTGTTTTTGGATGGAATGTCCTGTAAATATCAATTAAGCCCATGTTGTTTAATGTATCATTTAAAGCTTGTTTCCTTATTGATTTTCATTTTGGTTGATCTGTCCATTGGTGAAAGTGGGTTGTTAAAGTCCCCTACTATGATTGTGTTACTGTCGATTTCCCCTTTTATGGCTGTTAGTATTTGCCTTTTGTATTGAGGTGCTCCTATGTTGGGTGCATAAATATTTACAATTGTTATATCTTCTTCTTGGATCGATCCCTTGATCATTATGATGTGTCCTTCTTTGTCTCTTGTAGTAGTCTTTCTTTTAAAGTCTGTTTTGTCTGATATGAGAATTGCTACTCCAGCTTTCTTTTGATTTCCATTTGCATGGGATATCTTTTTCCATCCCCTCACTTTCAGTCTGTATGTGTTCCTAGGTCTGAAGTGGGTCTCTTGTAGACAGCATATATACGGGTTTTGTTTTTGTATCCATTCAGCCAGTTTATGTCTTTTGGTTGGAGCATTTAACCATTTACATTTAAGGTAATTATCGATATGTATGTTCTTATTACCATTTTCTTCATTGTTTTGGGTTTGTTATTGTAGGTCTTTTCCTTCTCTTGTGTTTCCTGCCTAGAGAAGTTCCTTTAGCATTTGTTGTAAAGCTGGTTTGGTGGTGCTGAATTCTTCTAGCTTTTGCTTGTCTGTAAAGGTTTTAATTTCTCTGTCAAATCTGTATGAGATCCTTGCTGGGTAGAGTAATCTTGCTTGTAGATTTTTCTCCTTCATCACTTTAAATATGTCCTGCCACTCCCTTCTGGCTTGCAGAGTTTCTGCTGAAAGATCAGCTGTTAACCTTATGGGGATTCCCTTGTGTGTTATTTGTTGTTTTTCCCTTGTTGCGTTTAATATTTGTTCTTTGTATTTAATTTTTGATAATTTCATTAGTATGTGTCTTTGCGTGTTTCTCCTTGGATTTATCCTTTATTGGACTCTCTTTGCTTCCTGGACTTGATTAATGATTTCTTTTCCCATATTAGGGAATTTTCAACTATAATCTCTTCAAATATTATCTCAGTCCCTTTCTTTTTCTCTTCTTCTTCTGGGACCCCTATAATTCGAATGTTGGTGCGTTTAATATTGTCCCAGAGGTCTCTGAGACTGTCCTCAATTCTTTTCATTCTTTTTTCTTTATTCTGCTCTGCAATAGTTATTTCCAGTATTTTTTCTTCCAGGTCACTTATCTGTTCTTCTGCCTCAGTTATTCGGCTATCGATCCCTTCTAGAGAATTTTTAACTTCATTTATTGTGTTGTTCATCATTGTTTGCTCTTTAGTTCTTCTAGGTCCCTGTTAAACGTTTCTTGTATTTTCTCCATTCTATTTCCATAATTTTGGATCATCTTTACTATCATTATCCTGAATTGTTTTTCAGGTAGCCTGCCTATTTCCTCTTCATTTGTTAGGTCTGGTGGGTTTTTGCCTTGCTCCTTCATCTGCTGTGTGTTTTTTTTGTCTTCTCATTTTGCTTAACTTACTGTGTTTGGGGTCTCGTTTTCGCAGGCTGCACGTTCGTAGTTCCTGTTGTTTTTGGTGTCTGTCCCCAGTGGCTAAGGTTGGTTCAGTGGGTTATGTAGGCTTCCTGGTGGAGGGGAGTAGTGCCTGTGTTCTGGTGGATGAGGCTGGATCTTGTCTTTCTGGTGGGCAGGTCCATGTTTGGTGGTGTTTTTGGGGTGTCTGTGCCCTTATTATGATTTTAGCCAGCCTCTCTGCTAATGGATGGGGTTGTGTTCCTGTCTTGCTAGTTGTTTGGCATAGGGTGTCCAGCACTGTAGCTTGCTGGTCGTTGAGTGGAGCTGGGTCTTGGCATTGCGATGGAGATCTCTGGGAGTTTTTTGCCGTTTGATATTACATGGAGGTGGGTGGTCTCTTGTTGACCAGTGTCCTGATATTGGCTTTCCCACCTCAGAGGCACAGCCCTGACGCCTGGCTGGAGCACCAAGAACCTGTCCTCCACACGGCTCAGAATAAAAGGGAGGAAAAAAAGAAAGAAGAAAATAAGATAAAGTAAAATAAAATAACGTTATTAAAGTAAAAAATAATTATTAAGAAAAAAATTTTTTAAGTAAAAAAAAAAGGACAGAGAGAACACTAGGACAAATTGTAAAAGCAAAGCTATGCAGACAAAATCACACACAGAACCATACACATACATACTCACAAAAAAAGGAAAAGGGAAAAATATATATATATCGTTGCTTCCAAACTCCACCTCCTCAATTTGGTGATTCGTTGTCTATTCAGGTATTTGACAGATGCAGGGTACATCACGTTGATTGTGGAGATTTAATACGCTGCTCCTGATGCTGCTGGGAGAAATTTCCCTTTCTCTTCTTTGTTCGCACAGCTCCTGGGGTTCAGCTTTGGATTCGGATCCGCCTCTGCGTGTAGGTCACCTGAGGGCGTCTGTTCTTTGCTCAGACAGGACGGGGTTAAAGAAGCAGCTGATTCGGGGGCTCTGGCTCACTCAGGCCGGGGGGAGGGAGGGGTACGGATGCCGGGCGATCCTGCGGCGGCAGAGGTCGGCATGACGTTGCACCAGCCTGAGGTGTGCCGTGCGTTCTCCCAGGGAAGTTGTCCCTGGATCCCGGGACCCTGGCAGTGGCGGGCTGCACAGGCTCCCAGGAGGGGAGGTGTGGATAGTGACCTGTGCTCGCACACAGGCTTCTTGGTGGCGGCAGCAGCAGCCTTAGCGTCTCATGCCTGTCTCTGGGGTTCCTGCTGATAGCCCCGGCTCCCACCTGTCTCTGGAGTTCCTTTAAGCAGTGCTCTTAATCCCCTCTCCTTGCCCACCAGGAAAAAAAGAGGCATGAAAAAGTCTTGTGTATCTTAGGCAGCTCCAGATTTTTTCCCGGACTCCCTCTCGGCTAGCTGTGGTGCACTAGCCCCCTTCAGGCTGTGTTCACACAGCCAACCCCTGTCCTCTCCCTGGGATCCGACCTCCAAAGCCCGAGCCTCAGCTCCCAGCCCCCGCCCGCCCTGGCAGGTGAGCAGACAAGCCTCTCGGGCTGGTGAGTGCTGGTCGGCACTGCTCCTCTGTGCGAGAATCTCTCCGCTTTGCCCTCCGCACCCCTGTGGCTGTGCTCTCCTCCATGGCTCTGAAGCTTCCCCCCTCCACCACCCGCAGTCTCCGCCCGCGAAGGGGCTTCCTAGTGTGTGGAAATCTTTCCTCCTTCACAGCTCCCTCCCACTGGCGCAGGTTCCGTCCCTATTCTTTTGTCTCTGTGTTTTCTTTTTTCTTTTGCCCTACCCAGGTACGTGGGGAGTTTCTTGCCTTTTGGGAGGTCTGAGGTCTTCTGCCAGCGTTCAGTAGGTGTTGTAGTTGTAGGAGTTGTAGGTGTAGGAGTTGTTCCATGTGTAGATGTATTTCTGATGTATTTGTGGGGAGGAAGGTGATCTCAACATCTTACTCTTCTGCCATCTTGAAGCTCCTCCCTGATTCTTTTTGCTTTATGTTATTTGGGTTTATTCGGATTCTTTTAGAATATGTCCTTTTACTTTGATATTCCTAAGTTTGACAGTGAATGTGCCTATATGATAATTTTTTATTTTTCCTTTTGGCACTCTGTGTACTCTTGTAATATGAGATCTTCCGTCTTTAATATTGGTGTATTTAACCTCTTATTTTTGTAAATATTTTTTTCTGAACATTTTATTTTTTTCTTAGCATCATGTTAAATAGATGTTAATATACTTTTGTGTTTATTTTTCTTTTGTTACTTTAAAAATATAATATTGCTACTCTTTTTAAAATCCTTATTCTACCATGTACCTCCTGCCCCAGACTCTTCCTTCCTAGACTTTTATTCTTTTTTTTTTAACATCTTTATAGGAGTATAATTGCTTTACAATGGTGTGTTAGTTTCTGCTGTATAACACAGTAACTCAGCTATGCATATACATTTAACCCCATTTCTCCTCCCTCTTGCATCTCCCTCCCACCCTCCCTATCCCACCCCTCTAGGTGGACACAAAGAACCGAGTTGATCTCCCTGTGCCACTCGGCTTTTTCCCACTAGCTATCTATTTTACATTTGGTAGTGTATATATGTCCATGCCACTGTCTCACTTCGTCCCAGCTTACCCTTCCCCCTCCCCGTGTCCTCAAGTCCATTCTCTACATCTGCGTCTTTATTCCTGCCCTGCCCCTAGGTTCTTCAGAACCTTTTTTTTTTTAGATTCCATATACGTGTGTTAGCATACAATATTTGTTTTTCTCTTTCTGACTTACTTCACTCTGTATGACAGTCTCTAGGTCCATCCACCTTACTGCAAATAACTCAATTTCATTTCTTCTTATGGCTGAGTAATATTCCATGGTATATATGTGCCACATCTTTTTATCCATTCATCTGTCGATGGACACTTAGGTTGCTACCATATCCTGGCTATTATAAATAGTGCTGCGATGAGCATTGTGGTACATGACTCTTTTTGAATTATGGTTTTCTCAGGGTATATGCCCAGTAGTTGGATTGCTGGGTCATATGGTAGTTCTATTTTTAGTTTTTTAAGGAACCTCCATACTGTTAGACTTTTATTCTGTCTCCTGCTTGCCCCATTATCTGTTGCTCCAGGCATGTGCAGGTAGCGTATGTACTTTATATACTTTATGTACTTTATATACTTCCAACAAACAACACCGAACACAGCTCCAGCCTGAAGAGAGTTCTGAAAGGTGCAAAAGAAGGTTAGCCCCTCAGCCAGGTGTTCAGCAAGCTGCCAGACAAGTCAGAAGACACAATCACAGTTCTTTGAGAACAAGGCTTACATTTCCCCCTCTGGTAGCAGCCAGCCATACCAGGAATGAGAGATACCATCCATCCCCTTAGCTACCTCTGATCTGGGGAATGGGATATGATAGATGAGTATGCACAAATGTGGTAATGCTCTCTGCTGAAATTTAGCAATTTCTTTCCTCTTTATGTACTCCCTGGTTGTTATATGTTTTTTTTATTAAATTCCAGAGTTCTAAAAATTGTTTCTGTCAGTTTTTGACAGCTTAATCATTGTTTTAGTGGCGATACACTTTTTTGAAGTTTCATACTCTGCTGCTTTTGGTGATGTCACTCTTTGTATTTAACATCACAATTGCATTGATATTTTTACCAAAAAAAACCAAACAACACCACGTCTTCCTTGTTAATAACAGAAAAATTAACCTAGGCATTTCAAGGTTATCAATCAAGAAGAGTAAAATCACTAGGTCCAGTGACATTGTTGGTATTGTTAGTATTGATAATGTTAGAAATGTCCATCTCCATTCCGCCACTTACTAGCTGTATGAACTTGAGCAAGGCAGCCTCTCTGAGCCTCAGTATCTAGTTTGTAAAATGGGAATAATAATAATAGTAGATACCTTGTAGGATTGTAGTGAGAATGAAATAAGATAATGTAGTGTTGGGCAGAAGGCCAGCCAAATAATGATTGCTTAGTGAACGGTAACTGTTGTGGTTCTTACTAAAAATGATTATAGTATAGCTGCTTCTAATCCATGTTGCATCATAATGCAAAAATACCTTAGCAAACTAAGATCCAAATTAAAATATGAAAAGTGGATAAAATATTGATACTAACTACCCTGGCCTTCAGTGAATCTGCTGTTCTGTTCTGGGCTAAGCATCTCCAGGGATGAACTAAAATTGAATGGTATTTTTGGGTGGATGATGGTAGGAAGGCCGTCAAGATATATCTTACCATTGCGTTTGCCTTGCTGTCATATTTATGCCTGCATCTGTTAGCTTTAGACTATAAACTCCTAAAACGTGAGGAACACTTATTTAAATTTTTTGTTGTGTGCACTATGTAAGTTAAAAACCTTTTTATATTGCAACAGTGTATCCAATCTAAGAAGGTTGATATGGCAATTTAGAGCAAGGTTTGTTTACTCTTGAAACATTCTTAGAGTGACTTTAAGGCTCTAGGTGCTTCTCTTGAAGGCATTTAGAAAAATATACTGCTCATAAAATGCTTCTAAGAGAGTTGTCAAGTTTCTTCCCAGCATTATTTGAAAACAACTGTTCTAGTCATTGTATGAATTATGGTCACCTTATGAATTTTCAAAGTGCAATTGAAAAGAAGAGTGGATATTTTTAGAAAAAACTCTTGACATGTTTTCAGGGCTCAAATAGATAAATGAGAGGCAGCAAAATTAAGACATTTTTGTGTATATACTTTTGAAGGGGTGCAATATCTTTTGAAAAGTTTCCTTTTGTTTTCATTTGAGAAACTAAATCAATTGTTTTGGACAATAATTGTGTTACCAGAAATACACATTTGTGTTCTATATCTTGTCTCTGTTCAATAAGACCATGAGGAGATAATGAGTAGAGGTTAGCAGCCTTCTCAGGTTTGAGTGCCATTAGCAGTACTAAACTAACAAAAAAAAAAGGCAGAAGAGAAAGAGAAATCTACGAACACATAAGAAGAGAGCAAAAGGAGGTAGCAAAGAGATAAAGAGGAGTTACCCATGTTGAGGGGAGTGGCACATTGCTATCAGCCTGAAATGTGCGTGTTTACCTACCTCTGCAGCAGAAATTAACTTTTAGCATGCTAGAAAGAGACTATGGATAAGCCAAAAGGAATTTAAAATGCACAAAACCAAATACCTTCTTCAAAATACCTTTTCCATCTAGTGCTCAGCAGGAACTCATTAGGTATCATTTGTAAGCCCTGGAGTTGAGTTTATGTTTATATCAGTACTTTTAGTATGTACTTGTGTTAATAAGCAAAGATTATGTCACATATTTCCTACCAAAGGACTGCCTGTTATTAGATTTTGTTGGAGTGCATATAAAGAAAGCTAAAGTATTTTGGATATGACCTGCATAGGTGAGCCTTGCAGAATGACCCAAGTAAATGAAAATCCTATCTTGTATGAGTTGAGGGTAATTTTCCAGGTAGTTTGCTCATCAGTGGCAATCTGATACATCTGTAAAGGCAACAAACATAAATGAGAGCATTTACAGAAAAGTATAACTAAACAAAGTGGCAGGTTTGCTACTGATTCAAATGGTCCAGCTATGGAACTTAAAGTTAAGAAATGTGCTTGAGAGTTTTCTTCCACATCCATATTAGTAAACATAAAGACTGAAAGTTGAAACTGTAAAGTAGCAAAAAAATAGGTCCAATTCCACTTTCTCAACTTCTTTTGCATTATCTGAGCATTCCAGCTGCAGTGTGAAATGTATGGTAATGTCTCCATTCTGTGCACAAACACAATAGGGCTAGGAATCTTAGAAGCACTGAGAGATTCATACCAATTTCCTAAAGTTCTAATGAACGAGCCCAGTGAAATAATTCACTATTAAATGTGTCTAAAATACGCCCTTGGTGAATTACTCTTAGTGTGATAAGGTTCTCTTTATGCGTTTTCCCCCTAATTTCATGATTTAAAATGAATTGGTTCTGAAGGTTTTTGTTGTTGTTGTTGTTTTTCTTTCTTTTTTTTTTTAATACTTTTTAACATTCAGTCATTAGTTTTTATTGCTCTGAATTTGGCAAATGCCTTGTAATTCTTTGTTACTTTATTAGCAAACAGCATGGAATTTCACACCACTTAGATGAAACATATGAAGCAGAGAACAGGTTTCATGATGACAAAAATGTGATAATAAATGAGTTTCTTATATGAATGGGGAACAAGGTCTAAACTTTCTTCACAGAAGTTGCCTAAACAAACATAAAAACTATGAAGAGTTTTTGCACAAACTGCTAAATAGGCCTTGCTGCTGGTGTTATGCCCTCAGAGATGTAAAAATTTGGTAGATAAAAGTAAAACTGGTTGAGGAAGAGGGGAATTCTGTGGATAATTTTTGTTCATGAGTTGATTTTCTGTGATGGTGGTGGTGGTGATTTTTTTGTGGAGGTGTTTTCTTTTGTTTTGCTATGGCGTCTCAGAATCCTTAGAGGCTGCAGGGATTTTAGAAGTCATCCAGAGCAGTGGTGGTGGTGATTTTTTTGTGGAGGTGTTTTCTTTTGTTTTGCTATGGCGTCTCAGAATCCTTAGAGGCTGCAGGGATTTTAGAAGTCATCCAGAGCAGGAGGTGCCTGTAGGGAATTTCAGAAATCATCTAGAAGAGGAATCAGCAATCTATGGCCATTGAGCCAAATTCAGGATGCCACCTATGTTTGCGAGGCCTCTGTGCTAAGAATTTTTTTTACATTTGTTAATGGTTGGGAAAACAATCAAAAGAAGAATATTTTTTTGTGACAGATGACAATATGAAATTCAAATTTCAGTGTCTGTAAATAAAGTTTTATTTGAGCACAGCCACACTCATTCATTTGTGTGGCACAAAAACAGCCACAGCTGTTTTTGTGCCACAGTGACAGAGTTGAGTAGTTGTGACACAGGTTATATGCCTGCAAACTCTAAAATATTTGCTTTCTGGCCCTTTAGAGAAAAAAATTGCTAATCCCTGTTCTAGAGTCATCAAATTTTGTAGCAATGTAGTTCAACCTGATGGTTTTGTGGGGTTTTTTTTAAGCATCTTTATTGAAGTATAATTGCCTTACAATGGTGTGTTAGCTTCTGCTTTATAACAAAGTGAATCAGTTATACATATACAATATGTTCCCATATCTCTTCCCTCTTGCATCTCCCTCCCTCCCACCCTCCCCATCCCACCCCTCTAGGTGGTCACAAAGCACCGAGCTGATCTCCCTGTGCTGTGCGGCCGCTTCCCACTAGCTATCTGTTTTACATTTGGTAGTGTATATAAATCCATGCCACTCTCTCACTTCGTGCCAGCTTACCCTTCCCCCTCCCTGTGTCCTCAAGTCCATTCTCTACGTCTGCGTCTTTATTCTTATCCTGCCCCTAGGCTCTTCAGAACAATTTTGGTTTTTTTTAGATTCCATATATATGTGTTAGCATATGGTATTTGTTTTTCTCTTTCTGACTTACTTCACTCTGTAGGACAGACTCTAACTCCATCCTCCTCACTACAAATAACTCCATTTCATTTCTTTTTATGGCTGAGTAATATTCCATTGTATATATGTGCCACATCTTCTTTATCCATTCATCTGATGATGGACATTTAGGTTGCTTCCATGTCCTGGCTATTGTAAATAGAGCTGCAATGAACATTTTCGTACATGACTCTTTTTGAATTATGGTTTTCTCAGGGTATATGCCCAGTAATGGGATTGCTGGGTCATATGGTAGTTCTATTTTTAGTTTTTTAAGGAATCTCCATACTGTTCTCCATAGTGGCTGTATCAATTTACATTCCCACCAACAGTGCAAGAGGGTTCCCTTTTCTCCACACCCTCTCCAGCATTTATTGTTTCTAGATTTTTTGATGATGGCCATTCTGACCGGTGTGAGATGATAACTCAATGTAGTTTTGATTTGCATTTCTCTAATGATTAATGATGTTGAGCATTCTTTCATGTGTTTGTTGGCAATCTGTATATCTTCTTTGGAGAAATGTCTATTTAGGTCTTCTGCCCATTTTGGGAATAGGTTGTTTGTTTTTTTGTTATTGAGCTGCATGAGCTGCTTGTAAATCTTGGAGATTAATCCTTTGTCAGTTGCCGCATTTGCAAATGTTTTCTCCCATTCTGAGGGTTGTCTTTTGGTCTTGTTTATGGTTTCCTTTGCTGTGCAAAAGCTTTTAAGTTTCATTAGGTCCCATTTGTTTATTTGTGTCCTTATTTCCATTTCTCTGGGAGCTGGGTCAAAAAGAATCTTGCTGTGATGTATGTCATAGAGTGTTCTGCCTGTGTTTTCCTCTAAGAGTTTGATAGTGTCTGGCCTTACACTTAGGTCTTTAATCCATTTTGAGTTTATTTTCGTGCATGGTCTCAGGGAGTGTTCTAATTTCATACTTTTACATATATCTGTCCAATTTTCCCAGCACCACTTATTGAAGAGGTTGTCTTTTCTCCACTGTATATTCTTGCCTCCTTTATCAAAGATAAGGTGACCATATGTGCCTGGGTTTATCTCTGGGCTTTCTATCCTGTTCCATTGATCTATATTTCTGTTTTTGTGCCAGTACCAAACTGTCTTGATTACTGTAGCTTTGTAATATAGTCTGAAGTCAGGGAGCCTGATTCCCCCAGCTCCAATTTTCGTTCTCAAGATTGCTTTGGCTATTTGGGGTCTTTTGTGTTTCCATACAAATTGTGAAATTTTTTGTTCTAGTTCTGTGAAAAATGCCAGTGGTAGTTTGATAGGGATTGCATTGAATCTGTAGATTGCTTTGGGTAGTAGAGTCATTTTCACAATGTTGATTCTTCCAATCCAGGAACATGGTATATCTCTCCATCTATTTGTATCATCTTTAATTTCTTTCATCAGTGTCTTATAATTTTCTGCCTACAGGTCTTTTGTCTCCTTAGGTAGGTTTATTCCTAGATATTTTATTCTTTTTGTTGCAGTGGTAAACGGGAGTGTTTTCTTAATTTCACTTTCAGATTTTTCGTCATTATTGTATAGAAATGCAAGAGATTTCTGTGCATTAATTTTGTATCCTGCTACTTTACCAAATTCATTGATTAGCTCTAGGAGTTTTCTGGTAGCATCTTTAGGATTCTCTATGTATAGTATCATGTCATCTGCAAACAGTGACAGCTGTACTTCTTCTTTCCCGATTTGGATTCCTTTTATTTCTTTGTCTTCTCTGATTGCTGTGGCTAACACTTCCAAAACTATGTTGAATAATACTGGTGAGAGTGCACAACCTTGTCTCGTTCCTGATCTTAGTGGAAATGGTTTCAGTTTTTCACCATTGAGGACAATGTTGGCTGTGGGTTTGTCATATATGGCCTTTATTATGTTGAGGAAAGTTCCCTCTATGCCTACTTTCTGCACGGCTTTTATGATAAATGGGTGTTGAATTTTGTTGAAAGCTTTCTCTGCATCTATTGAGATGATCATATGGTTTTTCTCCTTCAATTTGTTAATATGGTGTATCACATTGATTGATTTGCGTATATTGAAGAATCCTTGCATTCCTGGGATAAACCCCACTTGATCATAGTGTATGATCCTTTTAATGTGCTCTTGGATTCTGTTTGCTAGTATTTTGTTGAGGATTTTTGCATCTATGTTCATCAGTGATATTGGCCTGTAGTTTTCTTTCTTTGTGACATCTTTGTCTGGTTTTGGTATCAGGGGGATGGTGGCCTCGTAGAATGAGTTTGGGAGTGTTCCTCCCTCTGCAGTATTTTGGAAGAGTTTGAGAAGGATAGGTGTTAGCTCTTCTCTAAATTTTTGATAGAATTCACCTGTGAAGCCATCTGGTCCTGGGCTTTTGTTTGTTGGAAGGTTTTTAATCACAGTTTCAATTTCAGTGCTTGTGATTGGTCTGTTCATATTTTCTATTTCTTCCTGGTTCAGTCTCGGCAGTTTGTGCATTTCTAAGAGTTTGTCTATTTCTTCCAGGTTGTCCATTTTATTGGCACATAGTTGCTTGTAGTAATCTCTCATGATCCTTTGTATTTCTGCAGTGTCAGTGGTTACTTCTCCTTTTTCATTTCTAATTCTATTGATTTGAGTCTCCTCCCTTTTTCTCTTGATGAGTCTGGCTAATGGTTTATCAATTTTGTTTATCTTCTCAAAGAACCAGCTTTTAGTTTCATTGATTTTTGCTATTGTTTCCTTCATTTCTTTTTCATTTATTTCTGACCTGATCTTTATGATTTCTTTCCTTCTGCTAGCTTTGGGGTTTTTTTGTTCTTCTTTCTCTAATTGCTTTAGGTGCAAGGTTAGGTTGTTTATTCGAGATGTTTCCTGTTTCTTGAGGTAGGCTTGTATTGCTATAAACTTCCCTCTTAGCACTGCTTTTGCTGCGTCCCATAGGTTTTGGGTCGTCGTATCTCCATTGTCATTTGTTTCTAGGTATTTTTTGATTTCCCCTTTGATTTCTTCAGTGATCACTTCGTTATTAAGTAGTGTATTGTGTAGCCTCCATGTGTTTGTATTTTTTACAGATCTTTTCCTGTAATTGATATCTAGTGTCATAGCGTTGTGGTCGGAAAAGATACTTGATATGATTTCAATTTTCTTAAATTTACCAAGGCTTGATTTGTGACCCAAGATATGATCTATCCTGGAGAATGTTCCATGAGCACTTGAGAAAAATGTGTATTCTGTTGTTTTTGGGTGGAATGTCCTATAAATATCAATTAAGTCCATCTTGTTTAATGTATCCTTTAAAGCTTGTGTTTCCTTATTTATTTTCATTTTGGATGATCTGTCCATTGGTGAAAGTGGGGTGTTAAAGTCCCCTAGTATGATTGTGTTGCTGTCGATTTCCCCTTTTATGGCTGTTAGTATTTGCCTTATGTATTGAGGTGCTCCTATGTTGGGTGCATAAATATTTACAATTGTTATACCTTCCTCTTGGATTGATCCCTTGATCATTATATAGTGTCCTTCTTTGTCTCTTGTAATATTCTTTATTTTAAAGTCTATTTTGTCTGATATGAGAATTGCTACTCCAGCTTTCTTTTCATTTCCATTTGCATGGGATATCTTTTTCCATCCCCTCACTTTCAGTCTTTATGTGTCTCTAGGTCTGAAGTGGGTCTCTTGTAGACAGCATATATATGGGTCTTGTTTTTGTATCCATTCAGCCAGTCTGTGTCTTTTGGTGGGAGCATTTAATCCATTTACATTCAAGGTAATTATCGATATGTATGTTCCTATTCCCATTTTCTTAAATGTTTTGGGTTTGTTATTGTAGGTGTTTTCCTTCTGTTGTGTTTCTTGCCTAGAGAAGTTCCTTTAGCATTTGTTGTAAAGCTGGTTTGGTGGTGCTGAACTCTCTCAGCTTTTGCTTGTCTGTAAAGGTTTTAATTTCTCCATCACATCTGAATGAGATCCTTGCTGGGTAGAGTAATCTTGGTTGTAGGTTTTTCTCCTTCATCACTTTAAGTATATCCTGCCACTCCCTTCTGGCTTGCAGAGTTTCTGCTGAAAGATCAGATGTTAACCTTATGGGGATTCCCTTGTGTGTTATTTGTTGTTTTTCCCTTGCTGCTTTTAATATGTTTTCCTTATATTTAATTTTTGACAGTTTGATTAATATGTGTCTTGGCGTGTTTCTCCTTGGGTTTATCCTGTATGGGACTCTCTGTGCTTCCAGGACTTGATTAACTATTTCCTTTCCCATATTAGGTAAGTTTTCAACTATAATCTCTTCAAATATTTTCTCAGTCCCTTTCTTTTTCTCTTCTTCTTCTGGGACCCCTATAATTCGAATGTTGGTGCGTTTAATGTTGTCCCAGAGGTCTCTGAGTCTGTCCTCAGTTCTTTTCATTCTTTTTTCTTTATCCTGCTCTGCAGTAGTTATTTCCACCATTTTAGCTTCCAGGTCACTTATCCTTTCTTCTGCCTCAGTTATTCTGCTATTGATCCCATCTAGAGTATTTTTAATTTCATTTATTGTGTTTTTCATTGTTGCTTGGTTCCTCTTTAGTTCTTCTACGTCCTTGTTAAATGTTTCTTGCATTTTGTCTATTCTGTTTCCAAGATTTTGGATCATCCTTACTATCATTATTCTGAATTCTTTTTCAGGTAGACTACCTATTTCCTCTTCATTTGTTAGGTCTGGTGTGTTTTGACCCTGCTCCTTCATCTGCTGTGTGTTTTTCTGTCATCTCATTTTGGTTATCTTACTGTGTTTGGGGTCTCATTTTCACAGGCTGCAGGTTCGTAGTTCCCGTTGTTTTTGGTATCTGTCCCCAGTGGCTAAGGTTGGTTCAGTGGGTTGTGTAGGCTTCCTGGTGGAGGGAACTAGTGCCTGAGTTCTGGTGGATGAGGCTGGATCTTGTCTTTCTGGTGGGCACGTCCACATCTGGTTTTGTATTTTGGGGTGTCTGTGGCCTTATTATGATTTTAGGCAGCCTCTCTGCTAATGGATGGGGCTGTGTTCCTGTCTTGCTAGTTGTTTGGCATAGGGTGTCCAGCATTGTAGCTTGCTGGTCGTTGAGTGAAGCTGGGTCTTGATGTTGAGATGGAGATCTCTGAGAGATTTTTGCCGTTTGGTATTCTGTGGAGCTGGGAGGTCTCTTGTGGACCAGTGTCCTGAAGTTGGCTCTCCCACCTCAGAGGCACGGCCCTGATGCCTGGCTGGAGCGCCAAGAGCCTTTCATCCACACGGCTCAGAGTAAAAGGGAGAAAAAATAGAAAGAAAGAAAGAAAGAAAGAGCCTATAATATAGTGAAGTAAAATAAAGCTATTATAAAGCAAAGCTATACAGACAAAATCTCACCCAGAAGCATATACATATACACTCACAAAAAAAGGAAAAGGGGAAAAATTAATATATCCTGCTCCCAAAGTCCACCTCCTGAATTTGGGATGATTCGTTGTCTATTCAGGTATTCAACAGATGCAGGCACATCAAGTTGTTTGTGGAGTTTTAATCCGCTGCTTCTGAGGCTGCTGGGAGAGATTTCCCTTTCTCTTCTTTGTTTGCACAGCTCCCGGGGTTCAGCTTTGGATTTGGACCCGCCTCTGCGTGTAGGTCGCCTGAGGGCGTCTTTTCCCCGCCCAGACAGAACTGGGTTAAAGGAGCAGCTGCTTCGGGGGCTCTGGCTCCCTCAGGCCAGGGGGAGGGAGGGGTACAGAGGAGGCGGGGCGAGCCTGCGGCGGCAGAGGCGTGGTGACATTGCAGCAGCCTGAGACGCACCGTGCGTTCTCCCGGGGAAGTTGTCCCCGGATCACGGGACCCTGGCAGTGGCGGTCTGCACCAGCTCCAGGGAGGGGCGGTGTGGAGAGTGACCTGTGCTCGCACACAGGCTTTTTGGTGGCGGCAGCAGCAGCCTTAGCGTCTCATGCCCGTCTCTGGGGTCCGCGCTGATCGCCGCGGCTCGCGCCCGTCTCAGGAGTTCGTTTAGGCGGCACTCTGAATCCTCTCTCCTTGTGCGCTGTGAAACAAAGAGGCAAGAAAAAGTCTCTTGCCTCTTTGGCAGTTCCAGACTTTTTCCCGGACTCCCTCCCAGCCAGCTGTGGTGCGCTAACCCCTTCAGGCTGTGTTCACGCCGCCAACCCCAGTCCTCTCCCTGCGATCCAACCGAAGCCCGAGCCTCAGCTCCCAGCCCCGCCCGCCCCGGCGGGTGAGCAGACAAGCCTCTCGGGCTGCTGAGTGCTGCTCAGCGCCGAGCCTCTGTGCAGGAATCTCTCCGTTTTTTCCTCTGCTCCCCTGTTGCTGTGGTATCCGCGCTGATAGCCGCAGCTCACGCCCATCTCTGGAGTTCGTTTAGGCGGCGGTCTGAATCCCCTCTGCTCGCGCACCAGGAAACAAAGAGGGAAGAAAAAGTCTCTTGCCTCTTCTTCGGCAGCTGCAGACTTTTTCCTGGACTCCCTCCCGGCTAGCTGTGGTGCACTAACCCCTTCAGGCTGTGTTCACACCGCCAACCCCAGTCCTCTCCCTGCGATCCAACCGAAGCCCAAGCCTCAGCTCCCAGCCCCGCCCACCCCGGCGGGTGAGCAGACAAGCCTCTCGGGCTGGTGAGTGCTGCTCAGCGCCGAGCCTCTGTGCGGGAGTTTCTCCGCTTTGCCCTCCGCACCCCTGTGGCTGCGCTCTCCTCCGTGGCTCCGAAGCTTCCCCCCTCTGCCACCCACAGTCTCTGCCCGCGAAGGGGCTTCCTAGTGCGTGGAAATCTTTCCTCCTTCACGGCTCCCTCCCACTGGTGCAGGTCCCATCCCTATTCTTTTGTCTCTGTTATTTCTTTTTTCTTTTGCCCTACCCAAGTACGTGGGGAGTTTCTTGCCTTTTGGGAGGTCTGACGTTTTCTGCCAGCGTTCAGTGGGTGTTCTGTAGGAGCAGTTCCACGTGTAGATGTATTTCTACTGTATCTGTGGGAAGGAAGGTGATCTCCTCGTCTTACTCTTCCGCCATCTTCTCTGTGAACCCCGGTTTTGTGGTTTAATGAATGAATACTTAGGTGATGCGAGCTGCCCAAGATCCTTGAGCTATTTATTCCTTTATTCATTCATTCAACACACATTTATTGAATATCTAACACAATGAAGGAAATCCTTTTATCCTTCAACTTACAGTTGAGAAATATAATTACAAAATCTAAGAAGTCAGTCTAACATTTTCTCTCCTCTCCCTCTCCTCCTCTTACCCCTCAGGTCCCCCACCCACCTCCCCCCTTACTTCCTCTCCTTTTCTCCATACCCCTCCCCCCACAGCTAGTTTCTAAGAAGTTGGGAAGAAAACCAAGTTTAAATAACATTTATTTCAGACTTTTAAACTTTTAAAGTAAGTTAAATGTAATTTTAAATTATGTTTCTCTTTAAAAATGTATCAAGAGCTTAATTTTAAATGTTTTAGGCTTATAATGATCAGATGATAACAATATTCATGCATGACTGTTTGATACTGTTAAGCATTACATGCATCATGGATGGGTAATTGTAAACTTAGTTCTGTTTCCAAAGCCTCAGGAATGCAGAATATATAATTGACTCCAAAATTCCTGATGGGCTGACAATTTATAAATTGCGCTTTAATCTCTGTTTATTATTAGGTAATTCTTCAAGTGTCATAAACACTGAACATAACTTGTATTATGAAAGCTAACTATTCTAAAAAAGGATGCAATCATATTTAGTAATCACTAAAGAGTTATTTAATAGGATTATTTTTAGTAAAATTGAATTTTTACCTTAAAGGAAAAATGCAATTGTAATGGAATAGGTTTTGATTTTATTAGCCTCCGATGCTTGAATCTTAGTCTCATTTATGTGGAGGTAGTTCTGTCTGCTAGATTGATGGTTTTAGTGCTGATAAAATTTTTGTAAATAATAATTGAATGTCTACACAGAGCAAGATATTGTGCCTATGCAATTGTCTATCGAGGATTAATATTTTTATTAATTAGTGGACAGATAGTTCTGTTCTAGATGAGAGCGTACATTATTATGCTTGGATGCCACAGAATCCTTGACTTTTAGGTTCTTCCAGAATTTCTTCTTTTTTTAGGTAAAATAAACATGACTTTCCAGTGTTTTAACTTACATGCCTCTTCAAATGGACTGGCAGATTGTCATTTTCAGAATACTGCATTTGTATGGTATCTGTGAACAGTAGTCATGTCTGTTATTTTCAGTAATATATGATTTATTTCTGTGTGTGTCTTTGGAGGGATGGTGTTATAAATAAATTCAGAGGCTAGATTTATTGAAGAAATAAACACAAGCTTCTCAATTAAGATTTTTAAAATCCAAGTAATAACTGAAGCATTTTCACTTTATTCCATAAAAATCACATAATTTTAGAGTTGAAAGGGACCTTAGAGAGCATCTAGGCCAACCCTCTAATTTTCAAATCAAGTTTCAAAGAATTAATCATCTTGTTTTCCCTTGTTGCCCTCCTCCATTTAAGTTTTTTGTTGTTGTTGTTGTTTGTTTTGCTATAAACCCCTTCCTTCAGAGTTGTAAAAGTAGAGTTAATCCCTAACTTACAAATATATTGTGTTTCAGAAGTGTTTGTAAGTCTGTTGTTTAGAAGTCAGAACATTTTTTTCCATAGAAACAATATTTTAATTAGTGGTGGGACTAGCCCTCAAAAGGAGTTAACACATTATGTGACTGTTGTTTTTGTTTTTGCTTTTGCAATGAAAGATGTTTTAAATAATCAATGCTGATTTTCTCTGGGGAACAGGAAGGAGATGGCATTGTAGAGGAGCATGTCAGGGGCTTTCTTTTTATCTGTTATTTCTTAGGTGGGGTAGCGAATACATGTTGTGTTCATTATATTGTTTTCTGAGCTTTTTATATGCCTGATATAGTTCATAATTTTACAATGCTATCTTAGTAATAAAAGTTCAGTTTGAATGTGAACACTTAAAAATTATTTACCTTGAATCCTGATGCATAAGGGAAACATGGTTTGATTAGAGAAGGATAGAGATAGCTAGAAATTTTGAAGGGGTTTTATGGGTACTTTCAAGGGCTTAGATTTTTTGATAAATTATCTTTATTTTGACCAATATCATTTTAGAAAGTATGTTTTTGCTGTTAATTTAAATGTGTCATCAACATTTATCTTTTACCTATTGGCCATATATAGGCAACGTTTCGAGAGAGAATAAAGCAGGTGGATAGTCATTGTGAGATAGCTGGGTAAATTTTGAAAGGCAAAGAAGATTAAATTGCATATGCATGTGCAGACATATGCGAGATCTTGCTTGAAATATAGTTACTTGAACTGGGGGCTTATGAAAAATAGGAAAATGAGGGAGTAAAGCTTGTATGAGGTCTGAGTAGGGTGAAAGACAGTGAGGAAAACAATTGAGTTAAGCACCAGAAAGGTATCATTGACAGTAGAAGGCTTATAGAGGTTTGAGGGTACATGGCATGTTGTAGGAGCTTGGGTTTGGCAAGACAGTGTGCAAATAGCTATTAGTATTTTTGAAATTTTTATAATTCAGGGAATGCCTTATGTATTTACAAGTATACATAAACAGAAACTGCTACCATTCATTACATTCTAGAAAACAACTGAGTTAATTTTCTCAATAATTTGGTTAGCTTTTTTGTGTGTATGGAGGTTGTTTTTTGGTTGATTTAATTTTTGCTCTTTTGCAGTATACAACATTGACTTTTATATAATGACATTAATCCATTTGTACAACTCATGTATAGCTTAGGGAAAACCTAAGTACTACCTGCCTTTTGAGAGATTCTTGACCTAAGAAGCAAATTTTTCTTCACTAAATTGATGGTGCATTTTAGAAGGATGTGTGTCCATTCTACAGATGTCTATTTTTTATTCTGCTTTCTTTCAACTCCACTTCTGGAATATTATCAAGACAAAAAATTGGCCCAAGAATCCATCACCTGGTTACAAACCTTGGCAAAAGTGATCTTGTGACCAGTATCTAAATTTAGCGTTCACATTAAGACTAAAGAGGGAGCACACACAAGGTAGAACATAATAAAATACAGTAAAGAGAGGAGTGTTTGAAAAGATCATAGAAGCCATTTAAGAAAGAAATGGGGTTGAAGACTTCATCGGAGGCTTTCAGAAACAAAGAGAAACCTAGAGAGAAAGAGGGTAAAAAGAAAGTACAATTTGACACTTTTAATGGGTAATATAATTTACTTTATATCTGGACCACACATTTTATTTTTTACCTTTTTAGGTATGTATTAGAAACATAACCATCTTTCTAATATTGGCTATGGTTTTAGTAGTTTTATGTATGTTTATGGACAATAAAAGAAATCTGTGAACATTAACTGTCCACTCTGAAACTTCTTCCCTCTTTTTTTTTCTCTTCTGCAGATCTCAGAGTCATTAAGACATACCACATGGCAGAGACTAGGAAAAGGCAATTCAAGACAGTTATTAGACGCTACAAGGGTAAGATGAAGCAGACACTTCTACATATAGCTAGGAAAAAGGTGTAAGCCCTTGGAGCATTTTCCAATTTATACTACATATTTTATATTTTCCAAATAATTTCCCTTTTTATTTTTTTTCTAAGTACTGGCAAGATGAATAAGAAGATATGTTTTTGCTACTGGAAATGGAGAAAGAAATCTTGATATTTTTCTACTCCTGAAGAAATCTGTCTGAATCTCTTGAGATCAATGCCAACTAGAGTAATGTTTTTAGAAAGCTTTTATAAATGTAATGGCAGCTTGTTGACGCTTAAATTTATCCTGGTAATTTGTATGTGATATATGGAATGCTGTACATTTTTCAAGTGATTAAAGTTTCTTTACCTTAGAAGATGTTCAAATATCAGAATATCAAGGTACTGTAAGCTTATTAGAGCCTGTGGGGTAAAGTCATGTGAGCTTACATGTTGATGAGGGGTATTTTTCATTGCTAATGTAATTGAAAGACGCCTTTAAAAATTCTCAGTGCTTTAAAGTGAGGCAAATAAATCTCCAAGATAGAAAGACTAGAAAATTAGAAGACAGTCTAAGTCCTGAGTACTTCCTTTATTTTTTCTTTTTGATTAACAATTATTTGCCATTAAGGTACAAAGCATTGTTCTAATTTATGCAGAAGCTGTAGAAATGAATTAGATTTTCCATTATTTAATTAAAGTTTTAAGTTAAGGTGCTCCATCTTCTCATTGTTTATAACACCACTGTATATTTATATTTTAATCTTTTGCTGTGTTGAAGACCTCATTATCTTCCGTGTTATTTACTAGACCCCTTGATGTAACATTGCTCAGTCTTTTCGAGGGAAAAAAAATGTCACAAAGTGACATTGTCACACTAAATATTACCTTTTGATGTTTTCCCTTTCAACATGCTTCAAGATTGTTGATCCAAAAATCAGTAACCCATTTATGGCAATTACTTTTTGGGTCTCAACTGGTGAGAACAAGAAGGCACTTTTGCTTTCTGTAATTCCATTTTCATAGCTTGGTCCAGAGCTGATAACTCTTAGGATTCAGTATTGATACACGTTTGTGTTTGTAAAAAACTATGCCTTTGTTCATTAATTATTGATTATTATGGCTACTGAAGAAGCATTATTATATCCATGTAGTTAAGTAATTTTTTGAGGAAACACTTTAAAATTAGCAAGCCTAAATTTTAAGCCTAATCTTTACTATCTTTTCAACTACTATATTTTCTCAAATGATTTACTTTTTATATTTTTCTAACCTGAGCAGTAATCTAGGGCCTTTTAAAAAATTATAATAGGCAAGATATTTGCATATTTTCAAGACTAGTTGGGAAATTTATAGATAGCTTTGTTTTATAAGCTAATTCAACAAGCCCATGTACAAAGACACTGTGGTATGGGCCATGGGAGATACAAGGATAAAAGAGACTGTCTCTAATCTTAAGAAATTTACCATATAGTAGTAAAGACAAAACATGTATGCAGGTTACTCTAGCATAAGATAGACTGTGAAGAAGTAAATTGTACTTTGTTTCTAAATATATATATTTGTAAGCCAGAATAATAAGAAAAAGAATCAGTTATGTAAGATCAACTATATTAAATTGTAAAGCAAAAATGTTATACGCATGGAAAGCAAGTGGGATAGAATTAATTAACTGTATTATATACTTGCCAATGAGAGAGTTACAGGCTACACAGTACCTTAGTAGCAAATGACGGTAAGAAAGCTGGTATAAGTCGAATAGAAGTATATTACAAGTTAAATCTTTTAAACATTAATTTCAAAAACTATTTAGAGAAAGTAACTTCTGTATGAGTAATTTGTTATATCTCAATATTCTTTGTATAAATGTGTCTGTAAGTTTATTATGAAGGTGTTTTACTTAGCTATGCTAGGCTCAAAGGCATGCCTCTGAATTTGTTGGGGGGGGCATTCATTAGATCAGATTTTTAAAGATCTGAAATTCCTTAATAGCTAATGGATGGCTTGGTATCATCTTCAACTAGGTTCTTCAGGTATGGCCACTCATAGAAAAGAGGACATGTTGGCATGGTCATGCAGGAGGAGGACTCCACACAGACCCGAAAGAAGGGGTAAGAGACAATAACAAGTACCTGGAAATTCTTATAGCTGATTGGAAGATAGATATATTAAAGATTGTTATATTACAGAATATTTTGATTGACTCATGTAACTGCAGGTTTTCTAATACAAAACCATATGAATTGACCATGGTTATATAGATCAGATTTTCTCAAGCTTAAGACAAAAAATATCGTGATTGACTAAAAAAGAAAAAAAGTTAGTTGCCAACCTAAGTATTTTAGTTCTTTATTTTAAATAGCATTGGTTGTGGTTATTTGTTATATAATCTAGCATTATATATAGATAAATTACATTTAGCTCTTATAAGTAATGTGTATGTGTGTGTGTATGTGTGTTAAGGTTAATGTTTTCCCTTCTATACTCTTGGTTTAAAAAGATTCTAGAATGTCCCCTAGCTTCATGGTAAATCCTCCATTTACCTGATCCATTTATTTAATTATCCATATTCTTTATCATTATCATTATACAGACAAGCTAAACAGTAGGGCCACTGAAATCAAAAGATTTAATTGCACTACACTTTTTCTAAGTGAGTGAAACTGTCATTGGAATACTGTTATACAATTCTCCATCTGGCCCTCTTTCTCTAAGCTTGCCTTTATTTTCTTCCTCTAACTTCACCCAACCAGTATATGCATGGTATCTCTAAGTAGAAGTGATATTTTCAGGTTTATTGGCAAGTGAACAAATTTTATGTTAAAGTGCTCTCTAACTTGTAGAGAGATAAATAAATTTTATTTTATTGGTGCGAGGTGATTGGTAAGAAAACCTTCCCAGTGCTTTTCTCCCTGTTTCTTTAATCCCCCATGTAGCTTCTTTCACAGAACTCAAAACACATCACATTCATGTTTCTATCCCATTTTTACATATTAACATTTGTCCTGGTTGTCTTTAGAAACAACAAAGTATTATAAAATAGAATTTTAAAAAATTAATACAAATACTGAAATTTGTTTATCCATATATTATGGATATACGGGTATGGCATGATATCATATCATTAGCATGATATTTGCCAGCTTTCAGGATTGTCACCAAGGCGTCTTAAGGATAGTTTGTAAGTAATGCTCTAAACACACCAAAAATATGTTGACTAATACAGGAAAAGCAGTCTTAGACTCAAGCAATATAAACTTCAAGATAGATTCTTTATTCTCCAGTAAAATAAAAACAAAGCAAAAATCATTGTAAATCTTTATATTTGGTCTCTTCTTTATCATTTGTTCCCTGCCATCTTTGTGTTACTTTAGCCTCATTAGCTAAAAGGAATCATAGAATAATAGAGCATGAAGGCTACACCAGAAAAGAGGCAATACGGAGTTGCAGTTAAAAGCCTGAGCTCTGGAGCCAGACTGCCTAGATTTGAATCTTGGCTCCATCATTTCCTACTGGAATGACCATGAGCAAGATACTTAATTTCTGTATGTATCAGTTTCTTCATCTTTAAAATGGGGCTGATAATCATAGCAAAGGGGATTTGAATGAGTTAACTCCTCACACCATGCAAAGCTCTTGAATAGTGCCTGTCACATAGTAAGTATTCAGTCAATATTGGCTGCTGTTACTGTAATGTGAGATTGTTGTTAAGTCCTATACTCTGCTGTTGTCCATTCATTTTACAAGTATGTATTATTGAATACCTGCGTTGTGCATAACTCTGTGTTAAGTAACTGGAGATACAGTAATGAGCAAGACACAGTCCCTGCTGTTCAGAAACTTAACAGTTTAGATGGCAGAATATCTAAACTACCATGTAGAAATTTTATCACTCTGACAAGTTATAGATTTTACCTTATAATCAACTGAAACTTTTATCACTTTACTTTCTATGCATTTCTACTTGTATGTTCTTAAGCATTAGTAATGCTACTCAGAAGGTATTTAAATCATTTGTTTATCCAGTGTGGCTATAGTAAAGGGGTTGTGAAAAAAGAGTGGCAGTTTCAATATTTGGAAGCTCCTGTTGTTAAAATAGATGAATTAAAGTCTTACTTGTTTTATAATAGAATCTTCAGATTTTTAAAGGATTTTGGAACTTTGCTCCTGCATTTAAACTTTATTATGTGCCTCTTTGGGAAAAGCATCTGTTAGTAAATTTAGATAATCCTGTGCTCATAATAAAAACACGAATAATGCAGAGCTTAATATAAGGACTGCTTCCTGGACTTTGCTTGACATACTCTTTTTTTAATGTTAGAAACATATCCTCATTGATTGGATATTGTCAGAAGCTAGTAGTATTGAAAGAGAGATTAGCATTTACTAGAGCAATCAGAGGCTTTGATATAAATATTGATATAATCAAAGAAGTGAAACAGCAACTTAGAGTATTAAAAAATGGAGGATTGGAGAGAGAATGGAATAATAAGCCTCCAGGCTTGTTAAAATGAGTGGACACACAGACCAGTGGACAAGAGTACCTGTATGACATGGAGAGGCCATTTTTCAGCTCTGATTACATCCATCATCAAGCAGCCTTATGATCTTTATTTAATTTCTCAAATTGACTTCCCTTTGAGATAGAGAATTCACTGACTGGCCAATGCGAATATCAGTCAACTTGGTAGTTTTTTTTAATTATAAATTATTAAATTGTTGGGTTCAAATCAATCTCATAGGTAGAATAAGCCATTTTTTCCTAGGGCCTTTTCACTGCCAGATAAGCTCTTCATTGCAGTTTCAGACCAACAGAGCTTAGAAAACAAACTTCGAGGTATAGAGAAAGCAACAATAATTGCAAAGCTTTTCCTGACAATTAATATATCTTTCCTCTCCCACCCATAAACTCATTATGCTTATATCCCCAATAATGTGGGAAAAGTTTTTCACTTACTTTCTAGATTTTTCCATTAGATATCTACTCAAATTTCTTATCTTTTGACCTAGCTTTTATCAAGCCACTGTTATCCCTAACAGTATTGAAGTAGTGGTTAAAATTATTCCTTTAATTGCAGTTAGTTATCTTTAGCTTGGATTGAAGAGACAGTTCTTTGGATGGTTTGCTTATCCTTGAAATTGTGGGCATTTCCAAAGTCTCTGCTAAATTAGTTCTTTAGAGAGAAAACATTCAGCCTATAGCCCACATTTATACAATACAAATAGCATCCAAAATTTTTTGGTATATTTTTTTTCTTCCTCTCCATAAGTTTTGCCCCCAAGTAGTTTCCTTCTAAACCAATCCCTTGATTCTGTGAGTTAGAACATTTCTTGCTAGTGAAATTTAGGAATGTCTCTAAAACCAGAATTCTTATATAAATTCACCTTGCAAGAAAAGGTGATTCTGCTACCTTTATCAAAAATCATTTTTTTTTCTTACTCTTTCATTTTCCTATCGAAGCCCAGTGGGCTTCACTCCCTTGAAATGAGTGGACTTTTTTTTTTTTTTTAATTTTATTTATTTATTTATTTTTGGCTGTGTTGGGTCTTCGTTTCTGTGCGAGGGCTTTCTCTAGTTGCGGCAAGCGGGGGCCACTCTTCATCGCGGTGCGCGGGCCTCTCACTGTTGCGGCATCTCTTGTTGTGGAGCACAGGCTCCAGACGCGCAGGCTCAGTAGTTGTGGCTCACGGGCCCAGTTGCTCTGCGGCATGTGGGATCCTCCCAGACCAGGGCTCGAACCCGTGTCCCCTGCATTGGCAGGCAGATTCTCAACCACTGCGCCACCAGGGAAGCCCAAATGAGTGGACTTTTGGTAGAAAAAATTGCTCTTGCTTCAGTGCTAAACAGCCTTTTCTGGTGAGAAATATGAAATCACTGACTTGAGAAGCAAAATGTATTCAGTTTATCAATATACAGTTATCTTTAATATCTGAAAATTCTACCAGGTGAGCTGCTCCAGGTGTGTTTTAATTTTTTATTTGTCCTTTTTGTGCCCTGTCCACATGGTTATTAGCTATAGGTATTCACTTACAGTACTTATGACTATGAGCAACTGCATCTTTCCCTCAGGTCATGCTGTTGAATTGAGCAGTGCTGCATATAAGCAGTACAGTTTGTGGCTTTCCAGTTATACACTATTGGGTCAGGAACTTCCAGTGTTACTTTCGTGTTTGTTTTTGGCCTACTGTGCTGTTTCAGTGCCCTGTGTACAAGTAGATATTCCTTTCATTATTTTTTCTTACCTGCCCAGCCTCATAAAGCTTATTAAGCTATATATTAATACCAAATAAATAAATATTTAAAAATCCGTGAAAAGTTGTGATGACTTAATAAATCAAGCATTTAGGTGTTCCTCCTGGAACTTGTCCTCATGTGTTTAAGAATAGTTAATTCATTAATTGAATAAATATTTATTGGGCATTGTTTCTAGTATCAATCAAGTTTCTTCTCTGGTACCTGCTGTTTTCTTTTTGTCCAGCTTGTTTTCACTTACTTTCATCTCTTCTTTGACAGCTCTCTGATGTCTCCAAACCTTTTCTTCCAAACTCATTTCTAGGGGAAAAAAAATTCAGTACAATTTTGTTATCATTCAAAGATCTTAGTGAGCCAATTTGAATTCCTTCTTTTGTTACTCTTGTGTTTTTATTCTGAATCTAATTGCTTTCCTTTATTATGGCTATCTAATTCCAGTATATAGTTGAGACCTTTCTAAAAACTTTTATTCCTCATACTAACGTAGTAGTAGTTTTACAGTGTAATGGGGCTTAAAATATCAGTTTCATGTTTTGAACTTGAGGCTATCTAGCTACAGCAAGAACGCCACATTGTATATGATAGCAGAGGAGGAAAGTAGATTGACTCCTACTTTTACAGGCTTTTTAATATTTCTATAGTGTTCATTTTAGAGAACTTTTGTTATCATGATGTAGTGATCACTGTTATGTTTTTAAAACAACTTCTAAATTCTATGTACTGTGAAAATTATAAACAGAAAAGTTAAAGAATTTCATAAAATTTCATATTTTCTGTTTATGTGTAAGCAAGCCTTAAAGAAAAACTATGATATCAACCGTTGATTACTTCAGGAACTTTGACCCTTGAGAAAGAACTTTCTTTTCTTAAATCATTGGGGTTTTTTCCCCCTATACTATAATTACTCCTTACATAGTGTATTTTCAAATAATTCAATTTCTTGTCATCCTCCTTGATCATTTCCTACATTTCTCACCTTTTCTTTAAGAATGTGATCTTAAAATGGTGTATATGCTATTTGTATTGCTCAGCCTGAAATGGAAAGTTGAGTTGATGTGAAGATGATATCTGATTCAGTCTCAAGCTGCGACTGGTCTCTTTTCAGCTTTAGATAGGTCTTTTGTCTTTCAGGATTACCATTGGGTGTCCAGTATGAATTAACTGTGGTGATTTTGAAAGGGGGTATATTATCATTCAGGATCTGGCCTTTCAGGAGGCCTTCAATTTTATTTTACTCTTGTACAGCAGGAATAAGTTGGTTTAAAATACTTTAAAAATGTGCCTCAGCCTCTGAAATGCCTCTTGATTTGGCCTGCTCTTTAAAAAAGATGTTATTTTTCAAACTTTGTAGTTTATCTAAACTATAACTGAAAGACATGTACTTTACAGCCTAATGGACTCATAATGCATGATTACACAACTTTAGAACCCATTTTGTTAAATGAGGTGGTGACATTTTATGCACTATTAAGCCAACTAGAATAATTTTCTTGCTCTTAGCCATAACTTCTCTGTGTCCTTACTGAAGAAATTTTGGGGTGTGTTGTAGAAGGTTTTTGACAAGAGAGAGTGTTTCTAAAGATATGTGGAAACAGGGCCTTTTTGCTATTATTCCATCAAGAAAAATAAGACAGACGAAACTTGTGAAATGGGGAAGTAGTTGAAATGTCGCAGTTTGTGTTATAACACATCAAATTATATTTGTTTAGTATTAGTTCAATTGGAAAAGTGAATTTTAAAATTACAGCTTTATTCCCTTTTTAAAAATACCCTACCAGTTATGAGAGCTCATATGTGTGAGTGTATGTGTGTATAAAATAAAGCATTAAGAGCTATACTTTCAGCATTTCATGTTTTTGCAATCCAGTGTATTTAAAGCAGCTCAAGAAGGTAGTCCTGTTTTCAGTACAATATGAACAGTTTTATTTCTGTTACTGTTTACTCAATAAACTGAATAAAAGAGACTAGAAAATAGTTTGCTGAGCCTTGGATGGAATAACTATAATATAAAAGCTACCCTGTATAATATAATGTGTTGTCCTGGGTTTCTTATATGTTGACAGTTTCCCCCCATTCTTTGCTGTGCAAATCTACTTGAAATTGTCTAACTTTTCCCCCCAAAATTAATTAAATTTTCTTCTTATTATATGTGAACTACAGAAAACAAGAAAGCAAAAAGAATATAAAAAATCATCAATGATTCCATCTATTCACAGCTACTGATGTTAACACTTTGGGGGTATTGCTTTCCAGATCCATTTGTATGCATGTGTAAACTCATACACACATAACAATTTTTTCCACAAAAAATGTTTTATACTCTGTTTTTTTCACTTGATATGTTTCTGTGTCACTGCATATATTTCTGAATGGCTATATTTTGCTGTATGCATTCACTGTAACTTGTTTACATGATTCTCCACTGTTGATCATTTAGTCTAAACCCAGTTTTTCCCCTATTAAAACAGCATGGGAATAAACATCCTTATGGCTAAATTTTTCATCCCTTTATTCAATAAATATTCGTTATTCGTTGAGTACCTTTACTGTGTGTCAGCCATTGTGTTTGGTATTGGGTTACAACAGTGAGCACAAAACACAAAGTTACTACTCATGTGGAATTTAAATTCTAGCAGGAGAGCAGTTGTTAATCAGATAATCACATTGTTGAATATGTAGTTTATAACTGAAATGGATTCTCTGAAAGAAAAGGAATACTGTTCTGTGAGAGAATATAGCCAAGGATCCTGACTGGGGTTAGGGAAGACCTCATTGAGGAAGTGCTGCTTGAGCTGGCAGTTAACTAATTGGAAGAAGTTGAGGGCATGTTGGTGTTTCAGAGAGAGAGATTATTCCAAAGTGAAAGGTATTGTGCAAAGGCCTTGTGGCAGGAGAGATTATAGTCTATTTGAGGAGCTGAAAGAAAGGTAGTGTGGCATGAACACTGAAAGCAGTAGTATAAGACATGACTAGAGAGGAAGCTAGGGGCCAGGGCAAGCAGAGCCTCATAAGCTATGGTATGGACTTTGATCTTTATCCTAAGAGTGATAGGATGCCATTGAAGGGTTTTTTTGTTTGTTTGTTTACTTCAATTTATATTTTTTATTAATTAAAATTGTATTAATTTTTTAAAAAGGTAACACATTCACATGGTTCAAAATTCAAAAAGAACAGAAGGATACAGAATTAAAAAAAAAATCTTCCCCCTACCCTGTTCCCCTTCCCAGAGGCAAACATTATTACCAATTTCTTTGGTATCTTTCCAGAGATGATCTTTGAATATAAAAACAAATATTTGGGAGTGCCCATCTCTTAACAATTTCACCATAACAACGCATTATCTTTGCTAATCTGATCAGATAAAAAATATATCAGAGTTGTTTTAATTTGCACTTTTTATTTTTGAGTCAAGTTGAGCATCTTTTTATATTTAGGGCCATGTGTGTATATACACATATATATATATATATATATATATATATATATTTTTTTTTTTTAGCAATGCTTTATTTTTATTTTTACTTTTTTTTTAATTTTTGAATTTAATTTATTTTTTATACGACAGGTTCTTATTAGTTATCTATTTTATGCATATTATATACATTGAAGGGTTTTAAACTGAGTAATATCTGATTGCAGGCTGAACTAATTGGACCAGGAGCAGAGCCGATGCAAGGAGATCAGTTAAGAGATTGTTGCAGTGGTTTATGTGAGAAAGATGATAGCTTGGATTACGTTTGTGGTGGAAACAGAAAGAAGTAGACAAATTCAAGAGATTTTTAGGAAGTAAAATTGATTCAACTTGGAGAATATTCATTTATTTTTTTAAAGCATTAAGTTCCCAGAAGTGGAATTCTCAACACAAAGGGCAGAATTATTTTAAAAGCTTATGGCAGATATCAAATTGCTTTCCAGAAAGATTATTTCAGTGCACTCTCCCATTAGCAGTGTATTAGAGTACCTATTTCCATATATCTTCACCAACAATGAGCATTAACTTTCTTCTTATTTTTTAATACCTTTTACAGAAATTGATTAGATACTTCCATTTTTTAAATACGTTTATTTATTTAATTTATTTTTGGCTGCACTGGGTCTTCGTTGCTGCACGCGGGCTTTTCTCTAGTTGCGGTGAGCGGGGACTACTCTTCGTTGTGATGTGCAGGCTTATTGCTGTGGCTTCTCTTGTTGCGGAGCATGGGCTCTAGGCACGTGGCTTCAGCAGTTGTGGCTTGCGGGCTCTAGAGTGCAGGCTCAGTAGTTGTGGCACACGGGCTTAGTTGCTCTGTGGCATCTGGGATCTTCCCGGACCAGGGCTCGAACCCGTGTCTCCTGCATTGGCAGGTGGACTCTCAACCACTGCGCCACCAGGGAAGCCCAGATACTTCAATTTTTAAAATGGGGATTATTTCACCAACTAAAATAATATAGTAGTTTGGGAATGTGTGTGTATATATATATATATATATTCTTATTTTGGCTTTGGAAAGTGTATATTTCATTCTTAATATTCTGTTTCTAAAAGCTGAAACTAAAACAAAAAGATTTAATGGGAATGTTGCCTCGGGAACTTGGGGGAAAAAAAAAAGTATGGTAGATTTAAGTCAGATTAAGTATGACTGGAAAGTTATGTTTTTGTTGAAATTTTTAATAACCCAGCTTCTGTTCTATATAGTCAATGCCAAGACTCATACTTTCCTAAACACTGTATTGTAACTGTGCTCTGTCATGAGGTTGGACGTAGGGTTCCAAAATATCTTACATAAACATACTAATAAAGAGGCCAAACGTATGTGAAGATTTTGACCTCAAAGCTGGAAATATGGAAATGTTTCTTAAATTTTATGTAATATTTTGATAGCTTAATAGATAAGAAATAAATGTGTAGATAACTTTAAATAAATGTATGGATAACTTTTTGACAATATGAGGATGGCTATAGCTGAAAGTAAGAAATTTAGAGAAATAAGTAGCTTTTGGAAAACTATTGAAATAGTTTGAGTTTAAAAGATATTGACCTTAGATTCAGAATAAAAGTTATGTTTGTAATGTTTTCGTATTTTCCTCAAATATTTACATAATTCTACACTATTGAACTATGTTTATTTTTGAAATGACGTGTTACTCACTGCTTTTGTTCTCTCTTTCAACAGTTAAAAGATGTTGATACTCAGAAAATCATAAAAGCAATGCTCTCTTATGTGTGGCCCAGAGACAGGCCAGATCTACGAGCTAGGGTTGCCATTTCCTTGGGATTTTTGGGTGGAGCAAAGGTAAGAATAAGAGAAATTATGTATTGTTTGTTGCTATAACTAGGAAATACTATGACATTTTCTAGTAAAGAAACTTAGACTGATATAAGTCACTTTGGGGAGTATTGTCAACATTTAGGGCCCTCGTTTATGTAACTCTTCTATGCAGTCAGCAGAAATTATATGATAATGCCTGATTTATCTATGTATCAGACTTATAACAGCCTCAACCTAATGGAATTCTTCCTGAAACCAGTGTAAGATACAGGATCGTGGGTTGTAACAAAGCATAAGGAACTTGTAAAAGAAGCTCCTCAGAGTCCTGTTGGCTTTTATTTAATACATATTTCTGGTAAGCTTAGTTTTCAGTTCCTAGTAAATTGGAAAGAGGATGAAGACATTTTAGGTACATTAATAGTCATAAGTGGTAAACAGCAGTGTGACATGAAGGGAAAAATAAAACAGGAAAACTTAAAAAAAAACAAAAGCCAAAAAGCTGGGCATTTTGGTACATTCAGTATAGGGACCCTCTACATCTTAGCAGCCTCCTCAGTTCATCACTATACTGTAACACATTTTAATAAGGCAAAGTTATGATAATGACTCTGGGCTTTCAAGAAGAACTCCTTTCAATTTATTCAGATTTTAAAGTCAGTGAATTCTATTATCTTTAGGTACAATATATAGTCATAGTACATATTATAGTCTCAAGTCAGGCTTCCTGGGCTCTGCCTCTTACTAACCTTGTAACCTTGGGTAAATTGCTTACTCTCCGTTCCTTGGTTTCCCAATTTGTAAAATAAGGTAAAATAGGGTTGTCATAAGAATTAAATAGATTAACATATAAAAGACTTAGAACAGTACTGGCACATAGTAAAACATTATATACGTGTTAAAATAAAAATAGATTTGGATTTCCATCAGAAATATGGTAAAAAAAATGTCTGCTCAAAAGTATAAATGAGATTTGGCTATAATTTGGTTATCATTCTATGTATAAGGGTTAATACATTGTTTTAGAACCCAGGTCTTATCACTTATTTCTTCTCTGTCTCCTGTGTGTTCCCTTTTATTTACTCATTCTTTACCCTATCCTAAAAATATTTACTGAGAACTTGTCATACAAGTATTGTTCTTGGCCCTGCAGGGTATTCAAATATGAATAAAGCACATTTTTTTCCCTCAAATTATAAGGATAAGACAAGTTTTACTTATTGTCATAATACAACATAGGTCATAAATGATTGAAAAGAAGTACCATTCAAGTATTGGAGGGCTTCAAAGGAAAGAACCACCAATATGGGGAGTCAGGAAAGGTTTCACAGAGGAGGTGATGTTTGAGATAGGTCTGGATTGATGAGTAGGATAATTACAGGTATAGGAATAACATGGACAAGATGAGAGAGAATATATAGTATGAGTGGAGAAATGAGTAGTCCATTTTTGCTCTAATGAGGAGAAAATGTTTCAGAGGAATTAGAAGTAATCTTGGAAAGATAAATAGAATTCCTACTGTGAAATACCTTAACTGTAAAACAAAAATTTATTTAATCATGTTGGAAGTAGGAACCTCTATTTTGAGTAGAAGAGTAATAAGGTTAGAGCTGTACTTTAGGGAATTAATTTGACTGTTGTATAAGATGAATTAGGGTGGTGAGAGACCTAAAGTAGGGATACCATTCATTCATTTTCATTTCATGCATTCATTCAGCAAACACTTACCAGCCAGTTAGGAGGCTAATGTAATAGCCTAGATGAGAAGTAATAGTAGTTTGTACTGGAGCGGATGATAGAAATGGTAATATGGAGAGAAGAGATGCCAGAGATATTGTGAATTAAGGGAGGTAGAATCAACAAGACTTAGCAATGGATGAGATATTAAAAGTAAAAAAAAGAATAGGATTCAAAGATGATGCCAAGGATGAGAGAATGATAATGCCTTTAACAGAAGTAGGTAGTAAGTCAGGAAGTCTTGTTTGGGAAGATGAAAATTTTGGTTTCGGGCGTGTTAAGTTTGAGGTGCCAGTGGAACATCAAGTGGCTCATAATACAAAATGCAAGACAAGCTCAGGAAGGAGCCCAGGGCTGGAGAGATTGAGGTGATAGTTGAAACAATGCAAATTAGTGAGTTAATCTAAGAAAAGAACAGAAATAGACGACAACTACAGACGTCACTTGTGATAAATGTGTTCCTGTAGGGAAGTAAATAATAGTGGAAACAGGGACGGCATGATTAAAGAGTAAAACCAAAATAATTCAGTCAGACTCCATCTATTTTCTTGTCTCCTTTCTCATCTATGGGCTCTGGTGAGTACTCTCCCAGTGAACTTCCCTGGGAAAGAATTTAAATGAAGATTCTGAGCAACAAACCAAGAATCCATACTTTATTCTCTTTGTCAAGCCGAAAAGAGAGAACTGCATTACAAATCTAATTTTGTTAGCTAATGTTGAAAATTTTAAACTCATATTCATTTTTAGAACAGTGTTGGTTGCTGAATTGTCTTTCACCTACAAATTACTGAAGGATAAAGATTTTTCTGAGCTCCTGTGCAAGGCAGAATTAGCAAATTGCCCTTTATTCCTTCATGTGATTGTAAGTACCTTGCTGACAAGTTAAAGGCAGATTGTTTTCTGGACTTTCTTTTGAATTGAAGAGAGCAGATTAGAAGATGACCAAGCTAGTCAAAGGGAGGAGTCCTAAGTAATGACATTTGTGTTAGACTTTGTTTTTAGAGTGAATTTCAATCCTTCAAAATGTAAATTTTTGTTGCTTGGTGACAGGTCAATATCAGGTATAAAATGCAACCCAAGTTAACATCCGTAAGGACTGAAATATTTTCAGAAGGCTAATATTTGATTCTTCTGTGAACAAATACTGAGCACCCATAGAATGGAAAGTGCTGTACTAATCTCATATAAACTGATTACAAGTAAACAGAAATTAATATAGAGAAATAAGTTTTTCAAATGTATGTTTGATTTCTTTTGGATCAGGAAAAGGAGGAAATTGCCAGGAGTTATGATGCATGCTGGTACTTTCAGAGCATATATATTAAAAGTTTTCTTTCACTAGGTAGGAGCTACACCATAGAGCAACTTTAGGAATGTAGAGCATAGTAGTAGCATTTAACCATTCCTAACACCATTTGTTCAGCTTCTATACTGTCTTCAGTTTAAAAATAATCACTCTCCCAAATCTTTAAAACCTAGTCATTATTTATTTATTTTTTTAACACCTTTATTGGAGTATAATGGCTTTACAGTGTTGTGTTAGTTACCACTGTATAACAAAGTGCATCAGCTATATGTATACATATATCCCCATATCCCCTCCCTCTTGTGTCTCCCTCCCACCCTCCCAATCCCACCCCTCTAGATGGATAAAAAGCACCTAGCTGATCTCCCTGTGCTATGTGGCTGCTTCCTACTAGCTAGCTGTTTTACATTTGGTAGTGTATATATGTCCATGCCATTCTCTCACTTCGTCCCAGCTTACCCTTCCACCTCCCCGTGTCCTCAAGTCCATTCTCTACGTCTGCGTCTTTATTCCTGTCCTGCCCCTAGGTTCTTCACAACCTTCTTTTTTTTTTTTTTAGATTCCATATATATGTGTTAGCATACGGTATTTGTTTTTCTCTTTCTGACTTACTTCACTCTGTATGACAGATTCTAACTCCATCCACCTCACTACAAATAACTCAGTTTCGTTTCTTTTTATGGCTGAGTAATATTCCATTGTATATATGTGCCACTTCTTCTTTATCCATTCATCTGTCGATGGACACTTAAGTTGGTTCCATGTCCTGGCTATTGTAAATAGAGGTGCAATGAACATTGTGGTACAGGACTCTTTTTGAATTATGGTTTTCTCAGGGTATATGCCCAGCAGTGGGATTGCTGGGTCATATGCTAGTTCTATTTTTAGTTTCTTAAGGAACCTCCGTACTGTTCTCCATAGTGGCTGTATCAATTTACATTCCCACCAACAGTGCAGAAGGGTTCCCTTTTCTCCACATCCTCTCCAGCATTAATTGTTTGTAGATTTTTTGATGATGGCCGTTCTGACTGGTGTGATGTGATACCTCATTGTAGTTTTGATTTGCATTTCTCTAATGATTAATGATGTTGAGCATCCTTTCATGTGTTTGTTGGCCATTTGTATATCTCCTTTGGAGAAATGTCTATTTAGGTCTTCTGCCCATTTTTGGATTGGGTTGTTTGTTTTTTTGATATTGAGCTGCATGAGCTCCTTGTATATTTTGGAGATTAATCCTCTGTCAGTTGCTTTGTTTGCAAATATTTTCCGCCTTTCTGTGGGTTCTCTTTTCCTCTTGCTTATGGTTTCCATTGCTGTGCAAAAGCTTTTAGATTTCATTAGGTTTATTTTTGTTTTTATTTCCCTTTCTCTAGGACATGGGTGAAAAAGGATCTTGCTGTGATTTATGTCATAGAGTGTTCTGCCTGTGTTTTCCTCCAAGAGTTTGATAGTGTCTGGCCTTATATTTAGGTCTTTAATCCATTTTGAGTTTATTTTTGTGTATGTTGTTAGGGAGTGTTCTAATCTCATTCCTTTACATGTAGCTGTGCAGTTTTCCCGGCACCACTTATCGAAGAGGCTGTCTTTTCTCCATTGTATATTCTTGCCTCCTTTCTCAAAGATAAGGGGACCATATGTGCGTGGGTTTATCTCTGGCCTTTCTATCCTGTTCCATTGATCTATATTTCTGTTTTTGTGCCAGTACCATACTGTCTTGATTACTGTAGCTTTGTAGTATAGTCTGAAGTCAGGGAATCTGATTCCTCCAGCTCCATTTTTCGTTCTCAAGATTGCTTTGGCTATTCAGGGTCTTTTGTGTTTCCATACAAATTGTGAAATTTTTTGTTTTAAGTCTGTAAAAAATGCCATTGGTAGTTCGATAGGGATTGTGTTGAATCTGTAGATTGCTTTGGGTAGTATATTCATTTCCACAGTGTTGCTTCTTCCAATCCAAGAACATGGTATATCTCTCCATCTGTTTGTATCATCTTTAATTTCTTTCTCAGTGTCTTATAGTTTTCTGCATACAGGTCTTTTGTCTCCTTGGGTAGGTTTATTCCTAGGTATTTTATTCTTTTTGTTGCAGTGGTAAATGGGAGTGTTTCCTTAATTTCTCTTTCAGATTTTTCATCATTAGTGTATAGGAATACAAGAGGTTTCTGTGCATTAACTTTATATCCTGCTACTTTACCAGATTCATTGATTAGCTCTAGTAGTTTTCTGGTAGCATCTTTAGGATTCTCTGTGTACAGTATCATGTCATCTACAAACAGTGACAGTTTTACTTCTTCTTTTCCGATTTGGATTCCTTTTATTTCTTTTTCTTCTCTGATTGCTGTGGCTAAGACTTCAAAAACTATGTTGAATAATGGTGGTGAGAGTGGGCAACCTTGTCTCATTCCTGATCTTACTGGAAATGGTTTCACTTTTTCACCATTGAGAACAATGCTAGCTGTGGGTTTGTCATATATGGCCCTTATTATGTTAAGATAAGTTCCCTCTATGCCTACTTTCTGGAGTGTTTTTTATCATAAATAGGTGTTGGATTTTGTCAAAAGCTTTTTCTGCATCTATTGAGATGATCGTATGGTTTTTATCCATCAGTTTGTTAATATGGTTTATCACATTGACTAATTTGCATATATTGAAGAATCCTTGCATTCCTGGGAACAACCCCCTTGATCATTGTGTATGATCCTTTTAATGTGCTGTTGGATTCCGTTTCCTAGTATTTTGTTGAGGATTTTTGCATCTATGTTCATCAGTGATATTGACCTGTAGTTTTCTTTTTTTTGTGGCATCTTTGTCGGTTTTAGTATCAGGGTAATGGTGGCCTCATAGCATGAGTTTGGGAGTGTTCCTCCCTCTGCTATATTTTGGAAGCATTTCAGAAGGATAGATGTTAGCTCTTCTCTAAATGTTTGATAGAATTCGCCTGTAAAGCCATCTGGTCCTGGGCTTTTGTTTGTTGGAAGATTTTTAATCACAGTTTCAATTTCAGTGCTTGTGATTAGTCTGTTTATATTTTCTATTTCTTCATGGTTCAGTCTCGGAAGGTTATGCTTTTCTAAGAATTTGTCCATTTCTTCCAGGTTGTCCATTTTATTGGTGTAGAGTTGCTTGTAGTAATCTCTCACGATCCTTTGTATTTCTGCAGTGTCAATTGTTAATTCTCCTTTTTCATTTCTATTTCTATTGTTTTGAGTCTTCTCCCTTTTTTTCTTGATGGGTTTGGCTAATGGTTTATCAATTTTGCTTATCTTCTCAAAGAACCAGCTTTTAGTTTTATTGATCTTTGCTATCATTTCCTTCATTTCTTTTTGATTTATTTCTGATCTGATCTTTATGATTTCTTTCCTTCTGCCAACTTTGGGATTTTTTTGTTTCTTCTTTCTCTAATTGCTTTAGGTGTAAGACTGTAATTCGAATATTGGTGCTTTTGATCTTGTTCCAGAGGTCTCTGAGAGTGTCTTCAATTCTTTTCATTCTTTTTTCTTTATTCTGCTCTGCAGTAGTGATTTCCACTATTTTATCGTCCAGGTCACTTATCCGTTCTTCTGCCTCAGTTTTTCTGCTATTGATTCCTTCTAGATAATTTTTTATTTCATTTATTGTGTTGTTCATCGTTGTTTGTTTGCTCTTTAGTTCTTCTATGTCCTTGTTAAACGTTTCTTGTATTTTCTCCATTGTATTTCCAGGATTTTGGATCATCCTTACTATCATTGCTCTGAAATCTTTTTCAGGTAGACTGCCTATTTCCTCTTCATTTGTTTGGTCTGGTGGGTTTTTACTTTGCTCCTTCATCTTCTGTGTGTTTGTTTGTCTTCTCATTTTGCTTAACTTACTGTGTTTGGGGTCTCCTTTTCGCAGGCTGTAGATTTGTAGTTCCCGTTGTTTTTGGTGTCTGCCCCCAGTGGGTAAGGTTGGTTCAGTGGGTTGTGTAGGCTTCCTGCTGGAGGGGACTGGTGCCTGTGTTCTGGCGGATGCAGCTGGATCTTGTCTTCCTGGTGGGCAGGACCGCATCTGGTGGTGTGGTTTGGGGTGTCTGTGAACTTATTTTGATTTTACGCAGCCTCTCTCCTGATGGGTGGGTTTGTGCTCCTGTCTTGCTAGTTGTTTGGCATAGTGTGTCCACCACTGGACCTTGCTGATCTTTGAGTGAGCTGGGTCTTAGCGTTGAGATGGAGATCTCTGGGAGATCTTTCGCCATTTGATATTTCGTGTGGCCGGGAAGTCTCTCATGGACCGGTGTCCTGAACTCGACTCTCCCACCTCAGAGGGTCAAGCCTGACACCCGGCTGGAGCACCAAGACCCTGTCAGCCATACGGCAGAGAAGAAAAGGGAGAAGGAAGGAAGGGAGGGAGGGAGGGAGGAAGGAAGGAGGGAAACAATAAAGTTATTAAAATTTTAAAAAATTATTAAAAATAAAAAAGTGCTAAAAAAACAGAAAGAAAGAAGAGAGCAACCAAACCAAAAAACAAATCCACCAATGATAACAAGTGCTAAAAACTATACAAAAAAAATGGGCAGACAGAACCCTAGGACAAATTGTAAAAGCAAAGCTATTCAGACAAAATCACATAAAGAAGCATACACGTACACACACACAAAAAGAGAAAAAGGAAAAATATATATATACGTTAAACAAAAAAGGGAAGAGAGCAACCAAATCAATAAACAAATCTACCAATAATAATAAGCTCTAAATACTAAACTAAAATAAACATAAAACCAGAAACAAATTAGATGCAGAAAGCAAACCGCAAGTCTACAGTTGCTCCCGAAGTCCACCGCCTCAATTTTGGGATGATTCATTGTCTATTCAGGTGTTCCACAGATGCAGGGTACATCAAGTTGATTGTGGAGATTTAATCTGCTGCTACTGAGGCTTCTTGGAGAAATTTCCATTTCTCTTCTTTGTTAGCACAGCTCCTGGGGCTCCGCTTTGGAATTGGCCCCACCTCTGCATGTAGGTCACCTGAGGGCATCTGTTCCCTGCCCAGACAGGACGGGGTTAAAGTAGCAGCATATTTGGGGGCTGTGGCTCACTCATGGTGGGGGGAGGCAGGGGTGTGCAATGCAGGGTGAGTCTGCGGCAGCAGAGGCTGGTGTGACATTGCAACAGCCTGAGGTGCACCGTGTGTTCTCCTGGGGAAGTTGTCCCTGGATCACGGGACCCTGGCGGTGGCGGGCTGCACAGGCTCCCGGGAGGGGAGGTGTGGATAGTGACCTGTGCTTGCACACAGGCTCCTTGGTGGCTGCAGCAGCAGCCTTAGCGTTTCATGCTTGTCTCTGGTGTCCGCGCTGATATCCGCAGCTCGCACCCATCTCTGGAGCTCGTTTAGGCGTTGCCCTGAACCCCCCCTCCTCACGCGCCCTGAAACAATGGTCTCTTGCCTCTTAGGCAGGTCCAGACTTTTTCCCGGACTCCCTACTGGCTAGCTGTGGCATACCAGCCCCCTTCAGGCTGTGTTCACGCAGCCAACCCCAGTCCTCTCCCTGGGATCTGACCTCGAAAGCTGAAGCCTTAGCTCCCAGCCCCCGCCCGCCCCCGGCGGGTGAGCAGACAGGCCTCTCAGGCTGATGAATGCTGGTCGGCACCCATCCTCTGTGCGGGAATCTCTCTGCTTTGCCCCCTGCACCCCTGTTGCTGCGCTCTCCTTCATGGCTCTGAAGCTTCCACCCCGCCACCTCCTTCTCTGCTAGTGAAGGGGCTTCCTAGTGTGTGGAAACCTTTCCTCCTCCACAGCTCCCTCCCAGAAGTGCAGGTCCCTTCCCTATTCTTTTGTCTCTGTTTTTTCTCTTTTCTTTTGCCCTACCCAGGTACCTGGGGGGAGTTTCTTGCCTTTTGGGAAGTCTGAGGTCTTCTGCCAGCGTTCAGTAGGTGTTCTGTAGGAGTTGTTCCACATGTAGATGTATTTTTGATGTATCTGTTGGGAGGAGGGTGATCTCCACGTCTTACTACTTAGCCACCTTGAAGTGCGAGTCCCTTATTTATTTTTGAGTAGTACTGCAGGTGTGATTTATAATTTGTGTGCATTAGATGCATTGTTAGCCCTTTCATTCCTCGGCTTCCTATTTTTTTCCTCAACCTGATTACATGCTTTGGCATATAAGCACTTTGGACCAATCTGTGCCCCTTTATACTCAGATCTTCCCTATCTCCTCCACATACTTCTTGGAACTTTAGGGCAGGGTTCAGGAACCTTTTCAGCTCCAATTGAATGCCACCCAGCCATCTGAGCAGTGTGTGGTGGTTTCATAACAAGGCCTAAGGCATCCATGAAGGATAAGGAAGACAGAAAGAGAGAAATGTTTAGTGAGTAGAAGGAAAAGGGAGGATTTCATGGTTAACATATGGGACCACAGTATACCATCTGCTTGCTTATTTGCTTTTTAATGCTCTTTTGATTCTGAGATTCTTAATGCTGTCATTGCCTCCAACAAAGATTTTTAAGATAAACTGTATTATATAGAGATGTCTTGCAGCCCAGAGGAGGCCAAGAGGATGGATTGGTATTTCTTCTATCCAAGTTACAGCAATTCTCTTTTAGTACTGTAGAGTTCTGTATGAGGTATAGTTTAGGGGTTCTATTGCCACAAGAGACACAGAGATAGAGACAGAGAGAATACTCTTTGCCTTCATTCCTTAAATCCCTACAAATTTTATGCAGTACCTTTTCTTATCATCCACATGTACATCATAGGAGTATCACATCATCATTAATCTCTTCTAAGGATTTTAAAAATTTCAGTCTTTCTATTAGTATATTACACTTAATATGTAATATAAGGATTTATGGAAAATATAAAACACATTTACTGAAATCATCTGATTTTATAAAATAAGTGTTTTAATATTGTAAAATAGTTTACTCATATTCTCTAACCACTACCGTCTTGGAAACCACTTAGTTGACAGAGAAATTGGGGGCACAGAAAATTAAATATCAAGTACAAAAAGATATTCTCACTAATCTGTTAGAAATGAAAATAAGCTACTTTAAAATTATAAAATAATTTCAGGGGAGAGTGTGATTTATAAAAATATTATCAATACCTCATTTCTTCAAGAATGCATCTATTATATAAAGTAATGGATAATATATGTGTCAGTCCATCTGGGCTGCTATAACAAAATGCCATAAACTGGGTGGTTCATAGATCGCTGTCTTGTTTTGTAACCTCACATGATGTAAAGGGCAAGAAGGGTCTCTGGGCACTCTTATAAGGGCACTAATCTCATTCATGAGGGTTCTGTCCTCATGACCTTGTCACCTCCTAAAGGCCCTGCCTCCAAATACCATCATCCTGGGGGTTAGAATTCAACATATGAATTTGGTAGGGGGAAACAAACATTCAGACCATAGTAATATGTACTAAACAAACATTTGTTGATTGACTATTAGGTATAAGGTACTGTGCTTAGGCAGCTGGGAATACAAAAATAAATAAAATGTGGGCCTTGCCCTCCTGGAGTTGCTGTGTACTGAAGGAGAAGAATATACAAATAATGATAAAATATATCTATATATAACATAAACATCCAAAGGGAGTCACAAATGAAGCTATAGGGGAGTTCCAAGAATTAGGCATTTAGGGAAGGCTTCATGGAGGAGCTAGAGTTTTCCAGTAACTACTGTCTTCAAAAGATTAATGCACTTTTTGCTTAACTTTGATACTTTAAAATTTTCTGAAAAACATTTTTAAAAGTAAAACAATGCTAACAATGCTACCTGAAGCCTTAAGTTGAGAAGTGTGATTTATACCCTGGAGTATTTCTTTAATTAAAAGACTTTATATTTTAGAGAATTTTTAGGCTTACAGAAAAATTGAGCTGTAAGTACAGAGAGTTCCTATATATCCCTCCTCCCAAAAGCCCCCCCCCACTAAATTTCTTCTATTACTAACATCTTGCATTAGTGTAGTACATTTGTTACAATTGATGAACCAATTATAAAAAAATACATTATTCTTATTAACTAAGTTCATAGTGTACATTAGGATTCCATTCTTTGTGTTGTAGTTATATGGTTTTGGGGAAATGCATAATGTCAGATACCACCACTAAAGTATCATACAGAATAGTTTTACTGCCCTGAAAATCCGAGGCATTCCACCTATTCATCTCTCTCTCCATCCTCCTGAATCCCTGATAACCACTGACCATTTTGCTGTCTCTGTAGTTTTACCTTCTCCAGAATGTTATACAGTTGGAATCATACAGTATGTAGCCCTTTCAGACTGGTTTCTCTCACTTAGGAATATGCATTTCTGGGCCATTTGTGGCTTTCTTTTTATTTGATAGTTCATTTCTTTTTATTGCTGAAAAATATTTCACTGTATGGAGGTACCATAGTGTGTTTATCCACTCGCTCTTTGAAAGATATCTTGGTTGCTTCTAAATTTTGGCAATTATAAATAAAGCTGCAGTAAACATTTGTGTACAGGATTTTATGTGACATAAGTTTTCAGTTCATTTGGGTAATTACCAAGGATTGCAATTGCTAGATTATATAGTAAGACTATGTTTAATTTTGTGAGAAACTGCCATACTGTCTTCCAAAGTGGCTGTACCGTTCTTCATTCCCACTAGCAATGAAGTTTCTGTTCTTGCATATCCTTGTCAACCATTTTAATAGGTGCATAATGGTATCTCATTTTTGTTCTGATTTGAAATTGCCTAATGACACATGGCATTGAGCACCTTTTCATATGCTTATTGGCATCTGTATATCCTTCTTGGTGAGATGTCTATCAGGTCTTTTGCCGATTTTTCATTTGGGTTGTTCATTTTCTTATTGTTGAATTTTAAGAGTTCTTTGCATATTTTGAATACCAGTTCTTTATCAGATAGATGTTTTGCAGATATTTTTACTCTATCTGTGGCTTGTATTTTCCTTCTCTTTACAGTGTCTTTCACAAAACAGAAGTTTTAAATTTTAATGAAGTCCAACTTATCAGTGTTCATGGATTGTGCCTTTAATGTTGTTATCTCATGTCACTGGCAAACCAAAGGTCACCTAGATTTTCCTTTATGTTATCTTCTAGAAGTTTTATAGTTTTTTGCTTTACATTTAGGTCTGTAATCAATTTGGAGTTAATTTTTGCAGAAGGTGTAAGCAAGGTCACTGTCTAGATTCTTTCTTCTTTTCTTTTCTCTTTTTTCTTTTCTTCCCTTCCTTCCTTCCTCCCTCCCTCTCCTCTCCTCTTCTCTCTCTGTCTCTCTCACTCTCTCTCTCTCTCTCTCAGCACCATTTTTTGAAAACACTACCTTTTCCCCACAGGGCTGCCTTTGCTCCTTTGTCAAAGATCAGTTAACTATATTTGTGTGTATTTGTCTATTTCTGGACTCTCTGTTCTATTCCATGGATCTATTTGTCCATTCTTTTCCCAATACTACAGTGTTTTGTTTTTTATAAATTTATTTATTTTATTTATTTATTTTTGGCTGTGTTGGGTCTTTGTTTCTGTGCGAGGGCTTTCTCTAGTTGCGGCGAGTGGGGGCCACTCTTCATCGTGGTGCACGGGCCTCTCACTGTCGTGGCCTCTCTTGTTGCGGAGCACAGGCTCCAGACGCGCAGGCTCGGTAGTTGTGGCTCACGGGCCCAGTTGCCCCGCGGCATGTGGGATCTTCCCAGACCAGGGCTCGAACCCGCGTCCCCTGCATTGGCAGGCAGATTCTCAACCACTGCACCACCAGGGAAGCCCACCACAGTGTTTTGATTACTGTAACTTTATGGTAAGTCTTGATGTCAAATAGTATCAGCCCGTCAACATTGTTTTTGTCTTCAATATTGTGTTGGATATTCTGGGTCTTTTGTTTTTCTATATAAAATTTAGAATCACTTTGCCCCTATCTACCAAATTACTAGCTAGGATTTTGATTGGGACTGAATTGAATATATAGATCAAGTTTGACATCTTGACAATATTGAATCATCCTATCCATGAACATGGATTATCTCTCTGTTCATTTAGTTCTTTAATTTCTTTTATCAAAGTTTTATAGTTTTCCTCATGTAGATCTTGTACATGTTTTGTTAGATGTATACATAATTTTTTTGGTACTAATTTCAATGGTGTTATATGTTTAATTTCAAATTGCATATTGTTCATTGGAGGTATATAGGAAAGTGATTGACTTTTGTATATTAGCTATGTACCTTGCAACCATGTAACATGCAGTGTTGCTAGAGTTGCTTATTAGTTTCAGGAGGTTTTTTATTATTGATTCTTTTGGATTTCCTACATGGATAATCATATCATCTGCAAAGATGGTTTTATTTCTTCCTTCCCAACATGTATACCTTTTATTTCCTTTTCTTGTCTTATTGCATTAGCTAAGGACTTCCAGCACCATGTTGAACAGGAGCAGTAAGATAGGACGTCCTTGCCTTGTTCCCAGTCTTAGGGGTAAAAGCATCTAATTTCTCATCATTAAGTATGTTGTTAGCTATAGGTTTTCTTGTAGATGTTTTAATCAAGTTGAGGGAGTTCCCCTCTATTCCTAGTTTGCTTAGAGTTTTTTTTATCATGAATAGGTGTTGGATTTTTCAAGTGCTTTTTTTTCATCTGTTGATAAAATATGCTATTTTTTCTTTAGCCTGTTGATGTGATCAATTACATTAATTGGGTTTTCAATGTTGGACCAGCCATGCATACCTGGAATAAATCCCACTTGGTCATATTGTATAATTATTTTTATACATTATTGGATTTGATTTGCTAATATTTTGGTGAGAATTTTTGGTCTATGTTCATGAAAGATAGTGGTCTATAGTTTTCCTTTCTTGTGGTGTCTTTGTCTGGTTTTGGTACTAAGGTAATGCTGGGCTCATAGAATGAGTTAGGAAATGTTCCTTCTATCTCTGTTTTCTGTAAGAGATGGTCTTTACCAATTGTCTAAGTACTTTATCCAGTTTTCTATTCTCCTTGTTTTGCCTTGCTAATCAGATCTCCCTTTAGTGCTCTTGTTCTTTCTTTCTCTCCTTCTGATCTTTTAGGGACCAGAGAGGTAATTAAACAAAGAAACAAAATTCCCTTTTACCTCTTCACGTATATTGGACCCTTCTGAGCAACACTAGTTACAGAGCCCTTAATTATCAGAGGCTGCTGTAAAAGAGATTAATTATTGAGAAATTTATATATTAAAAGTTCTGAAAGAATTGGCTTCCTCAGATGAGATAGACAATACTTTTATGACCAAGAAGGGAAAAGTCATTTTAAAATCTGGAATTTGAGACCCTCAGCAAACTGACCATGTTTTGGCATCATATAGATACAGCATACTTTTGACTGTTCTTTTTGGTGATTTTACTTTTTCCTTAACTCTGTTCTTCAATCAGTGTCCCAAATTGTACATTTGCATGTTAAAATTAAATGTATTCAATTCCCTAATGATATACCAGTTTCTGTGAAAATTAAAGAGTTTAGCAGATTATTTATATATGTGATTTAAACTTTTTCATCTGTGAAAGAAAAAGGTTTTGTGAGAATAAGTCCCTTTATTTCTTTTGTACTTAAATTAATGGGTACATTGCAGTTATAGATGAAACATACCGTTTGTCACATGGTTATAATCTAGTAAAAATAACCAGTTTCTCAATTTAGAAAGGAAAGGGGGTATGAAACTTCATATTGAGTCACTTTTTATTGAAATACACTATCATCTAGCTTTATTTTTAGACATTTCCAGCCACTAGGGGAGGTAGATGGGATGTGACCTGTGGTACTGGCTTTATTTTTAATATGCATGCAACAAAATGTACTTTTTTGATATACAGTTCTGTAATTTTTAACACGTGTATATTTGTAAAATTACTGTCACAGTCAGGATGGCACAGAAAAGTGCTATTGCCCCAAAAATCTCCTTTGTGTAACCCATTTGTAGATATACCCTCTCCAGGCCCCTAACTGCTAGGTATCATTCATTTGTCCTCTATCACTATAGCTTTGTCATTTTGAGAATACCATATAAATGGAGTCATATAATATATAAACTTTTGAGCTGACTTCTCTAATTCAACATAATGCCTTTGTCATTCATCCAAGTCATTGACTCTATCAGTAGTTATTCTTTTTTATTAATGAGCAGTATTCCATAGTATGGATGTACTAGAGTTTGTTTATCCATTTACCCACTTATGGACATTTGGTTTCTTTCCACCCTTTGGCAGTTATAACTAGAGTTGCTATAAACACACGAGTACAGGTTTTTGTGTGAATCTGAGTTTTCATTTCTCTAGGATAAATACCTAAGAGTGGAATTGCTGGGTCACGGTAAGTGTATTTTTAACTCTATAAGAAACTGCCAAATTATTTTGCAAAGTGGCTGTTTTTGTCTGCCACCACCAATATATGAGAGTTTCAGTTGCTTCATTTCTTTTACTACACTTGGTATCATCAGGCATATAGTGGTATCTTGTGGTTTTAATATACTTTGCATGTGCTTTGTTGCCATCCATACATCCACTTTGGTGAAGTTTCTGTTCAAGTGTTTTGTCCATTTTTTATTTGGGCTGTTGTTTCTACTGTTGAGTTTAGTGAGTTATTTATATATTCTCTATGAGACCTTTCTCAGATATATAATTTGCAAATATTTTCTCCCAGTCTGTAGCTTGTGTTTCTTTCTCTAATTTTTTTTTGGGGGGTGGGGGTGCTGCGTCGGGTCTTAGTGGCAGCACGCAGGCTCTTCGTTGCAGCACGTGGGCTTCTTTCTAGTTGTGGCACACGGGTTCCAGAACACGTGGGCTCTGTAGTTTGTGGCACGCAGGCTCAGTAGTTGTGGCACGCAAGCTCAATAGTTGTGGCATGTGGGCTTAGTTGCTCTGCGACATGTGGGATATTAGTTCCCTGACCAGGGATCAAACCTGCTTCCCCTGAATTGGAAGGCGGATTCTTAACCACTGGACCACCAGGGAAGTCCTTGTAGCTTGTTTTTTAATTCCCTTAATAGTGTCTTATATAGAATAAAAGTTTTAAATTTTGATATGTTTCAGTTCATCGTTTTTTTTCTTTATGGATTATGCTTTATTATGTCTAAGAACTATTTGCCTAACTCAAGGTCATCAAGATTTTCTCCTATGTTTTCTTCTAAAAGTTATATTTTTACCTTTTACATTTAGATCCATGCTCCATTTTGCATTAATTCTTGTATCCAGTTTAAATGAAGGCTCATTGTTTTGTCCAGTTGTTCCTACATGAAGGCTCTCCTCTCCTCATTGAATTTTCTTTGTTTCCTATTGCTGCTATAACAACTTATAAATTTAATAGCTTAGACAACACCAATTTATTATCTTATATTTCTGAAGGTCAGACGTCCAAAATTAGGTTTCACTGGATCAAAATAAAGGCATTTAGCAGGACTGTGCTGCCTCCAGAGGCTCTTGGGAGGGGATCAATTTCCTTGCCTTTTCCAGCTTTTTCTAGAAGTCACCTGCATTTTTGGCTCAAGGCTCCTTCCTCCATCTTAAAGCCAGCAGCATGTTCAATCTTCTTGATTTTGACTCTTGGCTTCTGTAGTCATATCTTTTTTCTTTACTTTGACCCTCCTACTTCCCTCTTATAAGGACTCTTTTGGTTATATTCAGCCCACCCAGATAATCCAGGATACTCTCCCCAGCTCACATTCTTCAGTTTAATCACATCTGCAGAGTCCATTTTGCCATGTAAGGTATCATCTTCACAGGTTCTGGATATTAGTACATGGAGATGTTTAGGGAGGCATGATTCTCAGATAGATAGATAGATAGTGGAATGTCATCCTTTTCTGGACTCTGCTCTGTTTCATTGATCTATGTGTCTCTCCATTCATCGCCACCACACTGTCTTCATTATTGTAGCTTTATAGTAAGTCTTAAAGACAGGTAGTATGATTCTTCCAATTTTTTTTTCCAAAATTGTTTTGGCTATTCTAGTTTCTTTGCTTTTCCATAGAGTTTTAGAATAATCTTGTCTGTAGCTACAAAGAAGCCAGATGGGATTTTTAAATGGATTTTTATTAAATCTCTAGACCAATTTGGGGAGAATTGGTGTCCCTATTATGTTGATTCTTGTAGTTGATGAACACAGTATATCTCTCCATTTATTTAGATCTTCTATGATTTATTTCATATGCATTTGTAGCTTTCAGCATTCAGACACTGTACATCTTTGATTAGATCAGTGGTTCCCAATCAGGGGTGATTTTGCCCTTAAGGGGACATTTGGCAGTAACTAGAGGCATTTTTATTGGTCACAATTGTGTGGGGCTGGGGAGTGCTACTAGCTTGTGGTCGGTAGAGGTTAAGGACACTACTAAACATCCTAAAGTACACAGAACAGTCCCTCCCATAAGAAAGAATTATCTAAACCAAAATGTCAGTAGTGCTGAAGGTTGAGAAACCCTGGGTTAGATTTAACTTAAGGATTTATTTTTGTGGGGAGGGGTGTTGTACATTTTTTAAAATTTTGGTTTCCAGTTGTTCATTGCTTATATATTGATACACTGATAATTGTTCATTTGTATTGCTCATTATAATATATTGATAATTGTATTGATAATTATTGATATATTTGGAGTTTGGTATACCATTTTATTATCTGCTAGTTGCCTCTTTATTTTGTTACATTGTTTCACTTTTCCTGCTATCTTTTGCAGTATTTGAACAGGTTTTACTATCCCATTTTAATTTATCGTGCCTTTTGGTCGATCTCTTTGTATAATTTTTTAGTAGTTGCTCTAGGAATTACAATATTCATACTTAACTTTTCACAGTCTACTTAGAATCGATACTTTATCACTTCAAGTAGAATGTAAAAACCTTCCTACCCTTTAAGTCCCTTTACCTTCCCTCTTTATGTTTACAAGTCATCTTATGTATTACATCTACATACATTGAAAACCCCATCAGTCAGTGTTTTAAATTTTGCTTTTAACCATCAAACATATTTTAATGAACTTAAGAGAAGAATATGCTACTATATTTGCATAGATATTTACTATTTCTGTTGCTTTTCCTTCATTGCTAATGTTCCAGGATTCATTCTGCTTCTATTTCCTAAGTGTATGAAGAATTTCCTTTAGCAGTTCTTTTAGAGCAGGTCTGCTGGTGATTAATTCTTATTAGTTTTCTTTAATCTGAGAATGTCTTGATATTCTTTTCATTTCTGAAGGCTAATTTTGCTGGTTATAGGATTCTAGGTTAACAGTTCTTTTCTTTTACCACTTGAAAAATGTTGTGCCACTTCCTGCTAGCTTCCCTGGAGATCTACTGTCTTCAAATTGTTTTTCCCTTATACTTAATGTATTATTTGTATCTAGCTCTTTTCAGATTTTTTTCTTTGTCTTTAGCTTTCAGAAATTTAATCATGATGTGTCTTGGTGTGGATTTCTTTGAGTTTATCCCTATTTGGGGTTGCTCAGCTTCTTGAATTCTTGGGTTTGTCTTTGCCAAAGTAGAGGATTTTTTTATTTCTTTGAATACTTTTTCCAGTTTCACACTTCTCTTCTTCTGGTACTCTGAAGAGGAATACTGGATCTTTTGTTATGGTCCCATAGGTTCCTGAGTCTTGTTTACTGTTTATTTTTTTAAGTCTGTTTTCTCTCTGTTGTTCATATTGAGTACTTTCTATTGTTCTATCTTCAAGTTTACTGATTCTTTCCTTTGTCCTCCCCATTCTGCCATGGATCCCATCCATTCAAGTTTTTTTTTTTAACTTCAGCTATATTTTTCAGTTTCAGATTTTTTTTTGTTTCTTCTTTTATGTCCTCTATTTATTTGCTGAGACATTCTATTTTTGTTGATTTAAGCATGTTCATAAATGCTCCTTGAAGCACTTTTATGATAGCTACTCTGAAATTCTTGTCAGATAGTTCTAACATTTGTGTCTATTTATTGTATTTTCTTATTCAAGTTGATATCTTAGTCATTCTTGGGATGATGAGTGATTTTTGATTGAAACCTGGACATTTGGGATATTATGTTATGAGACTCTGGATCTTATTTAAATCTTCTGTTTAGCAGGCCTCCTGTGGCACTGCTCCAGTGGGGATGCCTCATTACTGCAAGTGCGGGTGAAAGTCCAGGTTCTTACCTTGGCCTCCATTTATTCCTAGGGAAAGGGACTCCCTACAACTGCTAGGTGGGGTAGGAGTTCAGGTACCTCAGGAAGATGAAAGACAAACGATGGACTAGGAGAAAATATTTGCAAATCATATAACCAAGAAAGGCCTATATCTAGAATATCTCTAAAGAATTCCTAAAACTCAACAACAAAAAACCAATCCAAATGTAAAATGTACAAAAGACACAAACAGATATTTCATCAGCGAGGATATATGGATGGCAAATAAGCACATGAAAAGATGTTCAACATCATTGCTGTTATGGAAACACAAATTAAAACCACAATGAAATATCACTATATACCTATTAAAATAGTTTCACAATTTTAAAAAATAGTGATGATACCAAATGTTGGTGAGGATGCAGAGGAACTGGATCACTCATACTTTACTGGTGGGACTATACAGTGGTACAGCCACTCTGAAAGAGTATGGCAGTTTATTAAAAAGTTCAGTGTAGACTTACCATATGACTTAGCAATTACACTCTTGGGCATTTATCCCAGAGAAATGAAAACTTATGACCACCTGTATGAAAATGTTCATAAAGTCTTCATTTATAATAGCCCCAAACTAGAAACAACCAAAATATCCTTCAGGGATGAGTGGTTGAATAAATTATGTTACATCTATGGAATACTACTCAGCAATAAAAAGAGATGAGCTATTGATATATGCATCATCCTTGATGAAGGAATATAAAGAGGTAGCACAGGGAAGTTCTTTTGTGGTGAGGGGGTAGTTCTGTATCTTGATTGTGGTGATGGTTACATGGATCTGAACATGGGATAAAATTGCATGGAACCACAGAGATGACACATAAAACCACACACATACACTAATACACATTTAAAAATGATGAAAACTGCATGAGTTCTGTAGCCTAGTTAACAGTAATGTGCCAATGTACATTTTTGGTTTTGATATGGAACTACAGCTATATAAGATGTCATCATTAGGAGATGCTGGGTTAAGAGTTATGAGTCTGTGTACTACTTCTGCAACTTCCTGTCAGCTTATAATTATTTCAAAATAAAAAGTTTTTAAAAATTCACAGTTGTCTGAGGTGATTTAAGTCTAGTTCTGCTGAAAGCAGAATATTAGGGAAAACCAATATTTGCCACCCCCCCATCCCCAAAATATCACAAGGTCAATGGAACCCACATGTATATACTAATAAAAACATCTACATATAATCCTTTCCAGTTCTTTAGTGTTTTTCCTTTTCTTTTAAAAATTACTTTTATGGGAAAACTGACAGTAATCAACAATTATCATTACAGGTAGTGCTGTGTTCTTAGCGCTATGCTAACTGCTCTTTTCCTGCCAGTGAAAACACAGGCAGATGACTTTCACATTCTTTACATACTTATAAGGATGCTCCCAAATTTGACCAAATGCAAACACATTTTCAAAAAAAATAAAATTGCACAATTTTCCTGGTGATACATGAGTTTCAGTCAGACTCACTTTGTGGCAAAGATATAATGGGCTGTGTGTTGTGAGAATTGCGTGCTAGCTATAACTATCACTTTTTCTCCCACTCAAGAAAGTGTATTGGAATGCAAGTGAGGGGATTTGGCCTTAAATGGAAAACCTGGAATCTCTTCAAATTTATTTAAATTACTTATGCCATACTTTTCAACTGTAACTGGTTTAAGCATTGCATTTGAGAGTATCCATTTTAGGCTGCAAAAGTAATAAAATAATGTTGTCCCTGCCTTATTAAACTGCTGATATGGCTATGGTATACAGGAAAAAATTCTGAATTTCAGGACAGACCTGGATTTTAATCCTAGCTCTGCTGCTTACTGAACAAGTCATTAAACCTCACAGAACCTGAGTTTTCTCAATTATAGGGATAATACCCATTTCATAGACTTATTTCGTTCAGCTCTTACCTTTGTGAAAGGTACCTAGCACCATATCTGACTCATATAGCTGTTGTTCACAAAATGTTTGTTTGCTGCAAAAAGTTTCTACTGAGTTATCCATACACATGCACCTGAAGACAAAGTGAATGATAAATATATAATAAAAATTATAAATACTGTGGTTTAAACTATAAAAACGAGGGTTGGAAAATGGAAAGTGCCAAAAGTGCTGCAGGTTTTAGAGAAGGCATCATGATGGGAATGAGATTCAGAGTGGGTTTTGAAGAACAGAGAAGTGGAGGGGTAAACTGGGCAGGGAGACCATTTCAAGTAGAAGCAGAAGCCTGAGGATATATGATTATATGGGAATCAAAATTGAGAAATTTATACTACTTGAAACCTGCTATTCTATTAGATTATATTTGGGAACTTATAAATCTTAAAGTTTTAAGCAATTTTTTCCATAGTGTTACATTTTAAAAGTATTCCAACATTTGCTGTCTATTTTAATGATATTGAATATTAGAGTACCTGCTTGGTTGCTAAGACACTTGTATACCTTACTTTGAAATCTTGATTGGTAAGGTTTACATAGCTCCTGTCAGTTGTAGCTAAACTTAGGCTTGTTGATGATAAATTCTTTCTGTTTAATAAAGATGAGTGATATAATAATGGAACATTAACGAGAGCTGGGATTTCAGTATTTTTGTTAAGTCTTATAGAATTGTTTTCACATGTTATTAATGTATATGAATTTAATTTCTTCAAAGAAAGCTTTGCCAGTCTTACCAACTTCCTATTCCTAAATGATGGTTGGTGTTTTTAATAGTATAACTTTGTGGAAAATGTGAAATGTGAGTGATTGACTAACTTGTCTTGAATATATGAAAGCATTATACCCTTTATTTATTTATTTATTTATTTTTTCGGTGTATTCTCATGGAGAACCTAGGTTGGTTTTTGAAAGCTTAGTTTGGTATTCATTGGGTTTTCTTTTATATGGTGTTGGAGCAAAGGGATTTTTTTCTGGGGCAAATAGATCTATCAATGTTGGGTTTTTTTCCCCCTGAGTGGTGAATCAGCTACAGATACTTGTAATTTATCTGCTTTTGAGATCCTTTTTTGCTGTATAATTTCAGTTTTACCATTATCTTGGTGAATAAATAATTTTACTTATATTTATTGAATACCTGCTATATACAAAGCATTGTACTTATATACAGAAATAACTACAGTATAAGGCAGTTTGCTGTAAGTGTCATGAGCTCTGTAGGATTTTAGATAATGGAGAAAGCATTTTTGAGTGGATGATCAGGGGTGATTTCATGGAGGCAGGAGCATTTGACTAATGCACACTGCTTGTAAATGAATATTAACATGGCAGTCAGTGTGAGGTAGGAATCCTGAAATGACAGCTCTCCCACTGCCAAAGATTTTATCTTTATAAACTGGGAAAATCATTGCAATACCAGTAAATGGTTAATATCTAAACATTCCCATAAATACAAATTTAAGGTAAATATTTGTACTTTTATAAATACATAATTTGCATATGATTGATAATTGCTGCTTTTATGTTTTTAGGCTATGAATATCGTGGTTCCCTTCATGTTTAAATATGCTGTAGACAGCCTCAACCAGATGTCGGGAAACATGCTGAACCTGAGTGATGCACCAAATACAGTTGCAACCATGGCAACGACAGTTCTCATTGGCTGTATGTTTGGTTCTTTAATCTGTCTACAGGTGTTGACTTTCTTCAAGAGGGTTTCATCATATTTGAGCATATGACCTTTTCACCACAAACACAACTTAGGATTTTGGATGTTTGTTTTATATGAGATTTTTTTTTTGATATGTGGTTTTTAAAAAATTCTTTGTATGATATACTTTCCAAAAATTCTGTAATAAAAGTCCCATTTTCTAAGTTCCAGAAAACAATAACATGAAGTAAGACATTAAATTCATAACAACCACTTCTAATAGGCTCCTTATAAGATATTTTTTTAGTAAGACTAGTTATTTTCTTGCTGTTGTTGTTAGCCATTGAATAGGAAATGGCTACCTAATGATATGCCTGTATTAATGTGTTTTTAAATTATATTCAATAGCCATGACACAAATCTACAATTTGTAAAGAATAGAATATGATGCTTTGTGTCCCCATGCAGTAGAAAGGATACTTTGTGAGACTCAGACCTGAGTTGGGGCATGCTTAGTCAAAGCACTTGGATTTTTCAGGATCTCAATTTTATCATTTGTTATTTGGGGGAATTGAATTAGATCACAAAACCTCAACAGATACTGTACATTTATCCACAATAAGGCCTTATGGGCTGCTGTTTAGTAAAAGTATTTACTTGGAAAAATCTTTCAACATTTGGAATCTTATGGGGGAAAATAACAATGAAAGGTTTTCATGGTGGTGGAAAGATTGATACTCAGTAGGCTAGATGTTTTCTAGGTTTCTTTTAGTGTAAGTATTCTGTGATATATTCATTCATTGTACAAACATTTTCTGAGCCCTTGACGTTTTTACACTCCAATGATTCTAATGTTTTTACACCCCACTTTTTCTTGATTGTATTGCTAGATGGTATATCAAGAGCCGGAGCTGCCTTTTTTAATGAAGTTCGAAATGCAGTATTTGGCAAGGTAGCCCAAAATTCAATCCGAAGAATAGCCAAAAACGTCTTTCTCCATCTTCACAACCTGGATTTGGCTTTCCACCTGAACAGACAGACAGGAGCTTTATCAAAGGCTATTGACAGAGGGACAAGGGGTATCAGTTTTGTCCTGAGTGCTTTAGTATTTAATCTTCTTCCCATCATGTTTGAGGTGACCCTTGTCAGTGGTGTTTTGGTAAGTAAAACATTTTTCATGACAAGCTTTTATCTTACATTCTTGTTAGTAGCTATTTAGTACTTGAAGCTTTTGTACTATTGCATGCTTATGATTTGAAAGCAAAATCCCATGGTGCCAGAGGGTTATACAGTTTGTTTAATTATTTTGCCACAAGCTTCAAGGAACTGTGTCCAAAGTCTTTATCATGTTGTTATTGTAAAGAGCTGTTCAGTTCTACACATAGGTCAGTCATTTAGCTAGTGGTTGCAGTTTTTTTGTTAACAGACATTATGGTATATGACTTTGGACTGGTATGGTCAGATTATCTAGGTTTCTTTCTATTCACCATTTGTAGCATTTTAGGCAATTTCATATTTTATAATTAAAAGTATGCATATAACTTAAAGTTGATTTTCTAAGGTATTTGTTTTCTCACTCAGTTTTTCATATATACAACTTTATACCAACATATTTTTTAATTAAAATCTTTGAGATTTGCTAATGTATATTGTAAACTATTTGGCAAGAGCAATGACTGTTTCTCATTTCTTCTTTTGCTTTCTCCAGTATTATAGATGTGGTGCCCAGTTTGCACTGGTGACCCTTGGGACACTTGGTGCATACACAGCATTCACAGTTGCTGTCACACGGTGGAGGTAAGGTATTCCCCAGAGGTCAGTCAAGGTTCAGAAATTAGTTATGCTTCTGTGGCAAACATTCCATGCCTATGCAAATCTTTGTCTTACAGAACTAGATTTAGAATAGAGATGAACAAAGCGGATAATGATGCAGGTAACGCTGCCATAGACTCACTGCTGAATTATGAAACTGTGAAGGTAATATGTTTAATTTTACTTTCCTCTTCCTTTCACACCACACTAAAGTTTGTTCTGCCATTTAATTGAATAGGTGCTGTAAGTTAGAGCTGCAGATTAGTATAGGATCTCTAGGTATGATGAAATAATAGTACTTTATTGTTTTTCTTCTGTTTAGAAATTGCCCTTTCTACCTCATTTTTTGTGTGGCACCATCAGAATTTTACCTTCTGAATTAATTTATAAGTAGTGACAGTATGGTTAGCATCTTGATTCAGAATACACACTAAGTTCTTGACTCTCTATCCCTCATAGTGCCTAGCATAGTGCTTTTCACTAATTCTTTGATTTATCTGTTCATTTTTCCATTTAACAAATATTACTGAATGCCTCTTGTGTGCAAAGCACTATGCTAAGTCCTGTAATGGGGGAGGGTGGTAAAAACAATGATTGCTGTTTGATCCTTGCCTTCCCAGAATTTGCTAAGCACTGGGAGAGTTAAAGTGTGCAAGTGGCTACATGAGAAAGGCGTAATGTGGTGGGGGCAATGAGAATTGTCAATTCAGAGTCTCAGAGGATCAAGGCAAGGCTTTGTGAAGGAAGTGCCATTGACAGCTTTTTTAGATCTGGGTTTAAATTAGCTAGGCATTCAGTAAATGTTTGGGGGATGAATTTTATGGACTTTTCAAATACTGTCCATTGTGGAAAACTGCAGGAGTACCATAGTCCAATATATGGAAAGTCAGTTTTTAAAATGGTGTATGCAGTACAAAATCGTATCCATGAAAAGGATACTAATCACTTAAGAGATTAAATTCCAATTATAGTTGTATATAGTTACTATTTTTATGTATTTTGTAGTATTTTAATAATGAAAATTATGAAGCACAAAGATATGATGGATTTTTGAAGACATATGAGACTGCTTCATTGAAAAGTACCTCTACTCTGGCTATGCTGAACTTTGGTCAAAGTGCTATTTTCAGTGTTGGTTTAACAGCCATAATGGTGCTCGCCAGTCAGGGAATTGTGACAGGTAATGGATATGTGGTTTTCACGTTAGTCTATGTTTTACTTAACCTTTATAAAGATTAATGAAAGAAATGTGTATATTAGTCTTAATTATAAAGCATATTCAATGAGGTGCTATAACATCCTTGGAGTACTTTCGTTTTTGTATCAGAATATGTTTTCTTGATTACATGATGGTGTTTTTTTTACTTCCCTTTGTTTAACACTACAAGTTTAGCACTGGTTCTCTCATTGATTGGGATTACTGTTTGTGGGGCTACAACCTGATTCTTTTTGGAGTAACTTTCTTTTTAGCATCTGATATTTCTAATTTCTCTTGTAGACCTGGAAAGAAATGTAATTAATTTAGTATTTAGTGTAAAGCACTAAAATGCAAGCAGTCATGTAAAAATTACTAGTGACCTTTTAATTTTTCTATTAGTTGTTCATTTGCAGAACATTTCAAAAGTAAATAATATCTGTTCCTCTTTTCTGTAACCTGCTTGCTTAGTTAGGATTCATTCATTCACTGAGACCTTAATACATGGTTTATCATTCCCAATCATGATATCCATTTGCTCCAATTTTTTAATTTATACTTTAAAAAACTTCTGTTTTACATTACAAGGAACTTTCTTAGGAAGAAAGGAGAGATTTTCAGCCTTCCATTTCTTTCCTCACTTAAACCATTCTCTTTTTCTTATATATTATGTGTAGTGTATGGGTGGGCTTTTGCCATTCCAGTTAGCATATATCTAGTTCCCTATTTTCCTAAATCATGGATTAAAATGCTTTGGAATTTGAGTAGGCCTAAGAATTGCTGATTATGTACATTTTGAACTGTATTCCACAGTAGTAAACTGTAAACTTCTCTATCTTAAACTGGAAAGTTCATGACATCTAAAAATTTTTTTTTTCTACCAACTGCATATTAAGGTACCCTTACTGTTGGAGATTTAGTAATGGTGAATGGACTGCTTTTTCAGCTTTCATTGCCCCTTAACTTTCTGGGAACTGTATACAGAGAAACTAGACAAGCACTTATAGATATGAACACCTTGTTTACTCTACTCAAGGTAGACACCCGAATTAAAGTAAGTAATCTATTTAGTACCTTTTTAAAAGCATATAAGCATCATCTCATTAATGGTATTATTCCGGGGGAATATTTTTACATTACCATATTTAGCAAACTAATTTCTCTTTTGCAGGAATTGGGACTATCATGTGTATTAAAAGGCTGTTACAGCTTTTACTTCTTTGTTTAGAAACCTTACAGTATCAGCAAAGAATATTATACCTAGAAGCTAAATTTTGTTAACTTCAATATTTGTACTTGCACCTGATTTACTTTTGCTAATAATGATATAAAATGTGATTGCCTCTCCTCACATTCTCAACCTCCTTTCTCCCCTGCCCACCATCCCTCTTTACCCCAAAAACAAATTGATCAGAAATCAAAGCATTCAGGATTTTTACCCTTAACAGTGAGGAGTGAAAAAACATTTTTAAAAGCATGCTTAGAAGTGGTCTAACTCCACTTATAAACCTCCTCCTTTCCCTTTATTTTCCTTTTTCTCTCTGTGAATTAAAAAATTGCATAGCTGTACTCTAGGAGGTGTGTAAAGTGGCTTTTCTTTTCTCTTCCCTGCTAGGACAAAGCGATGGCATCTCCCCTTCAGATCACACCACAGACAGCTACGGTGGCCTTTGATAATGTGCATTTTGAATACATTGAGGGGCAGAAAGTCCTTAGTGGAATATCTTTTGAAGTTCCTGCAGGAAAGAAAGTGGCCATTGTAGGAGGTAGTGGGTCAGGGTGGGTAATTTAGTTCTTTATAAAATTCTGCATTGTTGATTGCTGACTCCCATTGTAATATTTTTTATTTGTCATAATAAAATGATTACTGTGGTTTAAAATAGGGGTTCCCTAATGCCAGTTGGAGCTACATAACCTTTCCTTGTCTCCTATTTCAGGAAAAGCACAATAGTGAGGCTGTTGTTTCGCTTCTATGAGCCTCAAAAGGGTAACATTTACCTTGCTGGCCAAAATATACAAGATGTGAGCCTGGAAAGCCTTCGGAGGGCAGTGGGAGTGGTACCTCAGGTATTCAAAAAAAGAAAAAAACTTATTTGGGGGAAGATATTTTGGGTTGGTGGATCTTCTACTAGAATCATTTGAATCCAGAGAGTCAGTATAGCTAATTAAGTTGGAAGTGTTAGGCCCTACAGGCCATATTCCATTACCAAAAAGACAAAAAAACATGAATTCAAAAATCTTCATGATGGGAAGATTTTTTTAAGCCTTAGGAAGATAGCATAATATAGAGGAAAGAGCCCAGACTGGAGTCAAATAGAACAGGATTCTAAGCCCAGCTCTAACCCATATACGTTGTATGGCCTTGGGCCTCAGTTTCCTCATCTGTAAAATAAGGATACCATTTTCTTATAGGACAGAATTATTATGAAGTAGAGATAATATGTGTAAAGTACCAAGTACAATGTCCATCACATAATTGTTCAGTAAATGAAAACTATTATTTTAATTTTGAGCAGTTTTTGGCAGAGTAAATTTATAAAAATTACAAAGCAGTCTGGCTGCCAACTTCAAGTTGGTATGCCTTGTTCCCGCAGTACCAAGCACAGTGCCCAACCCATAGTGAGCATTTAACAAGTATATGCTGAGTGACTTTAGGGGGAAACATAAGTTCAGAGTAAGATCTGAGAAGATAAGAAGGAGGTAGCCTTACAGGATGTGAGTTTTTCTTATACTGAAAGCCAATAGACAGACCTGGGAATTAGTTGCAGCCTAGAATCAGAACCAACTCCCTGGGAGAACTGTAAGAAAGGGATCAGACAGTTCCTTTTATGTAGCTTGTAAAAGGTCATCAAGTGATCTAACACATGCCACTCTGCCCTGTCCTCTCTTTCACTGAGAATCCCAAATTTAGTGTGCATGAGTCACTTAGGGAGATTATCGAAATTCCAACTCTCTTTCACACACCTTGGTTCTGGTTTAGGAGGGCAGTGGGGGCCCCAGAAACCTGCATTTTTGAATATGCCTCCTAGATGATTTAGGTGATTTGTAGACTATATGTTGAAAAACACTGACCTAAACCATGTATCAAGTGAACTGAACTCTGGGCTGTGCCTGCTTAGGGCTCAGTGTCCTCATCCATTCTCTTGGGCTGTATAATAATTACCCTCATTGTTTTGAAAAATAAAATGTTTTATTCACTAAGAAAAAATATACATGGTCAATAAATGAAAGAAAAGATACTCATCCTCATTAGAAGTCTTAATAATTAAATCAACAATGGGATACCATTTATCACCTATTAAACTGCTGAAGATTTTAAAACTCATAGTATTTAGTTTGGGCAAGGCTGTGTGAAATGGCTAATCTGTTTTGCTGGAGGAAGCATACAACTTTCCTGATGAACAAATTGGCAGTATGTAGCAAGAGTCTGAAAAATATGTATACCCTTTATTACAGTAATTCTGCCTCTAGGAAGTTTTAGTAAGGAAATAAACAGGGAAGTGAACAGATTTTTCTATGCTAAACGGTTCATTATAGTGTTATTTATACCAGCAGAAGTTGGAAACACTATAAAGTCCAGTATTAAGTAGACGGTTAAATTATCATCATAGGATCAAATGTCATACAGTCATTTCTAAATATCATGTTTGTAAAGAGTATTGAGTGTCATGGATAAATGCTCAGATACAAAGTTTGTTGAAAAAGAAGTTCCAAACAAAATGTAATATCTCAGTTTTATAATATTAAATGAATACATTGTAACAGAAAAAATATTGGAGAAAATACACCAACATGTTAATAGTAGTTATTGCTGGATGGTGGGATTATGGATTATTTACTTAATTTTTGTTTTACCTTACATTTTTTATTTCCCTTTTTTTTTAATACCCGTATTGGAGTATAATTGCTTTACAATGGTGTGTTAGTTTCTGCTGTATCAAAAAGTGAATCAGCTACACATATACATATATCACCATATTTCCTTCCTCTTGCGTCTCTCTCGCACCCTCCCTATCCCACCTCTCTAGGTGGACACAAACCACCGAGCATATCTCCCTGTGCTATGAGGCTGCTTCCCACTAGCTATCTGTTTTACATTTGGTAGTGTATATATGTCCATGCCACTCTCTCACTTCGTCCCAGCTTACCCTTCCCCCTCCCTGTGTCCTCAAGTCCATTCTCTATGTCTGCGTCTTTATTCCTGTCCTGCACCTAGGTTCTTCACAACCATTTTTTTCTTTTAGATTCCATATATATGTGTTAGCATACGGTATTCGGTTTTCTCTTTCTGACTTACTTCACTCTGTATGACACACTCTAGGTCCATCCACCTCACTACAAATAACTCAATTTCGTTTCCTTTTATGGCTGAGTAATATTCCATTGTATATATGTGCCACATCTTCTTTATCCATTCATCTGTCGATGGACACTTACGTTGCTTCCATCTCCAGGCTATTGTAAATAGAGCTGCAATGAATACTGTGTTCCATGACTCTTTTTGAATTATGGTTTTCTCAGGGTATATGCCCAGTAGTGGGATTGCTGGGTCGTATGGTAGTTCTATTTTTAAGGAACCTCCATGCTGTTCTCCATAGTGGATGTATCAATTTACATTCCCACCAACAGTGCAAGAAGGTTCCCTTTTCTCCACACCCTCTCCAGCATTAATTGTTTGTAGATTTTTTGATGATGGCCATTCTGACTGGTGTGAGGTGATACCTCATTGTAGTTTTGATTTGCATTTCTCTATTGATTAGTGATATTGAGCATCCTTTCATGTATTTGTTAGCGATCTGTATATCTTCTTTGGAGAAATGTCTATTTAGGTATTCTGCCCATTTTTGGGTTGGGTTGTTTATTTTTTTTGATATTGAGCTGCATGAGCTGCTTGTATATTCTGGAGATTAATTATTTGTCCCTTGATTCATTTGCTAATATTTCTCCCATTCTGAGGGTTTTCTTTTCATCTTGTTTATGGTTTCCTTTACTGTGCAAAAGCTTTTAAGTTTCATTAGGTCCCATTTGTTTATTTTTGTTTTTAATTCCCTTTCTCTAGGAGGGGGGTCAAAAAGGATCGTGCTGTGATTTATGTCAAGAGTGTTCTGCCTATGTTTTCCTCTAAGAGTTTTATAGTATCTGGTCTTACATTTAGGTCTTTCTCCATTTTGAGTTTATCTTTGTGTGCGGTGTTAGGGAGTGTTCTAATTTCATTCTTTTACATGTAGCTGTCCACTTTTCACAGCTCCACGTATTGACGAGGCTGTCTTTTCTGCATTGTATATTCTTGCCTCCTTTATCAAAGATAAGGTGACCATATGTGTGTGGGTTTATCTCTGGGCTTCCTATCCTGTTCCGTTGATCTATATTTCTGGTTTTGTGCCAGTACCATTCTGTCTTGATTATTGTAGCTTTGTAGTATAGTCTGAAGCCAGGGAGCCTGATTCCTCCAGCTCCGTTTTTCTTTCTCAAGATTGCTTTGGCTATTCAGGGTCTTTTGTGTTTCCATGCAAATTGTGAAATTTTTTGATCTAGTTCTGTGAAAAATGCCATGGGTAGTTTGATACAGATTGCACTGAATCTGTAGATTCCTTTTGGTAGTATAGTCATTTTCACAATATTGATTCTTCCAATCCAAGAACATGGTATATCTCTCCATCTGTTTGTATTATCTTTAATTTCTTTCATCAGTGTTTTACAGTTTTCTGCATACAGATCTTTTGTCTCCTTAGTTGGGTTTATTCCTAGCAATTTTATTCTTTTTGTTGCATTGGTAAATGGGAGTGCTTCCTTAATTTCTCTTTCAGATTTTTCATCATTAGTGTATAGGAATACAAGATATTTCTGTGCATTAATTTTGTATCCTGCTACTTTACAGAATTCGTTGATTAGCTCTAGTAGTTTTCTGCTAGCATCTTTAGGATTCTCTATGTATAGTATCGTATCATCTGCAGGCAGTGACAGTTTTACTTCTTCTTTTCCGATTTGGATTCCTTGTATTTATTTTTCTTGTCTGATTGCTGTGGCTAAGACTTCCAAACCTATGTTGAATAATAGTGGTGAGAGTGGGCAACCTTGTCTTGCTCCTGATCTTAGTGGAAATGGTTTCAGTTTTTCACCATTGAGAACAATGTTAGCTGTGGGTTTGTCATATATGGCCTTTATTATGTTTAGGTACGTTCCTTCTCTGCCTACTTTCTGGAGGGTTTTTATCATAAATGGGTATTGAATTTTGTCAAAAGCTTTTTCTGCATCTATTGAGGTGATCATATGGTTTTTCTCCTTCAGTTTGTTAATATGGTATATCACGTTGATTGATATGCGTATATTGAAGAATCCTTGCATTCCTGGGATAAATCCCACTTGATCATGGTGTATGATCCTTTCAATGTGCTGTTGGATTCTGTTTGCTAGTATTTTGTTGAGGATTTTTGCATCTATGTTCATCAGTGATATTGGTCTGTAGTTTTCCTTTCTCGTGACATCTTTTTCTGGTTTTGGTATCAGGGTGCTCGCGGCCTCGTAGAATGAGTTTGGGCATGTTCCTCCCTCTGCTGTATTTCAGAAGACTCTGAGAAGGATACGTGTTAGCTCTTCTCTAAATGTTTGGTAGAATTCACCTGTGAAGCCATCTGGTCCTGGGCTTTTGTTTGTTGGAAGATTTTAAATCACAGTTTCAACTTCAGTGCTTGTGATCAGTCTGTTCATATTTTCTATTCCTTCCTGGTTCAGTATCGGAAGGCTGTGCTTTTCTAGGAATTTGTCCATTTCTTCCAGGTTGTCCATTTTATTGGCATATAGTTGCTTGTATTAGTCTCTCATGATCCTTTGTATTTCTGCAGTGTCAGTGGTTACTTCTCCTTTTTCATTTCCAATTCTATTGATTTGAGTCTTCTCCCTTTTTTTCTTCATAAGTCTGGCTAATGGTTTATCAATTTTGTTTATCTTCTGAAAGAACCAGCTTTTACTTTTATTTATCTTTGTTATCGTTTCCTTCATTTCTTTTTCATTTATTTCTGATCTCATCTTTATGATTTCTTTCCTTCTGCTGACTTTGGGGTTTATTTGTTCTTCTTTCTCTAATTGCTTTAGGTGTAAGGTTATGTTGTTTATTTGAGATGTTTCTTGAGCTAGGATTGTGTTGCTATAAACTTCCCTCTTAGAACTGCTTTTGCTGCATCCCATAGGTTTTGGGTCACAATGTTTTCATTGCCATTTGTTTCTAGGTATCTTTTGATTTCCTGTTTGACTTCTTCAGTGATCTCTTGGTTATTTAGTAGTGTATTGTTTAGGCTCCATGTGTTTGTATTTTTTACAGATTTTTCCTGTAGTTGATATCTAGTTCCATAGCGTTCTGGTCGTAAAAGATACTTGATACCTTTTCAGTTGTCTTTCATTTACCAAGGCTTGATTTGTGACCCAAGATATGATCTATCCTGGAGAATGTTCCATGAGCACTTGAGAAGAAAGTGTATTCTGTTGTTCTTGAATGGAATATCCTATAAATGTCAATTAAGTCCATTTGTTTAATGTATCATTTAAACTTGTGTTTCCTTATTTATTTTCATTTTGGTTGATCTGTCCATTAGTGGAAGTGTGGTGTTGAAGTCCACTACTATTATTGTGTTACTATTGATTTCCCCTTTTATGGCTGTTAGCATTTGCCTTATGTATTGAGGTGCTCCTATATTGGGTGCATATATATTTACAATTCTTATATCGTCTTCTTGGATTGATCCCTTGATCATTATGTAGTGTTCGTCTTTGTCTCTTGTAATAGTCTTTATTTTAAAGTCTATTTTGAGAAGACCTTCAGGATGGTGAAAGAGTAAGACGTGGAGATCACCTTACTCCCCACAGATACATCAGAAATACAGCTACATGTGGAACAACTACTACAGAACACCTACTGAATGCTGGCAGAAGATCTCAGACCTCCCAAAAGGCAAGAAACTCCCCAAGCACCTGAGTAGGAGGGAGTTGTGAAGGAGGAAAAGTTTCCACACACTAGAAAGCCCCTTCACTGGCGGAAACGGGGGTAGGCTGGGGGTAGCTTCGGAGCCACGGAGGAGAGCACAGCAACAGGGGTGCAGAGGGCAAGGCAGAGAGATTCCCGCACGGAGGCTCGGTGCTGACCAGCCCTCACCAGCCCGAGAGGTTTGTCTGCTCACCCACCGGGGCTGGTGGGGACTGATATCTGAGGCTTGGGCTTCGGAGGTCAGATCTCAGGGAGAGGACTGGGGTTGGCTGCGTGAACACAGTCTGAAGAAGACTAGTTCACCACAGCTAGCTTGGAGGGAGTTGGGCAATAGTCTGGAACTGCTGAAGAGGCAACAGACTTTTTCGTGACTCTTTGTTTTGCGGTGCGCGAGGAGAGGGGGTTAAGAGCACCACCTAAACGAGCTCCAGAGATGGGCGCGAGCTGTGGCTCTCAGCATGGACCCCAGAGACGGGGATGGGATGCTAAGGCTGCTGCTGCAGTCACCAAGTAACCTGTGTGCATGCACAGGTCACTATCCACACCTCCCTTCCAGGGAGCCTGTGCAGTCCGCCACTGCCAGGGTCCTGTGATCCAGGCACAACTTCCCCGGGAGAACACACGGCATGCCTCAGCCTGTTGCAACGTCATGCTGGCCTCTGCCGCCGCAGGCTTGCCCCGCCTTCCGTACCCCTCTCTCCCCCCGGCCTGAGTGAGCCAGAGCCCCATAATCAGCTGCTACTTAGACCCCGTCTTGTCTGAGCGAAGAACAGATGCCCTCAGGTGACCTACACGTAAAGGCAGGGGCAAATCCAAAGCTGAACCCCAGTAGCTGTGCGAACAAAGAAGAGAAAGGGGAATTTCTCCCAGCAGCCTCAGGAGCAGTGGATTAAATCTCCACAGTCAACTTGATATACCCTGCATCTGTGGAATACCTGAATAGACAACGAATCATCCTAAATTGAGGTGGTGGACATTGCAAGCAACGATATATATATTTTTTCCCTTTTTCTCTTTTTGTGAGTGTGTATGTGTATGCTTCTGTCTGTAATTTTGTCTGTATAACTTTGCTTTTACCATTTGTCCTAGGGTTCTGTCTGCCCGTTTTCTTTTTTTTCAAATATGGTTTTTAATTTTTTCTTATCATTGGTGGATTTGTTTTTTGTTTTGGTTGCTATCTTGTGTCTTTGTTTCCTTTTTCAATTACCTTTTAATTTTTAATAATTATTTTTTATTTTAATAACTTTATTTTATTTTATTTTATTATTTTTTTCTTTCTTTCTTTCTTTCTTTCATTTTTTTCTCCCTTTTATTCTGAACCTTGCAGATGACAGGATCTTGGTGCTCCAGCCAGGTGTCAGGCCTGTGCCTCTGAGGTGGGAGAGCCGAGTTCAGGACATTGGTCCACCAGAGACCTCCCAGCTCCACATAATATCAAACAGCGAAAGCTCTCTCAGAGATCTCCATCTCAACGCCAAGACCCACCTCCACTCAATGACCAGCAAGCTACATGCTGGATACACTATGCCAAACAACTAGCAAGACAGGAACACAAGCCCACCCATTAGCAGAGGTGCTGCCTAAAAACATAATAAGGTCACAGACACCCCAAAACACACCACCAGACGCAGACCTCCGCACGAGAAAGACAAGATCCAGCTTCATCCATCAGAACACAGGCACTAGTCCCCTCCACCAGGAAGCCTACACAACCCACTGAACCAACCTTAGCCACTAGGGGCAGATACCAAAAACAACGGGCACTACAGACTTGTAGGCTGCAAAAAGGAGACCCCAAATACAGTAAGTTAAGCAAAATGAGAAGACAAACAAACGCACAGCAGATGAAGGAGTGAGGTAAAAACACACCAGACCAAACAAATGAAGAGGAAATAGGCAGTCTACCTGGAAAAGAATTCAGAGTAATGATAGTAAAGATCCAAAATCTTGGAAATAGAATGGAGAAAATACAAGAACGTTTAACAAGGACCTAGAAGAACTAAAGAGCAAACAACAATGATGAACAACACAATAAATACAAAATTCTCTAGAAGGAATCAATAGCAGGATAACTGAGGCAGAAGAACGGATAAGTGACCTGGAAGATAAAATAGTGGAACTAACTACCGCAGAGCAGAATAAAGATAAAAGAATGAAAAGAATTCAGGACAGTCTCAGAGACCTCTTGGACAACATTAAACGCACCAACATTCGAATTATAGGGGTCCTAGAAGAAGAAGAGAAATAGAAAGGGACTGAGAAAATATTTGAAGAGATTATAGTTGAAAACTATCCTAATATGGGAAAGGAAATAGTTAATCAAGTCAAGGAAGCACAGAGACTCCCATACAGGATAAATCCAAGGAGAAACACACCAAGACATATATTAATCAAACTAGCAAAAATTAAATACAAAGAAAAAATATTAAAAGCAGCAAGGGAAAAGCAATATATAACATAGAAGGGTATCCCCATAAGGTTAACAGCTGATATTTCCGCAAAAAGTCTGCAAGCCAGAAGGGAGTGGCGGGACGTATTTAAAGTGATGAAAGGGAAAAACCTACACCCAAGATTACTCTATCGAGCAAGGATCTCATTCAGATTCGACGGAGAAATTAAAACCTTTACAAACAAGCAAAAACTAAGAGAATTCACCACCACCAAACCAGCTTTACAACAAATGCTAAAGGAACTTCTCTAGGCAGGAAACACAAGAGAAGGAAAAGATCTACAATAACAAACCCAAATCAATTAAGAAAATGGCAATAGGAACATACATATCGATAATTACCTTAAATGTAAATGGATTAAATCCTCCAACCAAAAGACATAGACTGGCTGAATGGATACAAAAACAAGACCTGTACATATGCTGTCTACAAGAGGCCCACTTCAGACATAGGGACACATAACAGACTGAAAGTGAGGATATGGAAAAAGATATTCCATGCAAATGGAAATCAAAAGAAAGCTGGAGTAGCAATTCTCATATCAGACAAAAGAGGCTTTAAAATAAAGACTATTACAAGAGACAAAGAAGGACACTACATAATGATCAAGGAATCGATCCAAGAAGAAGATATAACAATTGTAAATCTTTATGCACCCAACATAGGAGCACCTCAATACATAAGGGAAGAGCTAACAGCCATAAAAGGGGAAATCAACAGTAACACAATCATAGTAGGGGACTTTAACACCCTACTGTCACCAATGGAGAGATCATCCAAAATGAAAATATATAAGGAATCACAAGCTTTAAATGACACATTAAACAGAATGGACTTAATTGATATTTATAGGATATTCCATCCAAAAACAACAGAATACACTTTCTTCTCAAGTGCTCATGGAACATTCTCCAGGATAGATCATATACTGGGTCACAAATCAAGCCTTGGTAAACTTCAGATATTTGAAATCGTATCAAGTGTCTTTTCCAAACACAATTCTATGAGACTAGGTATCAGTTGCGGGAAAAAATCTATAAAACATACAAACACATGGAGGCTAAACAATACACCACTTAATAACCAAGAGATCACTGAAGAAATCAAAGAGGAAATCAAAAAATACCTAGAATCAAATGACAGTGAAAACAGAGTGACCCAAAACCTGTGGGATACAGTAAAAGCAGTTCTAAGAGAGAAGTTTATAGCAATGCAATCCTACCTTAAGAAACAAGAAACATCTCAAATAAGCAACCTAAGCTTACACCTGAAGCAATTAGAGAAAGAAAAACAAAGAAAAAAAACCCAAAGTTAGCAGAAGGAAGGAAATCATAAAGATCAGATCAGAAATAAATGAAAAAAATAAAGAAAACAGTATCAAAGATCAATAAAGCTAAAAGCTGGTTCTTTGGGAAGATAAATTGATAAACCATTAACCAGACTCATCAAGAAAAAAGGGGGAAGACTCAAATCAATAGAATTAGAAATGAAAAAGGAGAAGTAACCACTGACACTGCAGAAACACAAAGGATCATGAGAGATTACTACAAGCCACTATATGCCAATAAAATGGACAACCTGGAAGAAATGGACAAATTTTTAGAAAAGCACAACCTTCCGATACTGAACCAGGAAGGAATAGAAAATATTCACAGACCAATCACAAGCACTGAAATTGAAACTGTGATTTAAAATCTTCCAACAGGCAAAAGTCCAGGACCGGATGGCTTCACAGGCGAATTCTATCAAATATTTAGAGAAGAGCTAACAGCTATCCTTCTCTAACTGTTCCAAAGTATAGCAGAGGGAGGAACACTCCGAAACTCATTCTACGAGGCCGCCATTACCCTGATACCAAAACCAGACAAACATGTCACAAAGAAAGAAAACTACAGGCCAATATCACTGATGAACATAGATGCAAAAATCCTGAACAAAATACTAGCAAACAGAATCCAACAGTACATTAAAAGGATCATACACCATGATCAAGTGGGATTTATCTCAGGAATGCAAGGATTCTTCAATATACGCAAATCAGTCAGTGTGATACATCATATTAACAAATTGAAGAATAAAAACCATGTGATCATGTCAATAGATGCAGAAAATACTTTTGACAAAATTCAGCACCCATTTATGATAAAAACCCTCCAGAAAGTAGGCATAGAGGGAACTTTTCTCAACCTAATAAAGGCCATATATGACAAACCCACAGCCAACATCATCCACAATGGTGAAAAAGTGAAACCATTTCCACTAAGATCAGGAACAAGACAAGGTTGCCCGACCTCACCACTATTATTGAGCATTGTTTTGGAAGGTTTATCCACAGAAATCAGAGAAGAAAGAGAAATACAAGGAATCCAAATCGGAAAAGAAGAAGTAAAGCTGTCACTGTTTGCAGAGAGTTCTAAAGTTCTCTTAGAACTTTAGGCTTCATCTTTAGAGAAGCCTAAAGATGCTACCAGAAAACTACTAGAGCTAATCAATGAGTTTGGTAAAGTAGCAGGATACAAAATTAATGCATTCCTATACACTAATGATGAAAAATCTGAAAGAGAAATTAAGGAAGCACTGCCATTTACCACTGCAACAAAAAGAGTAAAATACCTAGGAATAAACCTACCTAAGGAGACAAAAGACCTGTATGCAGAAAATTATAAGACACTGATGAAAGAAATTAAAGATGGTACAAACAGATGGAGAGATATACCATGTTCTTGGATTGGAAGAATCAACATTGTGAACATGACTGTACTCCCCAGTGCAATCTACAGATTCGAATGCAATCCCTATCAAACTGCCACTGGCATTTTTCACAGAACTAGAACGAAAAATTTCACAATTTGTTTGGAAACACAAAAGACCCCGAATAGCCAAAGCAATCTTCAGAAAGAACAACAGAGCTGGAGGAATCAGGCTCCCTGACTTAAGAATATACTACAAAGCTACAGTAATCAAGACAGTATGGTACTCGCACAGAAACAAAACTATAGATCAGTGGAACAGGATAGAAATCTCAGAGATAAACCCATACACATGTGGTCACCTTATCTTTGATAAAGGAGGCAAGAATATACAATGTAGAAAAGACAGCCTCTTCAGTAAGTGGTGCTGGGAAAACTGGAGAGCTACATGTAAAAGAATGAAATTAGAACACTCCCTAACACCATACACGAAAATAAACTCAAAATGGATTAAAGACCTAGATGTAAGGCCAGACACTATAAAACTCTTGGAGGAAAACATAGGCAGAACACTCTGTGACATACATAACAGCAAGATACTTTTTCACCCACCTCCTAGAGAAATGGACATAAAAACAAAAATAAACAAATGGGACCTAATGAAACTTAAAAGCTTTTGCACAGCAAAGGAAAGCATAAGAAGAAAAGACAACCCTCAAAATGGGAGAAAATATTTGCAAATGAAGCAACTGACAAAGAATTAATCTCCGAAATATACAAGTAGCTCATGCAGCTCAGTATCAATAAAACAAACAACCCAATCCAAAAATGGGCAGAAGACCTAAGTAGACATTGTGCCAAAGAAGATATACAGATTGCCAACAAATACATGAAAGGATGCTCAACATCACTAATCATTAGAGAAATGTAAATGAAAACTACAATGAGGCATCACCTCACACCAGTCAGAATGGCCATCATGAAAAATTCTATAAACAATAAATGCTGGAGAGGGTGTGGAGAAAAGGGAACCTTCTTGCACTGTTGGGGGGAATGTAAATTGATATAGCCAGTATGGAGAACATTATGTAGTTTCCTTCAAAAACTAAAAATAGAACTACCATACGACCCAGCAATCCCATTACTGGGCATATACCCTGAGAAAACCATAACTCCAAAAGAGTCATGTACCACAATGTTTATTGCATCTCTGTTTACAATAGGCAGGACCTGGAAGCAACCCAAGTGTCCATCGACAGATGAATGGATAAAGAAGATGTGGCACATATATACAATGGCATATTACTCAGCCATAAAAAGAAATGAAATGGAATTATTTGTAGTGAGGTGGATGGACCTAGAGTCTGTGATACAGAGTGAAGTAAGTCAGAAAGAGAAAAACGAATAACATATGCTACCACACATATATGGAATCTAAAAGAGAAAAAATGGGTGTGAAGAACCTGGGGACAGGATGGGAATAAATATGCAGACCTACTAGAGAATGGACCTGAGGACATGGGGAGGGCGAAGGGTAAGCTGGGAGAAAGTGAGAGAGTGGCATGGATATATATACACTACCAAATGTAAAATTGACAGCTAGTGGGAAGCAGCCGCACAGCACAGGGAGATGGGCTCGGTGCTCTGTGACCACCTAGAGGGGTTGGATGGGGAGGGTGGGAGGGAGGGAGATGGAAGAGGGAAGAGATATGGGGATATATATATATATATATATATGTATAGCTGGTTTACTTCGTTATAAAGAAGAAACTAACACCATTGTAAAGCAATTATACTCCAATAAAGATATTTTTAAAAAATTAAAAAATAAAGTCCATTTTGTCTGATATGACAGTTGCTACTCCAGCTTTCTTTTGATTTCCATTTGCATGGAATATCTTTTTCCATCCCCTCACTTTCAGTCTATGTGTCCGTATGTCTGAAGTGGGTCCCTTGTAGACAGCATATATACTGGTCTTGTTTTTGTATCCATTCAATCAGTCTGTCTTTTGATTGGTGCATCTAATCCATTTACATTTATGGTAGTTATCGATATATATGTTCCTATTACCATTTTCTTAATTGTTTCGGGTTTGTTTTTGTAGGTCTTTTCCTTCTCTTGTGTTTCCTGCCTGGAGAAGTTCCTTTAGCATTTGTTGTAAAGCTGGTTTGGTGGTTCTGCATTCTCTTAGCTTTTGCTTCTGTGAATGTTTTAATTTCTCCTTCGAATCTGAATGAGATCCTTGCTGGGTAGAGTAATCTTGGTTGTAGGTTTTTCCCTTTCATGACTTTAAATATGTCCTCCCATTCCTTTCTGATTTGCAGAGTTTCTGCTGAAAGATCAGCTGTTAACCTTATGGGGATTCCCTTGTATGTTATTTGTTGCTTTTCCGGTGTTGCTTTTAATAGTTTTTCTTTATATTTAATTTTTTACAGTGTGATTAATATGTGTCTAGTCGTGTTTCTCCTTGGATTTATGCTGTGTGGGACTCTGCAGTTCCTGGACTTGATTGACTACTTCCTTTCCCATATTTCAGAAGTTTTCAACTGTAATCTCTTCAAATATTTTCTCAGTCCCTATTTTTTTCTTTTCTTCTTCTGGGATCCCTATAATTCGAATGTTCATGCATTCAGTGTTGTCCCAGAGGTCTCTGAGACTGTCCTCAATTCTTTTCGTTCTTTTTTCTTTATTCTGCTCTGCAGTAGTTATTTCCACTATTTTATCTTCCAGGTCACTTATCTGTTCTTCTGCCTCAGTTATTCTGCTATTGATTCCTTCTAGAGAATTTTTTGTTTCATTTATTTTGTTGTTCATCATTGTTGTTTGCTCTTTAGTTCTTCTAGGTCCTTGTTAAACGTTTCTTGTATTTTCTCCATTCTATTTCCAAGTTTTTTGATTATCTTTACCATCATTACTCTGAATTCTTTTTCAGATAGAGTGCCTATTTCCTATTCATTTGTTTGGCCTCTTGGGTTTTTACCTTGCTCCTTCATCTGCTGTGTATTTCTCTGTCTTCTCATTTCCTTAACTTACTGTTTTTGGGGTCTCCTTTTTGCAGGCTGCAGGTTTGTAGTTCCCGTTGTTTTTGTTGTCTGCCCGCATTGGGTAAGGTTGGTTCAGTGGGTTGTGTAGGCTTCCTGTTGGAAGGGACTGTTGCCTGTGTTCTGGTGGATGAGTCTGGATCTTTCTGGTGGGAAGGACCACGTCCAGTCGTGTGTTTTGGGGGTCTTTGAACTTATTTTGATTTTAGGCAGCCTCTGTGCTAATGGATGGGGTTGTGTTCCTGTCTTGCTTGTTGATTGGCCTAGGGTGTCCAGCACTGTAGCTTGCTGGTCGTTGAATGGAGTTGGGTCTTAGAGTTGAGATGGAGATCTCTAGGAGAGCTTTCACGGTTTGATAGTACGTGGAGCTGGGAGGTCTCTGGTGGACCAATGTCCTGAACTTGGCTCTCCCATCTCAGAGGGTCAGGCCTGACAACCAGCTGGAGCACCAAGACCCTGTCAGCCACACAGCTCATAAGAAAAGGGAGGGGAAAAAAGAAACAAAAATAAAATAAAATAAACTTATTAAAATAAAAAATTTTATAAAGTATTAAAAATAAAGAAATAAAAAAGTAATATAAAGAAAAAGAAAGAAAGAAGGAAGAGAGCAACCAAGCCAAAAAACAAATCCACCAGTGATAACAAGTGCTAAAAACTATACTAAAAACAAAACAAAACAAGAAAAACCGACAGGCAGAACCCTAGAACAAATTGTAAAAGCAAAGCTGTCCAGACCAAATCACACAAAGAAGCATACACATACACAGTCATAAAAAGAGAAAAAGGAAAAAAATATATATATATATTAAAAAAAAGAAAGAGAGCAACCAGATCAATAAACAACTCTACCAATGATAGTAAGCTCTAGAAACTAAACTCAGATAAACATAAAACCAGATACAAATTAGACGCAGAAAGCAAACCCCAGTCTACAGTTGCTCTCAAAGTCCACCGCCTCAGTTTTGGGATGATTCATTGTTTATTTAGGTATTCCACAGATGCAGCATACATCAAGTTGATTGTGGAGATTTAATCCACTGCTTCTGAGGCTGCTGGGAGAAATTTCCCTTTCTCTTCTTTGTTCAAACAGCTCCTGGCATTCAGCTTTGGATTTGGCCCCTCCTCTGTGTGTAGGTCGCCTGAGGGCATCTGTTCCCCACCCAGACAGGATGAGGTTAAAGTAGTAGCATGATAGGGGGTTCTGGCTCACTCAGGCTGGGGCGAGGGAGGGGTACGCAGTGCGTGGTGAGTCTGCAGCGGCAGAGGCCAGCGTGACGTTGCAACAGCCTGAGGCTTGCCGTGTGTTTTCCTGGGTAAGTTGTCCCTGGATCTCGGGACCCTGGCAGTGGTGGGCTGCACGGGCTCCTGGGAAGTGTGGATAGTGACCTGTGCTTGCACACTGGCTTCTTGGTGGCTGCAGCAGCAACCTTAGCATGTCATGCCCCTCTCTGGGGTCCGCGCTGATAGCCACGGCTCGTGCCCATCTCTGGAGCTTGTTTAGGTGGTGCTTTGAATCCCCTCTCCTCACGCACCCTGAAACAATGGTCTCTTGCCTCTTAGGCAGTTCCAGACTTTTTCCCGGACTCCCTCCTGGCTAGCTATGGTGCACTAGCCCCCTTCAAGCTGTGTTCACACAGCCAACCCCAGTCATGTCCCTGGGATCTGACCTCCGAAGCCTGAGCCTCAGCTCCCAGCCCCCACCGCCCCGGTGGGTGAGCAGACAAGCCTCTCAGGCTGGTGAGTGCTGGTTGGCACCGATCCTCTGTGCCGGAATCTCTCCACTTTGCCCTCTGCATCCCAGTTGATGCGCTCTCCTCCATGGCTCCGAAGCTTCCCTCTCCCTCCCACCCCCCGTCTCTGCCAGTGAAGGGGTTTCCTAGTGTGTGGAAACCTTTCCTCCTTCAACTTTCCCTCCCAGAGGTGCAGGTCCCATCCCTATTCTTTTGTCTCTGTTTTATCTTTTTTCTTTTTCCCTATCCAGGTACGTGGGGAGTTTCTTGCCTTTTGGGAAGTCTGAGATCTTCTGCCTGCGTTCAGTGTGTGTTCTGTAGGAGTTGTTCCACATGTAGATGTATTTTTGATGTATTTGTGGGGCGAAGGTGATCTCCACATCTCACTCCTCCGCTGTCTTCTCAATGCCCCATATTTTGTATTTTCAACATTTCCAGTTAGCATTTGTTTGTTAACTTCTTTTCTAAATGTAAAATATTTTAAAATAAGTATTTTCTGAAGTTCTACTTAAAGTTTAAGTAGAACTTTAAACTCATTAGTTTTAACTACCATCTCAATACAAGAAATTTTTATATTAGTAATAGGTATAAAAATTATTAAAGTGATTTGAAATAATATCTGTAACTCTGGGGCTGATTATGATATTAAAGAAGATCTTAATTAATTGAGGGTACTGGTTAATGTTAATGAATGGAATCATTTTATTTCCTCTTACTGTTACCTTCCAACTGTTGGATACTGAAAGAGAAGTGGGAGGTGGATGCTCATTTTAAGTAATTTAGCTTTAGTATTCCATGTCAGAATAAGTTGAAATATCAAATGAATGATTGCAGTGAACTTTCTCAAAAATCTATAGCACATAAATTCTTTGTTTTCTGTGTTTTAAGTCCAATTTAAAAGCTTCTGAGAAACATATAAAAACATATTTGGCTTCATTAGTAATTAGGGAAATACTAATTTAAACAAAAAGCACATTTTACCCTTAAAAGTAGCAACAACTAAAACTTATTAATATCCAGCATTGTTGAGGATATGGAGACCTGGCACCCTCGTACACTGTTGGTTGGCATATATGCTGTTGGAGCGTTTTTGGAAGATAGTTGGGCAATTTCTATCAAAGGATAAACATATGCTTACCTTTTAACTCATCAGTGTGCTTCTAGGAATCCTTCTTACAGAAATGCATGGGTGTACATAAGTCATATACAATGATATTTTATTTCAACATTGTTTATAGTAGCAGAAGTTTTAATTAATATCCATCAGTAGAGGAATGGGTAAGATAAATATGATATATTCTTAGTATCACACAACTGTTGAAAAGAATGAGGTAGGTTTCTGTTACTGACATGAACAATCTCCAGGTTGTGTTAAGTGAAAAAAGCAACTTACAAACGAATATATATAGTATGGTCCCACTTCTGTTGGAAAGAAAAAGTGTTTGTTTAGGCACATAAATGCATCAGAAAAAGTCTAGGAAAATACACAACAAATTGTTCACGGTGATTAGCTCTGGGAAAGGAAATGGAGCAGGCATGTGGGGGTGATAAAAGGAGTTATAATGTTTTACTTTTTATGCCTTTATGTCTTTACTATTCTTTGAATTGTTAAATATGAACATGCATGTCTATGTGTGTATATATAAATCTGCTCCAGGATGCTGTCCTCTTCCATAATACCATTTACTACAACCTCTTATATGGAAACATCAATGCTTCACCAGAGGAAGTGTATGCAGTGGCAAAATTAGCTGGACTCCATGATGCAATTCTTCGAATGCCACATGGATATGACACCCAAGTAGGGGAACGAGGACTCAAGCTTTCAGGTAATCAAAGATTTTAGATCTGGCCCCCACTTACATACTCCCTCCACACTTTAATTTGTCAGGGCCATTTACTAGAAAATGTAAAGACAGAGTACAAACATAGTGCTCATCCAGTCTCTTTTGACAAATTCCCCAGTTTCCTGCCTGTCACTGTAAACAATTCAGCTTGCTAGAAGTAACTGTTCTCAAATCATGCAAGTCTCTTTTTTTTTCACTTGCAGCTGCAAACACTGTAAGTGCTTAATAGTAAGTTACTGATACATGTTGAGATCAGTGCTAACTTATTATCCGTAATCTTAATATTAAAGGTAAGCCAAGGTCATTATTCACATGGGAAAGAAGTAAGAGTAGGGACAAGAAATTTGATAGTAAATAGTGTATCTCCTCATAATTTCCTAGATCATTATGGGATGTTTTCAATACTTTAGACCTCCTTATACTTATACTTCCTTACAGCCAACTTCATTTTCATGTCTTTGTTGGTTCAGTGGCCAAGTAAATTTTAGGGCTTGCACATTTTAAGTGTTTAATTATGAGATCATCCTAAAATGACTGAATTTTTTTGAGGATCCATAAAAATGTTTCTTTGCCCTAAATTATTTGAATTCTAAAAGTATAATGATATCTAATGCCTGAAAGTATTAATGTAACTCATATAAACATACTGCATCCTTTACATTTACTCTTCATTCTAGTTTAGTTTGGGGAGGAAATGTATAGATTAGGGATGAGGGTAAGGAAAAAGAATGAAGAATACTCCACATGAATTTTAATGAATCCCTGTTCCTCTTCATTGTAAGCTGGCTTCAGTTATTCACAACATTGATTAGGTACATGCAATGTGCAAGCAGCTGTGCTAAATGATTTGAGAGTTAAAAAGATGAAGCATCAAGGGACCTACTCTCAAGGAATTTGCAGTCTATTAGAAAGTTTTGATCTAGGTTTAGAAAATAAGCAAAGATTATTTTCAAGTTTAGTTGGTTTGTAGTAGCTATTTAGTCATTACCTGATAGTATAAGATGCCTGCTTCATTCCAGTCCACCTTTATACTTTACCATTGCTCTTCATAGGACTTTCCAATAAACTAGCCCACACCCCAGATTATTTATCCATTGGGCTAATTCTAGAGATCCCCAATTTGTCACTTAATACAGACTAGCCCTCTCAAACATGACTTTGCTTCAGTTAGCTATGCTGCATCCCATTTTTCAATCATTTTGTTCCTCTCTGCATGCCTTTGGGGGTAGGAATGTTTAACGAAATTTTATTCTTACCTAATACCCATTGCCTTACAACCAGGCCTCTCAAAATGAGCAATATATTATTTAGCACCTATGCAAATAATTTCGGTAGAGAACAAACAAATGTTTCTTTTCCAAATTCTATTGAGTAGAATTGAAACTGGGTTGGTTTCCACTTGAAATTTGGGAAACATGTGAAAACTAGTTCTTCCTCTGAGTATCTAGTTCTTTTTGGAGCTTTCTGCTGCTGAGTTGCTAGGTGGGTAAGCAGATTGTTCTGGCATACTGCCTGTCTTGATAGGAGAATTTTGAACTTACAAAATGAGGAAGAGTGTGGATAGTATGAATATAAACGTATTCACTAATATTAGACATAAGGAGCCCCTCTTACCAGTTGAAGATAATAATTGAAGAACAGATAAAAGTGAAATAATACTTGTGTACCAGATAATCAACAGGTAGAGCTTGTTTTCTGAACAGGTTACTGATGCTAAAAAGTACAAGTTTTTTCAGACATTGATGAATTAATGGATAATGAACAAGAAAAGAAGCCAAAAGGGACATATTCAGCAAAGCACTATCTTTTGTACTTTCAACCATAGTTTTATGTAAGATTGATGGCCTTAGACCTGCAGGAGTCCCAGTGGAGAAAGAAAGATTGCTTTATTTTCTCTAGAATAAATTTAAAAATAATTATGGGTTTGTACATTGTGAAAGGAAGAGCATTGGACTGGGAATTAGTTGGGGGTAATTAGTCAGTTCTAGCAGATTTTGCTAGAACTTGCCTGTGACCTTGAGCAAATTACTTCACCTTTCTGGGCTTCTGTTTCCTTTCTGTTTTAAAATTCTGCTATGCTAGAGTCCTATAGCAAATAACTAAGGTGAAATAAGAGGTCCTAGTTTGTAGCCTTAACTTTGAAGAGTGCTGTGAAAATAATAGCTTTCTGTCAAAAAAAAAAGTCTTTAAGAATACTGGCTGAATGGTACTTTTTTATGTTAAGAAATAAATTTAGATATTTATAGTTTCATGTCTTCAAGTTTTCAGGCTTCAGATATTGAATTTGGTTTTGGCTTTGTTGATTCTCTAATATTGAAATTTTTCTATCTGAGGTTGCTGTTCATTGGGAAGTAATATAAAGTACATATAAAGTAACATATGTCATGAGCGTATTTCTGGTGAGGGAGGTAATTCTGGAATCAAAGTTGTCACCTCCCCTCCTTGTTCTTTTCGCCTGCCATGAAGTCAGAATTCAGAATCACATTTATGTTCCAGGGAATATAGTTTGTCAAAGGATATTATATATGAACATAAACTCTTATAACTGAGTAAAATGATCAGTAATCAGTAAAGATAAATGTTGAAGGTATTATTTGGTGGTTGTAATTAATGGAAATACTAGAAATATAAAACATGTATGTTATGCTCTCTTAAACTAAAAATTTTCTTTACTAGGAGGAGAAAAGCAAAGAGTAGCAATTGCAAGAGCCATTTTGAAGGACCCCCCGGTCATTCTCTATGATGAAGCTACTTCATCATTAGATTCAATTACTGAAGAGGTAAATGATGGTGAAAACATAAAACTCTTTAATTCAAATTGCTTAACTTTTTTCCTTGGAAGTTTCAGTAAAATAGCTACATTCTTTCATATTTTGAATGAACTTCAATAGAAGGTTCTGTAGAGCCAAAATACCTAGCCCTTTTCCCCAATTTAGGAAGTGTTGATAGTAAGAATGCAGGTCGCATTATATTATCACACTGTTAAGTCCATTTGCAAATATATCTCTTTTTGAAACTGTGTGTGACACGTTATGCTCTTGCTGTATTACCTTTTCATCTTGCAAAGCTGTGGGAATCAACTAACCTGCTGACAAAGGAAGGTTTTAGTCTTTCTGCTTTTTGCCACTTAACATTCATTAAAATAGGTCTTATAAATGATTGTGACACGGTACACACCAGAAAGCCTTTCACTTATCATGGAGCAACTCACTAAGGTTCAAATTAGGCACACACAGCCTGTGGTCCTGGTATCAGTTTATATTCATTTCATAACAAGTATTGTGAAGCACCAAGATGTTATGACACTGACGTCATGGTACTACCCAGCAACTACATTAGACATCATAACATCTTTGTATTAAATACCAAAGTCTTAACAGCAATCATAATTTCATGCATGAATCCCCTTAATCTAAAACTGAAGATAGGCTGATGTAATTTGTCAGTTGCCTCCATTCACCTACGTTTTACCTGAATATATAGTAAATCCCTATTGTTGAAGGATAGGCCTAATTTCAGCTTTAGAGCATATATGACATATATTTGCATATGGAGTTAAGTTTCAGGGCACATTATTTGATCTGCCATATGTTTAAAACAGCTTAATTTCTAAGTCAGTTGTTTAGCATGAGGATTTGTTATATTTATTTAGAAAATTTTTATTTTATTTATTTTTCATGAAAAAGCATTTTATTTTAAATATAGCACTGTGTACATGTCAATCCCAAACTCCCATCTATCCCTCCCCCCACCCTGCCCCCATGATAACCATAAGTTCATTCTCTAAGTCTGTGAGTCTATTTCTGTCTTGTAAATAAGTTCATTTGTATCATTTTTTTTAGATTCCACATATAAGCAATATCATATGATATTTGTCTTTCCCTGTCTGACTTAACTTCACTTAGTATGAAGTATAATCTCCAGGTCCATCCATGCTGCTGCAAATGGCATTATTTCAATCTTTTTAATGGCTGAGTAATATTGCATTGGATATATATACCACATCTTCTTTATCCATTCATCTGTTGATGGACACTTAGGTTGCTTTCATGTCTTGGCTATTGTAAACAGTGCAGCAGTGAACAGTGGGGTGCATGTATCCTTTCAAATGATGGTTTTCTCCAGATATATGCCCAAGAGTGGGATTGCTGAATCATAGGGTAGCTTTATTTTTAGATTTTAAGGAACCTCCATACTGTTCTCCATAGTGGCCATACTATTTTACATTCCCACCAACAGTGTAAGAGGGTTCCCTTTTCTCCACACCCTCTCCAGCATTTATTCTTTGTAGATTTTTTGATGATGGCCATTCTGACTGGTATGAGGTGATATCTCATTGTAGTTTTGATTTGCACTTCTCTTATAATTAGCAATGTTGAGCATCTTTTCATGGGCCTCCTGGCCATCTGTATGTCTTTGGAGAAATGTCTCTTTAGGTCCTCTGCCCATTTTTTGATTAGGTTGTTTGTTTTTTCGATATTGAGCTGCATGAGCTGTTTGTAAATTTTGGAGACTAATACCTTGTTTGCAAATATTTTCTCCCAGTCTGTGGGTTGTCTTTTCAGTTTGTTTATGGTTTCCTTTGCTGTGCAAAAGCTTTTGAGTTTTATTAGGTCCCACTTGTTTATTTTTGTTTTTATTTCCATTACCCTGTGAGACAGATTGAAAAAGATATTGCTGTGATTTATGTCAAAGGGTGTTCTGCCTATGTTTTCCTCTAAGAGTTTTATAGTATCCGATCTTACATTTAGGTCTTTAATCCATTTTGAGTTTATTTTTGTGTATGGTATTAAAGAATGTTCTAATTTCATTTTTTTTACATGCAGCTGTCCAGTTTTCCTAGCACCATTTATTGAAGAGACTGTCTTTCCTCCATTTTATAGTCTTGCCTCCTTTGTGGTAGATTAATTGGCCATAGGTGCATGGGTTTATTTCTGGGCTTTCTATCCTTTTGATATATATTTCTGTTTTTGTGCCAGTACCATACTGTTTTGATGAGTGTAGCTTTGTAGTATAGTCTGAAGTCAGGGAGCCTTGATTCCTCCAGCTCCATTTTTCTTTCTTAAGTTTGCTGTAGCTATTTAGGGTCTTTTGTGGCACTGTACAAATTTTAAGATTTTTTTGTTCTAGTTCTGTGAAAATGCCATTGATAATTAGATAGGCATTGCATCAAAGCTCTAGATTACCCTGGGTAGTATAGTCATTTTGACAATATTGATTCTTCCAATCCAAGAACATGGTAGATCTTTTTTTAAAAAAATATTTATTTATTTATTTATTTATTTATTTATTTAGGCTGCACCAGGACTTAGTTGCAGCAAGTGGGACCTTCGTTACAGCATGTGGGATCTTTAGTTGTGGCATGCAGACTTCTTAGGTGCAGCATGCAGACACTTAGTTATGGCATGCAGGATCTAGTTCCCGACCACAGATCGAACCTAGGCCCCCTGCATTGGGAGCATGGAGTGTTACCCACTGGACCACCAGAGAAGTCCCAACACGGTAGATCTTTCCATCTGTGTCATCTTTGATTTCTTTCACTAGCATCTTATAGTTTTCAGAGTACAGGTCTTTTGCCTCCTTAGGTAGGTATATCCCTAAGTATTTTATTCTTGTTGATGTGATGGTAAATGGGATTGTTTCTTTAATTTCTCTTTCTGATCTTTCATTGTTGGTGTACAGAAATGCAACAGATTTCTGTGTATTAATTTTGTATCCTGCAACTTTACCAAATTCATTGATGAGCTCTAGTAGTTTTCTGGTAGCATCTTTAGGATTTTCTATGTATAGTATCATGTCATCTGCAAACAGTGACAGTTTTACTTCTTCTTTTCCAATTTGGATTCCTTTTATTTCTTTTTCTTCTCTGATTGCTGTAGCTAGGACTTCCGAAACTATGTTGAATAAAAGTGGCGAGAGTGGACATCCTTATCTTGTTCCAGATCTTAAAGGAAATGCTTTCAGCTTTTCGCCATTGAGTATGATGTTAGCTGTAGTTTTATCATATATGGCCTTTATTATGTTGAGGTAGGTTCCCTCTGTGCCCACTTTCTGGAGGGTTTTTACCATAAATGGGTGTTAAGTTTTGTCAAAAACTTTTTCTGCGTCTATTGAGATCATATGGTTTTTATTCTTCAATTTGTTGATGTGGTGTATCACACTGATTGATTTGCAGATACTGAAAAATCATTGCATCCCTGGGATAAATCCCACTTGATCATGGTGTATGATACTTTTAATGTATTGTTGGATTCGGTTTGATAGTATTTTGTTGAGGATTTTTGTGTCTCTGTTCATTAGTGATATTGGCCTATAATTTTCTTTTTTCATGGTATGTCTGTCTGGTTTTGGTATAACGGTGATGGTGGCCTCATAGAATGCATTTGGGAGTGTTCCTTCCTCTGCTGTTTTTTGGAATAGTTTCAGAAGAATAGTTGTTAACTCTTTTCTAAATGTTTGATAGCATTTGCCTGTGAAGACATCAGGTCCTGGACTTTTGTTTGTTGGTGAGTTTTTTAATCACATTTTCAATTTCAGTACTGGTGATTGGTCTGTTTATAGTTTCTATTTCTTCCTGGTTCAGTCTTGGGAGATTGTACCTTTCTAAGAATTGTCCATTTCTTCCAGGTTGTACATTTTATTGGCATATAGTTGATTGTAGTCGTCTCTTATGGTCCTTTGGATTTCTGTGGTGTCCATTGTAACTTCTCCTTTTTCATTTCTAATTTTATTGATTTCAGCCCTCTCCCTTTTTTTCAGGATGAGTCTGGCTAAAGGTTTGTCAATTTTGTTTATCTTTTCAAAGAACCAGCTTTTAGTTTCATTGATGTTTTCTGTTGTTTCCTTCATTTCTATTTCATTTATTTTTGCTCTTATCTTTATGATTTCTTTCTTTTGCTAACTTTGGGTTTTGTTTGTTCTCCTTTCTCTAGTTGCTTTAGGTGTAAGTTTAGGTTGTTTATTTGTGATTTTTCTTGTTTCCTGAGGTAAGATTGTATTGTTATAAACTTCCCTCTTCGAACTGCTTTTACTGTGTCTCATAGGTTTGGGATCTTTGGGCTTTTGTTTTCATTTGTTTCTAGGTATTTTTTGATTTCCTCTTTGATTTCTTCAGTGATCCATTGGTTGTTTAGTAACATATTGTTTAGCCTCCACATGTTTGTATTTTTTACTTTTTTTTCTTGTAGTTGATTTCTAATCTCATAGTGTGTAGTCAGAAAAGATGCTTGATACGATTTCAGTTTTCTTAAATTTACTGAGGCTCACTTTGTGGCCCAGCATGTGATCAATCCTGGAAAATGTTCCATGTGCACATGAGAAAAACGTGTATTCTGCTGCTTTTGGATGGAATTCTCTATAAGTATCAATAAAGTCCATCTGGTCTAATGTGTCATTTAAGGCCTGTGTCTCCTTGTTGATTTTCTGTCTGGATGATCTGTGCACTGACGAAAATGGTATGTTAAAGTCCCCCATTCCCATTATTGTGTTACTGTCGATTTCTCCCTTCATGGCTGTTAGTATTTGCCTTATATATTGAGGTGCTCCTATGTTGGGTGCATATATATTTACAATTGTTATATCTTCTTGGATTAATCCCTTGATCATTATGTAGTGTCCTTCCCTGTCTCTTGTAACAGTCTTCATTTTAAAGTCTACTTTGTCTGATATGAGTACTGCTACTACAACTTTCTTTTGATTTCCATTTGTATGGAATACCTTTTTCCATCCCCTCACTTTCAGTCTGTATGTGTCCCTAGATCTGAAGTGGGTCTCTTATAGACAGCATATATAGGGGTCTTGTTTTTGTATCCATTCAGCCAGTCTGTCTTTTGGTTGGAGCACTTAATCCATTTACGTTTAAGGTAATTATCGATATGTATGTTCTTATTACCCTTTTGTTAATTGTTTTGGATTTGTTTCTTTAGGTTTTTTTTCTTCCCTTCCTCTTTTGTTCTCTTGTTAATTGATGACTAACTTTAGTGTTGTGTTTGGATTCCTTTTTTCTTTTTTGTGTGTGTATCTATTTTAGATTTGTGGTTTGCGGTTACCATTAGGTTTTGATATGGTAGTCTGTATGTAAGCAAGGTTGTTTTAAGTTGCTGGTCTTTTAATTTCAAATGCATTTTCAATACCCTGCATTTGTTCTCTCCTCACTAATTGCTGGTTTTGATATCATATTTGTGTACAGATGATTTCCTTCCTTTACTGTATGTTTGCCTTTACCGGTGAGCTTTTCCATTCATAATTTTCCTGTTTCTAGTTGTGGCCTTTTCTTTTCCGCTTAGAGAAGAATCTTTAGCATTTGTTATAAGGCTGGTCTGGTGGTGCTGAATTCTCTTAGCCTTTACTTGTCTGTAAAGCTTTAAATTCTCCGTCAAATCTGAATGTGAGCCTTGCTGGGTAGAGTATTCTTGTTTGTAGATTTTTCTCTTTCATTGCTTTAAATATATTGTGCCACTCCCTTCTGGCCTACAGAGTTTCTGTTGAGAAATCAGCTGATCACCTTATGGGAGTTCCCGTGTATGTTTTTGTTGCTTTTCCCTTGTTGCTTTAATATTTTTTCTTTTATCTTTAATTTTGTCAAGTTGAGTACTATTTTGTCTTGGTGTGTTCCTCCTTGGGTTTATCCTACCTGGGGGGTCTCTGCACTTCCTGGGCTTGAGTGACTGTTTCCTTTCCCATGTTAGGGAAGTTTTCAGCTATTATCTTTTCAAATACTTTCTCAGGTCCTTTCTCTCTTCTCCTTCTGGGACCCTTATAATATGAATGTTGGTGCTTTTAATGTTGTCCCAGAGGTCTCTAAGACTGTCTTCATTTCTTGTCATTCTTTTTTCTTTATTCTTTTCCATGGCAGTGATTTCCAACATTCTGTCTTCCAGGTCACTTATCCATGGCCTCAGTTATTATGCTATTGATTCCTTCTAGTGTATTTTTCATTTTCAGTTATTGTATTGTTCATCTCTGTTTGTTCTTTAGTTCTTCTAGGTCTTTGTTATACATTTCTTGCATCTTCTCAATCCTTGCCTCCATTCTTGTTCCAAGGTCTTGAATCATCTTCACTATCATTATTCCTAATTCTTTTTCCGGTAGATTGCCTATCTCTACTTCATTTAGTTGTTCTTCTGGGATTTTATCTTTTTCCTTCATCTGGGACATATTCCTCTGCCATCTCATTTTGTCTAATTTTCTGTGATTGCAGTTTCCATTCCGTAGGCTGCTGGATTGTAGTTCTTGCTTCTGCTGTCTGCCCTCTAGTGGATGAGGCTGTCTAAGGAGCTTGTGCATGCTTCCTGATGGGAGGGGCTGGTCCCTGCCTACTGGGTGGAGCTGGGTCTTGTCCCTCTGGTAGGCAGGGCTGTGCTCAGGAAGATTTTTAGCAGCTTGTCTGCTGATGGGTGGAGCTGTGTTCCCACCCTGTTGGTTGCATGGCCTGAGGTGTTCCAGCACTGGTGCCTACAGGCTGTAGGGTGGGGCTAATGGCAGCCTCCGGGAGGGCTCACACCAATGAGTACTCCACAGATCTGCTGCCAGTGTCCTTATCCCCACAGTGAGCCACTGCCACCCCACACCTCTGCAGGAGACCCTCTATTACTAACAGGTAGTTCGGGCCCAGTCTCTTATGAGGTCACTGCTTTTTTCCCCTGGGTTCTGGTGCGCACACGATCTTGTGTCAGCCCTCCAAGAGTGGAGTTTCTGCTTTTCCCAGCCCTGTGGAATTCCTGTGATCAAACCCTGCTGGCCTTCAAAGCCAGATTCTCTGCGGCTCCTCCTCCTGTTGCTGGACCTCCAGGCTGGGAAGCCTGATGTGGGGCTCAGGACTTTCACTCCTGTAGGAGAACTTCTGTGGTGTAACTGTTCTCCAGTTTGTGGGTCAAGCACCCGGCGGGTATGGAATTTGATTTTGTTGTGATTGTGCCCCTCCTACTGTCTTGTTGTTATTTCTTCTTTGCCTTTGGATGTAGGGTATCTTTTTTGGTAGGTTTGAGTGTTTTTTTGTCAATGGTTGTTTACCCATTGATTGTGATTTTGATGTTTACATAAGAAGGGGTGAGCTCATGTCCTTCTACTCCACCATCATGAGCTAATCTGAGGATTTGTTATTGATATATTTAAAAGGAACCTTAAGCTACACCAGACTCCATTCATATGCATAGTAGGAATCTGCTTACAAGAACTTTGTACCTAAAAATGTGTCATCCACATTTATCACAATTTCAGAGTCCTAACAACAGTCATTATTTGAGTCACGTATCTTTATTAGCTCACAGAGCATAACCCATTAATTGCTAGCAGAGAACACTCCCCCTTGAGGGAATGAGTTACCGGAAGATTTGGTAAATTTTAATCAACCTTTTAAAAAGGTCCAGAGCATCAGTAGGATGTCAGAGTGTAAGTTCTGGAGGGTAGGAAAGAGGAGTCCTCCCCAGACATCACAATTTTTCTTAGAATTGACCCTGTGCTTGATTTTCAGTCTGCCATAGTAAAATATAAGGTCTTCTTTTCCTGGGTAACCATCTATTCATGATAATTTTATTTCTTTAATAAATACAGTGATTAGAGATACCTGTAGGAAGCCATTGAGAATATCCCCATCCCCCACACGGCTATTTCCATCTAGCTAACTGTACTTAGACCCAGGTTTCCAAGTATAGGTGAATATATATACAGCTGCCTTACATTTTACAGGCAGTAAACAAAAATGTATTTTCCAGAATGCCTTAAGAAGTCAGACTGCTTCTGAAAAAGAAGTTTTCTCAAGTTAAACATGCATCGTTGTCCTTGTCACCCTTTCCATCCTCTGTGTTTGAACTGAGGAAAAGCAAGTGCTCCTGTACCCTTTGAGTTTCCTATCTTTCTTGATTTTTTTTGTACTTCTCCACATCCTATCACTTGAGTCCCTCCTCATTTTGTTTTTGCTCTCATTGTCCAGATAAACATATCTGTCTATGCTCCTGATATCAGTGGATTCATCATTGTTATTGTTTGTTTTTATGTATAGAAAATATCTACCTTCTCCCAGACTTTATAATTTAAAGAAATATTGCCTATCTTAAAGCTAATTTTTTCCATAATAATATGGTCATATTCACCTTCCCTCTTTGATTGATTTTATTCTCTTAGTAATTATTAGATTAGGTAAAATATTTGGTAGTGGTATAAAGTTTATATAATACCAAATTAACTAGCATTTTATATATTCTTTTCAGAAATACATGAGTATTTTAATATACATTTACCTAATATATAGATCTTCTTTTTCCCCTCCTACTGTTCTTGTTGTCAAACTTGCAGACTATTCTTGGTGCCATGAGGGATGCAGTCAAACACAGAACTTCTATTTTCATTGCACACAGATTGTCAACAGTTGTTGATGCAGATGAGATCATTGTCTTGGACCAGGTAAGAGGTTGAACTTTAAAGTTTAGTGTTTGAAGAACATTAGAAATTGTTACAAACACAAGCAACTTAAATATTGTTTCTAAAGAAAGTTCTAGAATTTTGTGTTCTTTGAGTAAGATTGAATCCTGATAGGATTCCGTTTTTACCTCCTTTTGATAGGAAATAATGCATGCCACTTCCAAAAATGAATAAACTGTATTAACTCACTCTATTAAAGTTTTAAAAGCAAAGTTAGATGAGGAAAGCATTAAATCCTAATATGGTAGAAGCAGTTTTAAAGGGTATGTATTTAAAATAATTTTTCTTTATTCATTTTTGCTCTGTACAGAATCTTTGCTCATTGTCTTCACTGTATCTTATATTTTCATTTTTCTAATACCTGCACATACCCTTGATGTCTAAAAGAAAATTACCATAAAATAAAGTCGTTTTCATGCATGGCCATTTTTATCTTTTTCCTCATGAGGAAAGTAAGAAAAAGGAAAGCCTGCTTTATTTCTCTGAGGGAATTACTATAAGAGTATACTGTCTAAATGTTCTGAACAAATCAGAGTGCCACTATTGCGATTGGTAGATTTGAAAATTGTAATAGTTTTTCTTTTCTCCTCTCTGTAGGGATATCTTATTCCCACCCCCTTTGTACTTGATTATTTCTAACAGTGTTCTCTATGCTTATTTCTCCCTTCTAATATATAAATCTTCAATTTTTTATCATTTTGAAAGCCTGAGTACTGGGAGTAAGAGAGAAGAAGCATTCTCTTGTACTGTCTATATTGAGAGAGAATTTTTCATGCCACTAAAATTTCTTATGGGATATTCAGTTCTGTGATATATATATATTATTTCTTTTATGTGTTACCTGTGCACTTGCTACCCTAGGTCTTTTTGTTCGTTTGTTCAAAAATGCTAACATTCACTAAAATATAAACTGATTTTCTTCAGTATGCTTGTTCCAGAGTGTCTTAAATGGGAAACTTTGTAAATATACTTTATTATCTCATTGATGTTCAGGTATCTGAAATAAAATCTGCTCTTTTGTGCTTTTTACTAAACTTTCCAATTGTATGCAGTCATGTACATAGAGCCTTTTCTTGTAAATATAAAATGTTAAAAGTACTTTAACAAGCATGTGCTTACCTACCTCATGCCAGGAGGTTCACAGTATCTATACAGTTATATCATAACGTTGCCACTTGGGGTTTGGATTATAATTGGAACTAACTATTGATCATACCATTTGTATCTAAAATCTCTTTATGTTGAATTTGATGGTTCTATAATTGCTTGATTATGAAGATCAGAGATTTTCATTTTCTAGTGAAACTAATGTGACCTCATGCGTTCCGTCAACAGTCTCTGGTAGTATTAAGTCTGCATAACAGAGTTCCCAAGGCCCTTCCTCACCCTCTTGCAGCCTGGTGATTACCCGTTCCCAGCCTTGGCAAGAGACTGGAGGTTTACTTGTCAGGAAATTGAGTCAGAGAGGCTCTGGATACAAGAAACTTACCAAGTACATTAACAAAGACGGGCGAGATTAACTGGAAATCAAAACATACCGAAGAATAAGACCACAGACCCTCCTGTGCCACTGGCTCCAAGAACCTTGCCAACCAATTATTTATTTCTACTGTCACCACTCCTTCCCTCACCAGCAGATAATTAGAGGATTCTTCTCTAGAGAAACAAAAGTAGCCCCATAAAAAACATGTTCATATTTGGGGACCGCCACAAAATGACCAGATACCCATGTGATCATCCTACAATGAAACCCAACAGCTGAGGAGCCCACTCCCATGCACATAGAGCTTCCAGTCAGTTTTTTTTAATACTGTATTTTTAAGTGTCAGTGGATAGTAAAGGAAGGCCTCTAAAGCAAGCAGAAAAAAATTCAGTAGAAAATGTAGACAATGCAGAGAGCATAAGAAAACTTAAAAATATAATTAATATCATCAGAGGTCATGGAAAATATAACATTTTAAAATAAGGACAAATGCTGTTAAGAAAAAAGGTAAAGAAGACTTAATATTGCATGAGTTCCAGGATACAGTATTAAGTGAAAGTAAGAAAGCTGCAAAAGAGTATATAGTATGCCACCTTTTGCAAGGAGGATGTGGGGGAAACATATGTATATTTACTTGTTTCTGCAAAAAGAAACCCTGGGAGGATAAACTAGAAACTAAAGACATTGTTTACCTGCAGGATGGAGACAAAAAGGGGTAGAAGACAGAGGGGAGGGAGTAAGACTTCGCTGATTATACTTTTTTGTATTATTTTTACTTTTGAGCCATGCTAATGTTTTTTATATGTTTAAAAATCAACAAGGATGGGCAGAAACAGGAAAGAAGTAAAACTAGGTACATAACGAATTAATAACATAACTATGTAGAAGAAAAATAGCATGCAGAATTAACCCAAATAACTTTTGAACACATTCCTCTGATTATTTAGCCTTAGTGGAATATATTATAAGGATAAAAATAACTCAGACTTGAACTTAGTAAGTTTGTTTTTGGTAGTAGCATGAGAGTAGCTGTTTTGAAACTATTTTGTGTATACTGTAAGACTGAGCATGTGAGTAAATACATTGATGTTGGGAAATAGAGGTCTTACTTGGGAGAAGAAAGATACAGATATGGAATGGAAAAAGAAGAGGAGCCTTGTGATGTTATATTGGAACAGAATTGTCAATATCAGTTCATGATGAAAAAAAAAATGTTCCTAACTCTGTTCAGTGAAAAGGCCTAGAAGCAATGAAATTCCAGTAGTAATGAGTGTAACCAGCACCTACATCTTGGACACTAAATACTGTTCCTCACTAAAAGGAACCAGGACTCCTTGGAGAAATGCCTGATTCCATATTTGGAGCAGGGAAATTAATGAAGGCATTTCACAAGGACACAGGAACCATTTTGAATGGGTTCCCACTGGCCAAGTGTGGGATGATTTGAATGTCAAAAAATAATAATAATAATGATACTAATGAATTACAACACATTGAATAAAAAACTAATCTATAATTCCATAATTGTACTTAGAGAAAGCTCTTTTTTAAAAATGAAATCTTGCCATTTACAGCAGTGTTAATGGACCTGGAGGGTATTATGCTAAGTGAAGTAAGTCAGAGAAAAACAAATACCGTATGATTTTACTTATATGTGAAATCTACAAAACAGAGCAAATGAATAAACAAAACAGAAACAGACTCATAAATACAGAGAACACACTGGTGGTTGCCAGAGGCAGCAGGGGGGATGGATGAAATAGGTGATGGGTACTAAGAAGTACAAACTAAGTCATGGGGATGTAATGTACACATAGGGAATATAGTGAATAATATTTTCATAACTTTGTATGGTGACAGATGGTAACTGGACTTAACTGAGGTAATCATTTCATAATGTATAAAAATACTGAATCACTGTTGTACACCTGAAACTAATGTAATGTTGTATGTTAATTATAACTCGGAAAAAAAAATGCTAACGCATACAAGGAATGATAAGTTTACAGAATCATATTTTGCAACCACCATTGTAATAAATGACTCACATAAGGATCATCATTGTTTGCTAAAACCATATGGTGAAAAACTATTGGGGAATAGAATATTCACACAGTTTGAAAGCATAACCCATAGATTAATTATTGATTACAAAGAGAAAAAGTACCTTTAAAATAGAGAAATCTGGTAGACACTACCTTAACCAAGTGATCAAACTGAAATCATTAATTGTGGAGCAAAATGACATCATGTACCTCCTAATATGATACACTGAGGACATATCACCTATATTGTATTGCAACAAAAATGTTTAGCCTGGATCTAAGAATCAGGAACAACTAGACAAATACAACGTGAAGGGCATTCTTTAAAAAACAAGCCTGGACATTTTAGAAATGTCATTGTCACACTCACACAGAGTAGGAAACTTATAAATTCAATGTGTTGATCCTGATTGGATCCTGGATGGAAAAAATAAAGGATATTATTGGGATAATTGGTAAAATCTAAATATGAGCTATATATTAGATAAATTTCTTGGGTGTGATATTGTTGTATTCTAGTCATGTAGGAGAATGTCCTTGTTTTCAAGAGATACATGCTAATGAAATATTTAGGGGAGAAGTGTAATGATGTCCACAACTCATTCTTAAATGACTTAGCAAAAAGTAGTCTAAATTTAGAGATAGGATGAAGTGAGAGAAAGCAAATATGGAAAAATGAACAGTTGCTAACCTAGGAGAAGCATATATAGGCATTCATTTTTACCATTCTTGCAACATTTCAAATTTAAAATGGAGATAGTAAATAAATAAATGAACAACTAGAGAACGAGAGATTTTGAAAATGAAAAAAGTCATTGCTGAAATAAAGTCAAGAAAATCTCTATAAAGAGTAGAGCAAAAAAAGAGAAAATAGAGGAAAGATAAGAAAACAAGAGAACTAGTCTAAGAGGTCCAACATTTGACTAATGGTTGTTCTAGAAAGAGGGGATAGGAAAAAGGGAAGGAAATAACTAAAGAATAATACCCCCAAAATGTCCAGAACTTCAGAGCATGAGTTTCCAGATTGAAAGGGCCTACCAAGAACCCACCACAATAAATGGAGGAAAGAAAAATAAAAGTCAAATTATCATAAAATTTCAGAATTGAGCATAAGGAAAAGAACTTAAAAGCTGTGAGAGAAATATCTCCGGGCAGGGTGGGGACTGAATAATAGATTACCTAATATAGTTGATTATGAGAAAAATACTGTTCAGACAGGCTTAAAGTTTAGAGAGAATTACCAATAGTGACATAGAAAACTAAGCAAATGAAAAAATAAGGCAGTTACTATGTCCAGGAAGAATAAAAAATTATGAGAAAATATATATAAAATCCTAGTACTTCACTTGGCTCAACAGATAATACTTACATAGTCATAATAAAGTACACATTGTGTATTAACTTAAATAACATTTATGATATAACCAATGTTATTAGGAGAATGAAGAGTGAGGCATTGGGAATGTGGAATAGTTAAAAGTGCTGAATCTCATTAATATGTATATGTGTGTGTAAATGCCAGAAGAAATAGCTACAGATTTGGAGATAAGGAGATATTCAAGGGTGGAGAAGGAGGAGACAAAAGACTGTACTTTCTGTTATAAACTTTGTAATTATTAGTTGACTTTTTAAGCTGTGTACATTTATGCTTTAATACAAATAAAAATAATTTAAAATATAATATACATTTTTATAGCAGGATACATTTTTTGTGATTTATTTCATTGGTTTTCTGCAAAAATAATTCCATTCTTTCTAATACTTTTTGATGCAGTTTCCATTGAGGATTTTTTTAATTGAAGTGTAGTTAATGTACAATATTGTGTCCGTGACTCAGTTTTTGTTTTTCAGATTATATTCCATTATAGGTTATTACAGAAGATTGAATACAGTTCCCTGTGCTATATAGTAAATCCTTTTTGTTTATCTATTTTATATATAGTAGTTTGTATCTGTTAATCCCATACTCCTAATTTGTTCTTCCCTCCTCCCCATCCCCTTTGGTAACCATAAATGTGTTTTTTATGTCTGTGCAGTGAGATTTTTATTTTGTTTGTTTTTTACAGCGGTAAATAAAAAAATATAAAATACGTAACCATGGGGACTTCTGTGCCAGTGAAGTGGTCCACAGATACCAAAGTTGAGGACTACATTCAGGATCCAGAGTTCAAATAGCTGAGCAAAATAGTTCCTAGACTGTCCAGCCAGCAATCAAGGAGAAACCTTAAATTAACCACTCAGAAGTGGGCACACAACAAATTTCAGTTATTTTGCTTAAGGGTATATTTGTAAAGGTCCTCTCACCAGGAGTACCAGTAAAAGTGACAAAATTACTTTTGTCTCCCAACATGTTTAGCAGTAGCTGTCCAGAGACAAATTAATTGTAGATAAGAGTTAGGAATCAATACCAATTCTATGCAATGTTAAGTTTAATAGCCAGTGTTAAGAAAAATAGTTACTGGAAGAAATAAACTTTTCATGGAGAAATATTTTTTTGTTTCAAAGTACACATAGGATTTTGGTATATTTTTAAAAAATCCTTTAAATCTCTGTATAAATAACTGCTTTTGATGTAAATTTGATTTAAATTTGATTTACTGATTACAGAAAATACCACCTTTAGAAAATCTTCACTTTCCTTTTCTGCTCTTCAAAATGAAAAATGAAACATTCAAATTTTATTTCCTTTAAGTGAAATGGTATATGGTATATGGAATTTCATAGCTTTTTGTTTGTTCACTGGACTGATAGCTCAACAGTAAAGAAGGCATTCCTGTGTCAGTTTTTCCCATTTGTACTATAATGAAGAATTGGGAAAGGTATTTTAATGAATGCAAATCTTTCAAAATTCTTGCTTAGTAAGTATTATGTATTTTCAATTATTATGCTAGTTATATGACTTTCTCTACGTTTCTCTTGTTTTTGCTTATTAGGGTAAGGTAGCTGAACGTGGTACCCACCATGGTTTGCTTGCTAACCCTGGCAGTATCTATTCAGAAATGTGGCATACACAGAGCAGCCATGTGCAGAACCATGATAACCCCAGATGGGATGCAAAGAAAGAAAATGTGTCCAAAGAGGAGGAAAGGATGAAACTACAAGAAGAAATTGTCAACAGTGTGAAAGGCTGTGGAAACTGTTCCTGCTAAGTCACATGAAACCTTTTCATTTCTTTTCTCTTCTTTTCTTTTCTTCTGTTTTCTTTTCTTTTTTCTCCCTCCCTCCCTTCCTTCCTTTCTCTCCTCTCTTCCTTCCTCCCTTCTTCCTTTCTTTCTTTTTTTTCCTTGACTACACATTTGCACTGAAGCAGAATTGTTTTATTAAAAAAAATCATACATTCCCATTTTCTATAATCCTTCTTTTAGATAAGATTTATTTGGAAAGGGAATTGAGTTTTACATCTTTCACAATCTATTTAATGTGATATTTATATTATCCCCAAATTATTTTCTTGTTACTGCCTTATTTGTGGTCAAAGCATAATTTTTCTTACTATTTGACTTTACCCCATTTCCATTTTTGAGGCCTGATAGCCATTTGCTATCCATAACCAGATGAATCAGATTGGTTTCCAAATTTTTTGTAGTTTTTCAAACCTCCTTTATGCTGACAATTTAGATGGAAAGTGTCTGTTTCTTAAAATTTTTTTAAAAAATAAGAGAGTATAGGTTCATTTTTTCTCCTCCCCTTCCCCCATTGAAATACTTCAATGATAGATAACTATACTTACATTTTAAAAATTATTTGCCACTATATACCTTTAAGAGGAAAAACCTTGATTCTCATGTTGGTATGTAGAATGTTCTTCATCATTAACCAGCATTGTAACTGTCATCTAGCGGTGGGAATTTTATTTTTCCACCAAATGAGCTGTTGCTTTTGTTTTGGACCAAAATGTATACATTTCTTTTTAAAGACTCATAAACCCTGATGTAATTTGAGAGTTACCATACTGGGAGTGATCTAAAAAGCTTAGGAAGTTAATTGCCTTTTCTATTTCCATCTTAAATGCACTGCTTTTGCTATCTGAAGTTATACAAAGAAACAACCAAATGGGATGTGTGCACGCATGCATGTGTGTACATGCGTATAAAGCAACATCTACTTAAAAATTATTAATGACCTTTAGGCAAATAGGAGAGGATTACACATATATTTAGATGATCAGGACTCTAATCTGTGTTGACACTTCAGAATTACTTTATTACCAGGTCTTCCCTTCCTTTTTCAGTAGTTTAATGAGTTCCTTTAAGCTTGAAATAACAAGGAGGAGCCCAAACAAGATAATCAAGAAATAATTAATAAAATGTTGGTATATATTCACTTAGAAAGCTCTTCTCCCTTTCCAACTTGAATTTGCTTTAATTTGTTTGGTAGTAATCGTTCAGCTTGAAAAACTTGTGTATCATGAACAGCCACATAACTATATAGTGAGGCTTTATTTCTCAGAAAAAGTCTTAAAGCATTTATTTGTCTATGGTTTTATTGTCTTTTAAGTGATAATTTGGTATGGGTGAGCTTAATTTTTTTTCTGATTTGTATTGTCATTAGTAGGTAGATACCTAAACTTATCTAAACTTATTGGGTCTGCAGTTTTGTTATATAAAGGTGATTTGATAAGTAGCTTGAAGCCAGTATTTTATGGTTAGTCTTTGAAAGCACAGTAAGTGGTGCAGGATCTTGCTTTTGGAGTTGGAGTTAACACTGAGATGCGTAATCAGCTGCAAAATGGGAGGTTTTGGACATTTCTTACACTGAAGCCATAGACGTGATTGCTTTTCTGAGGAACAACAACAGCAAAAAAAAGTCCTTTGAATAACCCAGCTGCATTATTAGAAATGTGATTAGATAGAAATTTTGCTTCTGTTAATTCCTTCTATACATTTCCAATGTTGCTGATGGAAAATATTTAGCTTAGTTGCATAATCAAACAGGTAAGATTGAAGTAATCATTAGTAATATTCATTTTGAATGTGAATAGTGGTATTCAAAGTAAGTGATTTTATGATATGGGAAACATATAGTCAAAGGATAGGACCTGGTGTAGGCAAAGGGTTGGGGGCTGGGGCGCAGCTGCTGCAGCTCTCGCTGGAGCCAAGAGGAGCTCCCGCCACTGCCCACCGCCCACTGCATGCGCCTCCGTGCCATGGCTGGCCTCAACTCCCTGGAGGCAGTGAAACGCAAGAACCAGGCCCTGCAGCAGCAGGAGGATGAGGCGGAGGACCACGCGCAGGGCCTACAGTGTGGGAGCTGGATGGCGAGCGCGAGTGGTGAGAGAAAGCTGAAGGTGATGTGGCAGCTTTCAGTTGACACATCCAGCTCATTGAGAAGGAGTTGGACAGGGCTCAGGAACGACTGGCCACAGCCCTGCACAAGCTGGAGGAGGCAGAAAAGGCTGCAAATGAGAGCAAAAGAGGAATGAAGGTGATAGAAAACTGGGCAACGAAGATGAGGAGAAGATGGAGATTCAGGAGATGAAGCTCAAACAGACCAAGGACATTGCTGAGGAGGCTGACCACAAATACGAGGAGGTAGCTCGTAAGTTGGTCATCCTGGAGGGTGAGCTGGAGCGGGTGGAGGAGCGTGCCAAGGTGTCTGAACTAAAATATGGTGACCTGAAGCTGTGGAGAAGAAAAGGAGCGGGGCCAGAAGCCAGTGGACGCTGCTCTCTCTGGAAAGACGGGCGCCTTTCACTCCGCCCCGCTTCATAGCAGCCAAAGGGGTGAGGGGTCAGGCCTGCGAGCTGCGGATCATGGCGCTAGCCTTGGGACTCTGGCGCTCCCTTCCTTTGGGACGTAGCGCTGCCCTGGGACCTCGGCTCCCGACGGGTGCTGCTGGCAGCTGCGAGCAGTGCGTTCTTTGGCGACTCCGCGGTGCTGAGGTGATGGGAAACCCAGGAGCTTTCAAAAGAAGTCTTTTATTCTCTGTCTTGTCTTATTTGGGTTTTGAAACTTATCAAGTCATTTCCCAGGCTGCTGTGGTTCATGCCGCAGCCAAAGTCTTCAGAGTTGAAGAAATCCTTGAACAAGCAGACTACCTATATGAAAGTGGAGAAACAGAAAAACTTTACCAGTTGCTATCCCAGTACAAGGAAAGTGAAGATGCAGAGTTACTGTGGCGTTTGGCACGGGCATCACGTGTTATAGGTCGACTCAGTGGAACCTCAGAAGAGGAGAAAAAGCTCTTGGTGTATGAAGCCCTAGAGTATGCAAAAAGGGCACTAGAAAAAAATGAATCAAGTTTTGCAGCTCATAAGTGGTATGCAATCTGTATTAGCGATGTTGGAGATTATGAAGGAATCAAGGCTAAAATTGCAAATGCCTACATGATCAAGGAGCCTTTTGAGAAAGCAGTTGAACTCAACCCCAAAGATGCTACCTCAATTCACCTTATAGGTATTTGGTGTTACACATTTGCTGAAATGCCTTGGTATCAAAGAAGAATTGCTAAAATGCTGTTTGCAGCTCCTAGTTCCACCTATGAGGAGGCCTTAGGCTACTTTCACAGGGCAGAGCAAGTGGATCCAAACTTCTACAGCAAAAACTTGCTTCTTCTAGGAAAGACATATTTGAAGCTACACAACAAAAAGCTTGCTGCTCTCTGGCTAACAAAAGCCAAGGACTATCCAGCGCACACAGAGGAGCATAAACAGATACAGACAGAAGCTGCTCAGCTGCTTACAGGTTTCAGTGACAAGAACTGAGAATTTTTCAATGAAATATCTAAGAAGCAGTGCCTTTTCATCAAATTATAAAGATAATAAATACATTAACCATTTAAATAAATAAAATAAAATGTGGTGACCTGGAAGAAGAACTCAATGTCACTAACAACCTGAAGTTGCCAGAGGCTGCATCTGAAAAGGAGGATGAACATGAAGAAGAAATTAAACTTCTGTCTGACAAACTGAAAGAGGCTGAGACCTGTGCCGAATTTGCAGAGACAACAGTTGCAAAACTGGAAAAGACAATTGATGAGCTGGAAGAAAAACTTGCCCAGGCCAAAGAAGAGAACGTGGGCTTACATCAAACACTGGATCAGACACTAAACGAACTAAACTGTATAGAACCAAAACAGAAGAGTTTTGTTCCAACAAAAACTCCAGAGCTCTGTGTCTTTCTCTTCTCTTGTAAGAAGTTTCTTTTGTTATTGTCTCTTTGCTTTGCTGGAAATGTCAAGCAAATTATGAATACATGACCAAATATTTTGTATCAGAGAAGCTTTGAGCACCAGTTAAATCTGTTCCTTCCTTTTTTCAAATAACATCAGGTTTTTCAGCTCTGTTTTTATCCTTAAATTGCATTTATTCCTGAGGTAGGCAGGGTATTTCATATTGAGCATACTCTCAAGACTGATGGCATTTGGTTCCTGGGAGAATAGACAACCCCACACTTTTAAAACACAGATTCCGATGTCTAGTCATGGGTCAGTTTAAAAGGTTGAAGAATATCCACCGTTGGTCACACTATAGGAAGCCAGGGACCATCACATTAAAATGGGTGGGGATTTTCCATCCAGAGCAAAAAAGGGGGTTGGGGTGGGGTTACTATGGGAAGTCATAAACCACACAGAGGTTAACCTAATCATCCTGGCTCTTTTCCACACTCCACCGTGCAGAACAAACATCCTCTGAGCAGTCAGCATGAGAATGCTTGGAAAAGAGTCATAATAATTACCCAAATGTTTTCTGGATAGATCCTTGATATGCTCTTCTCTATGCTTCTTTCACTCTGAAGTTGTTCTCTGAGGAGCTGATGTCTTATTCCAATAATGACCCATGCTTATCTGCTCTGATATGAGGCCATCCACTCAGCAGGAATGAATGTTGTAGAATTCAGTCCTATTCAGAGAAGCCATATCAAAAAGACTGCTAGCCATCAACAGTTGAGTAAGACTTTCCGTAAACAAATATTGGGCAGAATAGCCCTCTCTGACAGCAAAGTAAGGATGAAAAAGTAATTGGCCTAACTTCATCTCCTCTATACTCCAGGGACTGGCAAATTGGAGATTTACTTATCTGGAATTTTAATTCCTTCTTCAAGACCAAGTTAATAAAAGACCAGGAAACTCCTGCTTAAACTGGATATGGAGTATTTTGTAGACAGGGCTGCACAGTTTGGCTTTGTTAGATTTCTGCTTTCTCAGTTAACATCTTAGAGCTGAAATATTCCACATTCCCCAGCAGTGTGGGGGCCAACTCAAGTTTATAATTCTGACTAAAAATCACCCTGCTTCTAGTTTATCCAGATCCTCTGCCCCTCACTCCTATTTATTAAGCATCACACTACCCAGGAGATACACTAGCAAATTGTGCAATTGAATAAAACCCACACTTTTCATTTAGATTCTTGCAACTGTGTCATATGTAATAGTATCACTTTTTCTACATTTTGGTCAAATAAATTTTTATATAAACTAAAAAAAAAAAAGGAATGTTTTTAGGGTAGGGAAATTTCCCCACTAAGAAATTTGAAGCTGTTTTCATATGATTGGAGGTGGTCTCTGGTGGTCTCTAGACCACTGGGTCATTGTGGTCATTAACCACTATTTTCAGCTAATAAAAAATTACCTGAAAAACTCAGTTATTGTAGGGGCCACAACTAAGTCAAATATTTTTCTGTTAACTCCATCTTAGAAAGGTGGTTCTATACAGTGGCATAATAGACAAAAGCTTCCTAAAATGATTCATTCAGAGGAAATGCCAAGAAAAGGGACATTTATTATAATGTACTAATTTTACATTACAGTATTACATACACAAAAGTACAAATTTCTAAATCAGTGTTGCAACATAATGTTAATGTCTTGGGATAGATAAGCTACAGTTTTGGAATATGGGCTCTGAAAATGGAGCAAGGGATAGGGTTTTGTTTCTTAATATCCCTTTATTTTTAAGATTGAAAATTTTACTTTCTTCCTAAGGGAATCCCAGTTTACAAAAATTAAATTGAAACCAAGGTAATTTGGGATCATGAAAACTGGGCCACATGCCTTCCTGCAGGTTTTTAACATAGAAATATCTTGGTGAGCAGATGGGCTCGTTTGGAAATTTTTGAACAGCTCAAATCTGAGGGTCACTTGTGAGAATCAGAAAGAGGCCTTAACATTTGGATAAACTCAAAATACGCATTTACTTCTCCTGTGCAGGGATTTGCACCTTTTCTATACCTTTAGTTAAATATTTTGCCTTTTCCCTTAGATGCTGACAGAGCTCAGTTTGTGAAGATGGCTAGTTTAAAAATATGTTTTGCTTTTAAAGGCAAGATATTTAAAGATTATGTTTCCTTATTTCTGGATCACTTTGTGCACACTGCCATCTTGCTCCTATCCTTCCTTATTGCTGGATGTCTCAGGGAGTAGCAACTTTTACCAATGTATATTCATAATTCTCTTACCTTGTAGGTTTATCATAGGATATTCTGTTGTGGATTAGTAGTTGAAAGCATTTAAATATGTTTGCAATGGCAGCTTTCTTAAATTATAGAAAGGTCCCTTCTCTCCCTGCACTGAGTATATAGATTTTGAATGTAAACTGTATAGTAAATGACAATATGAAGTCAAATAAGCTGGTTAAAACTGATTAGTTAAGAAAAAATGACTCTGTGAGGGAGGTTCTTTACCAGATTTATTGTTACAACAATCTGTGCAGATAATCAGTACTAAATAAACAATATGTCTTTGTGACTAGAAATGGGTGTCCCATTGAAGCAACTCTTCTGCAATGCACCGGAAGAATTAGTATTTTGCCGTTCACACACTCCAAATAAGTACAGATAATTTAATAGACACTCTGGGAGTATGGCCTTACAGCCTTATGCAACAGGTGAAAGCTTGAAATTGTCTCAGAGAGGAAGTAATTGTTTGCAGTGCTCATAATATGGGTAAAATGGTAGCAAATTGTAGTGCTTTCACTTAGCATTAAGATGTCATACTTTTAATGACCAATCAGTGAAAGGCAACTTTCTGTTGCCCCCAGTTTCTCAGTTCTCATGATGAGGAAGGAAACCTTTGGAGTGGAAAAATGTCTTGACTGCAAACCACACATTAAACTAGTATTTTGATTAGCTAGGTAGAGTTGGAAATGAAGTACATGCTCTAATTAGAAATAGGTTGGAACATTTTTGGTTAAAAAAAAGCAGTGGATTGTTTACATACTTCCTGTTCTCACACAGCTACAGTAGAATATTTTTCACTGGTGACTTCCTATTCCATTTCTGTTTCATAAAGTCATTGGATTTTAGAGTTGGAAGGAATGTAGAGGTCCTTTAATACAATTTTCTCAATTCTACAAATGAGGAAACTGTACTTCAGGAGAAGTCACTGAGCTTACTGTTAGCCAAGTTGGGATGAAAATTCTGGGTCCTGACACCCAGTCCATTTCTATTTTTGCTGAACGACATTTCCACTCAGAAGTTATGTTCAAAAATATATTGATGCATCAAAAAAAATCTACAAACAATAAATGCTGGAGAGGGTGTGGAGAAAAGGGAACCCTCTTGCACTGTTGGTGGGAATGTAAATTGATACAGCCACTATGGAGGACAGTATGGAGGTTCCTTAAAAAACTGAAAAGAGAACTACCATACGACCCAGCAATCCCACTACTGGGCATATACCTGGAGAAAACCAGAATTCAAAAAGAGTCATGTACCACAATGTTCATTGCAGCTGTATTTACAATAGCCAGGACATGGAAGCAACATAAGTGTCCATCGACAGACGAATGGATAAAGAAGATGTGGCACATATACACAATGGAATATTACTCAGCCATAAAAAGAAATGAAATTGAGTTATTTGTAGTGAGGTGGATGGACCTAGAGTCTGTCATACAGAGTGAAGTAAGTCAGAAGGAGAAAAATACCGTATGCTAACACATATATACGGAATCTAAAAAAAAAATGGTTGTGAAGAACCTAGGGGCAGGACGCAGGCGTAGAGAATGGACTTGAGGACACAGGGAGGGAGAAGGGCAAGCTGGGACGAAGTGAGAGAGTGGCATGGACTTACATATACTACCAAATGTAAAATAGATAGCTAGTGGGAAGCAGACGCATAGCACGGAGGTCAGCTCAGTGCTTTGTGACCACCTAGAGGGGTGGGATAGGGAGGGTAGGAGGGAGACGCCAGAGGGAGGAGATATGGAGATATATGTATATGTATAGCTGATTCACTTTGTTATAAAGCAGAAACTAACACACCACTATAAAGCAATTATACTCCAATAAAGATGTTAAATATATAGAGAGAGACGGGTGAGACATCCAGAATGGTAAAGTAAGGGGTTCAGTAGACCCTCTCTAACAGAACAACAACTTAACTGGTAAAAATTATTTTTAAAAAATCATTTAAAGTATCTAGAAATTGTCCAAATGGCATAAAGCAAATGGACAAATATTCATTTGAGAGACTTAAGTCTCAGTAAGGACAGCAGGAGTCTGTGGCATTTGATGAATTACCTGCATACTCTCCACCTCACCAGGTCTTTGTTACAGAAGCTCAACCCTTAGTGCTCTATTCTCTTCAGGTGTGGTGAAGATGTTAGGGGAAGGTAGGGCTCCCTCTCTCCCCAACTCCTACTCTGGGGCTACAGTTTCACCCTGGCAAGGTAGCTGCCTACATTTCCCATCTCCCCAACACTGTGTTGTAAAAACCATTCCAAGTAGGCACAACCAAGAGTACTGGAGATCCCTTCCACCACCGAGCCCCCACTCTTAGGGTGGAAGCACTACTCCATGCACAAGCTGAGTATACTGGGGCACTGATTTTTTCCACCTCAGCTAACTCAAAGGTTAGAGGTTTCACTCAGAGAAAAACCGAGAGTACTAGGGACTGCCACCATGCCCTGGTGCCCACTCAGAGTGGTGGTTTCACTCTGGGCCCCCTGCCCCTAGCTTTGGTTCAGTGATGCAGAGGTTTCTTCCAAAGGGAAAGGCACTCAATGAGGACAAAAAGTTCCACAGGTCTGCCTCAGAACACTGACTTCATTGAAACAGAGCATGGAGAACTCCATCCCTAAGGGCATTGTTAAAAACAATGGAGATCTTGGTGGAGAGCAATTAGGAGGAGCTGGTGCAAGCAAAGCAGCAGAGGAGCCAGAAGTTTAATAGAAACCAGAGGGAGCCCAGAGGAGTCCTCCTGCAAGTACAGTCAACTCGGGATTGAAAAGACTGTGCATGTGCTGGGCTGCACCCACTCAGGACAATCAGAGAAGAACGTGGGACAGATTTAAAAGTATTTCCCAATACATGCAGACCCATCAACACATGGCAAAAGCTTGATTGGCACAAGGAACTTGACCAAATACTGACTGAACAGAATGTTGTTCTGACCCTAGGAGCACAGGCTTAAAAATAAAATCACCTTCATTCCTGGCAATCGAAGACTGTATGTCCAAGGCTGTGCCCTCTCAGAACAGAGAAGGTGCCTCCAAGCTACTAGTCCCTGGCTGAACATGGGTCAAAAGTCAACTTTCTGAACTATGATAGCAGCCTCCAAGCACACACATATCCAGTGGTAAAGGGTAAAAATCTTACTGACCAGTAATTGCTTTATGCCAAGCCAGGGGCAACCCTTAGGTAGCTAGACTAAAAGATAGAGAAAGATGATATCAGGCTGCATACTGCAGGAGAAATAAACAACCAAGCAAGTAAGAATCCCCCAGAGGAAGAGGATCATTATCCAGAGATGATATAAGATACTACATAAAATGTCCAGTTTATAACATTTATAAAACATGCAAAGAAACAAAGTTACCCAGATGCACGGGGGTTGGGGGGAGCAGGCAATTACCATTGCCTTAGAAAGGGCCCAGATGATGGATGTAGCAGACAAAGATTTGTCAATAAAGAAATAGAATTAAAAAAATAAAAAGAACCAAATGGAAATTCTGAAGTTGAGAAATACAATGAATGAAATGAGAAATTTACTAGAGGAGCTCAATAGTATAGTTGAGCTGACTGAAGAAAGAATCAGTGAACTTGAAGATAAATCAATAGAGATTATGCAATCTGAAGACCAAAGAGAAAAAGTAATGAAGAAAAATAACTTCAGAGAAATGTGGAACACCATTAAGCATAGCAATGGGAATATGCATAATGGGAGTACCAGAGGAGAGGAAAGGAGCAGAAAAGCAATATTAAAGAGATGGATGAAAATGTCTAAATTTGATGAAAAACATTAGTCTACACATCAAAGAAGCCCAACAAACGCCAAGTAGCATGAACGCAGAGATCCCACACTCAGACACATGATAGTCAAATGTTGAAAGCTAAAGATGAGAAAGCTCATGAAAGCAGTAAGAGAAAAATGATATCACATACAAGGAAACTCCAACATGATTAACAGGTTAAGTTTCATTAGAAACAGTGAAAGCCAGAAGACAGAAGGATGACATGTTCAAATTGCTGAAAGTAAAAAACTATCAACCAAGAATATTATATTCAAAACTATCATTCAAAAATAAAGGTGGAATAAAGATGTTACCAGATAAATAAAAAGAAAGTCCATTGCTAGTAGACCTATATTACAAGAAACATAAAAGGAAGTATTCAGGCAAAAAGCAAGTGACACCAGGCAGTAATTCAAATCCACATGAAAAAACAAAGAGCACCAATAAAGGCACTCATATAGGTACTTGCAAAAGAGTATAGTTTCATGTTTTTCCTTTCTTCTCTTAAGAGACTTAAAAACTTCTTTTGACTTAGAAAGCAACCACATGAAATAATATGTGTATCATTCTTCTGTTGGGGGTGGAAACAGAGCTGTCTTGGAGTAAGGAAATGATAGCAGATGATACCTAGAATCTACAAGAACAAATGAAGAGAGCTGGAAATGATATATAATATGGTCAATATGACAAACTATGAATATATACCTGCACTCCTCTTAGCTGTCTTAAAAGATATAAGATCATATAAAGTAATAATTATAGCTATATATTTAGTTTGTAACATATATAGATGTAATATATATAATAATAATAGTACAAAAAGGTTGGTATGGAAAGGAGAGCTATATAGGAGTAAAGTTTCTATATTTCACTGGAATTAATCAGTGTAAATGAAGTAAATTCTGGTAAGTTAGAATGTATATTGTAAGCCCTAAAACTACCACCAGGAAAATAACTCTTAAAAATACACTTAAAATATTAAAGGGATCAAAATATTACACTGAAACATATCCACTTCATACAAAAGAAGACAATAATTGAGGAACAGAAAAAAAGACATGAGGCATATAGAAGAAAGTTAAAATGGAAGACGTATACCCAGCCATATCAATAACAACATTAAATATGAATTAATTAAATCAAAAGGCAGAGATTGCAGATTGAATTTAAAAAATCAAGATCCAACTTGATTCAACAGATATGCTGTCTATGGGAGAAGCACTCCATAGTCAAAGATACAAATAAGTTGAAAGTAAAAGGATAGAAAAAATATATATATATACCATGCAAGCACCAACCATAAAATTGTTGGAGTAACTATATTAATATCAGATGAAATTCACCTTAAAACAAATAAGTGTTACTAAAGATAAAAAGGGACATTTCACAATGATTAAAGATTCAATCTGTCAGGAAGATACGACAATTTAAAACATATATGCACCTAAGAACCTATCAAAATAGATGAAACAAAAACTTGACAGAATTAAAGGGATAAATAGACAATTCAACAATGATAGTGTGAGATTTCAAGGCCCCACTTAATAATGGATAGAACAATTGGGCAGAAGATCAACAAGGGAATAGAATGGAAATACACAATTTGCTCAAGTGTGCATGGAACATTCTTCATAGACCATATGCTGGGCCATAAAACAAGCTTCAATAAGTTTAAAAAGATTGAAATCATACAAAGAGTGTTCTCTGACCACAATATATTAGAAATCAGTAATAAAGGAGAAAAACTTGGGGACTTCAGAAGGAAATTATACACTTTAAATATGGGTCAAAAATTACAAGGGAAATTAGAAAATACTTTGAGATGAATGAAAATGAAAACACAACAAAAACATATGGGATGAAGGTAAAATTGTCATTGGAGAGCAGTTTATAGCTGTAAATATCTATATTTAAAAAGAAGGAACATCTCAAAACAATAACCTAAACTTCTGCCTTAAACTAGAAAAAGAAGACCAAACTGAACCCAAAGCAGGCAGAAGAAAAGAAATAACAAAGATTAGGGCATAAATTAGTGAAATAGAGAATATAAAGTTAATAGGGAAAATTAACAAAATCACAAGTTGGTTCTTTGGAAAGATCAACATTTTTAACTCTTAACTAGCCTCACCAGTAACAAAATAGTGAAAACTCAAATTAGTAAAAGAATGAAAGAGGATATCACTACTGATCTTACAGAAATAAAAAAGACTGAAAAAGACTATGAACAATTGTGTGGCAACAAAGCAGATAACTTGGAGGAAATGGACAAATTCTTAGAACGATACAACCTACCGAAACTGACTTAAGAAGAAATAGCCAAGCCGAATAGGTCTATAAGAAGTAAAGAAATTAAATTTCTAATCCAAAACTACCCAAAAAGAAAAGCCCAGGCCTAGATTGCTTCATCACTGAATTCTACCAGAGATTTAAAGAAGGATTAATACCAATACCTCACAAACTTTTCCAAAAAAAAAAAAAAAATAGAAGAGGAGGGAATTCTTCTGAAGTCATTCTGTGAGATCTGTATCATCCTGATACCAAAATAAAAGACATCACATGAAAACTGCAGAACAATATCCCTTATGTGTATAGATAACAGATGTCTTCAACAAAATACTAGTAAACAATCCAGCAACTTTTTTTTTTAATTTATTTATTTATTTATTTTTGGCTGTGCTGGGTCTCCGCCTCTGCGCGAGGGCTCTCTCCAGTTGCGGCGAGCGGGGGCCTATCACTGTCGCGGCCTCTCCCGTTGCGGAGCACAGGCTCCAGACGCGCAGGCTCAGCAGTTGTGGCTCACGGGCCCAAGTTGCTCTGCGGCACGTGGGATCCTCCCAGACCAGGGCTCAAACCCGTGTCCCCTGCATCGGCAGGCGGACTCCCAACCACTGCGCCACCAGGGAAGCCCCATGCAACTTTTTTAAAGTATTGTACAGCATAGCCAAGTGGGAGTTATCCCAGGAATACAAGATTAATAAAACATCCAAAACTCAATGTAATACACTATTGTAATAGAATAAAGGACAAAAACCATATGATCATTTCATTAGATGTAGAAAAAGCATTTGACAAAATCCAACACCCTTTCATGATAAAAATGCTTAATAAACTAGGCATACAAGGGAACTTCCTCAACCTGATAAAGGCCATCTATGAAAAACTCACAGTTAACATCATACTTAATAGTGAAAGACTGAATGCTGTCCTCCTAACATCAGGAATGAGACAAGAATGTTTGGTCTTACCACTTCTATTTGTTATTGTACTGGAGGTTCTAGCCAGGGCAAATAGGCAATAAAAAGAAAGTTGGAGGACTCTCAACTTCCAAACTGTAAAACTTACCCCAAAGCTACAGTAATCAAGATGTGTACAGTACTGATATAAGGATAGAAATATAAATCAGTGGAGTAGAATTGAGAGTCCAGAAATAAACCATTACATTTATGGCCAATTGATTTCCGACAAAGGGTGCCAAGATGATTCAATGGGGAATGAACATTCTCTTCAACAAATGGTGTTTTGACAACTGGATATCCACATGCAAAACAATGAAGGTAAACTCCTTTACACCATATATAAAAATTAAGTCAAAGTAGATCATAAACCTAAATGTAAGAGCTAAAACTATAAAACTCTTAGAAGAAAACATAGTAAGTCTTCATGACCTTTGGTTAGGCAATGGTTTCTTAGATGAGACATCAACAGCACAAGCAACATAAGAGAAAATAGATAAATTGAACATCATCAAATCAACAGTGCAACAACTTTTGTGCTTCAAATGATGCCATCAAGAAAGATAAAAGACACTTAGAATGGGACAAAATATTTACAAATCATATATCTGATAAGAGACTGTATCCAGAATATAGAAAGAATATATAAATATAATTACAACTCGATAATTAAAAAATCTAATAACCCAATTAAAAAATGGGCTGAAGATCTGAATAGAAATTTTCCAAAGAAAATATACAAATGTCCAATAAGCACATGAAAAGGTAGCCATTAGGGAAATTCATATCAAAACCACAGAGATAGATACAACTTCACACTGACTATAATCAAAAACACAGAAAATAATAATGTTGGCAAGGATGTGGAGAAGTTGGAACCCTCATACATTGCTGGTAGGAATGTAAAATGGTGCAGCTACTATGGAAGACAGTCTGACAGTTCCTCAAAAACTTAGAAATACTATATGACCCAGAAGTTCCACTCCTAGATATAATGCCCAAGAAGTGAAAACATACGTCCACACAAAAACTCATACATGAGCATTCATAGTAATGTCTTTCCTAATAACCAAAAAATGTAAACAACTCAAATGTACATCAACTGATGAATGGTAAATAAAATCTTTTCTATCCGTGCCATGGAATATTTGACAATAAAAAAGAACAAAGAACGAATCCATGTTACATATGGATGCTTCCATTCTAGAACATGCAAATCTATAGAGATAGAAGGTAGATTAGTAGTTGCCTAGAGATAGGAGTGTGTTGTGGGGGGATGGGAAGTTACTGCTAATGGATACAGGATAAGTGTATTGACTATAGCCTGTGTTTTGTGATTCATGATACAAGATGTGTTTTGTACATATGCTGACACTGTAGTATGTTGTTGCTAGTATTTTACTTCTGTATTCCAAGTGATGCCATTGAAGTAAGAAATTGGTATCCTCAAACAGTTTTTCTTCTGGTTTCAATTATAGGAGTCTTCAACTGCTATTTCCAAAGGTTCATTTACCTCACTTGAAACATTTTTAATGATGATATAAAAAGAAAGAACAACAACAAAAACCTCTATAGATGCTGCCTTTAACTGTAGTCATGAAACATGAAGAACAAACCCTTCTTCCACTAGTAATATTAGATGCCAGGCTGTCTATAAAGAAAAGCCACTGCATAAATTAGATGCTGCAAGTTTATAAATAGGATGCAATTATAAGTTAATAATTTCATTGTTAACTTAATAATTTCATAGTTGTATAGATTATCAGAATTGGAAGAAATCTCAGATGGTTTAGTCCGGGATTCAGCAAACTTCCTGTAAAGGGAGTATCTAAATACTCCACAGTCCTGAAAGTTTCTGATTTTTCCCATGTTTGGCTCCCTTAATTTAGTTTGTAGGTTTTCTGGCCATTCATGTTCCCTCCTTCTGCTTATTTTTCTTTTAATGCAACACCTATCACTCATTTATACCACAATAAATAACTGGCACTAAAACAATGAACTATTAGCTAACTTCATGGTGGTCAGGAATTCTCAGAAATACATGAAATTCATAAAAAATTGTTAAGTCCCATTTCAATTTCCTATCCACCAACCAGATTCATTAACATATGAAAATCGGTTACTTACCCTTTCTTTTATCTCACTTTAGCCCACTGATAATGGGGGAATGGCAAGATGACCAGAGGTCTAAAATACAAATGAAGAGGAAAGTTTAGGCCTTGATAATCTGAGAATCAAATTTTCAGTTATGGAATAATTAGGAATTAATTAAGTGAACCCTTGGTTGAGCCAGTTGTTCTCCCAGCTGACTTCCCCTCCTGATTAAAACTCTGGTGTTAAGGCTTTCTTAAGCAGAGCACACAAAATAGAATGAAGAAAACAAAAACAGCTTTCTAGACTTGTTGCTGAGTGTCCTTTTCAAAAATAATAGTTCAGGATTTTGCTTTCCCTGAGGTCCTGCCATTTCTATCTGTGTTTAGGAAAAAGGAAAAATGAAGAGTAATATAATCAAGTGAAGCCTTCATAGTAATTTCAAACGGTTGTACCCTCAGTAAGGTCTCAGAGGTATTAACACTCTTCATATTTTAAGATCACGTGAAATCTATTAATGTATCATTTAACCTCTAGCTCAATACAACTTGTTTGTGTGGTCTCTGCATCCATTTGTGTAGCCATTCTAATTTAATATTTGAAATTATAGTTAATGTTCTAAGATGGATGATTAACACGACCAGCTCTAACACAAGTATGGTAGAGAATTTCAATGAACTCTTCCTGGTTAACAATAAAAAGTTTTCAGGCCCTGGTAAATAGGGTTCATGTGAAAGATTTCATAGTAATATCACTCACTGAATAAATACCATGGCAGAAAAATGTGAAAATGCAAGGACAGACACAAGGAGAACACAGCCATGTGATGACAGAGTCAAAGATTGGGGTGATGGCATCCTCAAGCCAAGGAATGCCTGGGCCTACCAGAAACTGGAAGAGGCAAGAAGGTTTTGGAAGGACCTTGACCCTGATAACACCTTGGTTTTGGATGTCAAGCCTCCAGAACTATGAGGAATTGGAGGTCTCAAGTCACTGAGCAACAAGCCTAGTGTCAGCCAACTGACAACAAGCAGAGCTAGGGTCTGCTCCACATCTCAGCTAACCAATGGATCTTCAGTTATGTTGGAGTCAGGAGTGGTTCTCTACTCCTTCAACCCTGTATACAGGTTGAAGAACCTAGGCCTAATGGGTGATAATTTCCAAGGATGGGGTCAAGGTATGAGCAGAAACCACTGGGGGATTCTATTTTCAGTCCATTCAGAGAGCATCATACTACAAAGCTAATTAGGGTGCATAATGACTACAGTAAGAGACCATCAATTAAAATGGGCAATTTAATGTCTTGTGTTTTATTACATTTAATTCTTTAATCCAGTCACTAGTCTATACAGTTTTGCTGTCCTAAGACAGTAAAGCTAAAAACAAAACAAAACAAATACCCAGGCTTTCCAGATGTTAGTTTAAATCTAAGATTTACTCTTAGTTAGTTAAATCTAAGAATTACAAGGATTCATCATACTACATATTTGTGGAAGATTCAAAATTTATAATAAGATTTATATTTGTCAATTAGCCTAATTAATCCTAATTGGCCACTTCTGTGTTCAGGTTTGAATATGGGTTTGCTAACCAAGCCCATGGGTTTTGTTTCTAAGAGTCAGGGTGAGACTTCTGAGCAGTCATTTGCTAATCAGGAGCTAAAGGAGCAAAATTAAATTATGAAAAAATTTAATAGAAAATTACACTATATTTGCTTTCATTAACTTCCTGAGTCAGGAATAACTGATATACATATATAATCAATTATTTCATTCAATAAATATTTTTGAACACTACACAAATTACATCCTGAAGTACAAAAACTGATGTGGAATAGATCCTCAAAGATTACATTCCCATTATTTTCCTTTCTATCTATGCCTTACTTATAGATTGGCAGCAATGTATTTACTTTCAAGAGAATTTTATCCTTTGGAAAAACTGGCGGCACAGATCACCACTGATTAGAAACAATTAACTTATTTCTATTTAAAAGCCATTAGGGACTTCCCTCGTGGCACAATTATTAAGAATCTGCCTGCCAGTGTAGGGGACACGGGTTCGATCCCTAGTCCAGGAAGATCCCACATGCCACGGAGCAACTAAGCCTGTGCACCACAAATACTGAGCCTGCACTCTAGAGCACGTGAGCCACAACTACTGAGCCCATGCACCGCAACTACTGAAGCTTGTGCACATAGAGCCCGTGCTCCGCAACAAGAAAAGCCACCACAATGAGAAGCCCACACACTGCAACGAAGAGTAGCCCCTGCTCACCACAACTAGAGAAAGCCCACGTGCAGCAACGAAGACCCAATGCAGCCAAAAAAGACAAATAAAAAGCCATTAGATAGAAGCAACCTAAATGCCCATCAACAGACGAATGGATAAAGAAGATGTGGTACATATATACAATGGAATATTACTCAGCCATAAAAAGGAACGAAATTGGGTCATTTGTAGAGACGTGGATGGACCTGGAGACTGTCATACAGAGTGAAGTAAGTCAGAAAGAGAAAAAAAATATATCATATATTAACACATATTTGTGGAAGCTAGAAAAATGGTACAGATGAACTGGTTTGCAAGGCAGAAATAGAGACACAGATTTAGAGAACAAATGTATGGACACCAAGTGGGGAAAGGGTGGGTAGGATGAATTGGGAGATTGGGATTGACATATATACACTAATATGTATAAAATAGATAACTAATAAGAACCTGCTGTATAGCACAGGGAACTCCACGTCGCTGTACAGTAGAAAATAACACAACATTGTAAAACAACTATACCCCAATTAAAAAAAGAGAGAGAAAAGCCATTACACTAACACAAGAAACCTGAAGAAGAGCAATGCAGATCCCAATATATCAACAAAGTATAGTAAGACCTATTAATCAAAGGAAGTGACAATAATGCTTACCCATAAAGCAGTAATGTACTTGTAAAAAAAAAGAAAAGAAAAAAAAAAGCTTACTGACCATATACTTCCTTATTCAAAGAAAAGGAACCAGGCTCATAAAGGTCAACGTGTGGCAGTGTGATTGTGTCCAAATATCAGTGAATGGTAAATGTGAAAGCATAAGGATGAGTTCCATTAAAAATAAGAAAAGAGCAGGAAATAAAATCAGTACTCAAAATTACAGTTTCTTGCAACAGTGTCATTCAATTAATCACACTTTGAGACTTTGTTATTTTTTGTATGTAATGGGAGTTTTTACTCATATAAACTAGTAATAAGATTAAACTCTAGAATGATGTTTCGAAGGAGGTAGTAGAATCTCTGTCCCTAGAGATTTTAAAGAATTGGACTGACATCTGTCTTATCTAATTAAGTACTTTAGGAAATTTAACTCTACAGCAGAGAATTTTATGAGTTGACTTCTTGAATTTACTTTCAATATTAAAAATTTAATTTTGAAAATATATGATAAAGTCCATTAAAGCTTAACAAATAAGTTTTGTTGTTGTTTTTGTTTTTGAGTGAAGGAAGATCCATTCCTGGGAGAGGAAATATCATTGCTTCTTCTGAAAGCAAACCTCTCCTTAGCATATTAGAAGTATACTATCATTCATCGGAAAGAACTTTGTTCATTTTTTATAAATGGCACAAAAAAACAGCTTGTGACAAAAGACATCCTGCTGACTCACTTATATGAATGTCTGTGTGTAGGAATGCTTGAACTCCAAGTTTTCTTTTTTCTTCCGGCCAGAAGAAAGGTTCTTTGACTTTAAAGAAAGACTGCTTTTGCTAGTGTTTACACACTAGATATTGTCTTTGTTAGTTATAATGCACTGCTATTAGTAATAGAAAATTTTATAATGATGATGTTAATAAAAATTTTATACATTTAAGGTGTACAACATGATGTTTTGATATATATATACATCGTGAAACGATGACTATAGTCAAGCTAATTAACATATCCATCTCCTCACATAGTCACTTTTGTGTGTGTATGTGTGGTGAGAGCACCTGAAATCTACTCCCAAGGCAAATTTCCAGTATACAATATGGTACTATTAACTATGGTACTATAGTCACCATCCTGTACATTAGATATCTACAGTATATTTATCCTGTAGGATAAATGTATGTATAACTGCAACTTTGTACCCTGTAAGCAACATCTCCACATTTCCCCTACCGCCCCACCCCTGGTAACTACTGTTCTACTTTCTTCTTTTATGAATTTGACTTTTTTACGCTCTACATATAAGTGAGATCATACAGTATTTTTCTTTCTGTGTCTGGCTTATTTCACTTATAATGTCTTCCAGATCCATCCATCATGTTGCAAATGGCAGGATCTTTTTTTTTTAAGACTGCATAATACTCTGTGTTTGTGTGTGTGTGTGTGTACACATATATATATACTTCACAATTTCTTTATCCATTCATCAATTGACATACATTTATGTTTCCATAACTTGGCTATTAGGAATAATGCTGCAGTGAACACCGGGAGTACAGATATCTCTTTGAGGTACTGATTTCATTTCCTTTGGATGTGTGTTCAGAAGAGGAATTGCTGGATCCTGTGGTAGTTCTATTTTTAATTTTATGAGGAACCTCCACACTGTTTTCCACAGTGTCTGCACCAATTTACATTCCCACCAACAGTGTACAAGGGTTCCCTTTTCTCCACATCCTCTATAACAATTATTATCATTTGTCTTTTTCATAATAGCCATCCTAAAAGGTATGAGGTGATATCTCATTGTGGTTTTGATTCACATTTTCCTGATCATTAGTGATGTTGAGCACCTTTTCATATATCTGTTGGCCATTTGTATGTCTTTGGAAAAGTGACTTTTTAGGTCCTTTTCCCTTTTTAAAATCAGGTTCTTTGGATTTGTTTGTTTTGTGTGTGTGTGTGTGTGTGTTTTAACTGTTGAGTTATATGAGTTCCTTGTATATTTTGGATATTAACCTCTTATCAAATATATGGGCTTGCAAACACTTTCTCCCAATCTGTAGGTTGCTTTTTCATTTTGTTGATTGTTTCCTTTGCTGTGCAGAAGCTTATTAGTTTGATGTAATCCCACTTGCTTATTTTTGCTTTTGTTGCCTAAGCTTTTGGTGTCATATCCAAAAATGATTGCCAAGACCAATGTGAAAAAGATTTTTCCTTATGTTATCTTTTAAGAGTTTTATGATTTCAGGTCTTACATTTAAGTATTTAATCCATTTTGGATTTATTATTGTGTATAGTGTAAGATATGGGTTCAATTTCATTCTTTTGCATGTGGCTATCCAGTTTTCCCAGCACCATTTATAAAAGGGACTGTTTTTCCCCATGGTGTACTCTTAACATCCTTGTTGAAAATTAGTTGATCATATATGCTTGTGTTTATTTCTGGGCTCTCTATTCTGTTCCGTTGGTCTATGTGTCTGTTTTTATTCCAGTAACATACTATTTTGATTATTATAGATTTGTAATATAATTTGAAATCAGGAAAAGCCTCCAGCTTTATTCTTCTTTCTCAATTGCTTTAGCTATTTGAGGTCTTCTGCGGACCCATACAAATTTTAGGATTGTTCTATTTCTGTGAAAAATGCTATTAGAATATTGTTAGGGATTACATTGAATCTGTAGATTTCTTTGGGTGGTGTGGACATTTTAACAATATTAATTCTTCCAGTGCCTGAAAATGGGATACCTTTACATTTATTTGTGCCTTCTTCAGTTTTGTCACAAGTGTTTTGGTTTTCAGTGTACAGATCTTTCACCTTCTTGGTTAAATTTATTCCTAAGTATTTTATTCTTTTTGATGCTATTGTAGATGGGATTTTCTTCATTTCCTTTTCAGAAAGATCACTGTTGGGGTAAAGAAACCCAACTGATTTTTATATGTTGACTTTGTATCCTGCAACTTTACTGAATTGGTTTCTTAGTTTTAAGAGTTTTTAATGGAGTCTTTAGGGTTTTTCTACATATAGGATTATGTCATCTGCAAACAGGTAATTTTCCTTCTTCTTTTCCAATTTTGATGCCTTTTATTTCTTTTTCTTGTCTGCTTGCTCTTGCTAGTACTTCCAGTACTATGTTGAATAGAAATGGAGAGAGTGGGGATCTTCGCTTTCTGTTTTTCCCCATTGATTATGATGTTAGCTGTGGGGTTTTCATAAATGGCCTTTATTGTATTGAGGTTAGTTCCTTCCGTACATATTTTGTTGTGAGCTTTTATCATGAATGAATGTTGAACTTTGTCAAATGCTTTTCCTGTATCTATTGAGATGATCATGTAGTTTTTAGCTTTGATTCTGTTAATGTGATGTATCACATCGATTGATTTGCATATGTTAAACCAACCTTACATCTCAGGGTTAAATCCCACTTGGTCATGATGTATAATCTTTTTCTTAAAAAATATTCATGTATGTATGTATGTATGTATGTATGTATGTATTTGGCTGAGCCAGTTCTTAGTTGACCAGGGATCGAACCTGGGCCCTCTGCATTGGGAGCATGAATCTTAGCAACTGGACCACCAGGGAAGTCCCCATGATGTACAATCTTTTTGGTGCATTCTTGAATTTAGTTTGTTGGTATTTTATTGAGAATTTTGCATCTATGTTCATCAGAAATATTGGCTTGTAGTTTTCTCGTGGTGTATTTTTCTGGCTTTGGTATCAGGGTGATGCTGGCCTCATATAATGAGTTTGGAAGTATTCCCTTTACTATTTTTTGGAATAGTCTAAGAAGAATTGGTATTAATTCTTCTTTGAATGTTTGTTAGAATTCAGCTGTGAAGCCATCTGGTCCTGGACTTCTCTTTGTTCAGAGGTTTTTGATTACTGCTTCAATCTCCTTATTTATTATTGCTTTATTATTGCTTATTTATTTATGCTTTCTATTTCTTCTTGATTCAGTCTTGGTAATTTGTATATTTCTAGAATTTTGTCCATTTCTTCTAGGTTATCCAATTTGTTGTTCATAATAGTACCTTATGATCCTTTTTATTCTTGAGATATCTATGGTAATGCCTCCTCTTTCATCTCTTTCATGTCTGATTTTGTTTATTTGAGCCTTCTCTGTTTTTTCTTAGTCTAGCTAAGGGTTTGTTGATTTTGTTTATTCTTTCAAAAAACTCAACTCTTGGGACTTTCCTGGTGGTCCAGTGGTAAAGAATCTGCCTTACAATGCAGGGGACGTGGGTTCGATCCCTGGTCAGGGAACTAAGATCCCACATGCTGTGGGGCAACTAAGCCCAAGTGCCACAACTACTGAGCCCATGTGCCTCAACTACAGAGCCTGCGTGCCACAAACTACAGAGCCCATGCACTCTGGAGCCTGCATGCCACAACTAGGGAAGAGAAAACCCGCACACCACAACTAGAGAGAAGACTGCGCACCACAACGAAGAGCCCGTGCGCCACAACAAAAAGATCCCACATGCCTCAGTGAAGATCCTGCATGCCACAACTAAGACCCAATGCAGCCAAAAATAATAAATAAAATAAATAAATCTTTTAAAAAATCAGCTCAACTTATTGATTTTTTTCTATTGTTTTCCATTCTCTATTTGATTTATTCTGCTCTGATCTTTATTTCCTTCCATCTCAACTTTGATTTATTTCTGCTTTTTCTGGTTCCTTGAGGTGTAAAGTTAGGTTGCTTATTTGATATCTTTCTTCTTTTTTAATGTAGGCATTTATCACCACAAATTTCCCTCTTTGTACTGCTTTTGCTGCATCCCATACATTTTGGTATGCTGTATTTTCGTTTTTGTTTGTCTCAAGATCTTTTTTAACCTTTTGATTTCCTACTTGACCCAGTGGTTGTTCAAGAGTATGTTATTTAGTTTCCAAATATTCATGAATTTTTCCATTTCTTGCTATTATTAATTTCTAGTTTCATTCCATTGTGGTTGGAAAAGATACTAGGTATGACTACAATATTCTTAAATTTATTAAGACTTGGGGAGGAGAGAAGATGGCGGAAGAGTAAGACGTGGAGATCACCTTCCTTCCCACAGATACAGTAGAAATACATCTACACGTGGAACTGCTCCTACAGAACACCCACTGAGCGCTGACAGAAAACGTCCGACCTCTAAACAGGCAAGAAACTGCCCCCGTACTTGGGTAGGGCAAAAGAAAAAAGAAATAACAGAGACAAAAGAATAGGGACGGCACCTGCACCAGTGGGAGGGAGCCGTGAAGGAGGAAAGATTTCCACGCACTAGGAAGCCCCTTCGCGGGCAGAGACTGCGGGTGGCAGAGGGGGGAAGCTTCGGAGCCACGGAAGAAAGCGCAGCCACAGGGGTGCGGAGGGCAAAGCGGAGAGATTCCTGCACAGAGGCTCGGCAACGAGCAGCACTCACCAGCCCGAGAGGCTTGTCTGCTCCCCCGCCGGGGCGGGCGGGGCTGGGAACTGAGGCTTGGGCTTCGGTCGGATCGCAGGGAGAGGACTGGGGTTGGCGGGGTAAACAAAGCCTGAAGGGGTTAGTGCACCACAGCTAGCCGGGAGGGAGTCCGGGAAAAAGTCTGCAGCTGCCGAAGAGGCGAGAGACTTTTTCTTCCCTCTTTGTTTCCTGGTGCGCGAGGAGAGGGGATTCAGAGCGCCGCCTAAACGAACTCCAGAGACGGGCGCGAGCCGCGGCTAACAGCGCGGATCCCACAGCAACAGGGGCGCAGAGGGAAAAACGGAGAGACTCCCGCACAGAGGCTCGGCGCCGAGCAGCGCTCACCAGCCCGAGAGGCTTGTCTGCTCACCCGCCGGGGCGGGCGGGGCTGGGAGCTGAGGCTTAGCTTCGGTCTGATCGCAGGGAGAGGACTGGGGCTGGCGGCGTGAACACAGCCTTAAGGGGTTAGCGCACCACAGCTGGCTGGTAGGGAGTCCGGGAAAAAGTCTGCAGCTGCCGAAGAGGTAAGAGATTTTTCTTGCCTCTTTGTTTCACGGCGCGCAGGGAGAGGGGATTCAGAGCGCCGCCTAAACAAGCTCCACAGACGGGCGTGAGCCGCAGCGATCAGCACGGACCCCAGAGACGGGCGTGAGACGCTGGGGCTGCTGCTGCCGCCTCCAAAAAGCCTGTGTGTGAGCACAGGTCACTCTCCACACCGCCCCTCCCGGGAGCCTGTGCAGCCCGCCACCGCCAGGCTCCCGTGATCCGGGGACAAGTTCCCCGGGAGAACACACGGCGCACCTCAGGCTGCTGCAACGTCACGCCGGCCTCTGACGCCGCAGGCTCGCCCCGCCTCCTTTGTACCCCTCCCTCCCCGCGGCCTGGGTGAGCCAGAGCCCCCGAAGCAGCTGCTCCTTTAACCCTGTCCTGTCTGGGTGGGGAACAGACGCCCTCAGGTGACCTACACGCAGAGGCGGGTCCAAATCCAAAGCTGATCCCCAGGAGCTGTGCGAACAGAGAAGAGAAGGGGAAATCTCTCCCAGCAGCCTCAGAAGCAGCGGATTAAAACTCCACAAACAACTTGATGTGCCTGCATCTGTTGAATACCTGAATAGACAACGAATCATCCCAAATTCAGGAGGTGGACTTTCGGAGCAGGATATATTAATTTTTCCCCTTTTCCTTTTTTTTGTGAGTGTATATGTATATGCTACTGGGTGAGATTTTGTCTGTATAGCTCTGCTTTATAATAGCTTTATTTTACTTCACTATATTATAGCCTCTTTCTTTCTTTATTTCTATTTTTTCTCCCTTTTACTCTGAGCCGTGTGGACGAAAGGCTCTTGGTGCTCCAGCCAGGCATCAGGGCCGTGCCTCTGAGGTGGGAGAGCCAACTTCAGGACACTGGTCCACAAGAGACCTCCCAGCTCCACGTAATACCAAACGGCGAAAATCTCTCAGAGATCTCCATCTCAACATCAAGACCCAGCTTCACTCAACGACCAGCAAGCTACAGTGCTGGACACCCTATGCCAAACAACTAGCAAGACAGGAACACAGCCCCATCCATGAGCAGAGAGGCTGCCTAAAATCATAATAAGGCCACAGACGCCCCAAAATACACCACCAGACGTGGACGTGCCCACCAGAAAGACAAGATCCAGCCTCATCCACCAGAACTCAGGCACTAGTTCCCTCCACCAGGAAGCCTACACAACCCACTGAACCAACCTTAGCCACTGGGGACAGATACCAAAAACAACGGGAACCACGAACCTGCAGCCTGTGAAAAGGAGACCCCAAACACAGTAAGATAAGCAAAATGAGAAGACAAAAAAACACACAGCAGATGAAGGAGCAGGGTCAAAACACTCCAGATTTAACAAATGAAGAGGAAATAGGTAGTCTACCTGAAAAAGAATTCAGAATAATGATAGTAAGGATGATCCAAAATCTTGGAAACAGAATAGACAAAATGCAAGAAACATTTAACAAGGACGTAGAAGAACTAAAGAGGAACCAAGCAACGATGAAAAACACAATAAATGAAATTAAAAATACTCTAGATGGGATCAATAGCAGAATAACTGAGGCAGAAGAAAGGATAAGTGACCTGGAAGATAAAATGGTGGAAATAACTACTACAGAGCAGGATAAAGAAAAAAGAATGAAAAGAACTGAGGACAGTCTCAGAGACCTCTGGGACAACATTAAACGCACCAACATTCGAATTATAGGGGTCCCAGAAGAAGAAGAGAAAAAGAAAGGGACTGAGAAAATATTTGAAGAGATTATAGTTGAAAACTTCCCTAATATGGGAAAGGAAATAGTTAATCAAGTCCTGGAAGCACAGAGAGTCCCATACAGGATAAACCCAAGGAGAAACACGCCAAGACACATATTAATCAAACTGTCAAAAATTAAATATAAGGAAAACATATTAAAGGCAGCAAGGGAAAAACAGCAAATAACACACAAGGGAATCCCCATAAGGTTAACATCTGATCTTTCAGCAGAAACTCTGCAAGCCAGAAGGGAGTGGCAGGATATACTTAAAGTGATGAAGGAGAAAAACCTACAACCAAGATTACTCTACCCAGCAAGGATCTCATTCAGATGTGATGGAGAAATTAAAACCTTTACAGACAAGCAAAAGCTGAGAGAGTTCAGCACCACCAAACCAGCTTTACAACAAATGCTAAGGGAACTTCTCTAGGCAAGAAACACAAGAGAAGGAAAACACCTACAATAACAAACCCAAAACATTTAAGAAAATGGGAATAGGAACATACATATCGATAATTACCTTGAATGTAAATGGATTAAATGGTCCCACCAAAAGACACAGGCTGGCTGAATGGATACAAAAACAAGACCCATATATATGCTGTCTACAAGAGACCCACTTCAGACCTAGAGACACATATAGACTGAAAGTGAGGGGATGGAAAAAGATATTCCATGCAAATGGAAATCAAAAGAAAGCTGGAGTAGCAATTCTCATATCAGACAAAATAGACTTTAAAATAAAGACTATTACAAGAGACAAAGAAGGACACTATATAATGATCAAGGGATCGATCCAAGAGGAAGGTATAACAATTGTAAATATTTATGCACCCAACATAGGAGCACCTCAATACATAAGGCAAATACTAACAGCCATAAAAGGGGAAAGCGACAGCAACACAATCATACTAGGGGACTTTAACACCCCACTTTCACCAATGGACAGATCATCCAAAATGAAAATAAATAAGGAAACACAAGCTTTAAAGGATACATTAAACAAGATGGACTTAATTGATATTTATAGGACATTCCACCCAAAAACAACAGAATACACATTTTTCTCAAGTGCTCATGGAACATTCTCCAGGATAGATCATATCTTGGGTCACAAATCAAGCCTTGGTAAATTTAAGAAAATTGAAATCGTATCAAGTATCTTTTCCAACCACAATGCTATGAGACTAGATATCAATTACAGGAAAAGATCTGTAAAAAATACAAACACATGGAGGCTACACAATACACTGCTTAATAACGAAGTGATCACTGAAGAAATCAAAGGGGAAATCAAAAAATACCTAGAAACAAATGACAATGGAGATACGACGACCCAAAACCTATGGGACGCAGCAAAAGCAGTGCTAAGAGGGAAGTTTATAGCAATACAAGCCTACCTCAAGAAACAGGAAACATCTCGAATAAACAACCTAACCTTGCACCTAAAGCAATTAGAGAAAGAAGAACAAAAAAACCCCAAAGCCGGCAGAAGGAAAGAAATTATAAAGATCAGGTCAGAAATAAATGAAAAAGAAATGAAGGAAACAATAGCAAAAATCAATGAAACTAAAAGCTGGTTCTTTGAGAAGATAAACAAAATTGATAAACCATTAGCCAGACTCATCAAGAGAAAAAGGGAGAAGACTCAAATCAATAGAATTAGAAATGAAAAAGGAGAAGTAACCACTGACACTGCAGAAATACAAAAGATCATGAGAGATTACTACAAGCAACTCTATGCCAACAAAATGGACAACCTGGAAGAAATGGACAGATTCTTAGAAATGCACAAACTGCCAAGACTGAACCAGGAAGAAATAGAAAATATGAACAGACCAATCACAAGCACTGAAATTGAAACTGTGATTAAAAACCTTGCAACAAACAAAAGCCCAGGACCAGATGGCTTCACAGGTGAATTCTATCAAACATTTAGAGACGAGCTAACACCTATCCTTCTCAAACTCTTCCAAAATATTGCAGAGGGAGGAACACTCCCAAACTCATTCTACGAGGCCACCATCACCCTGATACCAAAACCAGACAAAGATGTCACAAAGAAAGAAAACTACAGGCCAATATCACTGATGAACATAGATGCAAAAATCCTCAACAAAATACTAGCAAACAGAATCCAAGAGCACATTAAAAGGATCATACACTATGATCAAGTGGGGTTTATCCCAGGAATGCAAGGATTCTTCAATATACGCAAATCAATCAATGTGATACACCATATTAACAAATTGAAGGAGAAAAACTATATGATCATCTCAATAGATGCAGAGAAAGCTTTCGACAAAATTCAACACCCATTTATGATAAAAGCCGTGCAGAAAGTAGGCATAGAGGGAACTTTCCTCAACATAATAAAGGCCATATATGACAAACCCACAGCTAACATTGTCCTCAATGGTGAAAAACTGAAACCATTTCCACTAAGATCAGGAACAAGACAAGGTTGCCCACTCTCACCACTATTATTCAACATAGTTTTGGAAGTGTTAGCCACAGCAATCAGAGAAGACAAAGAAATAAAAGGAATCCAAATCGGGAAAGAAGAAGTAAAGCTGTGACTATTTGCAGATGACATGATACTATACATAGAGAATCCTAAAGATGCTACCAGAAAACTCCTAGAGCTAATCAATGAATTTGGTAAAGTAGCAGGATACAAAATGAATGCACAGAAATCTCTTGCATTTCTATACACTAATGACGAAAAATCTGAAAGTGAAATTAAGAAAACACTGCCGTTTACCACTGCAACAAAAAGAATAAAATATCTAGGAATAAACCTACCTAAGGAGACAAAAGACCTGTATGCAGAAAATTATAAGACACTGTTGAGAGAAATTAAAGATGATACAAATAGATGGAGAGATATACCATGTTCCTGGATTGGAAGAATCAACATTGTGAAAATGACTCTACTACCCAAAGCAATCTACAGATTCAATGCAATCCCTATCAAACTACCACTGGCATTTTTCACAGAACTAGAACAAAAAATTTCACAATTTGTATGGAAACACAAAAGACCCCGAATAGCCAAAGCAATCTTGAGAACAAAAAATGGAGCTGGGGGAATCAGGCTCCCTGACTTCAGACTATATTACAAAGCTACAGTAATCAAGACAGTTTGGTACTGGCACAAAAACAGAAATATCGATCAATGGAACAGGATAGAAAGCCCAGAGATAAACCCACACACATATGGTCACCTTATCTTTGATAAAGGAGGCAAGCATATACAGTGGAGAAAAGACAGCCTCTTCAATAAGTGGTGCTGGGAAAATTGGACAGCTACATGTAAAAGTATGAAATTAGAACACTCCCTGACACCATGCCCAAAAATAAACTCAAAATGGATTAAAGACCTAAATGTAAGGCCAGACACTATCAAACTCTTAGAGGAAAACATAGGCAGAACACTCTATGACATACATCACAGCAAGATTCTTTTTGACCCAGCTCCCAGAGAAATGGAAATAAGAACACAAATAAACAAATGGGACCTAATGAAACTCAAAAGCTTTTGCACAGCAAAGGAAACCATAAACAAGACCAAAAGACAACCCTCAGAATGGGAGAAAATATTTGCAAATGAAGCAACTGACAAAGGATTAATCTCCAAGATTTACAAGCAGCTCATGCAGCTCAATAACAAGAAAACGAACAACCCAATCCAAAAATGGGCAGAAGACCTAAATAGACATTTCTCCAAAGAAGATATACAGATTGCCAACAGACACATGAAAGAATGCTCAACATCATTAATCATTAGAGAAATGCAAATCAAAACTACAATGAGATATCATCTCACACCGATCAGAATGGCCATCATCAAAAAATCTAGAAACAATAAATGCTGGAGAGGGTGTGGAGGAAAGGGAACACTCTTGCACTGTTGGTGGGAATGTAGATTGATACAGCCACTATGGAGAACAGTATGGAGGTTCCTTAAAAAACTACAAATAGTACTACCATACGACCCAGCAATCCTACTACTGGGCATATACCCTGAGAAAACCATAATTCAAAAAGAGTCATGTACCAAAATGTTCATTGCAGCTCTATTTACAATAGCCAGGACATGGAAGCAACCAAAGTGTCCATCATTGGATGAATGGATAAAGAAGATGTGGCACATATATACAATGGAATATTACTCAGCCATAAAAAGAAATGAAATGGAGGTGTTTGTAATGAGGTGGATGGAGTTAGAGTCTGTCATACAGAGTGAAGTAAGTCAGAAAGAGAAAAACAAATACAGTATGCTAACACATATATACGGAATCTAAGGGAAAAAAAAAGCCATGAAGAACCTAGCGGCAAGACGGGAATAAAGACACAGACCTACTAGAGAATGGACTTGAGGATATGGGGAGGGGGTGGGGTGAGATGTGACAGGGTAAGAGAGTGTCATGGACATATATACACTACCAAATGTAAAATAGATAGCTAGTGGGAAGCAGCCACATAGCACAGGGAGATCATCTCGGTGCTTTGTGACCACCTAGAGGGGTGGGATGGCGAGGGTGGGAGGGAGGGAGATGCAAGAGGGAAGAGATATGGGAACATATTGTATGTGTATAACTGATTCACTTTGTTGTAAAGCAGAAGCTAACACACCATTGTAAGGCAATTATACTTCAATAAAGATGTTTAAAAAAATTTATTAAGACTTGTTTTGTGACATAACATGTGATCTATCCTGGAGATGTTCCATATGCACTTGAAAAGAATGTGTATTCTTCTGCTGTTGGGTGGAAAGTTCTGTATATGTCTGTTAGGTCCATTTGGTCTCTAGTGTTGTTCAGGTCAACTGTTTAATTTCTGTCTGGCTATTTTATTCATTATTGAAAGTGGGTTATTGAAATCTCCAATTATAATTGCATTGCTGTCAATTTCTCCTTTCAGGTCTGTCAATGTTTGCCTTATATACTTAGGTGCTCTGATGTTGGGTGCATATATATGTACCTTTGTAATTTTTTCCTTTTGAATTGACCCTTTTATCATTATGTATTGATCCTTGTTTCTAGAGACAGTTTTTGACTTAAAATCTACTTTGTCTGATGCAATTATAGATGCTCCTGCTCTTTTTTGGTTACCATTTGCTAAGAATATTGTTTTCCTTCTCTTTACTTTCAGCCTATGTGTGTTCTTCAATCTAAAGTGAGTTCCTTGTAGATAACATACAGTGGGATCTTGGTTTTCTATCCATTCCGCCACTTTGTATCTTTTTCTTGGGGATTTTAGTCAATTTACATTTAAAGTCATTATTGATAGGAAAGGATTTACTATTGTCATTTTGTTAACAGTTTTCTGTTTGTCTTGTAGGTCTTTTACCCCTCTTTTTCTCTTTGCTGCCTTCCTTTGGGTTTTGTTGGTTTTGTTGTTGTTGTTTTTGTATTGATAGGTTTTGATTCTTTTCTCTTTTTCTTTGTGTATCTTCTATAGTTATTTTATTTGTGATTACCAAGGGGCAGTAGTAGAAATTTTAATTGTTCATGACACTTAAGGACATTTTTCTATAATTATTTTCCTGTTCCAGAAACTGATTTGTCAGGGGAAAAGGAGGGAAGGATTGGAAACTCTGTTGCTTGGGGGGAAGATGTACAGGCTAGCTTTTCTCTGACTGCTCTGTTCTCAATACTTTACTTTTAACTGGGGAAGTCATATCACCAAATTTCAAGTGAGTCATAAACATGATCTAATGGGAAATAAGTGTAAACCTGGGGAGGCTGAAGAATAATTATTCTGTTAATCATTCATCTTCCTATCTGAGGATTGTAAGCAATTTCAGAAGGTCGCCCAGTCTAATTTTCCTTCGTCTTGCCAGTAAGAAAACATGTAGAAATTGATTAGTTGAGTGGCTCCATGTCATATTGGGAAGTGGAAAATCTAGATCAGAGGTCCTCAGAATGTGGTCTGGGGGTTCCTAAGATTCTTCAGAGTCTCATTATTTGCCTTTTTCATTTTCATTCTCTCATAAGTATAGTGTTTTCCAGAGGCTACATGATATACAATGACATCGTTGTTCTGACAGTTAATGTGTATGTTCTTGTGTTTTCTAGAATTTTCTAAGGTAGTAGTTTTAGGGTACAAACATGGCTATGTTCATTTACATACAAATAACTCAGTTTGTTCTCAATACTTATACTGTTTTCTTACTGGCTATCTATGGCTATACCTTCAGTAATCTCTGTAATCTCCTTATTATCCACCAGATAGTGATTTTAAAATTCTAGAATTTCCCTAATGCCTATGTGGAAAGACAAGAAGTAAGCACACTTTATTTTTCTTGTTTTGCAGTTAAAATTTTTTTTTAATTTTCAAAAACTTCTAAATTTTTACATTTTACCTAATCCTTATTATAGAATTTAATAATATTTATACTACTATAAAGTCATATTTATATTTTTCTCATTCTTAGAGTTAGATCATTGGCTTATAAAAGGGAGACTAGGAAAATCACTTTCTCAACACATAACTGCTCCAACCATTTCTAGAGATGCTGAAAATCATTTTTAGCTTGAAAGTGACATCACAATAGAGTTACAGAATTTTTTGACTCGAAGAAGGGAGGACTATACTCCAAAGAAACTAGGCAAAACTGTAAATTAAATATGATGAAAACTATTTCTCTCGGCTTTATAGATGTTAATAATTTACCCTATTGTGTCTCGTGTGGCAGAACATTTTCAGGTAGTATTATGGTACCAGTTAAATTGCAACAACATTTTGAGTTCAATTACTCAGTGATTATGGAAAACAGAATTCAATATTTTAAACATAGATGGATAAGCTCTTTAAATCCAAAAATTGTTTGTTACAGCTTTAAAACAAAATAAAGCCACCAAAGCAATTTATGGGTAAATTATCATAAATTGGCTAGAAAAGCACACACAGTAACTAAGAGACTGAGCCTTGTACAGTTGACATTGCTTAATGAATGCCTACCAAATGAAAAGTCAGTAAAAGAAATAGTGGTACAGACACTTTACAATGATACAGTAACTCATCTAATTAAATATTTAGCTGCAAATATGAAGAGTGACTTATTATTTCATCCTCAGAATTATACTTTTGCCTTACAAATGGCTGAATCTAAATGCAGCTGAAATTGACGAGAATGCATGGAACCACATACAAGTATTGATAATATGCAAAGTGCTGAATAACTTTTTTGAATCTCATGGTTTATCCTGAAACAACCATGTTGACATTTGCACTGATGGTGCAACAGCATTAGTAGGTAAAACTGCCAGTCCCTTAGCATGAATCAAGACAGTAGCACCAAACTATACCTAGTCATTGTATTCTTCACCATCATGTACTTAAATAAATGTGCTAGTTTCATTTAAGAATATCCTTAATAAAGTCGTAAAAGTTAGTTTATTAACTCGACCCTTGAGCACAATTTTTAAAAATATTCTATAGGATGAAATGGAAAGTATACACAAAGCACTTTCACTGTATATTGAAGCATGATGGTTGTCTCAAAGAAAAGCACTTGTACATTTGTTTGAGTTGAGAGCCGAATTAGCCACTTTTTTTCATGGAACACCACTTTCACTTGAAAGAGGGACTGATAGAACTATGGCTCTTCAGATTTGAGTATTTGACAGATGTTTTCTCAAAAATTAATGAAGTGAGCAAGGAAAGAAATGAACCATATTTATTACCAATGATAAAATTTGAGTTTTTAGGAAAAAATTAGAATTTAAAAAACCTTGTATCCACCACTGTAAGCCTGACAGCTTCCCAATACTTAGTGACTTTTCTGAAGAGATATGTGGTGATATTAACAAATGTGATATTCTGGATGTTTTTGAATGGAATGCATCAACATTTGGAATACCTGCATAATTCAGTGCACTGGTATTTTCCATATGAGTGATGTTACAAAATCATGCACATGTAAAAGATACAGTATTCAAAGGGCAAGATAGACCAATGAATATCAGTGTAGCTGAGTCTAAAAAATTCATCGATATGGTTTCAGATTCTACACTGTGCCAACTTTAAGAAACCAACACTTGTCAAGTTTTGTTGTAGAATCAAAAAAGAATATCCACAGTTATCTGAAAAAGCTGTTAAAATACTCCTCGCTTTCCAACTATATATCTGAGTAAGGCCGAATTTTCTTTAAAACTACATATCACAGTAGGTTGAATACAGAGCAGATATGAGAATACAGTTATCTTTTGTTAAGCCAGACATTAAAGAAATTTGCAAAACTGTAAAACAGTGCCACCTTTCTCACTAATTTGTTGTAAAATATATTATTCACTAAAATGTTATATTATTTCTGTCATATAATAGGTGTATCATTTTAAAATAATAAACAGATATATTACATGTTTTATCAGATTTAATTTCCAATGCAGTAAATATTGATAGATATAGCCCATATGGACAAAGCTATTTGGGGTCCTCAATACTTTTTAAGAGTTCTAAAGCAGTACCGAGACCAAAGCATTTGAGAAGTAGTCTACATATAGGATTTGGATTTATGACTTGAAGCTCCAAGCATTATTAGAAATGTGGCCTCTTGGGACCTCCCTAGTGGTCCAGTGGTTAAGAATCCGCCTTCCAATGTAGGGGACGCAGGTTCAATCCCTGATCAGGGAACTAAGATCCCACATGCTTACGAGGCAACTAAGCCCATGGGCCACAACTACTGAGCCTGTGAGCCTCAACTACAGAGCCCTGCACTCTGGATCCTGCGCACCACAACTAGAGAGAAGCCCGCGTGCCACAACAAAGAGCCCACACGCCGCAATGAAAGATCCTGCATGCTGCAACCAAGATCCCACAACTAAGACCCGACACGGCCAAAAATAAAATTAAATTAAAAAAAAAGAAATGTGGCCTCTTGTCAAACAAGGAAATTGGTTTCTAGACAGAGAGACAGTCATGGTCTCAACTGTGACTTGGAGTGAGCTATATGAATTCCATGCAAATTAAGTAAGTTAACCCTTGAAAATAAGTGTGGGAAAAAAACAAATTGTGGTATGTGCTATCTTTGGACAAAGCATATACTCTTAACATTTTTTACAGTGTTTTGCCATTAGCAAAGCATTTTCACACTCATTATCTCTTTTCTTCAAGATTAAAAGTGTTTTTAAAGATCAAGTCCCAGACTTTCATTTTTATAGATAGAAAAATTCAGGCCCAAGAAGAGAGGTGATTTACCTCAAGTCACAATATTGTTCACCATTGTATCCCCAATAACTAGCACAATGTAGACACTCAATATGTATTTGCTGTATGCATATCTAAATGAGTGAATAAATGAATGAATGACAGAGCTTGTAGAGGCCAGGACTCCTCATTATGAGTCCTGTCTTTTCTTACTTTTGCATGGGCTTCTCATATTATTTTGCAAAACAAGAGTAAATGTGTTTCTGTTACAGAAGGAAAGACTTAGATTATTCACAGTAAAGAACTTTTTGGCAATTTAAGACTCTTCCTGGCACATAAATAAAATGGATTACTAGTCAGCCATAAAAAGCAACGAAATTGAGTTATTTGTATTGAGGTGGATGGACCTAGAGTATGTCATACAGAGTGAAGTAAGTCAGAAAGAGAAAAACAATTACCGCATGCTAACACATATATATGGAATCTTTAAAAAAAAAAAAGGTTCTGATGAACCTAGGGGCAGGACAGGGATAAAGACACAGACGTAGAGAATGGACTTGAGGACCCAAGGAGGGGGAAGGGTATGCTGGGACGAAGTGAGAGAGTAGCATTGACATATATACTCTACAAAATGTAAAATAGATAGCTGGTGGGAAGCAGCTGCATAGCACAGGGAGATCAGCTCGGTGCTTTGTGTTTGCCTAGAGGGGTGGGATAGGGAGGGTGGGAAGGAGACACAAGAGGGAGGAGATATGGATATATATATATATACGTATAGCTGATTCACTTTGTTATAAAGCAGAAACTAACACACCATTGTAAAGCAATTTTACTCCAATAAGGATGTTAAAAAAAAAGACTCTTCCTAGTCTTTTATCTCAATCAAGATATGGCGTATACCGCCACGACTTTTAATAACAGGAGAATTTGTACTTTATCCTCTTCAAAACCCTATTGGCCTTTCTTACTTGGAATTACAGATTTTCAAGTAGAGCTAACTTGTTGAGTTCAGTTTTATTCCCACCTGCGTTACAGATCCCTTTTCATCAGAAATAACATTTCAAGTATACTTATATATGTATGTATGTACCTATATATACATGTATTTGTGTATATACATATACATGTATAGCGTGTGTATACATTTATGTATACATGCACACACAAACACAAATTGTAACCATCCACACACCACATTCAAGAACTTACAACCTAAAGAAAGAAGGAATGTTTGGTAATCCAAATCTAGGTTTCCAATTTCTCTTTGCTTTCAGGCATCCTGGCTCAGCTATTACAAGAAGGTGAAATTCTAATTTATGTCATGCGTAGCACATAATAGGAGCTCAATGTGTTGTTTGACTGACTAATCTTATAGGAACATGACTTAAAAAGGCATCTGGGTAGTGGTAATTCCCCATATCAAAATAGGCTCCGGTTTTTAAGGGAAAGTAGCTGCTAAGCTCAGTTTTTGCTCTGCCTTTTGGTGAATTCACAGGGAATATCACACACCTCAGAGTTTTAAAAGTCCCTGTTAATGGTGGGATTTATTAGGAATTCAGTCTACAGACCCTGCCAAGTCTGCCTAGATTTAAGACTCCATCTCCAATAAATTCCAGTGAAATGTCTTTAAAATATTTCCAGGGACTAAGATTTAGAATGAGCAAAAATGTCATAAACAAATTATAGTTGACAGTACCTAATGGAGAGGATTTTACTTAACTATTTTTTAAAGTATCATCTTGGGAAGGAGTGGAGTTTAAACGAGGGGAGATTAGAGTGAGAATTAGGAAACCTACATTCCAGTCCTTGCTCTGCTATTTATTGTTGAGGAATCTTGGAGAGATGACTCCACTGCATACTCTGGATAATGTCTGTTTCCCTGTACCACACAGGAATGGTATAGGAGAGTGAGAATGTATGTGAAAACACATGGAACTCCTTAATATAAAAAGTTGAATGCCACAGCTAGACTTAAGAATAAAGTTGTCTTTTATTTTCCAATCCAAAATGCCCATTTCCACTCCACATATTTTGAGAGCTGTTAAAGTGTAATGTTTAAGGCATGTTACAAGCCATGGACGCTGACAAAAAAAAAAATCAGGTGGGCTAATATAAAAACAAATATGGGCTTTTTTCTCACCTCTACTAAGCACTAGCCACCCTTCCAGTTAGTTACTCAGGCATGTGCACACTGTGATTTTTTTTTCTTATCTATGCCACACTAGACTGTACCTCCTGGAGAGCACAGACCATTTTGTCTACCTTTGTAACTCCCACAGCGTCTAGTAAGGCCCTCACTTATTGCTCTGTAAGTGTGTGTTAAACATAATAGATTCTGTTTAACTGGTTATAGAGCTTCTCACCTTTTAATTCTTGTTAAGAGCCTTTTAAGTGGCCTCCTTACCTCCACTGAACAAATTAAGGCCCTGAATTATTTTTCCATTCCTCTAATTCTTTCCAGCCTATTCTCCCCATTACTTTGTGAAGTTAAGAGGTCATCAGACTTTTATTATCAAAAATTTAACTAAGAAATTATTCTAAAATTATATTTAGACTTTTAGGAAAATATCTCTGAGCAAATGAAAGATAAAAAGTTCAAGGGAAACCTAAGAAATGCCTAACTTACACTAGTGTGAAGCTTGAGTTATTTTAAGTTCTAGCATCTACTGTTCCTCCATCGATTGCCCAAAGACCTGCTTGGAACATATCCAGAACTCCCCAAGCAACATTTCATATCAGATGCATGAATGATTCACAAAGCAACTTCTTCCTTTATTCTTTATTTTGTCTAAAGTCAGACACCGCATCCTAGTCTCCTAGTGATGTCTTCAGAATCCCTCAAAAAACAGTAATTTGCCAAATAACATTGATTTACCATTGCTTATTTATTCAAACAACAGAATTTGCTCCTAGAGTAGCTCCAGTTTGTCTTTCTTTGTTCTCATTGCACTTCCCTAGATTAGGCTTATTACCTCAAACATCCAACACATTTGTCACTTTCAATGGAGGTTGTAGCACCCTAAGTGGTCTGTACCTCTACTTTTATCTCCCCTCCAGTTCATTCCTTCCCATCCCCAAGCTATCAGAATTATCTTTCTAAAACACATGTCTATACTTGGGCTCACTTCTTAATAAAATCCTAATTCCTCAGACTGGCATTCAAGACCCTCCACATGTTTTACTTTTACCTTTTGGCCCTTGTTTACTACTTCTTCACTAAGCACTCTTGTAACTTGCCTCCCAAAGGTTTATTCATTCCTCAAAGAAGGCCCAGCTAAAATTATGCATCCTTCAAAAAACTTATGTTTCTATCCATAATTGAAATTCATCTTTCCTGATTCCATACTTCCTTCACACTTTGGACTTGTGGACATAAGTAAGTATTTGTGTCCTTCTTTACTGTAAGCTTCTTTTGAAATTTCCTCATTTACGATTGCTCCACAGCACCACCCAGCACAATACTTTGCACCTAATACAGATAGTATCATTCAGCTTCTGGATTCTTACACTTAGTGTAATGTTTTTGAAGGTCATCTGTGGGCTAGTATGTACCAATTGTTTGTTCCTTTATGTTACTGAATAGTATTCTATTATATGGGTATACCCATATTTTCTTCATCCATGTACAAGTTGATAAAATATTTTGATTATTTGCAGTTTTTTGGCTATTATGACTGCTATTTCTCTGAAGATTTACTGGGATAAATCCTACTTGATTTTTTTTTCTTGGAAGTTAAAACGTTTTATTTTTATTTATTTTAGATTTTTTTTATTGAGGTAACATTGGTTTATAACATTATATGAGTTTCATGTGTACAGTTGATATATAACCCTCTGAATATGCTGCTGGATTAAGTTTTCAGTATTTTGTTGGGGATTTTTGCATTCACAAGGGAATTGGTGCACACAGTTTTCTCTTCTTGTGATGTCTTTATCTGGCTTTGGTACCAGAGTAATTCTGGCCTCATAGGATGAGTTAGGAAGTATTCTGTCCTGCTCTATTTTTCGGAAGAGATTGAGAATACGTGATGTTAATCCTTCTTTAAATGTTTGGTAGAATTCACCAGTGAAACTATCTCTCCCTGGGTTTTCCTTTGTTAGGAAATTTTTGATTATCAATCCAGTCTGTTCACTCATATATAAGTCTGTTCTGATAGTCTATTTCTTCTTGAGTCTATTTTGGTCTAGTTTATGTATTACTAGGAATCTGTCCATTTCATCTAGGTTATTGTAATTTGTTGTCATACAATTGTGCATAGTATTCTCATAATCTTTTCTTTTAATTTCAGTAAGATAGACAGCAATGTTCCCCTTTCATTCCTGATTATAGTAATTTGAGTCTCCTCTCTTTTTTCCTTAGTCTATCTAAAGTTTTGTCAGTATTTTGGATCTTTTTTAAATAACCGATTTTTGGTTTTGTTTATTTTCTCTATTGTTTTTCTATTCTCTGTTTCATTTATCTCTAATCTTTATTATTGCCTTCCTTCTGCTAGCTTTGGGTTTAATTTCCTCTTCTTTTTCTAGTTCTTTAAGGTGTAAATTTAACTTATTACTTTGGGATCTTCTCTTTTTTTTTTTTTTTTAATACATGGGCTGTTTTGTTTTGTTTTGTTTTGGTTGTGCCTCGCAGCTTGCACGATCTCAGTTCCCTGACCAGGGATTCAACCCTGGCCCTCGGCAGTGAAAGCCCAGAATCCCAACGACTAGGCCACCAGTACTCCCTAGGATCTTCCTTTTTAAAGTAGGGATTTGCAGCAATAGATTTCCCTCTGAGCACTGCTTTTTCAGCATCCCATAAGTTTGGCTATGTTGTGCTTTTGTTTTCTTTTTCTTTTCTTTCTTTTTTTTTTTTTACAGATTGTAAACGATATAATACTCTTTATGTGCTTTTGTTTTCATTCATTGAAATATATTTTCCAGTTTCCCTTGTAATTTACTCTTTAACCCATTGACTAAGAATGTGTTGTTTAATATTCACATATCTGTGAATTTTCCAGTTTTATTTCTGTTATTGATTTCTAGTTTAATTCCATTGTTGTTGGAGCACATACCTTGTATGATTTCAGTCTTTTGAAATTTATTCAGACTTATTTTGTAAGTCTGGTCTATCCAGGGGAATCTTCATGTGCACTTGAGAATAATGTGTATTCTGCTGTTGCGTGGAATATTCTGTATGTTTCTGTGTCTGTTAGGTCTAGTTGGTTTATAGTGTTGCTTAAGTCCTCTATTTACTTATTATCTTATGTCTAGTTGTTCTATCCATTATTGAAAGTGGATTATTGAAGTCTTCAAATACTACTGTATAAATGTCTATTTCTCCCTTCAATTTTGTCAATTTTTGCTTCATATATTTGAGGTCTCTCTTGGTAGATACATGTATGTTTATAATTGTTGTACCTTCTTTATTGACTTATCCTTTCATCAACATATAATGTCCTTCCTTGTCTCTTGTAACAATTTTTCATTTAAAGTCTATTTTTTCTGACATTGGTATGGCCACCCCAACCCTCTTTTGGTTACTGTTTACATAAGATATCTTTTTCCATTTTTCACTTTCAACCTATTTGTGTCTTTGGAGTTAAGTGAGTTTCTTGTATAGTTAGTTGGCTCACGTTTCTTCCTTTTAACTGCACAGTTTAATTTATTTACATTTAAAGTAGCTACTGAAAAGGAAGGACTTACTTCAGCCATTTTTCTCTTTGTTTTCTGTGTCTTACGCCTTTTATTATTCCTCAATTTCAACATTGTCTTCTTTTGTATTTAATTGATTTTTTGTATTGTAACACTTAGATTCCCTTCTCTTTTCCTTTTATGTATTTTTAAAGTTATTTTCTTAATTATTACCCTGAAGATTACAATTTATATCTTAAATTTATAGCAATCTAGTTTTAATTAATACCAGCTTTGCTTCAGTCCTATACAAAATTCTCCTCCTATACAGCTTCTTCCCTCCCCATTTATGTTATTGTCACAAATTACATTTTTACACGTTGTGTGTGCCCATTAACATAGATTTATAATTATTGCTTTATACATTTTCCCTTTTAATCATATAAAGGGAAAAATTCAGTTTAATTTTAATGTTCATAACACACAAATCTTGGGTAGCATGTCTGTATTCTAAATAGCACCTTGCACATTCAAGTCGCTGCTAAGTATCACAGTGTCCTTGTCTAGAATAGAGAGCTGTCAGATCTAAGTTCTTAGCACATTTCATATTGGTCTGAATAGCTTGTTTAGATCTTCCAAAAGCACTGCAGTTGTTTCTGACCCCTTTCATGTTAAGCACACATAGAAAAATTCTAATATTTGCACAGCTTCCTGAGATATGTGACCAAGGCAGCTCATAGCTTGAGTCCACTAAGCTTAGGGGCTCATTCACCTCAGGTTCTGACTCATCTTCCCAAAGACTGAAGGAATCAATATTTGGTTTTACATATTACCTGTTCATGGCATATCAATTGAGAAGTTATGCTATACGTCATTCAGCCTTCATTCTGGATGGAGAATTAGCCATTCAAGGGAAATTAAAAAGAAAAAGCAGCGTGTCCTGTTGTAGGTGGGATTATAAAACATCCCTCAAGATTTCCCTCTCCCTGGTGTGCATGTCCTGCATAATCCCCAGGACTGTGAAAATGATGCATTTTATGCCTATGATTAGGTTATGTATGTCCTATGGCACACTTGATCTTAAATAGGGAGATTATGTAGTGGACCTGTCCTAATCCCATGAGCACTTTTAAAAGTAGAGAGTTTTCTCCAAAGAAGAAGTCAGAGAGTGAGCTCCAGCTGGCCTGGAATAAAGCAAACATCCATGTTGTGAACTGCCAATGGAGAGGGGCAGCTTCTAGTAGCTAAGAGCATTCCCCAGTCAACAGCTAGCAGTAAAATAGGGACTTCTGTCCTGCAGCTGCAAGGAAATGAATTCTCCAACAACCTGAATGAGCTCGGAAGCAAATTCTGTGCTAGTCTCCAGCCAACAGAATAATTTCAGCCTTGTGAGACTCTGAGCAGAGAACACTGCTACACCATGTGTGGACTTCTATAGAACTGTGAGGTAATAAATGAATTTTTTTTTTAAGCAGCTAAGTTTGTGGTAATTTGTTACACAGCCATAGAAAACTCATATAGTCCTTTTCCCTGATGGTTTATAGAGAAGACCCTCTTAGAGACAAATGTGTGAGAACATACCCTATAACTCTGAGTGATGCTATGGTTACTTTCTGGGATTCTGTAGCAAGAGATCTTAAGGCTTTATGCTACTACTACAAGCATACCTCGGAGATATTGTAGGTTCCATTCCAGACCATAGCAATAAAGTGATTATCACAGTAAAGCGAGTCACACGAATTTTTTTGTTTCCCAGGGCATATAAAAGTTATGTTTACACTGTACTGTAGCCTATTAAGCATGCAAAGCATTATGTCTAAGAAACAATGTACATACCTTAATTTAAAAAATACTTAATTGCTAAAAGAATGCTAACCATCATCTGACCACGCAGGGTTGGCAAAACCTTCAATTTGTAAAAACCGCAATATCTGCAAAGCAGTAAAGCAAAGTGCAATAACATGAGGTATGCTTGTATATTACTGTTTCAGGGTCTCACCTGAAGGATGAGAATATTAGTTGTATTAGTCACCAATCAGTTGTGGATAAAATGTTAGATGGGAAACTATGAGTGGATGGTGATAAAGGCTTAGGGATATGGGTACTTGGTGGAAGAAAGGAGAATAAGGAATAGGTAACAGGAAATACATTGACTCCTGCCATATGGAGATTTGGAGAGTGAGTAAACAGTCAAGGTATCTGGGAAGTTGTAGTAGCCACTGCCTAGGGGCTGAAGCACAAGTAGCTAAGGAGACAGAATAAAGCATGGGATATGGCTTAAGAGCCTTGTAAGCAAGTTAACTAGTATGGAATTAGAAACAAGTTTTTTTGAAACTTGATTTTGTGTGTGTGTGTGTCTTGTACTTCTTTATTTTCCTTGTGTTCTTCCTTCATTTTTTTTGTCTTTTAAAACTTTCAGCCTTTTACAGCTGTGCTAAGAGAAGCCAAGCAAAGAGGAAATTGTTCACACTTGTGCCAGAGATTTAATGAGAAAATAGTGTTCCTCTGGAGGCCAGGCATGGCAGTTTGATCTGGAAGAGAGGTTTCAGGAGAGTATTTCCTGACAGAGGCTGCTTCAGAGCGGTTAAAATTTAGTTAAAACTGAACACTCCTGCTGTGACTGACTATAAAAGGGTGGCACAAGGGAACTTTTTTCTGGTGATGGAACAGTTTTGTATCCTGATGGTAGTGGTAGTTTACATGTGATAAGATTTCATTTAAAAATACCCAAAGAAATGAATGCATCTAAAACTTGATGAAATCTGAATAAGGTATGTATGTAATTTATAGTATTGTGCCAATGTCACTTTTCCTGGTTTTGATAATGTACTATGGTTATATAAGATGTTATCACTGGGGAAAGCTGGGTGAAGAGTACACGGGAACTCTCTACTATTTTTGCAATTTCTTATGAGTCAACTTATTTCAAAATTAAAAATGTTGAATTGAAAAAAAAAAAAAAGAACACCCTTAGATTTCTGGCACCAGCCAGAAACTGCTTCCTGAAATTGCTAGCCTGATCCAGACAATGAATCAAGTGAACAGTGTTTTTACAAAGTTGTAACAACCATGAGACACCCACTAAAACCCAGCCCTATGACAGAATCACAAAGCACCTGGACATAAGAGGCTCTGCCTCAGGCTGCTCTGTCAATATCAGGGCTGCGAACACATTCTAAAGAAATACTAACCATGTCTTTCAATCCTCTAACTCTCTCTTCACCTTCCATCCCTAAACCAGCCAACTCTCCTATGGGAATTAATACCGAGAAGTGAGGAGCAGAGTGTGTTAAGCAAAGACCAACAACACCGTTACTGAGCTGATTGCAAGAAAGCCCTCAGGCCTCTGACTTACTGTCCTGCTGGTACATGTTATACACCACATGGCTTTACTTATTGTCATCTCTCTTGTATCTCTATGTGACTTGATAATATGATGCACTATCTCAAAAGCTAGTGCTTGGCATAGAAACATTGAGAGACCCAAGTAGCAGAAGGCTTTGTATGCACTAAGCAGCTGTTCATTAGGGCTACCTCCCTCCACTGAGAGAATGCAGGCACCTGACACGTTAGCTTCCTGTTTTACCATCCAAGCACACCAGTTTTTGCAGACGTCTATATTTTCTTCCTCCTTATCTCCCTTTGTGTCTTTAAAAAAAAATATGCTTTCTCTTCTTTAAAATCCAGGCTTGAAGAGCCCCCCAAACTACGCCATGCACCCCTGGTTTAAAGCAAAGGGAAAAGAAAATGCATTTTAAAGGAAGACAAGGGTGATATAATATATAAGAACCCTTTGCCTAGGCTAGTATTGGTTTAAGGTAGTTTAAAAAAAAAAAAAACAGCTTGAGTTCTAAACTTAACCAGATGGAAATGTGTGCCTGCTGAGAGTTGGACCTAATTCAAAAAAGATTGTTAGCCAATAGACAATCCAATTTAGACCAGCATGTGCCAAAAATGGTCAATCAAGTTGTCGAAGTGTGACTCCCCCATAGCAGATGTCACTGTCTCTCTGAAGGCTTTTGAGTGTCATCCTTTAGCATAGAGGTGGGTTTTATACGTGCACACATAGACATAAATAAAACCTTGGTCTGTAGCCACGCTTTATTTTATTGCACTGTGGCCCCATCACTCTATCAGCAAATAGCATAAGCCCTCTCCCTCTCTTAGGGCTTTTAAATGAATACAGATTTTGCAAATCAAACAAAAGCTATGAACATGCACAATTAATTCCAAGCAACTATCTTTACTTTTCTCATTTTTATGTTCTTCTATTGTATAAGCAACAGAAATCTGAGACCATAATTGTCCACATTCTCATCACCTAATAAAAGTCAATATTTTTATTTGTCCATGTTACTTTCTATTCCTTGTCCTTCTGCTTATTCAATTTTGACATTTTCAATTTTCTTTAATATGGATCAGAAATGAAAATTTGCCCTCCTAAAAACAGGTACACACTAGAAGGGCTCTGCTTTCCCAAACCTGGACAATAAATGGATATCCAAAATACAATTATGACCTTTACTGTACTTAATGGTTCAAAAGCCCCATTCATATCCGTTGCTTCATTACATCCTTATGACAAGCTTGAAGGGCAGACAGGACTCTAGGAAACTGAAAAAAAGTAGAGGTTCTCTTGTCATCCCTTCTCCCTGGTTAAACCAGAATACAAGCCCTTCCTAGGCAGAAGGCCAGTGTGAAGAGCTTCAGAAGCATAGAGGGGGCTGAGGTCATTTCTAAGTGACCTGAATGACATTTGAATGGGGTATTGAAGGATGGGTAACATTTAGACCTGTAGAGATGCCAAGGGAGGGAATAGAAGTTAACAGCCATAGCAACAAGTTAGGAAAGCATGTGACATATTCAGCAAACTGTTTGCTGGAGTGCAAGATACATGAAGATGAATCATAGGAAACAAGGCTGGATAGATAGGCTGCAGCCAAATCATAGAAGGTCTTGAATGCCATATTTAAAAGTTTAAATTGTTTTCAGTAGGTAGTATGGTTTTTTGAAGGAAAAATATGCCAAAGATTTCTTGCATTATTGGGGTTCTGTTATTTTCTAATCAGATGATCTTGGGCATATTAACCTATTTGTGCTTCAGTTTCCCCATCTGTAAAATGGGTATAATAACAATTCCTGCTTCAGAGGATTATTGTAAAGATTAAGTGAGATAATGCATGTAAAGCACATGTAAAGCATGTAAAGCACTTAGGACAGTGTCTGGCACATAGTAAGCAGTCTGTAAATGCTAGTTATTATTATTATCATGTAACAGTTCCATCATCAGGCTCTGTTTCCTCAACTGTAAAATGAGGAAGTTGGACTATTTAATTTCTAAAGCCCCTTCACATCTTCAACACTACTTATAATCCTCATCTTCTTGCTCCCTCTTGTACTATGCTATCCAAAAGCCCCACCTCTGAGATGGTGGGAATTTTGGCTTTTTATAAAGAGAAAGATTAGAAAAAGTGATCACCAAGCCCTAAAATATTTCATCCAGATGCGTAAACTGCAAGTGTTTAACTGAGAACCTGCAAGCTTTCTTTAGGATAATCACACCCAACTGTGATAAAAAAAAAAAATCAGTTTGGATGAGCAGTCCCAATAATTGTTAGATGCTCTGGACTGGAGAAGACCAGCTTGCTCTCAAAAACAAAACGACTCCCCAACCCACATGCACACAATTGTGTGGATTATGAAGGACTTTCACATTTCAGCCTCACACCAACTCTGTGAGATTATTATTACTATCATTTTTACAGATGAGGAAATTAAGGCACAGAGAGGGAAATGACTCTTTCAAGTCATACAGCTGGTTAGTGATAGAACCAGTACTCAAACCCAGGTTTCTAATATTGTTACCACCACAGATCACCACGTCCGCTACATCAATGAGAGATCTAGAAACCTGGTAACTTGCTCAACTTAATTCAAAAAGGCAGACTGAGCCTACCAGAGAAATGGCACCCCATTTGGCTCTCTGTAGAAATACCAATAACAATATTAACAACATAACTTTGTGACAAAGCAGTTGGAACCATTACAAAAAAGTGCGATCTCTTGCTTATGTGAGAACTTTCTCCCCTTCTCCATTTGCTTGGAAAACTGAAGTTGGACCTAAGCTCTGTTTTTGTTGAGAACAAGTAGATGGAAGCAGATTCTGGATCTTCAGTTAAGAAACATGGATTAATGTTTTAAATGAATAAAGAATACTGCTATGGAGAACAGTATGGAGGTTCCTTAAAAAACTACAAATAGAACTACCATACGACCCAGCAATCCCACTACTGGGCATATACCCAGAGAAAACCATAGTTCAAAAAGAGTCATGTACCACAATGTTCATTGCAGCTCTATTTACAATAGCCAGGACATGGAAGCAACCTAAGTGTCCAGCAACAGATGAATGGATAAAGAAGATGTGGCACATATATACAATGGAATATTACTCAGCCATTAAAAGAAACAAAATTGAGTTTTTTGTAGTGAGGTGGATGGAGTTACAGTCTGTCATACAGAATGAAGTAAGTCAGAAAGAGAAAAAAAAATACTGTATGCTAACACATATATATGGAATCTAAAAAACAACAAAAAAATGGTCATGAAGAACCTAGGGGCAAGATGGGAATAAAGACACAGACCTACTAGAGAATGGACTTGAGGATAGGGGGAGGGGGAAGGGTAAGATGGGGCAAAGTGAGAGAGTGGCATGGACATATATACACTACCAAATGTAAAATAGATGGCTAGTGGGAAGCAGCCGCATAGCACAGGGAGATCAGCTCGGTGCTTTGTGACCACCTAGAGGGGTGGGATAGGGAGGGTGGGAGGGAGACACAAGAGGGAGGGGATATATGTATATGTATAGCTCATTCGCTTTGTAATACAGCAGAAACTAACACAAAAATGTAAAGCAATTATACTCCAATAAAGATGTGAAAAAAAAAATACTGCTGTGTCAAGAGATAATGTTTCAACGTATTGGTAGAAATTGACCACACTTTGTGCTAATCTATTTGCACTCAGCACATTGGTCCTTGCTTTAAAATTATGTTTTCTAATTACAGGCCAATATCTTTGATGAATATAGATGCAAAAATTCTCAAGAAAATATTAGCAAACCAAATCAAACAACACATAAAAAAGATCATACTCCATGACCAAGTGGGATTCATCCCAAGTTCACAAGAATGGTTCAACATACACAAATCAATCAATGTGATACACCACATCAACAAAAGAAAACACAAAAACCACATGATTATCTCAATAGATGCAGAAAAAGCATTTGACAAAATTCGACATCCATTCATGATAAAAACTCTTACTAAAGTGGGTATAAAGGGAACATATCTCAACATAGTAAAAGCTATTTATGACAAACCCACAGCCAAAATAATGCTCAACGGTGAAAAGCTGAAAGACTTCCACTAAAATCTGGGACAAGACAAGGATGCCCATTCTCACCATTTCTCTTCAACTTAGTCTTGGGAGTGCTAGCCACAGCAATCAGACAGGAAAAAGAAATCAAAGGTATACAACTTGGAAGGGAAGAGGTAAAATTGTCATTATATGCATATGACATGATACTATATATAGAAAACCCTAAAGATTCCACACAAAAACTATTAGAACTGATAAATGAATTCAGCAAGGTAGCAGGATACAAGATTAACATACAGAAATCGGTTGCATTTCTTTACACTAATAATGACATATCAGAAAGGGAATGTAAAAAAAGCAATACCTTTTAAAATCGCACCAACACCTAAAATAGTTAGGAATAAACCTGACCAAGGAGGTGAAAGACTTATATGCTGAGAACTATAAAACATTAATAAAGGAAATTAAAGATGATTCAAAGAAATAGAAAGATATCCCATGCTCTTGGATTGGAAGAATTAATATTATTAAAATGGCCATATTACCCAAAGCAATAAACAGATTTAAACTGATCCCTATCAAATTACCCATAACATTTTTCAGAGAACTAGAAAAAATAATCCTAAAATTCATATGGAGCTATAAAAGACTGAAAATTGCAACAGCAATCCTGAGGGGGCAAAAAACAAAGCAGGAGGCATAACCCTCCCAGACTTCAGACAATACTACAAAGTTACAGTAGTCAAAACAGTGCGGTATTGGCACAAAAACAGACATATGGATCAATGGAACAGAATAGAGAGCCCAGAAATAAACCCACGCACCTATGGTCAATTAATCTTTGACAGAGGAAGCAAGAATATAAAATGGGAAAAAGTCTCTTCAGCAAGTGATGCTGGGAAAGTTGGACAGCTACATGTAAATCAATGAAGTTAGAACACACCCTCACACGATGCACAAAAATAAACTCAAAATGGCTTAAAGACTTAAATATCAGACAAGTCACCATAAAACTCCTAGAAGAGAACATGGCAAAACATTCTCTGACATAAATCGTACCAATGTTTTCTTAGGTCAGTCTCCCAAGGGAATAGAAATAAAAACAAAAATAAACAAATGGGGCCTAATCAAACTTACAAGCTTTTGCAAAGCAAAGGAAACCATAAACATAATGAAAGGGCAACCTATGGAATGGGAAAAAATATTTGCAAATAATGTGACCAACAAGGGCTTAATTTCCAAAATATACAAACAGCTCATACAACTCAACAACGAAAAAAAAACCTAATCGAAAAATGGGCAGAAGACCTAAATAAACATTTTTACAAAGAAGACATACAGATGGCCAATGAAAAGATGTTCAGCATCACTAATTATTAGAGAAATGTAAATCAAAAGTACAATGAGGTGTCACCTCACACCAGTCAGAATGGCCATCATTAAAAAGTCTACAAATAATAAATTCTGGAAAAGGTGTGGAGAAAAGGGAACCCTCCTACACTGTTGGTGGGCATGTAAGTTGGTGCAGCCACTCTGGAAAACAATATGGAGGTTCCTCAGAAAACTAAAAATAGAATTACCATATGATCGAGCAATCCCACTCCTGGGCATATATCTGAACAAAACTATAATTCAAAAGATACATGCACCCCTATGTTCATAGCAGTACTATTCACAGTAGCCAAGACATGGAAACCTAAATGTCCATCATCAGATGAATGGATAAAGAACACATAGTACATATATAAACAATGGAATACTACTCAGCCATAAGAAAGAAAGAAATAATGCCATTTGCAGCAACATGGATGCAACCAGAGATTATCATATTAAGTGAAGTAAGTCAGAAAGAGAAAAACAAATACCATATGATATCATTTATGTGTGGAATCTGAAATATGACACAAATGAACCTATCTACGAAGCAGAAACAGACTCACAGACATAGAGAACAGACTTGTGGTTGCCAAGGGGGGCGGTGGGGAGGGATGGATTGGGAGTTTGGAGTTAGTAGATGCAAACTATTACATACAGAATGGATGGACAACAAGGTCCTACTGTATAGCACAGGGAACTATATTCAACATCCTGGGATAAACCATAATGGAAAAGAATATAAAAAAGAATATATATATTCATATATATATATATATATATATATATATTCTTATATATGTATATAACTGAGTCACTTTGCTGTACAGGAGAAGTTAACACAACATTGTAAATCAACTATACTTCAATTTAAAACAAAGTTATTTTTTCTTACCGTACCCACTGAACTGTAAGCTCCTCAAGAGCAAAGAGGGCATCTTCCTCAGCATCTTCCTCATCTGGGTCCCCTATAGTAGGAATTTTCCTTGAACTTTGCACATTAGAGACACTAGATAATAACTACTTGTTCAGCGAATCTATCAGCTCTTTTATTGGCTACAACTTAAGCCAATGATTCTCATCCTGTTTCCTATTTTGTGAAGTGAAATGAAAGGCCATCTTGTCCCCTCCCATAGTGAAAAATCATTAAGTGAAATTAAGTTTGTAAATCGAAGTGAAGAGCTAAAATCTCTAGCAACCCTCACTGGCTCACATTTGTGATCTTTAAAAGTTCCTGCCCTTTTTGTTTCTCTCTTTATGTAAGAACAATAAACAAAGTTTTATGGAACGGCAAAAAATAAAACAAACAATGAAGATGTTTTTAATTAAGAAAGCCCTACATAGTGGGCAGCTCTAGCAGCTCTAGATGCCAATGATCATTTGTGGGCTGCACCCTAATAATAACAGCCATTATTGATCAGTTATTATCGGAAGAAAGTTATCTCACCTAATCCTTATTACAACCCATTTTATATCTGGTGAAACTTTACTTCAGTTAGTTTAAGGAGATAACCTAAGATCACAAGGGATCTGCATTCCCAAGACTGATACTAGAGCCAGTGATCTTGACTATGTTATATTCCTCTCAAAGCCTTGCTCTAGGTTTTCTACATCTGGAGGAAAGCCATCATGTGGGAAAATTGACCCTAAAAGAAATCATGAGATAAACAATGATCTTTAAAGATAAATGTATCCTGATTGTATCAAAAAAGATTGTAACTTTAAATTATAAGCAGTTCGAAATATTAATTAAATAAAAATAGACCAGTAGTTTGTTATTTTAAAAGGATATTTACTAGAGGTAGTTAGTTTCTGATCTTATGTTCATTTTTCTAATGTAAAGTACTACTTATATTTTTGATTTGTACTCAGAATTGTTACTAACACTTTATCAGAAAATGACCTTCCCCCCCCCACTTAACTGTCATTTTAAAAGACTTCTTGCATTCTTGAGTGTGTGCTTTTAAAATTATCATTTGGTCCCAATTTTTCCTATTATAGAAGCCCATCTCTGGTTTTGTAATGAAAGACATTGAAAATGTGATTTGATTAACAAATGTGCTTTGTAGTAAGGCAGATTTTATTTAAAGTAAATATATTTAAATCACAGGTTAGGAAGACTTGATTTCATAGAACCATAAAATACTGGCATTGGAAGGGAAATTAGAGGTCACTCAAACCAACCCTCTGTCTGACTCATGAATCAGATTATTAACTACAACATCCCTGACATTTTTCTTGGAAAAGTGCTTTCTTGTTGTTTGCTATAGCCTTAATGCAGGTTCTTCAACTCAGCAGTAGATGTAGGCTTCATTTTAAAAGGTACACACTAATACACTTTAAAGCAATGACTCATTTTTTTTACTCTTTTCAGATTGATTTTGCATCTACATAAGGAAACTAAATAATGAATTTTTTTATTTGCCAAGGCTAATTGAAGTAGATACTTGTGAGGTCACTAGGAGACAAGTCATTTACTATTCAACAGGTTAATCACGAATATTGGTGAGTTATTTTTTGCCAGGCTGTATTAAAAACGAGAATTAAGGTGTTTTATTTTAACAACAACAACCAACTTATTTTGGTTTTTTTCCTTTGCTAAAACACATATAATTATTTTAACAAGACGTGAATATAAACTCTCAAATTGTTTACTTAGTGACGTGTGTGTGTGTGTGCGTGTAATTAACCATAATTTTAAACAAAAATCAAGGCCTTTTCCATCCAAAAAACTGAAAGTATTTTATGTAGAGAATGCAGTTTTCATCTTCAACATCCTATTTTTTTGTACACATGAAATACTAGGATTCTTTTAAAATATTTTTCAAAATTCTTCTTAAAAATGAATTTGTCTAATGGGAGAAAATAATCCCTTTTTATGTGTATAAGAAGCTTTCTGGTATTAAAAACCTAGATCTATCACTGTGAGCATCTGAATCCAGGTATTTATAAGGTTTCTATCCATTTGCCAGTGTAACTTTGCTGAAAGTCTCAATAATGACTATATTGTTGAAGGATTGATCGTTGACAAATATTTTCTGAGAGCCTGCTTTGTACCAAGTGCTGCGCTAGAGGCTGGGGATGTAAACTTGATTCCAACCTAGACCCAGTTCCTACCACTGAATTTAGTGGGGGAGTCAGAGATGTTAAAAAAGCAATTATAATGCAATGTGCTTATAACAGAGGATTGTACACAACATAGAGAACAAACTAGCTACCTCTGCCTTGGTAAGTCAGGGAAGTCTTCACAAAAGGGCTGACTTGTGAATTGGACTGATAGATAAATAGGAGTTCACCACGCAGAGAGCATGGGAAGGAGATGGAATAAGATGTGCAAAAGCATGGGGTATGAATAAGCATGACATGTTAGGAAAATTTTAAGAAGGTTGGCATGACTGGAGGGTACACATGTGAGAATTAAGTGGTAGGAGATGAGGCTGAAAGGATAGATAAGATAGAGTTGTGAAAAGCCTTGTATGCTAAAGATGTAAGGATGATTTTCCTGTCAGCATTGAAATGCCATTAATGGTTTTTAAACAAGGGAATGATAGGATGAGTTTTATATTTTTTAAAAAGATCATGCCAGTTGTGATATGGAAAATTAAGTAAGGTCAACAAGAGCAAAGTAGCAAAACTGATGAGGTTTCTATAATAGCCCAGAATGAAGGGTTGACCTAGAGCAGTGGCAGTAGGAGCAAAAGGAAGGGGGGCATATTCAACAGAGATTTCTGAGGTAGAATAGATTTGGATGAGGGAGAAAAGGAAGACAAGGATGACTCTGAGATTTCTAGGGGACAGGGTGGAATAGTAGGGAAGGTAATAAGTTCATTTTGAAGTACCTGTAAGATAGCTAGGTAGAGAGGGCATGTTGGCATATTTATGTAGTTCAGAAATATATCCCAGATACTGTTATCACAGGATGCTTGCTAGACATTTGTGTCAGATTCTGTCTTTCAGGTCTAGCCAGGACCAACTATTGAAAATTCTCTCAGAGAGAGACAGAGCCACATGCTCTAGTATGAAGGTATTTGTAAACTTTTGAGACCTATTGATTAGCTGAGAAAACTTTTCTAAAATGTTTTACTCTATGTAATTAGAAAATATAATTTCTATTCCACATGAGTCTCAGAATACAAATACATTGGCTCCCCAATGCCTATTGGTTAAGTGCCTACTTTCCAGGCCAGACTCTGAGCTAGATGCTGGGGATAACAGGATGAGTAAGATGTAAGCCCAGCCCTCCAAGTGCTCAGGGCCTAGTAAGAAATATGTAGAGGCTTTTCTGGGATTCCCTCAAACTTTGAAGTCATCTCCCTGTTCTCTTAAGTTTAACTGAGATTTAGGGAGAAAGTGGGTAAGCTTTGAAAAGAAGAGACGATTGTCTTTCTAACTTAAGGTCATGCCAAGATAAAATTCTCACAGAGAGAGACTTCATCTTCATCAGCTCTTGCTTTACAATCTTACCACAAGAAGTGGGCTGTTGGTTTGGACCTAGAAATGTTTGTGTCATATAGATTTTGCCTCCATTTTGGGAGAACAGAGTTCTGCTTACAATGGCTAAAACACGAAGGTCATTAAGGCAGTTAATTTTTACCACACTGATTATATTTTTCCTCACATATGTACTTTATTTTTTCTTTCTGTGTGAGTAATGGAAGCCCTCAAACCAAAGGCCTTTAAGAATGTGCCTTCTGAAACAGGGACTTAGGTTGTTGTGCTTGCTCTTATACCAGGTAGTGTCTATTTTTTTTTAATTTATTTATTTATGGCTGTGTTGGGTCTTCGTTTCTGTGTGAGGGCTTTCTCCAGTTGCGGCAAGCAGGGGCCACTCTTCATCGCGGTGCGCGGGCCTCTCACTATCGTGGCCTCTCTTGTTGTGGAGCACAGGCTCCAGACGCGCAGGCTCAGTACTTGTGGCTCACGGGCTCAGTTGCTCCGCGGCATGTGGGATCCTCCCAGACCAGGGCTCGAACCCGTGTCCCCTGCATTGGCAGGCAGATTTTCAACCACTGCACCACCAGGGAAGCCCCAGGTAGTGTCTAATTTATTCCTTTCTTTCTTAAAAAAATAATGTTTATTATCTCATATTTCTTTTTTCTTTTCTTGCATTTTTAAATTTCATCTCATTTGATGCAGAAAAAGCATTTGACAAAATCTAATACCCTTTCATTAAAAAAAACTCAATAAACTAAAGATAGGAGGGAACTTCTTCAACATGATAAAAGCCATATATGAAAAACCCACAGCTAACATCATACTCAATGGTGAAAGACTGAAAGCTTTTCCCCTAAGATCAGGAACAAGAAAAGGTTGCCCCCTCTCACCACTTCTATTCAAGAAGTTCTAGCCAGAGCAATTAGACAAGAAAAAGAAATAAAAAGCATCCAAATTGCAAAAGAAGAAGTAACACTATTCCTTTTCATAAATGACATGATCTTGTACCTCAGAAAACTTCAGCAGTCCACAAAGAACTATTAGAGCTAATAAATTAAGCAAAGTTATAGGATATAGCAGGGGCCATGGACCCCCATGGACCAGTCCTCGGCCTGTTAGGAACCGGGTGGCACAGCAGGAGGTGAGCAGTGGGCGAGCAAGTGAAGCTTCATCTGCCGCTCCCCATCACTCCCCATCACTTGCATTACCACCTGAACCATCCCCTTCCCCCACCCCCATCTGTGGAAAAATTGTCCTCTGTGAAACCGGTCCCTGGTGCCAAAAATGTTGGGGACCACTGGGATATAGAATCAATGCACAGAAATCATTAGTACTTCCATACAGTAGCAATGAACAATCCAAAAATGAAATTAGGAAAACAATTCCATTTATAAAAGCATCAAAAACAATAAAATACTTAGGAATAAACTTAACAAAAAAGTACGAAACTTATATTCTAAAACTACGAAATATTGTTTTAATAAATTAAACATACATAATTGAAAAGACATTCCATGTTCATGGATTGAGAAATTTAATATTGCTAAGATGGCAATACTCCCCAAATTGCTCTACAGGTCCCTATAGAATAGGTAAATCTATAGAGACAGAAAATAGATGAGTGATTGCCTAGGCTCAGGGAGAGATTGGGGGAAATGGAAAATTACTGCTAATGGGCACAGAATTTCTTGTTTCTTTTGGGGGCAACAATCGTGTTCTAAAACTAATTGTACAACTCTATGAATACACTAAAACCACTGAACTGTACAATTTAAAATGGTGAATTGTTTGGTATGTGAATTATATCTCAATAAAGCTGTTATTTTTAATAAAAAAACATAACAAGTTGAAAGCATGGGGAGAGAGAGATGTGAATGTTGCTGAAAATTGCTGGCATGACTGGGGCAGCTGAGGCTAGGTGGTCCCTGCTGATTACCAAAGGAGAGAGAATATCCCAGAGTTGGCAAAATAAATTCTGCAAAGTAAATTACTGGACAGGGGTTAGAATATTGTAACCTAATTATGTTTAAGTGTTGCCAGGAAATGTGCTCCCAATCACAGTCCTCTCAGCTGAAACTTGTCTTCCACCATTTTCTTCTCCCCTGTGGCACTTAACTGCAGGTCTCTTGTATTCCAGAGCTGCTGCAGCCACTGCTGCCATCACTGCCATCACTGCCACCACTGTCAATGTCTGCCAAAGATGGTGCTACCACCGGGAGCTGATGTTAAGGACCTTATTTTCTGCGCCATGGGTCTTCTTTTAGCCAGGATATGCCTCCATTTTTAAGCTTCATTTAATAAGAAAGCTCCCAAAGCAGGGCTGCCTCGTGTTTTTTAAATCTGCCTTATTTTTGGCAAAAGAGCTGTCAGTGTTCTTCCTCCTGTCACACACTTTTTAAAACTCAGGCTTGAGTGTCCCAAGACCTGGGCCAAAGAACAAACTAAGTGGTAGACACTGAAACTGGTGCTCTATTCAGTCTTGCCTTTCTTTCTCATGCTATCCATCCAACCCTGTCAGCCTCCATTCTTTTTTTCCATAGGATGAATTCTTTCCCAGAAGAAGTCTCAATCCCTCATCTAAATAGATCACTAAAGAGACTACCCCACCACTCCTCTAGACATGTCTGAATCCTATGCTAAACAGTATGTGCTTAAGCTGAGACCCCCTGCTCTATCCCATAACTGACACAATTTTCATTCAATCATTCATACCTTATTTACTAAGCACCTGTTATGTGTCAGGCCCTATTCTAGACACTGAGGATACAGAGGTGAACACAGTGCAATCCTTGCCCTCATGGGGCTTCTGTCTTGAGGGGGACAGACGACAAATAAGATACTATATAATTTGTTATTTAATTGCAATTGTGCTCCATAGGAAAAGTATAGGCTGTGGTAAAAAGATTTGATAGGAGGATCCAACCAACATTAAGGCAGCAGGAAATCTTTCTTGAGGAAGTGATACTTCTGCTGCATTCTAGAGGCTGTGGGAGAGTTAATCAGGTGAAGGGGGTTGAGGCAGAGAGATGAGATTTTCAGACAGAGGGAGCAATAGTCATCATTCGTTCATTCATTCATCCCTTCCTTTGTTCAACAAATAGTTACCGCAGACTCACAGACATAGAGAACAGACTTGTGGTTGCCAAGGGGGAGGGGTTGGGAGAGGGATAGATTGGGAGTTTGGGGTTAGAAGATGCAAACTATTATATAGAGAGTGGATAAACAACAAGGTCCTACTGTATAGTACAGGGAACTATATTCAATATTACGTGATAAACCATAATGGAAGAGAATATAAAACAGAATGTATACATATGTATAACTGAATCACTTTGTTGTACAGCAGAAACTAACACAACATTGTAAATCAACTATATGTCAATAAAAAATAAATAAGTAAAGGTAACCATCACGCACACAAAATAGTTATTGAACACCTACCATGTATCAGGCAAGATGTTCCATGTGCTGGGATACAATAGTGAAAAAAACAAAGAAAATCCATGTTATGTTGCTTACATTCTAAAGAGAGAGGGGCCAAAAATAAATGACATAAAAATGTAAAACTATTGGTATGTTAGATGGTAAGTGCTATGGAGTTCAAAAAACAGCAAAGCATGATAGGGAGTGCTCATGATAGGTATTGGGAAGGGTGGTAGAGTGCAGCTTGCAAAGATCTAAGGTAGGGATGCCCCTACTACTTTCCAGAAGCTGAAAGTAGGTAAGAATGGCTGTGAGGCCAAGAGTGGATGCTTGTACTGCTCTCGCTACTAGTACTATCTTCTATTTATATAGCACTTTGTTTTCATGTACATCATTTCATACACTGCCCAGTCTTGCCCAGTCCTTGTCAACACAGCATAGTTGACCCTTCTTCACCAAAAGCTTTGATTCAGTGTTTTGTGGGGACCGTTTCCATGGGAACACACCTTCAACTTTATAATGGAAGTCAAGAGAGAATTAGAATTTTCTTTACAGAAATGTGTTTTTAGCCAACTTTGCTGGGTTACAAGCATGTTTGTGGAAATTAATATTTTAGAGCTTTAAATTCTAGCTGATTAGGTCAGACAAAAGTGAAAGCATGTTGGCAGGATGACCAAATGTGCAAAGGAAGAGAATTCTGATTTCCGGGGGAAGGCAATATTCAATGACTTCTGCAAAGCAGGGAAGCTGTGGATCTAGCTTTCATAGAAGGTGATATGTAGCTGAATGTTCAGAAGTCATGTCTTCTCTAACAAGTAGTCAAGTCAAATCCCATCAGCATGTCTGTAGAGAATGAGTCTATATCGCATTTCCAGAATGAGTTCCTGGCACACCTGACACACTGCATGGCATTCAAAGAAAAGCACTGAGAAATAGTGTAGGTATTAGGGTTTAAAGTGGAGGAGAAGAGGGAGACATTAAAGCTACTGAGCAAACACCTTTTAGTCTGGGCTTTGTCATTTACTACCTATATGAGTCTGAACAAGCCTGAGCCTCAGTTTCCTTACCTGTAAAATGAGAATGGAATACACCTTTCACAGGATATTGTGAGAAATAAATGAGATGGTGAGTGTGGAAAGTATTTTAGGATAACAATAGGTACTTTTTTTGAGATTTTAGTATCTACCAGAAACAATTTTAAGCATTTGACATAAATTAACTCATTTAATCCTCACAACAACCCTAGGAAATTGGTACTATTATTATTCCTCCCACTTTACAAATGGGGAAACTAGGGCTCTGAATTGTTAGGTAATTTACTCAAGGTCACACAATAAACCAGGATTAAAACTCCAGAGACCATGCTCCTACCTCTTATACTACACTGCCTAGGTAGCAATTCAAAGGGTGACAGAGTTAATTTCTCAGAAGGAGGATATGAAATGTAGCTAGTAAATGGCAGAAATAGGATTCAAACCTTGGTCTGTCTCCAAAGTCTGCGTTTTTTCACTATGCAGCTTCCTGAAAGCACATAATAACAGTAGCTATCATTTGCTGACTGTCTATTTACCAAGCACTTTTTGTATAGTCCCACTAATCTTCATAAGGTAGATAACCCTACAAGGTAGATATTGTCCTTATCTGAAAGATGAGGAAAATGGGCCTCAGAGAGTTGTTCTTTGCCCAAAGTCACACAGTTCAGGGTTTGAATACATATCTGCTTCACACCAGAGCCTATGTCAACTGTACCTTGCTACTATCCTTGCAAAGTGTAAAGGGCACAGGTGTTCATTGTTAAAGTCAGAGTGCATGACTAGAACTCAATTGATATTGTTTTACATGAGGATGGTACCAATTAGCTAATGCCTACAACATCCACCATCTGATTTAAGGTGGCACATCTGCTTATTTCTGGTATCCCCCTCTTTCCTAGTTCTTTCTCTCCCCTCCAGCATCTTTCCCTCCTTGTCTCCCTTCTCTTTCCTTCCCTACTGTCCTTTTTTCTCTTCCTGTTTCCTATTCTAACCTCCTCTCCCTCTCTATGGCCACCTAAGTTCAGGCAGGGAAACATGGGGGCATCTTCTGTGGGATGGGTTATCTTCAGGGTCGCACCAATCCTGGAACTGAACCTCTTGTAGAGACAGTGGTCCCAGTCAGGGTGGCCTCATATTAAATGAGGAGCCTGGCGATTAGCCCAACCTCATCCGGTTTTTGATAAACATGTTGACTCACTGAGCTAGGCTCAAGAGGGAACCAACTTCTTTGGAGATATCCATTAGGAGCACTCACCTGTGGGGCCATGGCTGGTATAAAAGTATACATAAAATCTTCAGCTCATTCACTTATTTAGATGTTTTATTCTTCAAATGTAAGTGCCTAGCACTGTCTGAAGAATGGAGAGACAAAGAGAAGGAAGCAAGGTTCCTGCATTCAAGGAGATAGGAATTCTCAGTTCAGTGTGAGAGTGGACACATGCCCAAATATTTGTAATACACCAAGATAAGTACTTTAATAGAGATTTATACTATATTAGGTACTGTAAGAGCTCAGAGGAGATAGCCACTCATTCTTTTAGGGAAGGTAGGAAGAGTCGGGGAGGCCTTTGGTAAGGAGGTGGCATTCAACTAGACCTTGACAGGTGAGCAGCAGATCACCAAAGAAGGAGGGAAGGCCGTACCAGGCAGAACAAAGTACTCTTGCAAAGGCATAGAGGCATGAAAGAACACACAGCTTCTGGGAATAGCAAGTAGTTCAGTATTTCTGGTAAATGTTCAACTGCATCAATTACCAACTATGTGACTGGGCCAAGTCACTTGCCCCTCTTGGCTTGGTTCCTCTTCTGTTAAATGGTAAGTATAATGCTAATGGTAATTTTCTCCACTAAGATTGTATGAGAAGCAAATGAAATGGTTAACATGGAATTCTGGCATCATGAGGAGGTGTGAATTTAGCCATTCTTTTCAACTTTTAAAGGCTATGTGATAGTAGATGTGAAATAAATTTATAAATTGTAAAGCACCATACAAGTGTGCATTGGTATTATTATAAATCTCATGGACCAAAACTGCAGCACCACAGGAAAGCTCAAGAGTTTAGTTTTCTCTTTCTGACTTACTTCACTCTGTATGACAGACTCTAGGTCTATCCACCTCACTACAAATAATTTTGTTTCTTTTTATGGCTGAGTAATATTCCATTGTATATATGTGCCACATCTTCTCTATCCATTCATCTGGCGATGGACACTTAGGTTGGTTCCATGTCCTGGCTATTGTAAATAGTGCTGCAATGGGATAGGGAGGGTGGGAGGGAGATGCAAGAGGGAGGGGATATAGGGATATATGTATACGTATAGCTGATTCACTTTGTTATACAGCAGAAACTAACACAACATTGTAAAGCAATTATACTCCAATAAAGATGTTAAAAAAAATGGTTCTGATGAACCTAGGGGCAGGACAGGGATAAAGATGCAGATGTAGAGAATGGACTTGAGGACACGGGGAGGGGGAAGGGTAAGCTGAGATGAAGGGAGAGAGTGGCATTGACACATATCCACTACCAAATGTAAAATAGCTAGTGGGAAGCAGCTGCATAGCACAGGGAGATCAGTTCGGTGCTTTGTGACCATAGAGGGGTGGGATAGGGAGGGTGGGAGGGAGATGCAAGAGGGAGGAGATATGGGGATATATGTCTATGTATAGCTGATTCACTTTGTTATACAGTAGAAACTAACACACCATTGTAAAGCAACTATACTCCAATAAAGATGTTAAAAAAAAAGAGTTTAGTTTTCAGTCACAGTGTTCAGCCACCTGACTCCAAGCCCTCCTCCAGTTAGTTTGTTGGGACTCCCCACTCCATCCCCTCACCCCCATGGCTACTTTTTATTAGTTTATGTGAGGGCATATGTGAGCAGTACTATTTCCCTGTACCCAACCTCCATCCTATTCTTACCTTCTTAGCTTTTTGCCCCTGGGCCCCAAAGGGGAACATATATCCTTCCACTTTCCCCTCCTTACTCCACTCTCTGCTACTTCATTCCAGGAGTTTCAGGCAGCCTTTAACTCTACTGCTTTATTCAAGCATCTTAATTGCAGCATCTGGGACCCAGGATTGTAAGTTCCAAAGTCCTATTCACAGTGTCTCCCAGGGTGGGGGGGGGTGGTATGTGTCCAGGGGACACCATGCAAACAAACTTCCTGGTGGTCTGCCTTAATCTCCAGGGATTTGTTGTAGAATAAACAGTTGGGTTACTCTTGTTTTTTAAAGAGTTGGTAGTTAGATAGAATTTGGTAATCAGGCATGTTTTATTCTGATCCATGAAATGGGCAGGATATATGTGCCCTGGGTAATTAATATTGTTTCACAGGAAGCCCAAAGAGAATGAATGTTTCTGGAAAAAATGGTAAGCTTTCTTGGATGAGTCCATGCTTCTAAGTTCTACTGAGGTAATGGACTCTTTAACTTATCTTTGGCAGTAGTCCTTCAGTCACACCTACCTGCAGATGGTTATATCCGACCCCGTAAATGTCATATGTATATGTTTCCTTTCTGGATAGACGCAAAGCTCATAAAGGGCAATATCTATATCTTGTGGATTTATGTATCTCCATACCAGGCCTAGCCTAGCATTTGGCACATAGGGGGTCAGTTAATTGAATGAATGAATGATAGATAGTTAGGTAGATAGATAGATACTTGAATAAATCAGTAAATGCCAAAAGACATGCTAAGGGAGAAAGTATAGCTAGAATTGGTAATTCTCAAGAAATCCTTGCTGTTTGGATTATAATACTACAAGGAGTAACAACTGCCTCCTGGTGAAAGGGGAGCTAATACTTTCCCAGAGGCAGGCACTTATTCTAAATCATAACTCTGATAGTTAGGTAGCACGTTGTTGCCCCAATCCTGCCTTCCACAGCTGCTTCCCTCTATGCCAGAAGTAGAAAGTAAATCAACCATTTTAAAATGTCAACAATAACCAACTAAATACCTACTATATGTCAGTCACTGGGATAAGTAATGAATTACACAAAGATGAATAAGACATAGTCCCTGGCATTGAAGAATTTTCCCTCTGGTAAGAGAGACAGAACTGTATTCATAAACCTCTAATATAGATGGGAGAATATGCTGTGTAACGTCAAAAGAAGGGGATATTAATTTGGTCTTAGAGAATGTAATGGGTTGAATGGTGACCCCCACAAGAAAGATACACCCAAGTCCTAACCCCCTGATACCTGTGGATGTGAATTTATGTTTATGTGGATAAAGGGTGTTTGTAGATTTAATTAAGTGACATATCTCAAGATGGGACCATCCTGGATTGACTGGATCGGACCTAAATCCAATGACAGGTGTCCATATAAGAAGATGAGCAATACAGAGATACAGGCAAGAAGGTCATATGAAGATGGAGGCAGAGATTGTGGTTATGCTGCCACAAGTGAAGGAACACCAGGAGCACCAGAAATTGGAAGAAGCAAGGGAAGATGCCCCCCTAGAGATTTGGAGGGTGCATGGCCCTGCCGACACCTTGATTTTGGATTTCTGGCCTCCACTGTGAAATAATGAGTTTCTATTAAACCACCAAGTTTGTGGTAAAGTGTTGCAGGAGTCCTAGAAAAGTAATACAGGGGGATTAAAGAAAGGCATTAGAAAGGACATGACACTTCAAGGACCTTAAAGGAAGAGAAGGATTTTTTTTTTCTTTAGCTGCTGCAAAAAGCTTTATTGTTTCCATTTGGTCCAAGGCTTGGGAGAGGGCTCCAGGGTGGTTAAAAACTGCCTAGTGGCTGCAGAGAGGGGCTTCAGGCAGAAGCCCTGACACCAAAGGGGCTCCTCAAAGGCCACTGGGCTCCGGAGGCTCCTAGTCGTACTTGACGGTGAGCCTCTCGAAGAGATACTCGCCCAGCCCAGCCTGGGGACCAGCCAGCATGCAGAGGTTGGTCAGGTGGTCACCCATCTTCTTGATGAGTTTCACCTCTTCATCTAGGAAGTGGCTCTCCAGGAAGTTGCAGAAATGGGGGTCTGCACAGGCAGAACCCAGGGCATGCAGATCCAAAAGGACCTGGTTCAGGTTCTTCTTCATGTTAATGGCGGCTTCCATAGCATCCTGGGTTATACCCCACTCATCCTGAGATGGCTTCTGCACGTTCTGGAAGAGGGCGCTGCCGCTGTGCTGGTTTTGCCTTTTCAAGAGATGCTCGGCGCCCTCACGCTTCTCTTTGGCCAATTCGCGGAAAAAGTGGCCCACGCCCTCCAGAGCCACATCGTCGCGGTCGAAATAGAAGCCCAGAGAGAGGTAGGTGCAGGAGGCCCGCAGATGCATGTTGACCAGGTGGTTGTCGGCGGCCTACACCTCGGTGGAATAATTCTGATGAATCTGGGAGCTCACGGTTGATCGGTAATAAGGAGTTAAGCTCAAAAAATGGTGTTGGCTGGTCCCGGTGACCAAGGATAGATGAGTGGCTGACTCCGAAGGTTGCGACTGGAAAAAGGGTTGGAGGATGGTCAGAGGCTGGAGCAAAGGGCATCCCTGGGTCTGTTCCGTCCAAACACTGTTGAAGCAAGAGACAGATCCGGGGGACCACCGAGCGCACTGCCAAAGAGAATTTTGATGTGCAGAAGAGCACAAAGGGAATTCCAAGCTGAGGGAACAGCATAAGGAAAGACATGGACATATTAAATAGAGGATGTCCTGTGGTTGGAGTGCCAGCTATGTAGAGCTGGAAAGATACTGGAACTATTTCATGATTATTAGCCTAGGGATTTTGACATTTTGTTATTCAGACTTTAGGAAGCCACTGAAGATTCTGACGGTTTGAAGTAACGAGAGAGAATACCCTGTTATTTAACAAAGTTGAGGACACTCGTTGACTGCTCTGTGTGTGTGTGTTGACGCCACATTTCCTAGATGCCAATGGATTGGTTTGTATGTTTGTATACCCAGCCAAAGAGGGTGCTCAGGGAGCATTTGTGTTACATGGATGGGAACATCTCTTTTCTTGCCTTGTTCTGCGCTTGCTCTTTTGAAACACATCCTCCATTCTTGGCAGGATCTAATTAGGACCACATATTTTGCTGCATAATCCCCAGCGCAATGTCCTTGGGGATTTGACATGATTGCCTATATGGATGGAGCTGGAGAGGTTAGTTCAGGGAAGGCCAGGCCTCAAACTCAACCAGAGCTTCTGTTTCCTTCCTAAAGTAATCTTTTCTCACTCCCCTTTTACCTGTATTATTTGTTCCATGATCTGAGACAGTCATTATTCACCACATTACACTATCACCATCACCATCATCACCTCCATTATCAACATCAGCAGTAGGAGCAGCAATTATGAACAGAGTAAAAGGAAGATACAACAGGAACTACTAGTGTGGATAGAAGGAAACTCACGACTTCATCAATGACTTAGGAAGGCTTTCCTGCAGAAAGGGAGATTTCAGGAACTTCTGGAATACATGCACAAGCAGACATATTTATTTTATGCTTGTATATGCCAAGCCTTTTGCCAGGTGTTTTCATACACCTTAACTCATGAACTTCTCTCTGTGAGGTAGAGATTATAATTGTTAGCCCCTTTTTACAAATGAAGAGATTGTGGCTTTGAGAAGACTCTGTAAACCATCTAGGATTACACTAGTAAGGGGCAGAACCCGAGGTCATTTGATTCAAGTCCAGTGCTTTTCTACTACAACACAGCTCAGCTTGCTTTCCTCTGCCTGGGTTGGTGGCGGTCAGGGAATGAGGTACACTCTGGGGTACTGGATTTTATATTAAGAGGACTCCTTTAAGGTCCTTTCCTTAAAGGAGAAGAGGGAACCATGTCCAAGAAGCCTTGAACCAGATGTTTCCAAGGCTAGTTGAGCTCAGTCTGACTGGGTCTCTTTACTCTGAGGCTACTGGTCAAACCACAAGACTACATTGCAGTTTCCAACAGTGTACATTTGGCACGACTAGTACCTCCCACACTAAATAAGGCCTGTGAGTCCGTGCCTGAGAGGGAGATCACACTGTGCAGGGCAGTCTGATGGTGCCCAACCCAAGGAAGCTCAAAACCCACATCATACGTTCCATACATTATCCACAGAACACAGAATGCACAGCCGCATGATGGAGAGCTGCATTTCACTGTGGGATCTGGTTAAAGATGCCTGCTGATCTCTGTCCATGGTCCTGCTCTAAGTCTGGACACACTCACCATCCACCAACACCCCTACTACCACCTTGCTTAGGCCCTCCTCAGTGCTGCTAGGCCACAAACATTTGGCCTGTGCCTTCATCTGGGGCTTCTTCAATGGCCCTTGGTAACTGAAGATGAAAATGGTTTTCTCCAGACCTCAGTTCCCTAACTTTGAGTCATGCAGCCTGTCCCAGCATGTTTCAAAGTCTCATCCTGAGAAAGTGCTCAGTGGGAGAAGCTGTCCTTGCCTAGGCTGGCTTTGAACACAGCAGCCAAGGCATCTGAGCATGCTGAGAAAATGGGGGCAGGACACCCCAGACACGCTTAATTGGAACCAGCACTTCACTCATTTGGCTTTGATTTGTGGGCCCAGATGTTACAACTCAGCTCTACCTTCAAAGAACAATGAACTCAAGCAAAGGGTTTTGTTTGTTTATTTGTTTTAAGGCTTCAAGGAAGGGAATGTCCACAGTGGGGCATTGTTTTTTAATAGATTGTCATGAACAAATGGCATGATGTATGTGAATGTCCATCATAAATCACAAATGTTCATCATTGCTATCATCTAAACACTAAGGTTCAGTGCCTCGTCTAGCTACCTAATGTGTGACCATGACCTTTATTTTCCACGTTTATAAAGTAGAGAGTGAGAATTCAAGGGTAAAATGTCCTAAAGTTCCAAAGCCTTCCCAGTCTGGCCCCATTCAACCCATCCAAATTTGGCTTCTTCCTTGGAGCAAGCCCTGGCTCCAGCCATGATGTTCATGTCACTGATTCCCAAATACATTGCTCACAATTCCTCTTCAGCACTTCCTCAGCTCATGCTCTTCTCACTGCCTAGCAAGTCCTACTTCTCCCCCAGGGCCACCCCTACCTGGCACATGCCCTGGGGAACCCCAAACTCCTTTGGTCTCCTGACCAAAAAGGCCCTGACTTATTCTCACCTCTCACTCAGCCCTCATTCTGCACTGCCTGAGAGTATTGCTCTCCTGTGTTTCCATCCCTAGGCTAATAGACTTTAGGTTTCTTTGAGGTAAAGACTATGTCTTTAGTTGTCTTTGTTTTCTCCTCCTGAGACCTAATACAGGTTCCCAACCAAACACTAACTGAATAGCTCATAAATGAAGATCCCCTTGCTCCTCCTGGGGCTGCTGAAAGAAAAAAAGTGACATGCCTGTCTATTGTCAGGAGGGAGAGAGCTATAGTTTTCTAATGCTATTTACGACAAAGGAGGGAAGTATTGAGGCAATTTGTCAGTTCCATTATATTTAATGGGAGCCCTCAATGTGCTGGGTGCTGCCCCTCAAATATTTAATGGGAGCCCTCAGTGTTCTGGGTACTGCCCCTCAAACACGAGGAACAGCTAATGCTGGTTTCAATTCACTGCCCTCTCAAATCTGCCCCCCCCCCCACGAGTTCCTTTGGTCCATTCTTTGGAATTCGCAAGGGAAAGGTGCCATAAAGTCCCAGCCAGAGGCCATTATTATGATGGTTATATAGTCTCTGGGCACAATGGTGGTACATTATATGAAAAATAGTATGGTAGTTTCCTCCCTTGTATATGCATGTGATACTGCGATAATGTTATTCTGTTATTCACCTTATTTCATCCCTGTGGGCTAAGGTAGAAAACAAATTTGAGCTGAAAAACATCCTATGTCTGTCCTCAGCATGATGGAGAGAAACTTTCTGGGTCCAGCTCCAGGATAGAAGCACCTCTTATGTCCCCAAAGTTTCCAGACACTATAGTTCCCTTCACTGGGAACAGGCTGAATTGTGGGACTGTTAGGGAGTATGGCAGGCTAAAAAATCACAATACCCATGGCACTTGCTTGGCATCTGAAAGGCTGTGACCATTTTGGAACACCAGTTCCAGAGGCTAAGAATCATCCAGGCATGCAACATGGAAATAATGGAGGAGTTAAATATTTTCCCCAAAGAGAAACTCCAGTAAACTCTTTTTAATCTTGCTATCAAGCTCTATTAGCCAGTGAATAAAGAGATTATGCTCTCCATTTCTGCCATAGAGAAACTGAAAGTCAGAGAGGTTCAGTGATTTGTTGAACATCACAGTTTGTCAACAGCAAAATTAAAGTCAAAACCCAAGATTCTAGGTCCTAGTCTCATACTCCTTCATTATTCCACTTTGCCCCAATGGACATGCTACAATTGACTGCTAAATAGCAGGGGCCAGTTGTTCCCAAATGGCACCTTCTTGCATTGAAGTCTTATGGTGACTCTCTCCTTTAGATCTACGTTATAGGGAGAACACTATGTAAGAGATCCTTTGTTACATTTTTAGTCGGTAAAACCCCAGGGAAAGGGGCAATGTGAGCTAAGACAAGGCAGCTAAGACAGCTGCCTTGACCTGAGTTCCACTTCAGACAAGGCAAAGAATGTAGTGAAAATCTGATCAATGCCTTATATTCAGTGCTTCTGTTGTGCTAGGCACTGTGCTCAGACATGGGCACCAAAGTTACAAGTACCTGCTTTCAAGTGAAATCAGTATCTTGAAGATATCCATGTTCATTTCAGCATTATTAACAACAGCCAAGATATGGAAACAACCTAAATGTCTGTCGATGGATGATTGGATAAAGAAAATATTACACGCACACACACTCACACACACACCTACACATTCACAATGGAATATCATTCAACCTTACAAAAGAAGGAAATCCTGCCACTTGTGACAACATGGATAAACCTGGAAGACATTATCCTAAGTGAAATTAGCCAGAAACTGAAAGACAAATACTGCATTATCTCACTTACATGTGGAATCTAAAAAAGTTGAACTCAAAAATGGAATAGAGTGGTGTTTGGTAGGGGCTGGGTGTGGGGGAAATGGGGAGCTAGCAAAGGGTATATAGATTCAGTTATACAGGATGAGTAAGTTCTTAAAATCCAAGGTACAGCATGGTAACTATAGTTAATAATACTGTATTTTATAGTTGAACTTTGCCAAGAGACTTGATCTTAAGTGTTCTCACCACACCAAAAAGAAAACAAAATCATAACTATGTGAGGTGATGGATGTGTTAATTAGCTTGATTGTAGTAATCATTTCAAAATGTATACATATATCAAAATATCACATTGTCCACCTAAATATATACGATTTTTATTTGTAAAGTTTAAAAGTACCTGCTCTCCTCTCTATAGGTGAACAGTCTAGAAAGGGAAGACAAGCAGACAGCGTCAGTATCATATGCTGAGTATAGTGATTAGGGTAAACATGGGTGCTGTGGGAGCATAGAGGAGGACACTCAGGCTAGTCTACAGGTAGGAATGGAGCCTCAGAAGTTTTCTTGGAGTAACTACAACTAACAATAGTGCCTGGCCCATTGAAAGCACTCAATAAATGTTATTTATTATTACTATGGCAATAGACATTATTCCTGCCCTCAGGGAGCTCGTAGTCTAGTAAGAGAGAATGTATCAATACATAACTATAACTTCATGCTAAATGGTCTGCTTGAGAAGAGAGAAATGGATAATAGCCCATATTCAATGAACGCCACCTATGTGCCAAGCCCTGTTCTAAGGACATTATGTATAATCCTCCATTTAGTTCCCACAACTACCCTATGTTTAATTCCATTTCCCTCAAGTATAGGTGAGGCAACTGAGGCACAGAGAAGTAAAGTAACTTGCCTAAAGCCAAGTTAGTTACAACTAATGAATGGCATTAAGTAGTCACATACGAGAAAGGAAAAAAAAAGCAGCCCCTTACATCTGAAAGCTGGCCTGGCACTCACAGGTAGTACATAAACCTGTTGTTCTCCTGCAGGACATAAACAATCTCACAAAATACCCACAGCAGACAATATTACTCTGAGAACATCATAAAGTGAGACAAAGCAAAGCTGCTTCATAATTTAGTCTAAGCACAGACAAAAACAAGGTCACTGTGCCACCCACAAAAGCTTAATTCTCACTTTAGTCTTCCTTCCTTATAGATAAGATTTATTAAGGTGCTCAGTCATAGAATTGCCCTTCCTTTCTGATAGCATTCAATATAGAATGAACCCCTACTTTCTTAGACTTTCCCCCAAATTACCCAACCAAAGCTCACAATAAGTCCTTTCTATCACCTGTAATAAGTCCTTTCTACCACCCTTTTACTAAGACACCTCATAGTTTCCTATTGTATTAGTCTCCTAGTTCTGTCATAACAAAATACCACAGACTGAGTGGCTTCAAAATTTTTCTCACAGTTCTATGGAGGCTAGAAGTCCAAGATCAAGGTGTTGGCACATTTGGTTTCTCCTGAGACTTCTCTCTTTGTCTTGCAGATGGCTGCCTTCTTGCTGTGTCCTCACGTCTTTTTTCTGTACTCATGTGCCCCTAGTGTCTCTTTGTGTGTCAAAATTTTCTCCCTTTATAAGGGCACCACTCATATTGGATTTGGGCTCACCCTAGCCACCTCATTTTAACTTAGTCACCTCCTTAAAGACCCAACTCCAAATACATTATGAGGTATTGGGTGGTTAGGGCTTCAATATATGAATTTGGGAGGGGTCACAGTTCAGCAGTTACCCTTATTTTTCTTCACATTTATCCCAGTGACTGAAAGATGAAAATGTATTTGCACAGGGCCTGACAGATGCAAGATAAAGAAGATATTGCTTTTATTCTCAAGATATGTATATCTAACTTCTTTGTGGCTCAATTTTCTCACCTGTAAAACAGGAAAAATAAAATTGTGTTTGTTGTGAGGCTTAAATAAAATAATTCATGTAAATTGCTTAGCATAGTATCTGGCACATAGTAGGGACTCAAAAAATATCAATTACTTGAAGATGAGCTATTACTTATAGATGAGTTTCACAGATATAAAATGAGAAGGAGAAATACAAAAATATGCAGGCTAAACAATACACTGCTTAATAACCAAGAGATCACTGAAGAAATCAAAGAGAAAATTAAAAAACACCTAGAAATGACAGTGAAAACATGATGACCCAAAACCTATGGGATGCAGCAAAAGCAGCTCTAAGAGGGAAGTTTATAGCAATACAATCCTACCTTAAGACACAAGAAAAGTCTCAAATAAACAACCTAACCTTACACCTAAAGCAATTAGAGAAAGAAGAACAAGAAAACCCCAAAGTTAGCAGAAGGAAAGAAATCATAAAGATCAAATCAGAAATAAAAAGAAATGAAGGAAACAGTACCAAAGATCAATAAAACTAAAAGCTGGTTCTTTGAGAAGATAAAATTGATAAATCATTAGCCAGACTCATCAAGAAAAAAAAGGGAGAAGACTCAAATTAACAGAATGAGAAATGAAAGAGGAGAAGTAACAACTGACACTGCAGAAATACAAAGGATCATGAGACATTACTACAAGCAACTATGTGCCAATAAAATGGACGATCTGCAAGAAATAGACAAATTCTTAGAAAAGCACAACCTTCCGAGACTGAACCAGGAAGAAATAGAAAATATAAACAGACCAATCACACGCACTGAAATTGAGACTGTGATTAAAAATCTTCCAACAAACAAAAGCCCAGGACCAGATGGCTTCACAGGCTAATTCTATCAAACATTTAGAGAAGAGCTGACACCTATCCTTCTCAAACTCTTCCAAAATATAGCAGAGGGAGGAACACCTCCAAACTCATTCTATAAGGCCACCATCACCCTGATACCAAAATCAGACAAAGATGTCACAAAAAAGGAAACTACAAGCCAATAACTCTGATGAACATAGATGCAAAAATCCTCAACAAACTACTAGCAAACAGAATCTAACAGCACATTAAAAGGATCATACACCATGATCAAGTGGGGTTTATCCCAGGAATGCAAGGATTCTTCAATATACGCAAATCAATCAATGTGATACACCATATTAACAAATTGAAGAATAAAAACCATATGATCATCTCAATAGATACAGAAAAAGCTTTCGACAAAATTCAACACACATTTATGATAAAAACCCTCCAGAAAGTAGGCATAGAGGGAACTTATATCAACATAATAAAGGCCATATATGACAAACCCACAGCCAACATCATTCTCATTGGTGAAAAACTGAAACCATTTCCACTAAGATCAGGAACAAGACAAGGTTGCCCACTCTCACCACTGTTATTCAACATAGTTTTGGAAGTTTTAGCCACAGCAATCAGAGAAGAAAAAGAAATAAAAGGAATCCAAATCGGAAAAGACAAAGTAAAGCTGTCACTGTTTGCAGATGACATGATATTATATATAGAGAATCCTAAATACACTACCAGAAAAATACTAGAGCTAATCAATGAATTTGGTAAAGTAGCAGGATACAAAATTAATGCACAGAAATCTCTTGCATTCCTATACACCAATGATGAAAAATCTGAAAGAGAAATTAAGAAAACACTCCCATTTACCACTGCAACAAAAAGAATAAAATACCTAGGAATAAACTTACCTAAGGAGACAAAAGACCTATATGCAGAAAACTATAAGACACTGATGAAAGAAATTAAAGATGATACAAACAGATGGACAGATATACCATGTTCTTCGATTGGAAGAATCAACATTGTGAAAATGACTATACTACTCAAAGCAATCTACAGATTCAATGCAATCCCTATCAAACTACCACTGGCATTTTTCACAGAACTAGAACAAAAAATTTCACAATTTGTATGGAAACACAAAAGATCCCGAATAGCCAAAGCAATCTTGGGGAAGAAAAATGGACCTGGAGGAATCAGGCTCCTGGACTTCAGACTATACTACAAAGCTACAGTAATCAAGACAGTATGGTACTGGCACAAAAACAGAACTATAGATCAATGGAACAGGATAGAAAGTCCAGAGATAAAGCCACGCACATATGGTCACCTTATTTTTGATAAAGGAGGCAAGAATATACAATGGAGAAAAGACAGCCTCTTCAATAAGTGGTGCTGGGAAAACTGGACAGCTACATGTAAAAGAATGAAAGTAGAACAGTCCCTAACACCATACACAAAAATAAACTCAAAATGGATTAAAGACCTAAATGTAAGGCCAGACACTTAGAGGAAAACATACACAGAACACCCTATGACATAAATCACAAAAAGATCCTTTTTGATCAACCTCCTAGAGAAATGGAAATAAAAACAAAAATAAACAAATGGGACCTAATTAAAATTAAAAGCTTTTGCACAGCAAAGGAAACCATAAACAAGACGAAAAGACAACCCTCAGAATAGGAGAAAATATTTGCAAATGAAGCAACTGACAAAGAATTAATCTCCAAAATTTACAAGCAGCTCATGCAGCTCAATATCATAAAAAAACAACCCAATCCCAAAATAGGCAGAAGACCTAAATAGATATTTCTCCAAAGAAGATATACAGATTGCCAAGAAACACATGAAAGAATGCTCAACAGCATTAATCATTAGAGAAATGCAAATCAAAACTACAATGAGGTATCACCTCACACCAGTCAGAATGGCCATCATCAAAAAATCTACAAACAGTAAATGCTGGAGAGGGTGTGGAGAAAAGGGAACCCTCTTGCACTGTTGGTGGGAATGTAAATTGATACAGCCACTATGGAGAACAGTATGGAGGTTCCTCAAAAAACTAAAAATAGAACTACCATACGACCCAGAAATCCCACTACTGGGCATATACCCTGAGAAAACCATAATTCAAAAAGAGTCATGTACCACAATGTTCATTGCAGCTCTATTTACAATAGCCAGGACATGGAAGCAACGTAAGTGTCCATCGACACATGAATGGATAAAGAAGCTGTGGCACATATATACAATGGAATATTACTCAGCCATAAAAAGAAACGAAATTGAGTTATTTGTAGTGAGGTGGATGGACCTAGAGTCTGTCATACAGATTAAAGTAAGTCAGAAAGAGAAAAACAAATGCCGTATGCTAACACATACATATCGAATCCAAAAAAAAAAAAGGTTATGAAGAACCTAGGGGCAGGACAGGAATAAAGATGTAGACCTACTAGAGAATGGACTTGAGGACATGGGGAGGGGGAAGGGTAAGCTGGGACGAAGTGAGAGACTGGCATGGACTTATGTACACTAGCAAATGTAAAATAGATAGCTAGTGGGTAGCAGCTGCATAGCAGAGGGAGATCAGCTCGGTGCTTTGTGACCACCTAAAGGGGTGGGATTGGGAGGGTGGGAGGGGGACGTAAGAGGGAGGAGATATGGGGATATATGTATATGTATAGCTGATTCACTTTTTTATAAACAGAAACTAACACACCATTGTAAAGTAATTATACTCCAATAAAGATGTTAAAAAAAAACGAGAAGGAGAAAGGACAAGAGTGTTCCAAGCAGGTGGAATGGCAAAACGCAAGGCATGGAGATGAGGAATTGTAAAAGGGCCCCGTTTACTGCTCAGTGATGAAAGACCCAAGGAGAGTGCCTCAAACTTGAAAAGGCAACCCAGACCTTGTTGGCAATGAGATATCTAGAAGTATGATATCTCATACTTTGCCAGGGAAAGGGAAACAGACCCCTCCCAACCTGTGCTATTTCTGGGGAAGGGTTGTGTGACAGGCCATAGAGGTTCTGTTGAGGGTGACTGTGAGAGTTGCACATAACAGGTCTCAAAGCCTGAGCTTTGGCAGCAAAATGAGGCTGCAGCTGTGGCAGCAGATAAATTTGAAATTGGGCCCTGCCAGACTGGAGAAGCTGTGCTTTGGTAATGGCTTGCTGGAACAAGTGCACACAAAGTAGCTTAGTTTTACCCCTTCTGTTCTAGCACTAGCCTTTCCATCTTTTGCCCTGGCTCCTAGTGGTGGTGACTCAGGGGATTAGGCGCCAACATTACACCCAGAGCTCCAGGAGTGCTGAATGGTCCCTTTTAAGTTGCTCTCAAATCCCTTGCTGTTTCCTATTGGGTTCCCAGGAATTCTGAAGGAAAATGACCACCTAAGGGATTTCTCTATGACAGCAGTCAGGCACATCCCATATCCTTCCAGGCACATTCACGTTTCCTTCTTCTCTCCTTCTTTATTCCAAAAAACCCCTCACCCTTCTCCAGTTCTCTGGGGAATGTCCCTTCATCCAACCCTTCCAACACAACCCACCCTACTGGGGGCCTAGACTCTGAAGTTAAGGGTAGGTAGAGGCTGACGCTTGGTTGAAGAAGCCATTGCAATATTCTTCCCCAAACTTCAGAGCGCCCTCTCGGTACACATAACTACCCTAAAAGGCGTGGGAGAGTGATGTCCAGCTGCGTGTCTGCTGGGGGTAGAACGCGTCACTGGCGCGGTGGACTGGGCTGGCTGCAAGAATGCGGGGTGGGGGGTGGGGGTGGGGTGGGGGTGGGGAAGGGGGTGCGCGCCCTTTATGACAGGTGGCCGCGCAGTGCGCGCTCCCGGGCGCCTGAGGGGAGGGAGGGACAGACGGACAAAGTGGGAGGGGGCACATGGGAAGGGACCGTAGAGAGGGTAAAGAGAGCGCGGGAGGAAAAAAGAGGGCTGTGGTGAGGAAGGGAGGTAGAGGGGGGATCGCGTCCAGCAAGAACAGCCCTGTTGGAGGAAACAATGGCAGGGGCAATAGCGATGGTGGCAGCCGAGGCAGTCCCACTCTGGGCACCTTTCTGAATGGGCAGAGGCAGCTCGGGGAGAAGAGGAGACCAGGCAGCGCCCGCAGAGGCTCTGAGAAAAGCGGCGCGGGAGGAGAAGGGGGAGGAGGAGGAGGTGGAGAAAGGCCGGGGCGGGGGGGAGGAGGAGTGGGCAAGAGGCAGGGGGAGAACCCGGGAAGGAAAACCAGTAGCATCAGCAGCAGCAGCAGCAGCAGCCACCGCCACAGCAGTAGCAGTAGCGGCAGTAGCAGCATTTAGCAATAGCTTTAACAGCGATAGCGACAGTAGCAGCCGCCCTCCTTCTCTCTCCTTCCCGCGGACGGCCACAGCGACCGCACTGAGCAGGGCTCCAGCGCCGCGCGCGCAGCCCGCTGGTGAGATAGCTCCGGCCCGAGCAAGCGGAGGTGCACGCTAAGAGCCGACTCCAGGAGCAGCCGGCGGCTGCTGAGGCGCTGAGTTTCAGGGCCAGAACCTGATAGCTCTGAAGCCATCTAGCACCGCCGCAGCGGCGGCGCCTGAGGGAGATAGTCGCGTCCACCTGGCGGGCCCGGCGCATGGAGCTGAGGCAGAGGCGGCGGCGGCGGCGGCAGCAGTAGCAGCAGCGGCGGCGGGGGCAGCTCGAGCAGCTGCGGCGACGGCGGCAGCCCAGCCTTGACTGCGGCCGCTCTAGCCCCAGCGCCCGCTGCCTGAGCCCGCCGGCGACTTGCACCTCGGGAGTCGGCCCGGGAGGTGAGTATGAGCGCTGCCATCCAGCCCCCTGGCCTTCTCGCCAGCTTCCCGGTTGGTGCAGGGTGGCGGCGGCAGGGGGTGGAACGGATTGGGGGAAGCCGAGCGAGAAGAGGAAGGGAAAACAGAAGGGAGGACGTCTGTGTGAGAATGGCGTGCGTGTGTCTGTATACGAGGGAGTGAGGCCGCGAGGGCGAGAGATCCCGGCTAGCCCTGACAGGCACTGCAATCTAGGAAAGGCCTCTGTGCTTGCGCCGGCGTGTGTGTGTGGGGTGGGGGGGAGGGGAAACGAGCGGGCCGGAGCCGCCGGGCTCAGAGCCGGGCGGCGGGGGCCAGCTGAGTGCCGCTTCCTTTCGGGCCGGCTTTCGGGAGATCCTGTCTGGGGAACGGGCACTAACACTGCACGCTCCGGCGCGAGCGGGCAAACGCACGCGGCGGCGGCGACCGGGCGTCAGGGCCAAAGCGGCAAAGGTGTGAAGCGCGGTCGCCGGCGGCTCCCGTGCGCTCTGGGCTGCCCTGGCGACCACAGAGCGCCCCTGAGCACGCGCCACCCGACCAAGGCCGCGGGCGGGTCTAAGTTGGGGGCCTACCGAGCCTCACCCGGCTTGTCACCTTTGCGTAATTGGCCCGCGGCCCCTTCCCGCTCTCGGTGGCAGTCGAATCGACGCTTTCCTGCGTGGCTTCTGGCGCTTCGCTCTGCCGCGCCCCGCAGCACACGTCCGCTCCGCTCTCGCACACCCGGTGGGGCGGGGAGGCCGCGAGCCCGCTCGGGGAGCGGGGCCAGGCTCCGGGAAAGTGTGGAAAACGCGCCGCTGAGTTGGCGCCGTTCTGCTGAGGAATCCAGTGGTTTCAGCATGACTGCTTCTGTCTGTCTGATCCGTGAGGGACCGAATAACCCGCGCAAGGTTTTCTGTCTTTTTGAGAAGTTAAAAAAAAAAAAAAATTGGCATACCCATTTCGACACCAGCACATTTGATTTTCTTTGAGCTTCTGCATTTTGGAATAAGTGGGTTTCGTATTTTGCTTCTGGGTTTTGGCTCCCAGCATATTGTTGAATTCTGTGCACAGCAATATACTTAGCTCTGTGGCCTTTTCCTAACATTCCATTTTCTACACTGTTATCTGAAAAGACATGATTTGTGTGTAGGGCTGCCAGGGCTGTTTTTAAAAAGCATCTAAAGCACTTTAACCTGGGATTTGAATATCTCCTTGGTTGTTTTTGGTGGAGGAGCAGGGTGTGCTGATAGTTGCTGAGATATTTTGCTTGGTGAGAAAAGGTGCTCCATGGTTTTCTGTGAACTATAGGGATCATTTGGGTTTCGGGGAATGAATCTCCCTTACCTCTTTTACACATAGGGTAACATGACCAGACGTTTTATTTACAGCCATGACGTTCTCATGGCTGAGGAGAATTTACACTTATTTAAAACATATTTTTAGAAGGGAACAAAAAAGGCCTAAGTAACTCATTTTACATATTAACTGGGAAACCGGCTAATCAAATAAAACTGGCTGAGTGTCTGAAACTCTATCCCAGTGAAATATGTGGCTGTGAATATAATTAACCATCTGTCTAGTGAGCAATTTAAATTTGGGCTGGTACATTTTTATTACAGTGTCTAATTTCTGGAAGACTTGGACATTTTACCCAACAGTAACAACAAAAACGTAGTCACTTACTAGGTCAAAGATTCACTTGTGTGATGGTGGGATTTCCCTTCCTCTCTCCCACACCTCATCTCTACTAGTCCCCATACTCCCTGACCTGGGAGGTCCAATCAAACCTCTTGCTTTTGCAAATGGCATATTTACAATAGAGGAACTCAAACTAGGCATGGCAGCTAGTAATTAGACATTTTTGTTTCTTGGAAATACCTTCCAATATTTTACCTCCCACAGAACCTAGATAAATTGCATGCATTTGAGTTAAAAAATATAATTCTTTGTGCACATGTGTTCAGATGGAGTAGGGTGATTCAACAAAATTTGTCTTGAAATTTGATTCTGTTTACTTTCTCTTATTCTAATTATCCACCTAGCTCTCCCCTAGCTGTCCCAACTGCCCTTCCACACCCCACAGACACACACTCACATACAAAAAAAATCATATCCTTTTGTCCTTATAGCCAGTTTTTTAGGTTAACAATATTCAGATCTGTGATTTTAACAGTATGTTGAGAAACTGCTTTTTTTGGGAAATCAACAGTGTAAGATAGCATAACATGAAAGGACATCGTACATATTTTTAAAATGTTCCCTATGATGTGATTTTAACCAAAAATTTATTATGAGGGAAAAAAGAAATAGATTTTGGGTAAAAAGAAATAGATTTTGGGTGGAGATGAAATGGCCCTGGGAAGATTAGATTTCAGAGACCTCCACCAAATAGCTGTTGTTAACACAACACAACGTAACGTAACATAATATAATTAAAATGAACCACGGATTGATTGTGCAGTGAGCTAGAGAAAGTCATTTAAAGGAAAATGCTTTTAAAACAAATATTTGGCTAAATAAAAGCTCTGATAAATGGGTAACAATTATGTAAGCACATGGTAGAATTTGACATATGTCAAGTCTGTTAAATAAATCAACCTGTTCAGTGAATAAATATTCGATGCATCAATGCATTTTAAAACACGCACACACACACAAGCAAACCTATTACACCCTGTTGCCAAAGTCAAACAAGCGCAGAACACTGCCGCTTTCTCTCTGTTTTACCCAATCTGTCTCTCTTCCCTTTTCCTTTTTTTCCACAATGGTCTGATTACCTGTAAACTACCCAGTGAGCAGAGAGAGCTAAAGATGTGGTGGTGTTGACTGTGTTTAGGAGGTGGGAAAAGAGAGATGAGAAAAGTGATAAGGGCTGGATTTTAAACACATATGCTCATGGCTTTCTGACACAATCAACGGTGGAGATCCCAGTCTCACAGAAGTATTTGCTTAGGAGACGGACTAGCCTAACCAAAGAATCATTGATTGCAGTTTCTGTGTTCCTAAGTCCAGTTCTAGTGAATACTTTCTTTTTCTCCAAACCCTTTGCTGGGGATGTGTTCCTTTTGGTCTCATTTTCTGTAGATAAGCACTATGGCTTGATGTCTTTCCCTCTCTTGTTCTCTGGTGGAAAAAGGACTGATGTCTTCAGGACCAACTACTATGCACATAATCTTAATTTTTCTAAAAGGAACTTCAATAGGTCATCTTCTCCATCTTCAGTAAGATGATTTTGATATAAGCAATTATCTACTATTTTCTCAAACACCCCAAAGTCCCATTTAAAAGTTATACCTCTCTCCCTCAGTAGCTCATTTTAAGTATTACACAACTAGCCTAAGCAAGAAGTTGCTCCTAATGTTTAACCTGAGGAGGTTTAGAGGTTAGAGACCAAGATTATACTGTGGACCTGACTACTAGAGTAGTGCCAAGCTATCTTCCATTGACAACAGGCATAGAGATTCATTTTGTTTGGGGGAAGTTAAAGCATTTCCTCTATGGAGGACTGTAAGTAGGATGGCCATATGTTGTGGTTTATACCTGTTGTCCCAGCATACTTATTTCACTCTCAACTGTCCCATTTTGGACAAAAAAATTCTATGGTCACCCTAACTATAAGTCACCTTTAAATCAAACTGTGCTTCTTGATTTGGCGAGATGGTTATATTTGTAAAACTTGCATGAGCTTTGAAGATGTCATAGTCCCTAATCAGCTCAGTCTGTCTTTTTCCTAGCTAAGAAGTCTTTCTGGAGGTAGAATCCCAGAAATGATTCAGGCTTTGGGCTTGACGGAATTGGATTATTGGGCCTAAAGACATCCCTCCAAAATGCATTTGTGCGTACACACACACACACATACACACACAGAGGTGTTGTCTGCATGCTGGAGAGTGGCTGATCTTACCTTCATGAAAGACTGGTAATAGGTTATAAGCTTAAAGCATATCAGGAGGCATTTAGGTTTAGAAAGATCATCCTGACCATAGTAGTTCTAAGACAAAAGAGGGTGGTACCAATTGAGGTGTGAATTCTTCTATTTTTATTTTTATTTTATTTATTTATTTATTTATTTGCCATTCTGTGCGGCATGCAGCATCCTAGTTCCCCGACTAGGGATCGAACCCAGGCCCCCTACAGCGGAAGCACAGAGTCCTAACCACTGGACCTCCAGGGAATTCCCTGAATTCTTCCTTTCTTAAATTTTTTTTATTGGAGTATAGTTGATTTACAATGTTGTGTTAGTTTCTTTTTAGAACACGTTTTGAGAAGTACACAGGTAAATCTCTGTCCAGAATAGTTTGCATGTGGTCTTGTCAAATATACAAATATATGAATAAAATTTTAATATACATATTTATATTACATATACAGTAAGTCCCCTACATACGAAACTTCAAGTTGCGAACTTTCAAAGATGTGAACGTGCATTCGCATGTCCAATCACATAAGTTAGTTCACGTGTCTGGTGTACATTGTCACGTGCATGCATCCTCTACAAGTGGTTGTGCTTTTGTGTACTTTACTGTACAGTACTGTATAGAGTACAGTAGTACAGTATCTTTATTTCAAGCCCAGGATGTCCAGAAGCAAGCCTAAAAGCAGCGGTGATGTAGCTGGTACTGCTAAGAAGTGGCAGGCGATAATGATGGAAACAAAAGTGAAAATAATTGAGAGAGTAGAGAGACAAAAGGAAGAAGTAACTGAAGAACCGAAGAGATTCACAAAGCAGGAAATGGCAAGGGGATTTTCTTTATTTGAGGAGGCACTGTTAGTTCTGAGGCACAGGACCCGAGCCTAGAATGGTACACGAAGGTTGCAGCAGCCGTTCAGAATGCAGTCCAGTGCTACCGTGTCATCTATGACGAGAAAAAAAGAGCTACTACCCAGACATCACTGGATCGTTTTTTCAAGAGGGTAGATAGAATTGAATCCAACAAGGAACCAGAACCTGTGCCATCAACGTCAGGCCTGAGTGAAATTGCAGCTTGCCCTCCATCTGCTATTGCTGACGATCCTTCAGCTCTATCATCTCCCACCTCCTCTCCCTCCTCCAGTCAGTAACTCTTCTTGCCTGTTCACTCCATGCCAGCCCCTGTATGCCAGCTGTTGTACTGTACTACTGTACTTTGCAAGGTACTGTACTCTAAGATTAAAAATGTTTTCTTTATTTTTTTGTTTGTTTTTTATGTATTATTTGTGTGAAAAGTATTCTAAACCTATTACAGTACAGTACTATATAGCCGATTGTGTACCTAGGCTAACTTTGTTGGACTTACGAACATATTGGACTTACGAACATGCTCTCGGAATGGAACTCGTTTGTATGTACGGGACTTACTGTATTATGTATATTTCCATTTGCCTTTTGTGGAATGGCCAACATGACTTTTTAAACTGCCTTCCAGTCTTAAGTGTCTGTGATTGGCTTTCATTGATCTAGGGTTAGAGTCAAAAGAAACTATGGCCCACAGGCCAAATCTGGCCTGCTATGGAAAAAGAAATAATGTAGACAAGAAGAAAATGTGAAGCCATTTAGAGTTGCTTTTACAAATGTTTTCAAGCTTCCTCTTCATAACTGAGCTTTACTTAGGCCAGTGTTAAAATGAGTCCACATTTCCTGAACACATGTCTATCAGCTGATATCTAGGGTTTGGGAGATTGTCCAGACCTGGTGGGGTGGCAGGGGGATGACCCCAAAAGTGAAATCCACATGTGGATTTTGTTTGTTTGAGTCAAAATGTCAATAGTGATCTTTTCTTTCCTGCCTATTGCAGTAACTTAAATTTTGTAGTGCTAATAAATTCTTCCTGTCTTCCTTTCCAATATTTGCTATGTCATTCCAGGCATCCGTGTGATTTATTAACCCAGAGACCAGGTCTCAGCAACTTGCTTGAACAGAGACCTGCTGTCTCTTTAGTTACTAAATAACTGGAACACATTCTGAAGAAGAGCTTTACTGAGTAGGGGAGTAGAAAAAGTAGGCCATCACTGTCTAGCTCGGTGGTTCCTAACCTTTTTTTTTTGGCATGAACCCCTTTGAAAATGTGATGAATGCCAAGGATTCTCTCTTCAGAAACGTGCTCATTTAAATATATGACACTTTCATACACTTTCAGAAAGTCCAACCATGTATTGTGAGTTAAAAACCTCTGCACTAGCCTTTGCCCAGTTGTTAAAATAATTCCTGTTGCATGGCTGTCATGGTCAAGGTAACTTGAAATGGAAGACATGAAAACGACTCTTTCAAAAAAGGCTGTTATTAGTATACTTGTGGTTCACAGCTACTGTTATAAGCATTTTTCTGATTAGCCTTCACAGGCATTTTTTATTATGAAAAAGAGTTACCTGGCACTCATTTTGACATTACTATTCTCACCAAAAACAAGTCGTCTAGTTTCTCCAAATCCTTGACTTGTCAACTTTCAGATTCTTAAAAATGTCTGTTCAGCACTCACCCTCCACAGGTTCATTATTAATATACAAAATATATTACATAAAAGCTCACTCATGCTTACCTGCCCCTATCTCTCTCTCTTCTTCATCTCTCGCTCTATCTCTATATATTCCTCTTAGCCAGTGACCTTGACAAAAATAGGAAACTCTTGTTAGCACTGATTGTTAAGTACAGTGATGGAGCCAGAGAGGGAGGTGGTGTCCAGATATCTTCATAAGGACCCTTGGGACTCATGGGCCTTTTGCAGTATTAGCCATCCTGGAGATCTAACATCATATATTAAAGGCAAAGCTCCTTAACCTCTGCAAACATGAATATATGTCACATCTGTGCCGTGCAGTTGTGATGGTAGGAATATGTGGTATTCCTATCCATGAATAAATGTTTCTTGCCTGTCTCTTTGCTTCTTTTCTCAGCAGTTTGGGGTATGGCAGAGTATGAGGGCTAATGGAATTCTAAATCTGGATGGATCTATTAATGATCATTTCTAATTCAATTCAGCAAACATTTATTGAGCGTCTACTATGTGCTAAGCACTGGGATACTGGGGAAGAGAAAAGAATAAAACAGATTCTCCTGTCTTATAGAAAATTAGTTTTGTTTCTGGCTGGGTCTTTTTACCATCTTTATTAATTTACCTTACCCGTTTTCTAATTTAATGCATTTTTCTATTATTTCTACATTCTCCCTGTTAGAAAATAAGTATAAATGTCCTCTTTTCTAACACAGCAGGAAATTCCCTACCAAACGGTTATTACCTCTAGCTAAGTTGAGACAAGATTTCCAGCCTCCATGGCACAAATGTTTCTGTTCTTATTTCTGCATTGGCTTAGCAGGCCCCATTTAATAGGGAGTAACATGTTTCTTTTCCCTGCAATTCTGAGGCAAGATTTCTATCATTGATATCATTGGTGATGTGGAATTGCAGATAGCATTAGCCATGATGTGTTGACCATTGACTCAAGATTTTACTCCTTAGTTATTGACTTCTGACTAATGAATTGAATGTACTCTGCAAAAAGCCAGTTGTCCATCTTTGAGTGGGTTAGTTTTTAACTCCTAGTTGGTGATTATATTAGTTTTCTATAGCTGCTGTAACAAATTACCAAAAACTTAGTGGTTTAAAACAACATAAATTTATTATCTTACAATTCTAGAGGTCAAGAATCTGAAATAGGCCTCACTGGGCTAAAATCAAGGTGTGAGCAGGGCTGAATTCCTTTCTGGAGGCTGTAAGGGAGACTCCATTTTCTTGTCTTCCAGCTTCTAGATTCTGCCCACATTTCTTGGTTCATGGACCCCCCTACATTCTTAAAGTTAGCAATGGTAGATTGATTCCTTACATTGCATCACTTCAATCTTGCTTCCATCGTCACATCTCCTTCTCTGACTCTCACTCTTCTGCCTCCCTCTTCCACTTTTAAAGACCTCGGTAATTACATTGGGTCTACTTGGATGGATAGTACAGGATTATCTCCCTATCTCAAGGTCAGTTGATTTGCAAACTTAATTCCATCTGCAACCTTAATTCCCCTTGTGCCGTATAACCTAACATATTCACAGATTATAGTAGTGACCCTACTTTGGAGGGTCATTACTCTGGCTACCACTTGATTTTTTTTCTTTCCATTTTGAAATAATTATAGATTCACAGGAACTTGCAAAGACAGAGAGGTCCTATGTACTTTTTACCCAGTTCCCCCAAAAGTTATATCTTACATAACTGTAGTATAAGACCAAAACCATGAACTTGATATTAGAACAATGGGTTTGTTTAGTTCTATGTCATTTTATCACATGTGTAGATTTGTGCACCACTACCACAATCAAGATAAAGTACTATTCCATCACCAGAAAAGATCTGTCTTGTGCTATCTCTTTATTGTTTTTTATAGTCATACTCACCCCCCTCACCACCACTATTCCTAACCCCTGGCAATCACTAATCTTTTTAAACTATAAATCTATAGTTTTGTCACTTCAAAAATGTTAATATAAATGGAGTCATAGAGTATGTGACCTTTTCAGGTTCGCTTTTTTCACTCAGCATAATGCCCTTGAGATCTATCCAAGTTGTCTTCTGTATAAACAGTACATGCCTTTATAATGTTGAACAGTATTCCATGGTATGCATGTATCACAGTTTGTTTAACCATTTACCTGTTAGGGACATTTTGGTTGTCTCCAGTTTTTGACTATTACAAAGAAAGCTGTGCAGGTTAGTGTACAGTTTTTTGTGTGAACATGTTTTCATTTCTCTGGGGAAAATGCCCAAGGGTGTGATAACTGGGTCATATGGTAAGTATATGTTTAGCTTTTTAAGAAACTGCATAACTGTTTTCCAGAGTTCCTGTACATAACTTATCACAGTCTACTAGTATCAACATTTTACCTGTTTAAATAAACCTTACCTCTCTTTAAGTCCTTTTATCCTCCCTCATTTATAATATTATAGTCCTAGATATTTCCTCTACATATATTTAGAACTATATCAGACAGTGTTATAACTTTTGCTTCAACTGTCAAACATAATTGAGAGAACTCAACAGGAGAAGCAAAGTCAATTGTATTTACTCTTACTTTTACTCTCTGTTGTTCTTCCTTCCTTCATGAGGTTTCAAGATTCCTTCTTCTGTATTTTTCTTTCTGTTTAGAGAACTTCCTTTAGTCATTCTTTTATAAATTTATTTATTTATTTGTTTGTTTGTTTATTTATTTATTTATGGCTGTGTTGGGTCTTCGTTGCTGCGCATGGGCCCTCCCTAGTTGAGGCGAGCAGGGGCCACTCTTCATTGCGGTTCATGGGCCTCTCACTGCGGTGGCCTCTCTGCTGCGGAGCACGGGCTCTAGATGCACAGGCTTCAACAGCTGTGGCACGTGGGCTCAGCAGCTGTGGCTTGCAGGCTCCAGAGCGCAGGCTCAGCAGTTGTGGCACACGGGCCTAGCCGCTCCACGGCATGTGGGATCCTCCCTGACGAGGTCTCGAACCCATGTCCCCTGCATTGGCAGGCGGGCTCCCAACTGCTGCATAACCAGGAAAGCCCTAGTCGTTCTTTTAGTGCAGGTTTGTTAGCAGTGCATTCTCTTGGTTTTTCTTCATCTGAGAATTTCTTGATTTTTCCCTGCATTCCTGAAGGATATTTTCACTGCATATAGGATTCTGACTTGACAGTTCTTTTCTTTCAACTCTTGAAAAAGGTTGTGCCACTCCCTTCTGGTCTCCATGGGTTCTGAAATCTGCTGTCATTTGAATTGTTTTTTCCACTGTTAGTAAGACATAATTTCTCACTGCTTTCAAGTTCTTTTAAAAAAAGTGTCTGTAGTTTTCAAAAGTTTGACTCTGATGTGCCTTGGCATAGATTTCTTTGGTTCATCCAGTTTGGAATACTCTTAGCTTTCTGAATCTGTAGGTTTATGTCTTTTGCTAAGTTTGGGAAGTTTTCAGCCATTATTTCTTTGAATACTTTTTCTGTCCTACCTTCTTTATCCTATTGTTCCAGGCCTCTTATAATGACAGGAAAGTTAGATATTTCTTTATAGTCCCACAGAGACCCTGAGACCCTGTTCGTTTTTTTTTTTTTTCAATCTAATTTTCTTTGTTGTTCAGATTGGATAATTTCTATCATTTTATCTTCAAGTTAGCTGATTCTTCCCTCAGTCCTCTTCATTCTATTGTAGAGCACATATATTGAGATTTCTAAAAGAATTTTAGTTATTGTCTTTTCATTTCTAAAATTTCCACTTGGTCCTTCCATGTATCTTGTATTTCTTTGCTGAGACTTTCTATTTTTCATTTGTTTTAAGAGTGTTTGTAATTGATTATTGAAGCATTTTTATCATGGCTGCTTTAAAATCTTTGCCAGATAATTCTAACATCTCTGTCATCTTGGCTTTGACAGCTGTTTGCTTGCCTTTTTCATTTAGCTTCAAATATTTCTGGCTCTTGGTATGATGAGTGATTTTTAACAGAAACCTGGACATTTTTGTAGTACATTATGAGACTCTGGATCTTATTTAAACCTTCTGTTTTAGCTAGCTTTTCTGATACTGCTTCAGCAGGGGAAGGGAGTGTGCTGCCTTTGTTACTGCCAGCTGGAAGTGGAAGTTCAGGTTCCCCACTCAGCCTCTGTTGACACTTGGAGGGCAGGGCTTCTCATTACTTCTGGGTGGGGGTTGGAATTCAGTCACATTTCAAGTGCTTAATACCCATATGTGGTTAGTGGCTACCATATTGGACAACACATACATAGAACACTGTCATAGGAAGACAAGGGGTGGGGAAGGGAGCTTGGTCCTATAAGAATTGAGGTTTGGGGTTAGATACTGTGGCACAGGTAGAATACGACAAAGACCTAGTTATTGGATTTGAGGTCTATGGCTGGGGTTTGTTTCCAAAGCCTGAGGTGCTATGAATACTACAGAGATATGGGTACAGGGAACTTAACTGGACATTATCGACCCAGTAGAGTTGATAGAAACTATAGCATAGTATTAACCAAGTTTCTTCCTCTCAATCTTTGTAAGAGAGGTGGGGTGACATGTTGCAGATTCCTATACCATTCCATTTGGTTAAAGGGAAATTCTCCCCTATTGGGGAGAAGTTTGTTTATTCATAGCAACAAACTCCACCTCCATGACTGAAGTAACCATTGATTGAGGAAATATTAACAGAAGAGAGTAGGTTATGAAAAGGGTATTCATTTGATTTGTAGAATCTAGGGTTTATTTGGCATGTTGGTGGCCCCTGTGTTCTGATACTTGAGGCTTCCAGCATGCTCAGCCAGTTGGGAGCATTTGTGAAAGAGCTCTGTCCTTCACAGAGCTCCGTGTTGACTTGGCACTTTTTTTGTCCAAGGCCTAGAGAGTCAGTAGACCCTGTTACACAGCTTCTTTGTGCACTGGCATAACTGTTGCCTTCTCAAATCTCTCTTTGCTTAGACTTGTAGCAGTGTCCTTAATGTAGAGTCAGTGTTCACAATTTCCCCTAGGGGTAGTTCAGTAACATTTTCCCTTATTGGATCTCTATATTTGGAAATACATCTTTTGAGTGTTTGCTTTTATGGACTGCCTATGTACTTTATCTCTCAGCAAGGGAAGGGGTGTACCCATTGTCTATTGAATATATGTTATATGTATGGTATATAAGTCACATTGCCTTTTCCCATAGCAAATCCTACATGTCAAGGTGCTGTGGCCTTGACATGTTAAGATGTTTCATAAATGACACAGTCAAACCACTTGGCTAAATAAGTGAAAGAAAGGGAATTGTGCAGTGCTACAGTGAGTTTTTCAGATTTATGTGGTTTGACCCAAAGCTAAACAAAAATGCATACTCATCTGAGGGAGAAACAGTTTGGAAGTTAGGCTGTAAAGAGAGAGATAGGCATACTTTATAACCCAAGGTCAAGGTATAGGTTGTAAATCCAGGACCATGGCTCACCTAGATCCTTCCATATGTGTATTTGTGGGGAAGAGGTGAGTATTCCTGGTTTGTTACTCAGAGATATGGAGATAACATAGTGGGAGCAACCAAAATCCTGATTTGTTATTTTGTCTCTCAAGAAAGCTGCAAATACACCACTTAATTTTGAAGACAATGATCACTAGTTAAGCAGAGGGGCCAAAGGACCAGGATACTGTTATACAGATCTGGAAAGAGAACCTGGAATCAGCCTTCCTTGCCATTGATCTCACCCTTTTCCTATAAGCCACTGTTTTTGCCCTATTTCAACAATGCTTTGGTAGCTACATGTACATATATTTAGCACCTGAATAAACGGAAAGACCCATTTGTTTAGATAAGGTGGTAATGTCATGATATTTCTGACCCCAATGACTCATGATTCATCAAGGACAAGTCACTTCTAGCCAACCACTGAGAGATGCTGGAAAGCAGGTAGGTGGACTAATCTCTCCTTTTTGATTCTCACCTCTACCATTCTACCCTCAGGTATGACTTTGATATCTTCCAGCACTGAGCACCATTGGTTAATGGAGGCCTAAAATGGATGCAGCTAATGCCCGGAATGGGGTTCCTTTATTTTCTGAAAATTCAGTTTATTAGCAGAGGCCTTTTGTTTGTTGGAAGATGTTTAATCACAGTTTTGATTTCATTACTTGTGATTAGTCTGGCCATATTTTCTATTTCTTCCTGGTTCAGTCTTAGAAGGTTGTACCTTTCTAAGAATTTGTCCATTTCTTTCAGGTTGTCCATTTTATTGGCATATCGTTGCTTGTAGTAGTCTCTTAGGATGCTTTGTATTTCTGTGGTGTCAGTTGTACTTCTTCTTTTTCATTTCTAATTTTATTGATTTGAGTCCTGTCCCTTTTTTTCTTGATGAGTCTGGCTAAAGGTTTATCAATTTTATCTTCTCAAAGAATCAGCTTTCAGTTTTATAGATCTTTACTATTTTTTTTTCATTTCTATTTCATTGATTTCTGCTCTGATCTTTATGATTTCTTTCCTTCTACTAATTTTGGGTTTTGTTTGTTCTTTCTCTAGTTGCTTCAGGTGTAAGTTTAGGTTGTTTATTTGAGATGTTTCTTGTTTCTTGAGGTAGGATTGTATTGCTATAAACTTCCCTCTTAGAACTGCTTTTGCTGCATCCCATAGGTTTTAGGTCATCATGTTTTCATTGTTATTTGTTTCTAGGTATTTTTTAATTTCCTCTTTGATTTCTTCAGTGATCTCTTGGTTATTTAGTAGCATATTGTTTAGCCTCCATGTGTTTGTGTTTTTTACAGTTTTTTTTCCTGTAATTGATTTCGAATCTCATAGCACTGTGGTCAGAAAAGATGCTTGATATGATTTCAATTTTCTTAAATTTACCGCAGCTTGATTTGTGACCCAAGATGTGATCTATCCTGGAGAATGTTCCATGTGCACTTGAGAAGAAAGTGTATTCTGCTGCTTTCAGATCGAATGTCCTATAAATATCAATTAAGTCTGTCTGGTCTAATATGTCATTTAAGGCTTGTGTCTACAAATTCAATGCAATCCCTATCAAATTACCAATGGCATTTTTCACAGAACTAGAACAAAAAATTTTACAATTTGCATGGAAACAAAAAAGACCTTGAATAGCAAAAGCAATCTAGAGAAAAAAAACAGAGCTGGAGGAAACAGGCTCACTGACTTCAGACTATACTACAGGGCTACAGTAATCAAGACAGTATGGTACTGGCACAAAAACAGAAATATAGGTCAATGGAACAGGATAGAAAGCCCAGAGATAAACCCATGCACATATGGTCACCTAATCTATGACAGAGGAGACCAGAATATACAGTGGAGCAAAGACAGCCTCTTCAACAAGTGGTGCTGGGCAAACTGGACAGCTACATGTAAAAAAATGAAATTAGAACACTCCCTAACACCATACACAAAAATAAACTCAAAATGGATTATTTAAATCCATTATCTAAAATCCAAAATCTAAATATAAGGCCAGACACTATAAAACTCTTAGAGGAAAACATAGGTAGAATACTCTTTGACATAAATCGCAGCAAGATCTTTTTTAACCCACCTCCTAGAGTAATGAGAATAAAAACAAAAATAAACAAATGGGACCTAATGAAACTTAAAAGCTTTTGCACAGCAAAGGAAACCATAAACAAGACAAAAAGACAACCCTCAGAATGGGAGAAAATATTTGCAAACGAAGCAACTGACAAAGGACTAATCTCCAAAATATACAAGCAGCTCATGCAGCTCAATGTCAAAAAAACAAAAAAACCAATCCAAAAATGGTCAGAAGACCTAAATAGACATTTCTCCAAGCCAACAAACACATGAAAAAAATGCTCAACATCACTAATTATTAGAGAAATGAAAATCACCACTACAGTGAGATATCACCTGACACTGGTCAGAATGGCCATCAACACAAAATCTGCAAACAGTAAATGCTGGGGAGGGTGTGGAGAAAAGGGAACCCTCTTGCACTGTTGGTGGGAATGTAAAATGGTATGGTCACTATGGAGAACAGTATGGAGTTTCCTTAAAAAAACTGAAAATAGAACTACCATGTGACCCAGCAATCCCACTACTGGGCATATACACTGAGAAAACCATAATTCAAAAAGACACATGCACCCCAGAGTTCATAGCAGCACTATTTACAATAGCCAGGACATGGAAACAACGTAAATGTCCATCAACAGAGGAATGGAAAAAGAAGATGTGGCACATATATACAATGGAATACTACTCAGCCATAAAAAGGAACGAAATTGGGTCATTTGTGGAGACATGGATGGACCTAGAGACTGTCATACAGAGTGAAGTAAGTCAGAAAGAGAAAAACAAATATCGTATATTAATACATATATGTGGAATCTGAAAAAATTGGTATAGATGATCTTATTTACAAAGCAGAAATAGAGACACAGACTTAGAGAAGAAATGTATGGATACCAAGGGGGAAAGCGGAGGGTGTGATGAATTGGGAGATTGGGATTGACATATATACACTACTATGCATAAAATAGATAACTAATGAGAACGTACTGTTTAGCACAGGGAATTCTACTTAGTACTCTGTGGTGACCTAAATGGGAAGGAAATCCAAAAAAGAGGGGATATATGTATATATATAGCTGATTCACTTTGCTGCACAGTAGAAATTAACACAACATTGTAAAGCAACTATACTCCAATAATAATCTAAAAAAAAGAAGAATCCAGAGGCCTGCCTCAGACAGCTGGGGCACATATTAGGCAAGAACACCCTCAAATTACTCTTTTAAATGAAAAGCCATTTGGGCATAATATGCACTGAAAGGAAACGTGTGATCCTAGGTATGCTCTTTATTTTGCCCTCTGTCCTTTTGGTCTTCCTCAGCCTTTCTCTGGTCTGCATTGCTCTGACTCCACTCCCAAGATTCCTCTAGAAGGCCCTTAGTAATGAGCTTCTCCCTTCTCCATGTGTTTTACTTATGGCACTGAAATCCTGGGTGTCACACAACGTAAGGCAGCATTGGCTACAGTGAGCTCAGAGGAGGATGCTGGGGCTACCAGCTGTTTCTAGACCCTCAGATAGAAGGAGTGCTTAGGCAGCTGGGATAGCCTGAGGTGGGAGAGGCAGCAGTGGATGATAGGGCAGAGAGCTGCTGTCTGAGCTTGTTGCTGAGATGGCCAGCTGAGAGAGACAGCTGTGTGTTCAGTGGTCCTGAGGAAGTAAAAACTAAGATTGGTATGTCTTCTTTAGGAGACAGTTATGTTAAGGGACCATAGGCACTAAAGCTGCCAAAAATAACACCTTATATTAATTCTATACACCCTCTCTTCTAGAGGATTGAAAGGGCTCCTATGTTTTATTTCATTTGACCTCACAAACAACCTCATGGACTTAGGAAAGGTAAATATTGAAGACCACATAGGACAAATTGCTTCTCCTCCCTGGGCCTCAGAGTTTTCAAACTGGAAATGAGGGCTTGGTCTAGGGCTAATCTCTAAGGTCTTTTCCCGCAGCGACAGTTTCCACGATGGTAACTTTTTCCAGATGGGGAAGTTGAGTCTCAGATACTTTAAAGTGAATTTCCCAAAGCCACACTGTAAATCAGGGACAGAGTGATAACTACAGGCCAAGCCCTGATTCCTTCCCTTAGATTGCCCTATCAGTGGTCTCTTTGAATAGTGAGGTAAGGGGGACTTTCACTTCCGAACACATGAAGCCTGTGCTCATCCATTCCATTTAACACTCTCCCTCGCCTTCACAGCCCACCCCCTCTCACTTATCAGCAGAGCCTTTAACCTTCCACTTGATGTTGCCTGGGATCCATATCTCCTTTGACTATAGCTGCTTTCCTGGCATATTGTGTGGCTGGATGCAAGTTCATTGCTACCCTTAGAGAGCTAAGTGTGGAGCCAGCACTTTAGTTACATCAGCCAAGGGAGGCTATGGCTCCTGGGTGTGGCAGAGGGTCAGGGTAGGAAGAGCCATTCAAAAATATATTGTGAGGTGCCCACAAAAAGCAAGGAGGGCTGCCGGAAAAGGGCTGACAGAAGGGGCCATGGGGGAAATCAAGAGACAGTGAGTTGATAAAAGCAAATGGATTCAATTATCAATCAGAATGCAGCAGAGAGCCGAGATGACTGAGATTTCTTCAGAGTTGGAGGATAAAGTGGCATTTCTGACTGTGACGGGGATTTAGCTTGGGGAAGGGCAGTAGGGGAAAAATGAAAAGCTTTTATCTTCAGCAGGTTCAGCTTTTGTAGTAAGACATTTAGTTTAAGAAATGTTGTGTGCTGAGTACTGTGAGGGAATAAATTCAGAGAGCCATATTCCCCATATGATTCCTGGAAACCAGTAGGAGCTTGGCTCAAGAAGGGATGGCAGAAGGTGATTTGTGGTGTTGTAACAGCCGCCTTGGAAGCCAAGATGGAAAATTTGTCCCTGAAAGGCTAGGTAGTTGGAGGAGACTCACTGGAAGTTTCTGTCCGGAGAAAATCAATGAAACAGAGTAGGGTTTTAAATACATATGGTGGGGGATGGGGGATAGAACACCCAAAAGCACCCATCTTGCAATGGGTCCGTTCATTAAATCTTTGGCTTATAGAGTTTGTTAGTTTTGGGCCAAAAGTTCCTGAGGCTCCCAGGGCCTCTCTGTATCTCATCCCGGTGACCCCCTCTTTCATCTTTCTTTGTCCTGTTACTTTTTTCTCTTTTCCATTTTCCTAGTTTTGAGATTAAATTCACTTACCATTTATCAAAGTAATCCATGAACATTTCACAGATTGTGAAAAATATGGAAAAGAAATAATCAACCTTTTGCTTTTAAAAATGACTTACATTTTATTTTGAGTGATTAGAAAAATACTGAAGAACATTTAGAATCAGTATTATAACAAACACACCTGGATCTTTACTCAGAATTGACAAACTTAACATTTTTTTTATTGTGGTAAGAACATTTAACATATCTACCACTTAACAAATTTTTAAGTTTACAGTACAGTATTGTTAACTATAGGCACTATGTTGTACAGCAGATCTCTAGAGGTTATTCATGTTGCATAACAACTGTTACAATTTTTAACATAAAGTTTGCTTTAGATTTTTTCCCAGTGGGAGAAATAATACACTAGAGACAAGTTAAATTCTGTCCCCTATTCCTCTCCAGTCATTCACAGAGGCAAAGATGAATTTGGTATGTATTCTTCCATATAATTTATATATCCATAAGCAATATATAGAATTGTCCTGTGTGTTTTTCTTAATTTACATAAATAATATCCTAATGTATGTGTCATTCTGTAGCTAGTTTTCTTTTCCTTCATTCAACATCTTGTTTAGGGATGTATTCCATTTTCCTTTTTACATTTCCTTTTCCCACTCTAACTGTACTGTAGAGCAGTGGTCCCCAACCTTTTTGGCACCAGGGACCAGTTTCGAGGAAGACAGTTTTTCCACAGATGGGAGGAGGGGGGATGGTTCAGGTGGTAAAGCAAGGAGCGATAGGGAGTGGCAAATGAAGCTTCGCTCCCTCACCGGCTGCTCACGTTCTGCTGTGCAGTCGGTTTCCTAACAGACCACGGCCTGGTACCGGTACCGGTCTGCGGCCCAAGGGTTGGGGACCCCTGCTGTAGAGCCAATTACATGTACCTTACTTTTTCATGATAATTTTCATGATAAAATAATATCTAATCACATTATAAGAAAATTGGAGAATCCAACCAATTGATAGCTCTTAGGACCAGAGAGCAATTTGCAAAGGCTTTAGGCAGCTCAGCCAGCCCAGTGATTTTGGCTATAAAACACTGAAGAGCAAAATTGGAAGGGTCTCTAGGGACACCACCTTGTCAGTCTCCTACCCCATTTTATGAAGGAGTAACAGAGGCCCAGAGAAGGAAAATTAGTTACAAGGGCACACGTCCATTTAATATTGTACTTGAGACCCCTGGCTCCCTATCCTGTACATGAAAACTTTCCATGGCAAAAAAAGAGAGAAAAAAGAAACTTAAAACTGAAATTGTTTGTTATAAAGAGAATCCATTTTAATAAAGTGTGGTAAATACAGAAGAGTATTAAAATGAAATCAAGGACTGCCCAATTTAATATTTTTATTTTCTAAACTTTTTTTCCTGTATGTTTTTAATGTTTCTATGGTTGCACCTTCCCTTGCTTTTTTCCCCACTTAACATTCTAATGTCATAATGTACAGTTTTCAAAAGACAGATTTGTACATTGAAATCTTGCCAATGAACAATTTTTAAGGCACACTTTTGCTATGTAGCCATTAAAATAGCATAGGCAGGGACTTATGTAGAGAAAGAAACAAGGACCATGCTATATCCCCCAGCAAGTTTGTTCCTGTCCTTTGACCAGATCTTGTTCTTCTAAACAACAACAACAACAAAACCTCGACTGACATTTTCAGGGTTCCTGCTCCTGAATTATTCATACATAACAGTTAGATTATGGTCTGAAATGGCTTGGGGTATGACCAGGTGATACCCTGACACACCCCTCCACCTCCAAACCAAGGATAAGAGGTGCCTCTGAGGCCCATGGGGAGCCAATTCTGGGGCTTCCAAGCTCGGAGAAGCCACCCCAAGGAAGAGACAATGGTTTGTTTTCTTGTTCTGTGGGGTGAGATCAGGTTCTCAATTTTTCAAAGCTGGAGCACAAACAGGATAACAGTGTTTAAAACTTCCTCAGTATTTATGTGAGAGGGGCATCCATCCCTGACAAAGCCACACCACTTCTACACACACACATACATAGTTAGAACTGTTGAGTACAATTTTGGTTACGCTCATTGTCATATATGCAAAACTACATTCAACTATCTAAACCTGCTGGGAGAGAGGTGATGGTTTATCATTCTAGACAGTTCAATGTGTTTGAAACAATGAAGCACCAAGAGATTAAGCTACTCACTCAAGGTTACATAGCAAGAAAAGCAGGATGCTGAGATTAAAAAATAAAATAAAGTGAAATGAAAGCATCGTTATTCCTGGTCTTGGGTCTTGGAAAGCCAGACCTTAGCCCACTGAAGCTCACCACGCTTCTGCTTTAATCAGCTTAATTCATTGCTAACTTGCCCTTGATGCCTTTGATTCTCTTTAGATGGGCCAAATGTCAAATCACAGTAGTTGCTCAGAAGCACCTGACAGTTTCAATTTTTCAGTTCCAGGCTCTGTTCTTTCACTCAGGGCTGGAAAGCCAGGACTCACGATAGTGGCTAACTGCATTTCTGCCTCAAGCTCTCTCAGGGCTGGTATATGTGTGTGTGCGTGTGTGTGTGTGTGTGTGTGTTGACGAGTGAGTGTATGCCTGCAAATTAGTGAGGACTGCAAGATTGGAAATGTTCAAGATTTTAAATTGAAATAATTAAACAAATTCCTCTAAAAAGAACACTCTCCCCAGCCAAAAGATTTTATTTTTAAAGATACTTATTTCTGCAGTTGATTGAGGTTTAGAAATAGGCAGGATGAGACTCAGCAAACGTGTGTTTTGCTGGGACATAGGGTGCTCTTGTTTCCAGGTCATAGAAGACAGCGTTGGAACAAGTCCCAGCTGTGTTTACCCCCAGATTCAAGTTTCAATTCAAGGGAGCTTCTTTCCACACCCCTTTCCCCTCCCCCCAGCAAAAGCTGCAGAGCTAAAGCTGCCTTTATAACAGGGAGTGGCTTTAGGCACTGAGGAGCATTTCCCCTTCAAACTGGGTAGACAACTTCTCTGTGGGAGTCTGAACCTGCCACACCTATCAAAGGCTTTGGGAAATGTGAAGTGGCACTTGCTGCATCTACAGTGCAATGAACTTGCCTGTATGCTGACCAGGTTGGCTGTGGGAAATCTTGCTTTTTTTTGTCTATCCAAAGGCCTCCACTTAACCAATCAGGTCTCAATGCATGGGTGTAGCAGGTATGGGGGGGAGCTGCAGAAATTTCACAGCTGTCCTCAGACCCTAGGAGGGTGGCAGACCAAGAAGTCCATTATTCATCTGTTTCCAGTGTCTCAGGTAAGTGAAGATTGCAGTCTTTACTGGGAAAGACAAGAGAGACAAGTAGATGTGGGAGCCTGGAAGAGTTGTAAGGGACCTCAGCCACAGATAAGCGAGATTAGTGCTTCCCAATATTTTCATGCCCTCCCAAACCCTTCCTTTACCTTTTTTCATAAGGCCTAATGCTTCAAAGAGGTTTTTTTTCTCCTGAAAAAGCTACATTTATTAAATAATAGCTTCTCTGTGTTCATACACAACACACACGTGTGTGTCAGAATTTCTAATCAGCATGGACAACCAATATTATTGTGCTTGGTTGCTGTAATTCCAGGCAAAAGCATAGAAACTTGGCATTTAGATAACTAGGGCAGCTGTATGGATAGTTAAGTGCTCTGTTTTCTTTAAAGTTCTGAAATATTGAAAATGACTTGAGGATCCCAATGATTACCTTTGTGATGTTAAGATGACCAGGAACCTCAGGTTGGGAACCACTGATTTAATTACCCCACCCCTGCCTGCCATTTTTGAGTTAGCAAGTAAGTCTTTGGCCAAATAGAAAGTTAATCGTTGAGCTGGAATTAAAACTGACCCAATTGGGGGCCAGTTTGTATCCTTATACTTGGCTTCCCTTATGACTCTTCTGGCCTGTAACTTTGACTCATCTGTGATCATAAAATCTGTATTAGGATTCTCCAGAGAGACAGAATCAATAGTCTGTCTGGCCTAAGGACCAGGAGAGCCAATTGTGTAAGTTGCAGTCCTAGGGCTGGAGAAGACTAATGTCCCAACTCAACAGTCAGGCAGAGAGAGACCTTAATATACATTAAAGGCACATAGGGTGGTTTGGAACTGCCTTGGTATTTGAGACAGGCCCTCAGCTTCTGGGAGGGGTATTAAAGGAGCTCTCTCAGTGCATTTATCTGAAGCTCAAAGTCATTCATAGATATGATATACTTAAAGAATACCTACTAAGTATAGGATACTATAGCTGGGACAAGGGAGGTGGTTGGAGTAATAATGGAGTCATAGGTGAGTAAAATACCCCCTGTTTCAGGGAAACTGTTTTATTAGGGAAGAGAGATGTGCACAGGACTATTTCTAAGGCTAGGCGTAAGATAGTCATGCCTCTGGGGGTTGTAAATTGCATTTGTAATACTTTCTTCAGCAGGATTCCCTGGGCCTGAAAGGTGTATAGTGGAACCAGGTAAACCAACAACTGCACTATTCCTAACTGTCTGCTAACAGAAGACAAATGTTGTAAGCTGTGCCTCACTGGTGCTTTGTGAAGCAAATCACAACAAAATTTAGAAGCACTACCACCCTGGCCATCTGTATGCTTACTCATTAAGCCTCACATTGACAACTTGGCCCCAAGTGTTTTTTGCCTCTTAGAAATAACTAGGAAGTCATCTAAATATTGAATAATTTTTATCTGGTACATTAATCATTTTTTCTAGATTACCTTGCCTAGATATATCCATGGACAAGCGACTACCTCCAAAGGCAGTCCATGCCAGATGCTCATTCTTTTTATTTTATTTTATTATTTTTAATTGTGGCAAAATACACATAAAAAAATTGCCATCTTTAACCATTCTTAAGTATACAGTTCTATGGAGTTAAGTACATTCACGTTGTTATGCAACCATCACCACCATCCATCTCTAGACCTCTTTTCATCTTGCAAAACTGAAACTCTGTACTCATTAAACAATAACTCCCCATTTCCACCTTCTCCCCAGACCATGGCAGCCACTATTCTACTTTTGTCTCTATGAATTAGACTATTTAACATTCCTCATATAAGTGGAATCATACAGTATTCACTTGTCCTTTTGTAACTGGCTTATTTCACTTAGCATGAAGTCCTCACGGTTCATCCATGTTGTAGCATGTGTCAGAATTTACTTCCTTTTAAAGGTTGAATAATATTCCATTGTATGTTTATATCACATTTTGTTTATCCATTCATCTGTCAGTGGACATTTGACTTGCTTTCACCTTTTGGCTATTTTGAATAATGCTGCTATGAACAAATATTGCTTTGAGACCCTGCTTTCAATTCTCTTGGGTATATACCCAGAAATGGAATTGCTAGATCATATGGTAATTCTATTTTTAATTTTTTGAGGAACTGCACTACTATTTTCCATAGCAGCTGCATCATTTTACATTCCCACAAACAGTACGTAACAGTTCCAAATTATCTACATCCTTGACAACATTTGTTATTTTCTATTTTTTAACAATAGCCATCCTAATGTTTGTGAGGTGGTTTTAATTGCATTTTTCTAATGATTAGTAATGTTGAGCATCTTTTCATGTGCTTATTGGCTAAATTGTAGGAGTTTTTTATATATTCTACATATTAATCCTTTTTTAGATACATGATTTGCAAATATTTTCTCCCATTCCATGAATTTTCTTTTCATTTTGTTGGTAGTTTCTTTTGATCCACAAAAGTTTTTAATTTTGATATAGTTCAATTTATCTATTTTTTCTTTTCTTGCCTGCTTTTGGCATCATATCCAAGAAATCATTGCGAAATCCAACATTATGAAGCTTTCCCCCTATGTTTTCTTCTAAGTGTTTTATAGTTTTAGCTCTTACATGTAGGTCTATGATCCATTTTGAATTAATTTTTGTATATGGTGTAAGGTGAGGGTGCAACTTCATTCTTTTGCATGTGGATATCCAGTTTTCCCAACACTGTTTGTTGAAAAGACTGCCCTTTCCCCATTGAATGGTCTTGGCACCCTTCTTGAAAATCTTTTGGCCATATAGTGAAAGTTTATTTCTGGGCTCTCTATTCTATTCCTTTGGTCTATTCTGTCCTTATCCCAGTACCAATTTTTTAAAAAACTACTGTAGCTTTGCAGTAAGTTTTGAAATCAGTAAGTGTGATGCCACCAACTTTGTTATTCTTTTCAAGATTGTTTTGGCTATTTGAGATTCCATATGAATTCTAGGATGGATTTTTCTGTTTCTGCAAAAAATGTCATTGGGTTTTTTTAATATAGATTGAATTGAATCTATAGATTGTTTTGGGTGGTTTTGACATCTTAACAATATTAAGTCTTATAATCCATGAACATGAATATCTTTCTGTTTATTAGTGTCTTCTTTAGTTTCCTTCAGCAACATTTTGTACTTTTCAGTGTACAAGTCTTTCACCTCCTTGTTAAGTTTATTCCTAAATGTTTTATTCTTTTTGATGCTAGTGTAAATGGGATAATTTTCTTAATTTCCTTTTTGGCTTGTTCATTGTTAGTGTATAGAAACACAACTGAGTTTTGCATGTTGGTTTTGTATCTTGAAACTTTGCTGAATTCATTTATTAGTTCTAGCAGTTTTTTGTGGAACCTTTAGGGTTTTCTATATATATGATCATGTCATCTGCGTACAAAGATAAATTTATTTCTTCCTTTCCAATTTGGATGCCTTTTATTTCTTTTCAGGAAGCCTATTCTTAAGTTGAGATGAAATATGTTTTCTGGTAGCTTTCCCTGTTTTTTTTTTTTTAATAAACTTCATTTCAGAACAGGTTTAGATCTACAAAATTATTGTGATGATAGTAGAATTCCTATATACCCCACACCCAGTTTCCCCTATTATTAATATCTTCCATTACAATGGCACGTTGGTCACAATTAACAAACCAATGTTAATACATTATTATTAACTAAAGTCTATATTCGTATTTCCTTAGTATCCCCATAATGTCCTTTTTCTGTTCCAGTATCCCATCCAGGATACCACATTACATTTAGTCATCATGTCTCCTTTGCTCCTCTTGACTGTGACAATTTCTCAGACTTTCCCTTGACAGTTTTGAGGATTAGTGGTCAGGTATTCTGTAGAATGTCCCTCAGTTGGGATTTGTCTGATGTTTTTGTAATGATTAGATTGGGATAACGTGTTTTAAGGAGGAAGACCACAGAGATAAAGTATTCACATCATATCATGGGTACATACTATCAACATACTATCAACATGATTTATCACTACTGATGCTGACCATGATCACCTGGCTGAGGAAGTACTTGTCAGGCTTCTCCAGAGTAAAGTTACTTTTTCCTCATTTCCATAATGTACTCTTTAGAAGGAATTACTTTAAGACTGGGGCATTATGCATCACTTCCTTGAGGATGGACTATCTACATAAATTATTTGGAATTTTTGTGCACTGGAGATGTGTCTATTCTCTCTCATTTATTTATTTATTCAGTCATTTATATCAGTATTGGCTCATGGATATTTATTTTAAACTTAGGGTTATAGTCCAATATTACTTTATTTATTTTGTTTCTAAAATTGTTCCAGCTTTGGCCATTGGGTGCTTTTTCAGTTGACTCCTGTGTCCCTTTGACAATACCTCCATCACTGTAGGTTAATTTTTTTCCTTTTGAGCCTGGTTGATTTTTGTTCTGCCTTCTGCCATGAAAAAAACTTAATCTCTCTTGTGATAGGCCTTCAGATTTCTGAAAACAGCCATCATTACCTCCTCTAGTCTGCTCCAGACTAAACATTTCCCACCTGTTCCTTCAGACATTCCTCATGTGGCAGATTTATTGACTCCTTTCTCTCCTAGTTTCTTTCTTCTGGAAACATTCCATTTTGTCAGTTACTTGAACTACCTTCTCCCACTCTTCTTACCCTTCACAACTTTGCATTATAAAATTAGAGAGAGGGCAGTCCCTGGAGGTCCACTGGTTAGGGCTTGGCGCTTTCACTGCCATGGCCCTGGGTTTAATCCCTGGTCAGGGAACTAAAATCCCACAAGCCGCGCAGAGTGGCCAAAAAAAAAAAAAAAAAAAAAAAGAAAGATTTGTATAATAAAAAAAATTTGAGAGAAATCAAAAGTAGTTCCACTTCTGGAATCTATTTGTGATAGTACCTAGTACACAGACTTTATCACTGAATGAATACATGACCCTGTATCAGAATGAAGACCCTAGGGGGAAATATAATGCTTCTGCTTTGTGCAGAGCTTAATGTTTTTCAAAGCCATTTAGAAACTTGTTTCTTTGACCCTTCTAATCCCTTTGTGAAGCAGGTAGGGCATGTAGCGATATGCCCAGAAAAAGTCTCAGAGAGGGTGCCTTGTCCAAAGTTGCCGTATGAGTTAGACCCCGTTCTCTTGACTCTTGCTCCAGTAACCTTTACATTTTGTTTAAACTTTGACTGTGTAGGCTAACATTTGTTTGTCAGACCTTCATCCTTAATCAGAATTGTCTACACATTTGCATATGGGCTGAACTTAACCTCCTGATATAAAATGAAATATGAAAGCTAAGTCTGAAATGCAAACGTTTATGAAAAGTTTTAAAAATAAAAATTGTTTTTGTATGCTAGTAGGTATCAATTGGGTGGTCAAGCCAGAACCTGGAAAGCATATGGTTAGCTTTGGGAATAGAAGTGTGAACAGAACAAAAATGAGTGTTTTCTAATTGTCCTTGCTTGCTGAGGATATTAGGCAGCTAGCTTTGTCTCTTTTTCAGCACCTATCAAATTCTAATGGAAAGGTGCTGAGGTGCAGCTAATCCTGAACAGTGTATAATCCCCAAATAATTTATACAGCAATATTTTGTCACACATGCACACCCTAGTGCCCAGTCCCTGTTCTTCTATTTCGGAGGTTTCAGAGACTGTACTGGGAGACTTGGCTAAAGGCACCAATTTTTATTCCTGGGATGTCTCTGTTCATTCACAATCAAGGCAAGAAGATAGTAAGTCTTGTCATGTGGGCTAGAACTGAGATGTGGTGAAAAAAGAAAGCTAGAAAACTTTTCTCTCTTTCTACCTGACCACTCCCTCAATCTTAAAACCAGTTTGTACAAACCAGAAGTTGTGTTGTATACAGAATATTTCAGATCACAACTCTCCAGAATGAATGGTTGCTATACCCAAAAAGCCTGCTGCCTTCAAGGAGTCATCAGTTGAAAAGAGCGCGCTAGCTGTCTGCGGTGCCACCTACTGGCCAGAGTGGGCTGAAGGAAGTAATGTAACATTTGGAAGGAAGTGGTCTGAGGTTTGGCTGGCAAATGGGAAAGGCTGAGTTTCAGGGCTGAGGGAGGGGGAGTACCCAGAGAAGGAGGAGGGCAGCAAAGGGATTGAGAGCTAGATTTTTCAACTCTGGTGATAAAGGACGGAGGCAGGGAGTACGTGGGTATAGACACAAATCCCTACTCCAAGAGTAGAGCTTGGTGAGGATGATCTCTTAGCTTTAATATTTTATGGATCTCTGAGATGGAGGGATGATAGAGGAACCTGGGAAGCATGACTAAGTAGTTGTTCTGCTATAGGAAAAGGGGAGATGGGGCTGGCTCTTAATTATTTGAAGCTATGAACTTTACTTCTTTGCTACCTGAAAGAGATTCTGAGGTAAATTGAGTGAGGATTATGAATTCTGCTGATATGATTCTTTTTACTTAAGGAAAAACTAAGTCCTTTGGAAACTTGAACTTTTAAATTCTCCTTTACCCCCCAAAGTATTAGTCAATGTAAATGCAATCAATATGCTCCTTCCCTGCATAGGGGTAGCTAAGTTAATGGCAGAGCCAGGTAATGACTCCAGGTCCAAATGGCCCTGACTAACCCTGGTGGTTGGGCAGCTTTGAATAAATGTAGGAGATAAGAATTTCTGCAAAGGGTCTGATGAGCCTCAGTTAAGACTGAGGAAAAGCTTCCACACCATCCATAGATGTTATCTGATTGTGTGTACATGGGTGCTGGATATTTTTTAAATCTTCCAACTTACCTGAACCCAGTCTTGCCATCTCTGTCTTGGGTGCCATATCTCCTCATTCTCTCATCTCTTCTCTCTCCCATGTTTGTTGAATGCACAAGATTGAGTATAATAATGTTGCACATAGAATGAAATGCCTTGTTTAGCTGTGACTTTAAGGCCAGGTGTAAGATAATCTATGTAAGTCTTAGCTCCCTCATTAGATGAACTCTTTAAAAAAACGTGCAGGCGAGAAACAAGAAAACTTTTAGATTATTATTCTTCCATTTGTTCTGCAGCCTGAGGACTCAGAGCTAGGTGGCAAAGATAGATAATAAACTTTAAAAAAAGCCAAGTCCCTTTTCTTCCTTGTGCCTTAGCTTCTTGAATGATAAAATGAGACTTATTCCATTTTCTATTGTCTAAAGTCATCTGCTTTGTGGATTATTCAGACTCTTGTTTCTTCATCCTTCAGCAGTTCAGTGTCACTTCTACCAAAACATATATATATATGGGATTTTTTTTTCTGATTTTACCAGAAGAGCAGTGCCAGGCTTAGGCATGTAGGGGAAAACAGAAAAGTGTGGGGGCAAAAATCAGTCCACTTTCTAATACTTCCTTCATACTTAAATCAGCATCTTTACTTTAAAAAATAACTGTCTAGTTCTTCCTCCTTGCTCACCCCTACTCCCATGCATATATATCCTCTCCCTTTCCCTCTCTACCTCTCCCTCCTCAGCAAATCTGGTGGAGAGACTAGTCTGACGCCTCAAAAATCCTCTAATTCTAAAAAAGAAACTAAACTCTGCCTCTGACATTCCATTCCTCCTATGATTTTAATTAGGTATAAATTCTCCTATGCTTGCTTTGAAACATGCCTCAGGATCTTAGGGAGATGGCAGGCAGATGGGGTATTAATGCAGGGTGATGTTTCTCACTTCACGGTGCCCATGCAACATTTATTGTCATTAAAATAGTGTCATTCAAATGAGGTGGCTGATGTTGGAAAATGAATGCAAAGTTGATCATTGTTCTGTGGATTCGAGCTTTGATGAAGAAGCTGAATTAGAGGCAGCACTTCAACTCTGCTTATGCAATATGTATCAATATCTGTATCACTCAATAGTGAAACCCTGGAGACTCTGACAGGAGGACAAAGCTTCTAAGGTATATTAGGGTGGTGGGAATAAAAATACCTGCCTCTCCTATTTTATCAGGCTGTGGGGAGAATGAGGAATATACTATGTGTACTGTAGCCTGAGTGCCTAGAAAGAAAAATGTGGATGTTTTATTAGCCCTGTGTAAGATCTTCGGTTAATTCCCCAGAGCCCTGTAGAATCCTGGAAGCCTTATAACTAATTTCTCTTTCCCCTTCTCAGGTTTTTGTTTTCCCCTGGTGCCCAAGTTAAAAAAAAAAAATTGATTCCTTTCTATTTTGTGTTTAGCTTTTGTCCCTCTGCATTGAGGCTTTGAATTCAGAAAACCTCTTTGGTATGGCTGTCCACTGATGGTTAGGCTTAAACATTAAACAACCTTACAGAGCTAATTAGGTTTTATGGCCTATGGCCCAGTCAACTAATTTTGCTTCATAGAATTTCTGAGCGAAAAAAATACATATTTAGGACTTGGTAAAACTTCCCTCAAAATAGCTTCTTGTACATGCAAGTATTGCTGACCCTGGGGAAATGTTTTGTGTTAGCCCAGCTTGCAAACATGCAGCTTTCTGTGCCATATTCTTTACGACTTCACTCCAGGTTGAGCTGTGAAAAGGTGAGGGGAACAGGAGCCATTTTGGAGAAGTAGAATAAACTGAATTCAAATGTCTAAAGAACACAACTTGATTAATTCAAAACGGAAGCCATGGACTCCCCAGTCTTATGCTCCACAGCAATAATTTCTCGTTGGCCAGAGGCCTAAAAATCTTTGTCCAAATCTCATACTCTTTCCTGGACAGATTCATCGAGTCAAACCTCCAGTTGCTTGGGGTTTTTTTTCTGCATCATCCCATATTTAAGTTAAGCTTTAAAATGAGAGCTATTAAATAGTAAAACAAACAAACACACAACAATAACAGAACATTATGTCCTGGCCCTCAGAGGTCAATTTAATGCGATTAGCGGCATAAAACTTCACAAAGGCTTTTGCTGGAGGATTACCAGAAACAGCATCATTCAATATGTTACCACGCTTTGCCATTCTTCCACTTTGGCATTATTTATTGATGTAGCAGAAGCACAATACTTGTACCTATTAAACCTTTTAGTTTCCTTTCAGCTTTTCCTTAGTAAAAGTGGAACAGCACCATTATTGTTAAACCCTTCTCAAGGCCAAAAATTCTCCTGAATATTGTTTACATCCCTGGTTACAAAGGCGAGTACTGAGGCGGAGCTGCTCTGCCTGCTTTGATTCATATCAAGGGTAACACTGTGTGTGTGTGTGTGTGTGTGTGTGTGTGTGTTCACGAAGGAGTGGGTAGTGAATGGAACAAGAGTTTTAAGGAAGGAGGAGGAGGGTGCTGGAAGGAAAAAAAAACTTTCAATGAATTGAAACTGCATAATGAAAAGATTCTGAAATTTAATTACAAAAATGGCTGTGTTTTTTCTCTCACCTCCTCCTCTCTCTCCTTTCTTCCTCCCCACCCTGCCCAAAAGCACTGAAGTAAAGTGAGACTGTCAGATTGAAGCCACACACCCACTCTAGGTCTGTTTTGAGAAAGGGAGTTTTTTTTTCTCCCCTTATTTACTTTGTGGCTCTGGCAGAATGGATACTGCAAGATGCAGTTACGGTGTGGAGACTTGCCACTGTTTGGCTTGTTCCCCTCCCCTGTGCTGCTCTCCGGTCTGGCAAGCAGGGTCAAAGCTTAAAAGGCTTGCTGTGGCCAAGTTTCTCACCATCTCTTGTGGTTTCACACTTGGTCACTGAGTATTCATTCAGTCACTGTCCCTCTGCCATATGGCCTGAAAGAGTTGGAGATTTAGTTTCCAAGTTTGGAAATCCTCAGGTGTTGCAATGGAGGGTGGGTTTGTCCTTGTGGCTGCAGGTCCTGTTGAGAAATTTTGGAAAAGGAATAAAATGCCTTTCTAACCAAGTAATCAAGAATATGTTTGTGAACATGTATGTAATTCAAATGATGCATTTTGGGGCACAACTACATTGTTTAATATTGGGGTTTCCCTTTTTAATTTTTGTCTAGGACTCTATTTAGAGTGCCTGTACCTGACTCCCTTAATGTTTTTTTCAGGCTAGTTGTCAATTTCCAACTGCTCTAAAATGTAGCTTCTGTATTTTCTTGGTCTCTCCTGGCTTCTGTTCTTCTACAGTTTGTGTTCTCTCCTCAAAATAAAATTGCACCTAATTAATAAGGGTAGGTGGGTATTCAGTTTTAATACTGTCCATGAAACCCTGTCTCCTACACCCACTCTGTTAGGAATATCTTCCTCACATGCAACACATACCTCTCCTGTAGGTAGTTGAAAGAGACATGTAAGTCTAGGATTAAAGACCTAGGATAGGATCAGAGTCATCAGGCATGCAACCAAGATGGGGACAAGGATCTATGGGACAAGAGCTGGAATGTGTACTGTAGTGAGCTGTGGAGCGGAGGAAGAAACTGAGTACAAGTTTGGTGGAAGGAGAGAGAAATTAAGTCAGGAAGCACCTGCAGCAGGCAGACAGTGAGAAGGAAACTAAAGCAGACTCAGGAGAAGTGTGTCTTTGGTTATGGCTGTTCATTGAACACCGCTTGTTGCTCCCTCTGTTCTTATTAAGTTACCCTTCAGCTATCTCTGAGATGTATACAACGTAGATCTTTCAACTCATTCCTTTAATGAATTTTATCACTTTCATGGTCTTTTTTAGCTCTCTCTTTTTCATGGCCTTTGGGAGCCCAGAACTAGATGTGCTACCTTAGGAAGAATTTGATCAGTGCTCTGGGAAGATGGATTTACCATCCTGGCTTGTATTTTTATACATGCAATCACAGGTACACTCAGCAACCACCTTACTGACTTATTTTCTTTATAGTCCATTCTGATCCTGAAATCCTTTGAGTGTTACATTTCTCAATCTGATCTTAACAGGGAGATAGATAGATAGATAGATAGGGTTCTCAGGTCAAATATGTTTAGGAAATAATGGATTAAACAAAATAAAACAATTTCTTTACTACATGTCTTCCCAGAGTCTTTCTGTTCGTGTATATTGTGACTCTAAGATGCAACTTCTCCCAAACTCATTTGCTGAAAACACCTATTAGCATTTTGAGAAATACTTGTGTTCCAAGGCACACAGTTTGAGAAAGACTATTTTTGAAATTTAGAGGACATGAAGCTTTTAAGTCAAATGATGTTTCCTTTATAATTTTGGTTCCCATGCCCATTTGGTCTTTGCCACTTCTATACCCTAACAAAAGGAAACATTTTACCATCTGATGTTAGTACTTGGCATCCTTCCATCTCACTGTTGTTTTCATTTTCAAAGCCTAACAAGTTGTTTTCCCATCCCATTCCATTCTTTTCTGCCTTTCCACTTTGGCCCTGGGAATTAAAATATCCCATCCTTCCCCTCAGCTTATTTCTTCCTCTCAGTTTTGCAGACCTGGACATTAACAGAAATAATAAAACACCTTATAATTGTATAGTGCTTTCTATTTTCAAGGTACTTTCACATTCATGATCTCATTTGATCCTCTCCACACCTCAGTAGGTAAGCAGAGCATGGATTATTACCCCATCATGACCATACAGCTAACTAAGGATAGAGACAGTAAGGTTTTTTAGATGAATAAATTCCACTACAGTTAACCTACCATCAGTTCTCTAGTCTAATTCCTTTCTTGCTATTTTTGGGAATGGAAAATATATATATTCACATATATATGAATTTGCTTGGCAAATATGAAAATTTGCTGAGACAGCAAATGTGAAAAATTGTTTGGCAGGAAATCACATGTGGAGGGGCCCAACTGGGTCACTTGGTACTTGAACACTATGTGGGAAACTATGTCAGAAGGAAGCCAAGACAATCCTAGATTAGGCCGTCATAGGGAAGACTCATTACTAGGTGGCAGGGATACTTTCCTTTTGTTGAGAGGGACTTCTGGTTATGAAAATCTCTGACCTCCTCCCTGACTCTGTACTAAAAGGATTGACTAGTTAATCTTGCATCTATTTTTTGTAATGTGGCAATTTGTGCACTGGTTGGAGTCATTCTGGGCAAAACCCTTTTGGTCTAAGTCAGTGTCTTCAAGGGGAAAGAGGAAAAATTTTCCCTTTGGGACATTTAGCAATGTCTGAACACATTTTTGACCACAACTAGGTGGAGGGGTTGCTGCTGGCATCTAATGGGTACAGGGCAGGGATGCTTCTAAACTTTCTACAGTTGATGGGAGAGGCTTGCCATTGCTACCACCCCCCAGCCCACGACAAAGAATTATCTGACCCACGATGTTAGTAGTGGCCAGCTCGAGAAACTCTGATCTAGGTGAAGAGCCTGAGTCCCATAGAAGTTGTTTTGATTTGGTCTCTGCTTTTCCTCCCTTACTTGCTCTGTGTATGTGTGTGTGTGTGCATGTGCACTCATCTGTGTACGTGTGTGTATGTTGGGGGTTATCCATGTAAGTAAATATAGGAAAGCCTTTCAGAGCACCTGAATACTATCACTGTACTGTGAAGAAATGAGTGCGAATCATGGTGAACTTAAGGGGACATTCACTCGAGATTTTGGGTTCCTCTGGGATTGTAGGTACAGTGCGCACACCTGAGGACACAGAATCATCTGCCAACACTTGCCTGGACATGTCTCTTTGTCTGTCTGTCTCACTTTTGACTCTAGCGGTTCCCAGACTTCATATGCCTCAATTCCTACTTGTAGAGCAGGCATCAGGGGCTGCTATCAGTTTTAGGATACGAATCTGGCCGGAAAAGCCTAGAAGCTGTCTGAAGAGGTGCTGCTGGGATTTGAGGATGGATTGGGTTCTTTCTCTTAGGTTGAGATGAGAGGAAAAGTGAGAGATGGCACCTGTGATGGTTGCCTAGGCTTTTCTCCAACAGTCTTATGCATAAAAAGATACTGTGATGAACCCAAGCACTGCAGTTGTGAACATGCAGGATCCAAGGAGAGAGCAGCGCACATGGGAGGAAGGGGTGCAGCCATTTGGGGTGCAGAAGGGATGCCTGAGCATCTGGGTATGTGTTTGTTGTTTTGTATGTGGGCTTCAATTCAAAGCCCTTTCATTTGCGTGATAAATAATTTCCTATCTGCTCCTAATTTCCATTGACTAATGGTGATTAACCTTTTCAATTTTGACATTATTGATAATAAATGAAGCTCATTCTTTTAGGCTTTACTATAGTGCTGGTTTTTGAGTAGAAACAAAGACTGAGATAAGAATTCCTTCTGTGCAGCCCTGAAAGGATTACAAACTCTTGTAAAGCCTCTACCTACAGTGCACAAAAGCCTCTACCTAGCCTCTACCTACAGGGGTGGGGCTCTGGGAATGACCAAATATTGTAACCAAGGCCAAGTGTTGGTGAAGTCCTGGAAACCTGGCCCTTTTCAGTTTCCCTCCTTCCCTCTTCTCTTAGACCATCCTCATTATGTCAGATGAAATTCATAGGTGGCACAATGCTGAGTTCTGAGTTCTGCTGGTGAAAGAGGGAGTTTAGTCTGTGGCCTTCCTTGGGAAGTTATGTTTGATTTCCATTCCTTCTCCTTTTCTGTCCCCTCTGAATTTGTGTCGGGTTTCTGCATTGGGAGGGTGTAAGGTAAGGTGATGCGGAAATGAGATAGTCCTCTAATTGTAGTCTGCCTTGCATAAAAACTCCGTCATTTGAAATAGATGCACTTAAGTTCCTAAAGGTCAGGAGTTGTAGTTGAGCCTTCAGCCATTAGCATATACGATACAGTTCAATGGTGAGTACTTATGAATTTATACACGCATGCATAATATTGGAGATATTTTGTTAGTATGATAATTAGAGAATGCACTTGATTATCAATATAAGATCATTTCTTCATTATCCACGACAAAGGAGAAAAGCAGTGGTACAAGTAATCCCAAGTATCAGGTAATTTTAAAAGTCTTTTCTGTTGAGTTTTAAAGTATATTATTATGATTTTTTTTAAATGAGCTTCACCTACATGTGTCAGGAGAATATGGGAAGTCAGAGTGGATTAAAAAGAAAATAAAATATCAAATAATCCACAGGGAAATAACTATGAGTAACAAATAGTTCAATTATGTAGTCTACAGATATTATGACCAGTGTTCAGCAATGGCTCAATATCAGACCACAGTTCTAAATGTCAGTGCGTTCTTGAAACGGGAGTGCTCTTTACTATGTATTCTTTGCATGGCTTTCCTGAAATTTACTTCCCTGGTGTTTTCACATACTAAATATTGCAACGCTGATTTTTAAGTGATAAACAATTGTCTACAATTCTAACATTTTTCCCCTTGATTTTCTCTTTACTTTCTTCTCCCTAGCCTCTTTCCTCCTACTTTTACACCATCATCTAAAAATAATTCCTGATGCACTTATCATAGATATATAATATGTCTAGGTGTAGAGCTCTTTGAGTCTTCCCTACTTGGAATTTGTGAGCTTTTTGGATGTGTCGATTAACGTTTTTCATCAAATTTGGAAAGATTTTGGCCATTATTTCTTCAAATATTCTTTCTGCCCCCTTTGTACTCTCCTCTCTTCTGGGGCTCCCATCATGTGTATGCTGGTGTCCCTCAGGTCTGTAAGGCTCTGTTCATTTTTCTTCATTCTTTTTTCTTTCTTTTTCCTTAGACTTGTTAATCAAAATTAACCTATCTTCAAGTCCATTGATTCTTCTGCCTGCTCAAATGTGCAATTTTGCTCTTCTAGTGAATTTTGCACTTCAGTTTTAGTTTTCAATTCCAGAATTTCTATTTGGTTCATTTCATAATTTCTATGTCTTTATTGATATTCTCCATTTAGTGAGATATTACTTCCTTTAGTTCATGAAAATATTTATAATAGCCAACTTAAAGTCTAGTAAATTCAACATTTGGGCTGCCTCAGGAACAGTTTCTATTGATTGCTTTCCTTTTTATCCTGTGTGTGGGCAATACTTTCTTGGCTTTTGCATATCTGGTAATGTTTTTGGTTGTTGTTGCTGAAACTGGATGTTTTAAATGATACAGTGTGGCATACCTGGAAATCAGATCCTCTCCTACCTCCTCAGGGTTTGTTGTTGTTGCTTGTTTTCTGAACTAATCTGCAGAGTCTCTATTCTTTGTCCTTTCCCCCATTTTTCCCTTTGGTAATCACAAGTTTGTTTTCTATGTCTGTGGGTCTGTTTCTGTTTTGTAAATAGGTTCATTTTTATCCTTTTTTTTAGATTCCACATATAAGCGATATCATATGATATTTGTCTTTCTTTGTCTGTCTTACTTCACTTAGTATGATAATCTCTAGGTCCAACCATGTTGCTGCAAATGGCATTATTTCATTCTTTTTTATGGCTGAGTAATATTCCATTGTGTGTGTGTGTGTGTGTGTGTGTGTGTGTGTGTGTGTGTGTATCCCCCACATCTTCTTTATCCTTTCATCTGTAGATGGACATTTTGGTTGCTTCCAGGTCATGGCTATTGTAAATAGTGCTGCAATGAAAATTGGGGTGCATGTCTCTTTCTGAATTATAGTTCTCTCTGGATATATGCCCAGGTATGGGATTTTGGGATCATATGGTAACTCTATTTTTAGTTTTTTAAACAATGCCTCCTGTCTTTGAGAAGATAAACAAAATTGATAAACCATTAACCAGACTCATCAAAAAAAGAGAGAAGACTCAAATTAATAGAATTAGAAATGAAAAAGGAGAATTAACAACTGACACTGCAGAAATACAAAGGATCATGAGAGATTCCTGCAAGCAACTATATGCCAACAAAATGGACAACCTGGAAGAAATGGACAAATTCTTAGAAAAGCACAACATTCCGAGACTGAACCAGGAAGAAATAGAAAATATGAACAGACCAATCACAAGCACTTGAAATTGAAGCTGTGATTAAAAATTTTCCAACAAACAAAAGCCCAGGACCAGATGGCTTCACAGGTAAATTCTATCAAACATTTAGAGAAGACCTAACACCTATCCCTCTTAAACTCTTCCAAAATATAGCAGAGGGAGGAACACACCCAAACTCATTCTACGAGGCCGCCATCACCCTGATACCAAAACCAGACAAAGATGTCACAGTCACAAAGAAAGACCAATATCACTGATGAACATAGATGCAAAAATCCTCAACAAAATACTAGCAAACAGAATCCAACAGCACATTAAAAGGATCATATACCATGACCAAGTGTGGTTTATCCCAGGAATGTGAGGATTCTTCAAAATACGCAAATCAATCAATGTGATACACCATATTAAAAAATTGAAGGGGAAAAACCATATGATCATCTCAATAGATGCAGAGAAAGCTTTTGACAAAATTCAACACCCATTTATGATAAAAACTCTCCAGAAAGTAGGCATACAGGGAACTTTCCTCAACATAATAAAGGCCATATATGACAAACCCACAGCCAGCATCGTCCTCAATGGTGAAAAACTGAAACCATTTCCACTAAGATCAGGAACAAGACAAGATTGCCCACTCTTACCACTATTATTCAACATAGTTTTGGAAGTGTTAGCCACAGCAATCAGAGAAGAAAAAGAAATAAAAGGAATCCAAATCGGAAAAGAAGAAGTAAAGCTGTCACTGTTTGCAGATGACATGATACTATACATAGAGAATCCTAAAGATGCAACCAGAAAACTACTAGAGCTAATCAATGAATTTGGTAAAGTAGCAGGATACAAAATTAATGCATAGAAATCTCTGGCATTCCTGTACACTAATGATGAAAAATCTGAAAGTGAAATTAAGAAAACACTCCCATTTACCATTGCAACAAAAAGAATGAAATATCTAGGAATAAACCTACCTAAGGAGACAAAAGACCTGTATGCAGAAAATTATAAGACACTGTTGAGAGAAATTAAAGATGATACAAATAGATGGAGAGATATACCATGTTCTTGGAGCGGAAGAATCAACATTGTGAAAATGACTATACTACCCAAAACAATCTACAGATTCAATGCAATCTCTATCAAACTACCACTGGCATTTTGCACAGACCTAGAACAAAAAATTTCACAATTTGTATGGCAACACAAAAGACCCCGAATAGCTAAAGCAATGATGAGAAAGAAAAACAGAGCTGAAGGAATCAGGCTCCCTGACTTCAGACTATACTACAAAGCTACAGTAATCAAGACAGTATGGCACTGGCACAAAAACAGAAATATAGATCAATGGAACAGGATAGAAAGCCCAGAGATAAACCCACGCACATATGGTCACCTTATCTTTGATAAAGGAGGCAAGAATATACAGTGGAGAAAAGACAGCCTCTCTAATAAGTGGTGCTGGGAAAACTGGACAGCTACATGTACAAGAATGAAATTAGAACACTCCCTAACACCATACACAAAAATAAACTCAAAATGGATTAAAGACCTAAATGTAAGGCCAGACACTATCAAACTCTTAGAGGAAAACATAGGCAGGACACTCTATGACATAAATCACAACAAGATCCTTTTTGACCCAGCTCCTAGAGAAATGGAAATAAAAACAAAAATAAACAAATGGGACCTAATGAAACTTAAAAGCTTTGGCACTGCAAAGGAAACCATAAACAAGATGAAAAGACAACCCTCAGAATGGGAGAAAATATTTTCAAATGAATCAACGGACAAAGGATTAATCTCCAAAATTTACAAGCAGCTTATGCAGCTCAATATCAAAAAAACAAACAACCCAATCCAAAAATGGGCAGAAGACCTAAATAGACATTTCTCCAAAGAAGATATACAGATTGCCAACAAACACATGAAAGAATGCTCAACAGCATTAATCATTAGAGAAATGCAAATCAAAACTACAATGAGGTATCATCTCATACCAGTCAGAATGGCCATCATCAAAAAATCTACAAGCAATAAATGCTGGAGAGGGTGTGGAAAAAAGGGAACCCTCTTGCACTGTTGGTGGGAATGTAAACTGATACAGCCACTATGGAGAACAGTATGGAGATTCCTTAAAAAACTAAAAATTGAACTACCATACGGCCCAGCAATCCCACTACTGGGCATATACCCTGAGAAAACCATAATTCAAAAAGAGTCATGTACCAAAATGTTCATTGCAGCTCTATTTACAATAGCCAGGACATGGAAGCAACCTAAGTGTCCATCAATAGGTGAATGGTTAAAGAAGCTGTGGCACATATGTACAATGGAATATTACTCAACCATAAAAAAAACGAAACTGAGTTATTTGTAGTGAGGTGGATGGACCTAGAGTCTGTAATACAGAGTGAAGTAAGTCAGAAAGAGGAAAACAAATACCGTATGCTAACACATATATATGGAATCTAAAAAAAAAAAAAGTTCATGAAGAACCTAGGGGCAAGACGGGAATAAAGACACAGACCTACTAGAGAATGGACTTGAGGATACAGGGAGGGGGAAGCGTAAGCTGGGACAAAGTGAGAGAGTGGCATGGACATATACACTACCAAATGTAAAATAGATAGCTAGTGGGAAGCAGCCGCATAGCACAGGGAGATCAGCTGGGTGCTTTGTGCCCACCTAGAGGGGTGGGATAGGGAGGGTGGGAGGGAGGGAGATGCAAGAGGGAAGAGATATGGGGACATATGTATATGTATAACTGATTCACTTTGTTATAAAGCAGAAACTAACACACCATTGTAAAGCAATTACACTCCAATAAAGATGTTAAAAAAATAAAAATTAAAAAAAGAATGCCTCCTGAATTGCTGCAAGCCTTGGTTAATTTCCAGAATTCCAAAAATCTTAATTTCTGACAGTGTTTGCCAGTGGTCTCATAGGTTGGATGAAAGAGGGGGTTTTCTGAGATCTTTATTCTGTCATTCCTGCTGATTGTCACTCTGAATTCCTAGATATATAATTTGACTTTTCTGTTTTTGGTGGAGAATTGGGATAGTCCTTTTAGTGGGACCATTTTTAAATTTTTCATTTAGAAATAATTTCAGGTTTATAGAAATTTTCCATAAAGTAATACAAAGAATATCTGTATACCCTTTACCCAGATTCACCTATTGTTAGTATTTTGCCTCACTTGACTTATCACTTTTTCTTGTGTGTGTGTGTATGTGTGTAAGTGTGTGTGTGTGTGTGTGTGTGTGTGTGTATAATCTTTCCATTTCAGAATACCTTGCATATATCATGGCTCCTTACCCTAACTACTTTAGTGTATGTTTCCAAAGAATAAGAAAATTATCTTAAATAATCACAGTACAGTTATCATATCCAGTAAATTTAACATTGAGATGACACTTTATCTTCTGTATTCCTATTTTGTCAATTGACCCAATAGTATCCGTTACTTTTTTTTCCAATTCAGGATCCATTCTAGGTTCATGTACTATATTCAGTTGTGATGTCTCTTTAGTCTCCTAAATGGATCCCCCTATTTGCTTGCAAGTTCACAAAGGAGAAGAGCCATAGTAATTTTTCTAGGAATAATATTTCAAAAGATTGACTTAAATAATGGCCTAGGAAACTCTCCATTTCTCCTTCTTTCTGAAACCTCTCACCCCAGGTCCAAAAGAGTCGTCAGGTTAGCAAAAAGGGAGAGTTATGTAGCCCTCTGGATTCAGGTATTTTCTGAGAATCTTCCTAGGCAATGGCATTCTCCTGCTTCTCTCTTTTAGTTTACTGTCTCAAACCTATCTCCTTTCTCTTCTGACTGCTATCCCTTTGGTACGAAACACATGACAGATATGATTTGCTTGGGTTTAATTTGTCACAGCATATCTGACTGCGGAGCTTCACAAAATAGCTGGGGACCACAGTGAGCTTTCCTTCCAGGAGACCTTGTTAATTAAATTTTGTTTAAAGGAGCCCAGGTGGACTAGCAAAGATCTTTCTTTTTTCCAAGCCAAAATGTAGCAGGCATTTCCCAAAGAGACCTCATCTATGCACTTCTTTGTGAAAATCAATTAGTGTTATGAATGTCTGATAGCTTTCCTAAAACAACTAAAATTTGTCATGATGGGAAAGTCTACGAGAGAAATCTCTCTGCCTTCATTTTTTGCCCCTCAATTATCTTCTGGAATATTCTACTCCCCAAATATTAATTTGAAGTGGTTATTTTCTAGTGGACAACACATCAGACCCTTTGCCAGTGCTCCGTAACCTAGCCCTCCCAATGTTTTTTCCACCCTTCATTGTCTTACCTGCCTCCCTCCAGTATACACACACGTTTATGGCCTGAAGCTTATGACTGCCTTGGGTCTGAAGACGTCCATAATCTGCTTACTCATGTTACCATAGCCTGCCTGTCCCTTCCTAAATTATCTTAACCAGTAAAAATCTTGTTTAAATTGGTCCATTTTTTATTTGTGTAAAAATGCCTTTTAAAATTAATTTTTAATCATTATCTAATTTTAGTTGATTCAATACAAATTTGCTATCTAACAGAATTCTGTAGCTTTAACTTAGTATTTCTCAGCACTGTATCCATTGTGCTTTAGAGATCTCAGGGGTTAGGTGCTTCAGTTTGAAACCTTCCATTTTTATAACACTTCTAAATGGTTAAATGTCAGGTATCCTGCTTCTGGATGACTTGTTCTTCATTGATTATGTTCTTGCCCTTTTCTGCCTCTTCCCCTCCCCACCCCCCGTCCATACTATTCTATCCATCTGTGGACTACTCATCTTTCACCTCTTAATATTGAAATCTTTACCATTCTTATCCTAGTTAACCAAATTATACACTCTGAGAAGATGGAGACCTTGTTTTGTTCATTTTTAAACCTTACATGGCGCTAAGTGATGGTGCCTTGATACAGTAGGTGCTAAATGTTGAATGCCTAAATATTGAATAACCGAATTGTATTGAAAAACTGAACTATGCTTCAGTGAAGCTTTCCTTGGTAATGCAGACGATGCTGTTCTTGTTTGTTTAAATGTCTATAGCCCTTTTACCTCTCAAGGTGTACTATATCACAAGCTGTTTTGAACTGTATGTATACATGTATATACTTAAATTTTTTTTTCCTGAGACCCTAAATCCATAAGGGTTAAAAGTCTTCTGGAATGAGTCTTCATTAAAATTATGAAACTTTTATGGCAAAATATCAGTGAAATGGATAGGACATTTGTATTAGTTGATATATCTATGGATCAATATTAATTTATTGGCAGAGTATGACAGGTTTAGCATCAGTTTTCTTCATTTTTTTAAGATATAAGTGATCATAATTTTGCTCATGTAATGGAATGGGAATAGAACTTTTGTTTATCAGTATTACCCAATTCTTTGAATTCCTTTCAAGTTATTTGCCACGAATTACAATGATCTATTATCAAAATTATCTTAATGATTTATAAGCTGAACATCCTTCTTTAATTTTGTTTAAAGAATTAGATGCTATCTGCCTTGCAAAAGTTTGTGTTACCCAGTTGATAGAATAATTGACTTTTTCAACACCCACACTGATATTTGGAATTATTCCTTTATTTAGTGCCCTGGAGGTTTTTATACCCTGGGACTTTGCATGTATTATGATTCAGAAGAGGTGAGAAGTATACGTTTCTTTAATAAAGATGGGGAAGGGCCCGTAGTTAAAGGAGACTTCTTTTTCACATTCTTTCTAAGGCAGTTCAGTTTTAGGAAAGAATACAGATGCAAGTTAAATATCTTCCAGTGGATTCCCTTGAAACTATCATTGCTTCCTTATTCACTGAAAAATCTTCATGATACAGGCCACAGTTTTAAGACCACTGCTCTATAGCATTTAGCACATTCCTGTGATTTCTGAATACTCCAAAAGGAGTAAATCAGTGCCTATATTAATTAGAACTGTGGAATGGAAGTGTTACTACTAGAATCCTTGGGTTGGTGTGTCATCATCATCAAGGTGGGTCGAAGACACCCCACCTTAATCCCAAACGGATGAGAATATCACCTGTTTTTAAAGATATCTCTGGAGCAAAGATGCCCTGCCTTCTTCCTGTTTTCCATACTTACGCCTAGCATCTTTCATTCTCAAAATAATATCTCATTAAAAGTCTGTAGTTTTATAGGCTTATATTTTTTGTTTTAAAATAGTTACATTGTGAGTTATGCTATCTTTATAGGTAGATGTGGTTGAAAAAATGAAATTTGTGCCCATTTGCCTATTCAACTAATATCCCTGTTGTCTTTGTAAGCATATTAACAATTACTACCATTTTTAAATGTTCAGGTTTTTTTTAACGAAGACTTCCTTATTAGTTTTTTTTTTTTTTGCTATTTCGAACTTTTTATGAGATGTTGATGTGTCTTTATTTTTTAAGGATTGATTATTGTAGTGGGTTAAATGGTAGCCCTCAAGAAGATCATTTACATCCTAATCCCCAGAACCTGTGAAAGTTACCTTATTTGAAAAAAAGAGTCTTACTGGATTTGTCCATTTTTTTTTTCTCTGCCTCTACTGAGGTGGTCTTATGGTTTTGCTTCTTTAGTCTGTTAACATTGTGATTTATATTGATTGATTTTAAGTACTGAACCAGCTTCACATATGTCAGGATTTTTTTATCCTTTTTGTATGTTACTAGATTTACTTTTCTAATATTAAGTTGAGGATTTTTCCATCTATATTCATTAGGGATATTAGTTGGTGATTTTTTTTTCTTGTAATATCCTTGGCTAGTTTGCTACCAAGGTTAATACTGGTCTCATAAAATGAGTTGGGAAATAGTCTCTCCTCTTCTATTTTCTGGAAGAATCATTTACAATTGGCATTATTTCTTAATTATTTGGTAGAGTTCAACTGGGTCTCTAGTTTTCTTTGTGGGAATGTTTTAGACTACAATTTATTTAATAAATACAAGTCTAAAAAGAGAAAAAAAAAGAGTCTTTGCAGGCGTAATTAAGTTAAGAATCTCAAAATGAGGTGATCACCCTGGATTATCTCGGTGGGCCCAGATGCTATCAACATGTGTCCTTATAAGAAAGAAGCAAGGGAAGATAACACAGGCACACAGAGGAAAAGAGACATGTGGAGGAGAAGGTAATGTGAAGACGAGCAGAGAAAGATGCAGCCACAAGCCAAGGAATGGCATCAGCCACCAGAAGCTGCAAGGAATGGAGCCTCCAGAGGAGAGTGTGCCCTGCTGACACCTTGATTTTAGACTTCTGGCCTCTTGAGCTGTGAGGGAATAAATTGCTGTTGTTGGACTTCCCTGGTGGCGCAGTGGTTAAGAATCCGCCTGCCAAGGCAGGGGACAGGGGTTCAAGCCCTGGTCCGGGTAGATCCCACATGCCACAGAGCAACTAAGCCCATGCACCACAACTACTGAGCCTGTGCTCTAGAGCCTGTGAGCCACAACTACTGAGCCTGCAAGCCACAACTACTGAGCCTGCATGCCACAACTACTGAAGCCCATGCACCTAGAGCCCGTGCTCCGCAATGAGAGAAGCCACTGCAATGAGAAGCCTGTGCACCGCAACAGAGAGTAGCCCCCGCTTGCCACAACCAGAGGAAGCCTGCACGCAGCAACAAAGACCCAATGCAGCCAAAAATTAATTAATTAATTAATTAAAAATAAATAAATAAATTGCTGTTGTTTTATGCCACCACGTTTGTGGTATTTGTTATAGTAGCTATAGGAAACTAATACAATTACTAATGTGCTTCAAGTCCATGGTATTTTGAGGACACGGTCCCAATATGAAGCATCTGGCTTCTTTGTCAGCTGGCTTGAATTTGGTTTGTTTATCATGGAGGAGTAGGTCATTTGTTTTAATTACTTTCCCAGCCAGTAGTTTTGCTAAAGGTAATTATCATTTTTTTAAAATAAATAAGGACACATTTTTTTGACCACAGGAGAAAAATAAGACACAGGGAATAATCATAACCTTTGAATGTTATTCAGAAGGAAGGGCTTTTGTCTATAGGAATGCAGAATAGAATTGGTAAATAAGCAGTCCAGACCAGACATGAGCTGTTATCGGTGATTAAAGGAAAAGAAATGATTCAGCCTTAGAACTGAGCAATTCAGTTGGAGGAATGGGGAGGAGTCAGTTAAGCCTCTGAGTTGCCTGACCATTCAGTTCACTAAAGAGCCATTTAATGCATGAGATGAATATATATGCTCAGCAAGTGTCTTACACATAATATGTACTGAAATTTTAATTTTGTATCATGTTATTCTTATTACTATTTTTACTATTACTAATTAACTCATAACCTTGAGTTGACATGGATACCTTTTAAGATCTATGAAGAGGGTGTTAACAGACTGCGCACATTGCCACCTTGAAAGTGTCCTTGCCAACAGGCACTTATAATTGAGGTGGAGAGACAAGGTATATGGGCTGTGATTATAAAGTAATTGATATTTTCTTTAAAAAAACCAACAGTTACGTATGCAAATGCATATTTCCCCCTTCCAAATTGGTCACTTTAGGAAACATATTATTCTCACAAAACTGCCATTGCTTAAGAGTGTTTTGGGCACTCCTCCCTGGTGATTGTCTCCAGAGCCTGCAGCATGTTGCTTAGAATCTACTCTAAGATGACAGGTCTTTATCCTTTGAGAGTGGAGCGGCTTCATCATTTGGAGCCAAGTTCAAGTTTTCTAGGGTGACTTCTTTGAAGTAGAAATACATATGTGCTCATGCACTTGGATTTGCTTTCTAAAGACAAATTTGTTTCATTACTTCATGGGCATACCCCATATAATATCAGCATTGAAATGGGATATTTTGAATCTTCTAGTCCCATACCCTCACCCCTCAGCCCCTCTCACGGGATCCTTACCTCCAACAGTTCTGATGAAAAGAGCTGATTACTCTGTAAAGCATACTGGTCCATTGTTACCCAGTTATATTGTTAGAAAATCCTTCTATAGTTAAATGAGACAAGATGTGGGCAGGTGCCCAATTTAGTATATGGAGCATAGTGAGTACATGAGAAATGTTTATAACGTGCTTGTGTAGCCCTTCAAACTCTACCTTCTGGAGCAGCAAAGATTAATATTTTTAACTGTATGCCATAGTTTATTTGTGTACAGTTGTGTGGGTTTATAGATTACAACAAAGACTAATTTTTAATTCTTCTTCTATATGACAAAGCTTAAATTATTTAAAAATATGTCTACTCAGTGTGCCCCTGAAATATCTCCCTTCCAGGCCAAGCACCCTCAGGTCCTTCTGTCATCCTAACATAGAATTTCTAGACAGGATACTCTCAAAACAGGTAATAATACTACATAGTATATGATAAGGGAGAAATGAGTGGTACAGAGAGCTAGTAAAATAGTCCATAAGTGGAATATCCGTAGGCTAGAATGGTCTTGAGAAGGTTTTGTGATGGAGGTGGAACTCATACTGGGCCTTAAAATTCAAGTAGAATCTGGACGGACTGAAAACAGAATGGAGTACGTCCCTTAAGTGAGGTGAGGGGTCTTTTGACTAAGTCCTGTACAGTGGTGGGTATGCTTATTATTTGTTGTATCTGCCCAGGTAACGGGGTTTGTTTTAAGGTGTGAAGGGAGGATAGTGGTAGATAAAATTGAAGATGGTTTCCAACAGACGAATGGTTAAAGAAGATGTATATATATAATGGAATGTTACTTGGCCATAAAAAAGAATGAAATTCTGCCATTTGTAGTAACGTTGATGGACCTAGAGAATATTATGCTTAGTGAAATAAGACAGAGAAAGACAAATACTGTATGTTGTCACTTATATGTAGAATCTAAAAAAATAATACAAATGAATGTATATGCAAAACAGAAACAGACTCACAGATATAGAAAACAAACTTGTGGTTACCAAAGGGGGGAGGGGCAAATTAAGGGTATGGGATTAACAGATACAAACTACTATGTATAAAATAAATAAGCAACAAGGATATATTGTATAGCACAGGGAATTATAACCATAATCTTGCAATGACTTCTAATGGAGTATGATCTGTAAAAATACTGAATCAGTGTGCTATACACACGAAACTAAATATAATATTGTAAATCAACTATTCTTCCGTAAAAAACAAGAAAAAAATTGAAGATGGTTTCACCCTATAAAGCTGGGCCCTTTAGCTAGCAGCTGAAGCAATTGAGAGTGGCTGGGAGGAGAATCAATGGTTTTGGCAAAGTAGAGCCTCTAGCTTTGGGGAAGAAGATGCTAATTACAATGGGTGCTGATTGTTTCTATTTGAAAATTCTCATAGCAGGTTTTCTGAAAACACTTACATTAAGTAAGCATTAGGTGGGTAACTAAATCGCTGCCAGTAAAGAATCTTCTCTACAAATTGTGGGGAAAGATTCAGTTGCATGATGAAATGAGCTTGGTGTCTCTTCTTTTGTTATACTGTTCTTGGGAGCTGCTAATTGGAAATGTTTTGAGAAAGAAGGTCATAATTAGGGTTTAGGGGATTTGGTGTGTAGTTTTTTTCCCATTTAAATTGTTATTCTTTATTTTTAAGGCAAATTATGACTCACTTTTAGGAAGAAACTCAGTTTTTGTCAGTGGTCAAATACATTGTCTACTTGAATTCTTGAATTACATCACAAGTGAGTTTGTATGATGTTGGAATAGCACTATGTATACTGGAAACAGTAGAACATGATTCATTTGTTAGCTGACTGGCCATATAGGCCCGTATGCTTAGCATCTTCACTTTTCCTTCCTCTTTTGCTCACTATCTCCTTCATTCCCCCACCCTTCCAATATATCTTGAGCTCTTGATCTATATTTGTTGTATACTAACATGCTTGAATCTCTTGATTGGGGTTTCTAGCCCTTGCCCCAAAGAAGAGCATAGAATGTGAATTATTTGAACAGTGTCTCAGTTGAGAATTTGCCTTTTTTTTTTTTTTTTTGGAAACAGCACTTTTATTTTTGTTTACTTTTGATCCATGTGTATCTTCACAGGAGATTGTCCATTTCCTGAAGGGGAGAAACAAAGCATAGCATATTAGTGGTGAGCAAGGGGTGTGGCCTCTATTTTATGCCATAGGGAAAATTATGATTTGATCATCCTTATTTATCACGGCTTCTACTTCTCTCTGTAATTCCTCCCCGTCAGCACTAATTACCTAGTCATGCATATAGTAGATACTCAATTAAATAAAATCTAATTCAGGGATCCTGTTTCCTGTAGCCAGTGAGCAATTAATCACTTGATAGTTAACGATAGTTAATAATAGATTACCATTAATTATCTTTACAAATAGCGGCCCTGGTAGGGTTTATTTAGTTAGTTTATTTATTTAGCTACCCCAATTGCTATATCTGCCAATCTCTAACCAATCAGGGCAAGCCCTGGCCCATTTAAAACATTCATGTCCAACTGGTTTTGCTGAAAAAATGGTGCAGGATGTATTACTAGATACAGTTAAGGTGATATCCTAGTCTCTTGTGTTTGTATTCCTTCTTACCTCACCGTATACATAGGAGGCGTTCTGAAAATGCTTGTTGAATTATTGAGTTGAATAATAGATCTAATAACTATCAAATCATTAGTAGCACCTCTTCCAAAATGTTTTGGAGCTTCGATATAGTTACAGCCAAAGTATAGAGAAGCTATTTTGGTTTAGATGAGTAACCAAGGCTCGTTAGCTGACTTAAAGAGAAATCAGGCAAGTCATCTGTGAATGAGCAATCTCCTCAGTCTCTCCTCTCTAGCCCGCCCCCCCCCCCACCGCCGTATTAGGTGTTCATGAGGCGCGCCAGGGGAGTTGAGGAAGTTTACTGCAAGCAACTATTCTTTGTTCTCTTGAGGTAAGTGTTGTGGGCAAAGTATTGAAAACCCCAAACAGGAGCCCTTAGTTTTGAGAGCCTTCATTAATGATGATGATTTAAAATCCCAGGTAGAGCAATGAAAAACGCTACAGAGTTATAGTTAGAAGGCTTCCTCAGTGATACCTCCCAAAGAAGAGTGTGGAGCTGGGGTAGTTCTCTCAGATCTCTAGGAGAGGACCCGAAGGGTCATTCTTAACTGGCATTGAATACCTACTATATGAAAAGCTCTGTGGGGAATGCAAGATGAACAGGATCCCAGCCCCTTGCCACCACCTGGTTTTTAGTCTAATTAGGTTAAGAGAAATAAAGAACAATGGGAGGCAAATTATGTTAACTGTTCTAAATGGCACAAGGTGCTGAGAAGAGATAAGAGTGATCTATAATAACTCAGTGAGTGAGATTATCACACGGTAGGGAATACGTGTTTATTTTTCCTGAATAGTTATTTTTAATGGCAACTGGACTTAGCTCATAGTGACAATAGCTGCACTCCTTCGAGAAAAGGAGGATAATTATTTATATCCTAAGTAAGGATTGAGCAGGTTACTAGAATTTTATCACAAAACTATACAGAAGAATTAAAAATTTAGGTTTATACTTGTACATATTTGCAGGTTTTTATTTAAATTTTTGCCATCCATGGTCTCTTTATATCATAATGATATATGAGGATGATACTAAATGATGTATGAAAACCCTGTTTGCTTTATACCCAGGTATGGTAGGATGCAGTTTGGTGGGGAGAGCTCTTCAGTTTCAGCATGACTGAGAGCTTAAGGCAGAGCCTTAAAAACCCAACAGTTAAAAGAAAAGTAAGGATACTGGAGCAGAGCAAAAGTTGTGTACACTGTCTGGAGCTTTCAGAGTACACCCATGCATTGTTGCCATGTGTTGTTAATAGCACCTATCCAAGGAACAGCCCATTGGCAAACTGGCTGATGGGCGTGACCATTTCAGATATAGAGAAATCTTCATTGGGAGCATAATAAAATGTTAATCAAAAGATACTATTACATGTTTTCAAAACTTGCTTTGAAAAACAAATTTAAGGTAAAATTACTCCACTTTGATTCTATTGTTTTAAATGAATTTTATATTTAACTTAATATCTAGTATCATAAGATTTTCCTTTGTAAAAAAATTTAAAATGCTTTTAAATAAAAAATTTGGGGTTCTGTTAGCTTTTGCTTTCCCCGTGTTCAATCTGGTTAGTTATCACACAGATTGTAGGGACCATGTTCAACCATATACAGGTTTTAGCACATTGTACATACACATGCACCTACATCAAAACGTCAGGGTTTTCTGGGTTCCATTTTTTATTATTTTTTTTTTAAATTTATACTTACTCGGATTCCAGTTTATTCTGGACTGAAACTAGTTTTTCTTTCAGGTCCAAGGCTTGTAAGGTATTTGCTGTTTGGGACCTGTTTTGATTACTTCTTCTATCTACAGTGGTTACCACTCTCTTCTTTTTCACCAGTCATTCGGAAAACACACACACATATACATACACATACATATTTATAGACTATAACTGTGTGCTATGCCATTTAAATAAGAAATCACTGTGGCTTTCTCATGAGCTCAGGGTTTATTTTTTTCTTTCAATGTCTCATTTATTTCTTCCTCTTATAAAAACCTGCATGGATGGTTACATGTAATCATTGCCCCCATCATTGCCCCCATGGATGACTACTCTGATAACCTGACCCTTTCATTTTCAGACCTGCACTGATACTCTTGTTTTGCTTTCTTCACAGTAGTCTGCACAGTCCCTCCCTGGTGTTTGCATTTTTACCTTTGTAGATAGAAAAGTACTTTCGAAAAAAATGCAGAAATGGTAGAAAGAAAGAGGGGCAGGACAAGACAGTAAAGAAATTCTTCTTCTGTTCATTACCTTTCTTTTGGATTGGCTGAACTGTGGAATGTGACAAAAGCAAGAAACAGAATAATTATAATTATATAGTCTGTTTGTGTTAGGAGGTAATTAATATGTACTTCCCTCTTAAGTAACCAAAATGAGAATCTGGTCAGTGTAAGGGACATTAAAAAAGACAGTTCTTGTGTTTGCTGGCATATAGGACTATTGGAATGTGTAGAAGATTGGGGGAAATTAATTTCTGTCCTGTCTAGACCTATCATGTGTTGCCTTTCCTAGGTAACTGTGCAAGGTTGATTCTCAGTATGTGCAGGTGTTGTAAATCATAAGCTGTTTTAGTTTTAGATGCGTAGGAGAAAATATGGCCCCTAATGGGTATTGTTGGCTGTTGACTCCATAGCACAGATGAGGAAAGAGGAGATTAGATGGGGGAAAATTTCAGGGGCTGTGGTAAAGATGAGATTTTCTGCTACTTTGTAAGGCTAGGATGACAAAAACCTTAAAGTAACACTGCTTTCCTACAGTGGTTTGTTGCCCTAAGTGACTTCAGCTTAATTTATCATTTCACAGTTACCTGGTAGGCAAGAGAACCACTAAAAGCAGAAGCAATCATAAGCCGTTTTATCTGTGAGATAGAAGGTATTACTATTATTTAAAGTCTGCTATTTTTAAGAAGAAATCAGATTATCAAGAAACAAGAGACTGACTTGAAATTACACAGCAAGTTGGTAGCATTCATTTTATGATAATACTAATCTAGACTTCCACTTCCTTTCCTACTCTTTTTTTATACATTTTTTTTTGGCTGTGCCATGCTGCTTGCAGGATCTTAGTTCCCCGACCATGGATTGAACCCCTGCAGTAGCCCCCTGCAGTGGAAGAGTGGAGTCCTAACCACTGGACCACCAGGGAATTCCCTTCTTTCTTACTCTTGAAAGCCTATAGTGAGTTGGTTAGTTATATGGTCAATTGTATGGTAATCAGCATGACTCTTTTAACTTCTACTGGATACCTGTAGCACAGCAACAGAATGGGAGTCTTTGAAATGATGTAGTACTTGGAACTTTGCATGGTGCATACTGTATTCCTACAACAACTCTGTCACCTCTTTCAACATAGTACCTCAATTACCTTCCACTGCAGTTTAAGCCCCATTTTCTTTTTCTATCCTCATTGGAGATTATTAGCTAGTCATATGCCTCCTCCTCCTTTTATCTCATCCAGAACAGGTTAAAAGCCTTTCGTATTAAGAATGATTGTTCTTTCTACAAACCCACCCACCTTCTTTCTCTACTCTACAACCTTCTCTTTTACAAGCTGAAAGATCCAAGTAACTTAAACCTGTCTCCAACCCTTGTTTTCATCATTGTCTTTGTGGTTTTCTTTCTCTAACCTTATCTCCTCACTAAAGATGTGGTATGGGACATACGGTTTTCTCCACTACATAATTAAGAAACTATATGCACCAATTGTATGGGATATCTCTTTGTTTTTTTTAAAACATCTTTATTGGAGTATAATTGCTTTACAATGTTGTGTTAGTTTCTGCTGTATAACAAAGTGAATCAGCTATACATAGACATATATCCCCATATCTCCTCCCTCTTGCGTCTCCCTCCCACCCTCCCTATCCCACCCCTCTAGGTGGTCACAAAGCACCCAGCTGATCTCCCTGTGCTATGCAGCTGCTTCCCACTAGCTATCTATTTTACATTTGGTAGTGTATATATGTCCATGCCACTCTCTCACTTCTTCCCAGCTTACCCTTCCCTCTCCCCATGTCCTCAAGTCCATTCTCTACGTCTGCATCTTTATTCCTGTCCTGCCCCTAGGTTCTTCAGAACCTTTTTTTTTTTTTAGATTCCATATATATGTGTTAGCATATGGTATTTATTTTTCTCTTTCTGACTTACTTCACTCTGTATGAACAGTCTCTAGGTCCATCCACCTCACTACAAATAACTCAATTTCGTTTCTTTTTTATGGCTGAGTAATATTCCATTGTATATATGTGCCACATCTTCTTTATGGGATATCTCTTTGTTTCAATCTGCCTTTTGTGTTATCTACCTGTGAAGGCAACAAGACAAAATGTCTTGGGAATGACTTTCTTTCCCCTGGGAGTGGAGTTGGGTGGAGAGGGACCTGTTCTAATTTATTTCCAGCCTGTATCCAGTGGTGTATTGGAGTTGACTTACATCAGCTCATGACAACCAGTTGTGCACATCGCTTCCCAACTCCAAGCTGATGTTCAGTGACAGGTTCATGTACAGTGATTGGTAGCTTGAAATTAGCCATGGTTGGAGTATTTATCCCATAGAAATTAGCAAAGGCAACAAATCAGGCCTCCTCACCCCTCAAGCTGGTAGTTAAACATTTACCAGCATATGACTACCTGTTTCATAATAATTCTTGATCAAAAAATTTATCTAAGTACTTGTCTGCCTCTAGTACTTTGTGAACATGGTCAAAAAGTAGTTACTAGAGGCCACATATTGATACCTGTATATCTGTCTATCTATTTGCAGATTTGAGTCTGGAAGATATAAAACCAGACCTAAGAAATCAGGCAAGTAAGAATTATAATGTAAGTGGGAAGGATCATCTACAACTCTGACACTTCATCTTTAAAACTACGTTAGTAGTTTTAGTGGACCTAGGATAGCTGCTGTTTAATTGAGCAGGTAGGTATTAGATACTGAGAATGAGTTAGATGTTTATAAGAGCCTTTTTTAAGGTAAAGGAGCCATTAGAGGTGCTCCATATTTGGATACAAAAGGTAACACTGGAAAGAATGAACCTGATTCTATTTTGACAGCATTTGTCTTCAAACCTCAGATTATGTATGACAGGCAACACGTCCAGAACACTTTCTTATTCTGATGTTTGTATTATTGTGTCTCTGACATTCCTATAAACGAGAGCTCCTCTGCAAACAATATCAGGTTGCTACAGTATTCTCCAGAGCAAATCACATATTATTTCTTCCAGTTTTATTGAGATATAATTGACATTTAATGTTGTATAAGTTTGAGGTGTACAATGTGATGATTTGATACACATATATATTGCAAAATGATTCACAGTAAGGTTAATTAACACATCCATCACCTCATGTAATTACCATTTCTTTTATGTGATAACATTTAACTCCCAACTACATCTACTCCCTTACCAACTTTCAAGTGTATAATACAGTTTCATTACCTATAGTCACCATGCTGTACATTTGATTCTAGAACTTATTCATCTTATAACATTAAGTTTGTACCTTTGACCAACATCTCCCTATTTTCCTCACCCCAAAGCCCCTGACAACCATCATTCTACTCTCTATTCTATGAGTTCGACTTTTTCAGGTTCCAAATATAAGTGCCTCATAAAACCTACCCAAGGACAAACTCACCTGATTTTTAAAATTTAGAACAAATAATTTAAATGTTCTTCACTTTTATATGATGGCCAGTTAAAGAATAAAGAAGAAAGGGGAAGGAAAGAAAGAAGACAATGTTGGATAAGGAATGAGGGAGGTGTATGAAGAGAAGGCAGAAAAAGGTTCTTCTTAAAAGCAGTTGTTTTCTACTAAAGCACAGAGATTAAAGTTACCATTTCTACTGTGTAACATCACCTAGAACTAAAGAAATTAGAGCTATTATTATTAGGAAAGTGGAGTTGCAGAAAAGATTAAAGGAATCGGGTTGTTTACCCTAAAAAAGAAAAGACTGGGAAGAGGTGGCATGATTTCTGTCTTTATCTCAAAGGCTTAAAAGACAGGAATTAGATGTCTATTATATGGCAGAAGCTATAGGGAAAGAAAGTTTGTCTCAACATAGGTGAGCACGGAATGTGATGACTACTTTCAGGAGGTAGTGAGCATACTCTTCAATGGAGGTACTTCAGCATCAGATGGGGCTTTGATTTAGGTGACTTTTAAGGTCTACCTGACTCAGTGGTATGTGGACTGTTAAAGGAATCTGGTGTATTTTCTTTCACTATTCATAAAAGATGGTGTGGGAAGCTTTTGTTGTCTTGCCTTAATCTTCTGGAATGTGGACCATGATGTTGTATGAACTGTGTGATGACTAGTGTAATGTGGGGCATCTTCAGTAGGAACTGGTAGTTTAAGACTGGCCACAGCATTGATGTTACGGTCATCTTCCATTCTTGTGAGTCCATTTGTAATGGCTAAAGACTAAGAATAAAAATAGCAAATTCATGTATTGAATTTCTGTTTAGCTTTCTATTCCCAACACTAATTATTTGTTTCACTGAAGGCTTTTGCCTAGATTAGAAACCTAACTAAATAAAATATCTCTGAATATCTCAAGTTCTTTTATTTCACAACAGTGAATAAAATATACTTTCATATTCTAATGGTACAAATTAAGACAGAATAGGGTGAATAAGAGTAATTTAGGTGGAGAAATCAGATTTCAAATTGGGCTCTAAAGTGTATTAAAATGCGTTTTGTAAGAAGTCTATACAAAAATACATTTTAATATGTTAATGCTCACAGATTTCATTATATTATCATTTAAGTTGTTGGGAGAGCTTAATAGGTCACAGCTGATGCTATGCTACCTCATACTCATTTTCTTACCAAGTCCTCAACTGCTGAAGAAAAGGAGTTACTTGTGATATGGATATTTTACTGTCATCCCTTCATATAAAAGTAAGAAATTTCAGGGTTAGGGATAACTCATTCAGGAATCTATGTTTACTGATGAGGTTTTAAAGAAAGTCATACCAAGTGGAGGGGGATGCACTTAAGCAGGAAGGTTATTAAAAACCATTAAAATGTTAATTTAGCTTTTAAAAGCAATGCTTTTATCTCTAAGTATAAAGAGGGTGTTTGCTTATTCATTATCTATTCATTCTAAATAGAATAAATCATTTGGGAGTTAAAAAAGTAGGAACTCATCTTTTCCAATCTGTAAAGGAAATGGCTGAATAAATTAGCTACAAAAGCCAATATTTTAGTTTCTTTTCACATTAACGGGGCTTGAACTTAAAACAAAAAACCTTACCTTAGATTTGTAAGATTCAAAGATATGTTCACTTAATTTAGCATGTAGATAATTTTGCTCTGAATAAAAATAGCATAAATGCTCATTGTTTGGTGAGAAACAGTCAACAAAATGAAAAGGCAACCTACGGAATGGGAAAAAATATTTGCAAATCATATATCTGTTAAGGGGTTAATCCCCAAAATATATAATGAACTGATGCAACTCAATAGCAAATATATATATATATATATATATATATCCAATTTAAAAATGGGCAAAAGAACTGAATAGACATTTTCCCAGAAATGTGCAAATGACAATATGCCCGACATAACTAGTCATCAGGGAAATGCAAATCAAAACCACAGTGAGATGCCACCTCACACCTGTTAGAATGGCTGTCATCAAGAAGACAAGAAGTAATAATTGTTGGTGAGGCTGCAGAGATAAAGGAACTGGTGTGCATTGTTGGTGGGAAAGTAAATTGGTTCAACCACTATGAAAAGCAGTATGGAGGTTCCTCAAAAAATTAAAAATAGAACTACCCTTTGATCCAGCAATCCCACTTCTGGATATATATCCAAAGGAAATAAAATCAGAGTCTTGAAGAGATATCTATCTGCATTCCCATGGTCATTGCTGCGTTATTCACAATAGCCAAGATATGGAAACAACCTAAGTGTCTGCTAACACTGATGGATAAAGAAGATGTGATATATATATATATTATATATATATTATAACATATATATAATATATATATACACATAATTCAGCAATGAGAAAGAAGGAAATCCTTCCATTTGGAACAATGTGGGTGGCCTTGAGGGCATTATGCTAAGTGAAATAAATCAGACAAAGACAATACTGTATGATCTCACTTATATGTGGAATCTAAAAAAGATAAACTCATAAAACAGAGTAGAATGGTGGTTTCCAGGGGCTGGGCCAGGTGGGGGCAGGAATGGGAAGATGTTGGTCAAAGGGTAAACAATTCCAGTTATAAGACGATTAAGTTCTGGAGAGCTAATGTACAGCATGGTGACTGTCGTCAGTGATACTGTATCATACACTTGAATTTTGCTAAGAGAGTAGATCTTAAATGTTCTCACCACAAAAAGAAATGGTAGTTATGTGAGGTTATGGAGGTGTTAACTGATGCTACTTTGGTAATCATTTCACAATATATAAGTGCATCAAATCAACATGTTGAACACCTTAAACTTACACAATGTTATATGTCAATTATGTCTCAATAAATCTGGGGGGAAATTTTTAAATAAATAAATTTTAAAAAGTAAGAAAAAGGTCATTGCGAGCTAAGGTAGTTGAAGAAAACTTTTTGAAAAAGGTAGGACTTGAACATGATGGTGAAGGAAAACTGGAACTCAAGGAAAAGAATGGAATTCTCTACGTTGTTAATAAATAGTGTTAAGGTGCAGAGACAGAAATGGAAATACTGTCATATGAGGGAGGCAGTAAGTGCAGCAGTTTGTTTAGGGGGCAAGAATTTCATATTAGGGAGTAGTGGTTGAGGATGTTGAAATGCACTAGGTTCAGATCGTAAAGCTCCTTAATACCAAGATAAAGCCACTGTGAGCAGTAGGGAATCACTGATGGTTTCTGAGTGGGGAGACGAGGACATGTGCAAAGGGATATTTTTCAAGAGAGTGTTTTGCTAGCAGTGTAGAAAATGTTTTAGAGGCAGAGAGAGGAGCTAGAAAGCTCTTGCCTTAACCCAACTGTGAGGCAAAAAAGGCCTAGCATGGGGCACTATTAGCACTGCGAAAACATACAATAGAGATTAGATTTGGTGACCCTGATAGATTTTAGGGCATAGGAATGGCTCCCAGTCACTCAGTTTTGAAACCCTGAAATGATCATGCCTTTGACACCAATAAGATAGTGGCCTTAATTCCATATATTTCCAAGTGATCGTGAAAGGATTTATTTCAGTTAGCTTTGATAAATAAAATAAAAAATTCATCATTCAGTGTCATGATGAAGCTGAAAACTAATCTTAAAATGTAAAATATAAATCACTGCTTTAATTGTACATGTACATATCTTCTAAAAATAAATCCTGCATCTGTCTAAGTTGTAAAGAATATGTATTAAGGTTAAATAAAACAAGTACGCATTCTTTTTTCTTTTTCCCTCCAAGTGCTTTATTTATTTATTAATTTATTTTTTTATGCAACAGGTTCTTATTAGTTATCAATTTTATACATATTAGTGTATATATGTCAATCCCAATCTCCCAGTTCATCACACCACTCCCGCCCCCCCCCCCCGCCACCGCTGTCCCACCTTGGTGTCCATACGTTTGTTCTCTACATCTGTGTCTCCATTTCTGCCCTGCAAACTGGTTCATCTGTACCATTTTTCTAGGTTCCACATATATGCATTAATATGTGATATTTGCTTTTTTCTTTCTGACTTCACTCTGCGTGACAGTCTCTAGATTCATCCGCATCTCTACAAATGATCCAATTTCGTTCCATCTTATGGCTGAGTAATATTCCATTGTATATATGTACCACAACTTCTTTATCCATTTGTCTGTTGATGGGCATTTAGGTTGCTTCCATGACCTGGCTATTGTAAATAGTGCTGCAATGAACATTGGGGTGAATGTGTCTTTTTGAATTATGGTTTTCTCTGGGTATATGCCCAGTAGTGGGATTGCTGGGTCATATGGTAATTCTATTTTTAGTTTTTTAAGGAAACTCCGTACTGTTCTCCATAGTGGCTGTATCAATTTACATTCCCACCAACAGTGCAAGAGGGTTCCCTTTTCTCCACACCCTCTCCAGCACTTGTTGTTTGTAGATTTTCTGATGATGTGCATTCTAACTGGTGTGAGGTGATACCTCATTGAAGTTTTGATTTGCATTTCTCTAATAATTAGTGATGTTGAGCAGCTTTTCATGTGCTTCTTGGCCATCTGTAGGTCTTCTTTGGAGAAATGTCTATTTAGGTCCTCTACCCATTTTTGGATTGGGTTGTTTGATTTTTTGATATTGAGGTGCATGAGGGGCTTGTATATTTTGGAGATTAATCCTTTGTCAGTTGCTTCATTTGCAAATATTTTCTCCCATTCTGAGGGTTGGCTTTTGGTCTTGTTTATGGTTTCCTTTGCTTTGCAAAAGCTTTTAAGTTTCATTAGGTCCCATTTGTTTATTTTTGTTTTTATTTCCATTACTCTAGGAGGTGGGTCAAAAAAGATCTTGCTGTGATTTATGTCAAAGAGTGTTCTTCCTATGTTTTCCTCTAAGAGTTTTATAGTGTCTGGTCTTACATTTAGGTCTCTAATCTATTTTGAGCTTATGTTTGTGTATGGTGTTAGGGAGTGTTCTAATTTCATTCTTTTACATGTAGCTGTCCAGTTTTCCCAGCACCACTTATTGAAGAGACTGCCTTTTCTCCATTGTATATCCTTGCCTCCTTTGTCATGGATTAGTTGACCATAGGTGCGTGGGTTTATCTCCGGGCTTTCTATCCTGTTCCATTGATCTATATTTCTGTTTTTGTGCCAGTACCATATTGTCTTGATTACTGTAGCTTTGTAGTATAGTCTGAAGTCAGGGAGTCTGATTCCTCCTGCTCTGTTTTTTTCCCTCAAGACTGCTTTGGCTACTCTGGGTCTTTTGTGTCTCCATACATATTTTAAGATTTTTTGTTCTAGTTCTGAAAAAATGCCATTGGTAATTTGATAGGGACTGCATTGAATCTGTAGTTTGCTTTGGGTAGTATAGTCATTTTCACATTATTGATTCTTCCAATCCAAGAACATGGTATATCTCTCCATCTGTTTGTATTATCTTTAATTTTTTTTATCAGTGTTTCGTAGTTTTCTGCATACAAGTCTTTTGTCTCCCTAGGTAGGTTTATTCCTAGGCATTTTAATCTTTCTCTTGCAGTGGTAAATGGGAGTGTTTCCTTAATTTCTCTTTCAGATTTTTCATCATTAGTGTATAGGAATACAAGAGATTTCTGTGCATAAATTTTGTATCCTGCAACTTTACTGAATTCATTGATTAGCTCTAGTAGTTTTCTGGTGACATCTTTAGGGTTCTCTATGTATAGTGTCATGTCATCTGCAAACAGTGACAGCTTTACTTCTTCTTTTCCAATTTGGATTCCTTTTATTTCTTTTCCTTCTCTGATTGCTGTGGCTAAAACTTCCAAAACTACATTAAATAATAGTGGTGAGAGTGGGCAATCTTGTCTTGTTCCTGATCTTAGTGGAAATGCTTTCAGTTTTTCACCATTAAGAATGATGTTTGCTGTGGGTTTGTCACATATGGCCTTTATTATGTTGAGGTAGGTTCCCTCTATGCCTATTTTCTGGAGGGTTTTTATCATAAATGGGTGTTGAATTTTGTCAAAAGCTTTTTCTGCATCTATTGAGATGACCATATGGATTTTCTTCTTCAATTTGTTAATATGGTGTATCACATTGATTGATTTGCGTATATTGAAGAATCCTTGCATCCCTGCGATAAATCCCACTTGATCATGGTGTATGATCCTTTTACTGTATTGTTGGATTCTGTTTGCTAGTATTTTGTTGAGGATTTTTGCATCTATATTCATCAGTGATATTGGTCTGTAATTTTCTTTTTTTGTAGTATCTTTGTCTGGTTTTGCGATCACGGTGATTTTGGCCTCATAGAACGAGTTTGGGAGTATTCCTTCCTCTGCAATTTTTTGGAAGAGTTTGAGAAGGGTGGGTGTTAGCTCTTCTCTAAATGTTTGGTTGAATTCACCTGTGAAGCCATCTGGTCCTGGACTTTTCTTTGTAGGAAGATTTTTAATCACAGTTTCAATTTCATTACTTGTGATTGATCTGTTCATATTTTCTGTTTCTCCTGGTTCAGTCTTGGAAGGTTATACCTTTCTACGAATTTGTCCATTTCTTCCAGGTTGTCCATTTTATTGGCATAGAGTTGCTTGTAGTAGTCTCTTAGGATGCTTTGTATTTCTGTGGTGTGTGTTGTAACTTCTTCTTTTTCATTTCTAATTTTATTGACTTGAGTCCTCTTCCTCTTTTTCTTGATGAGTCTGGGTAAAGGTTTATCAATTCTGTTTATCTTCTCAAAGAACCAGCTTTTAGTTTTATTGATCTTTGCTATTGTTTTCTTTGTTTCTGTTTCATTTATTTCTGCTCTGATCTTTATGATTTCTTTCCTTCTAACTTTGGGTTTTGTTTGTTCTTCTTTCTCTAGTTCCTTTAGGTGTAATATTAGATTGTTTATTAGAGATTTTTCTTGTTTCTTGAGGTAGGATTGTATTGCTATAAACTTCCCTCTTAGAACTGCTTTTGCTGCATCCCATAAGTTTTGGATCGTCGTCTTTTCATTGTCATTTGTCTCTACGTATTTTTTGATTTCCTCTTTGATTTCTTCAGTGACCTCTTGGTTATTTAGTAACGTATTGTTTAGCCTCCATGTGTTTGTGTTTTTTACGTTTTTTTCCCTGTAATTGATTTCTAATCTCATAGCGTTGTGGTCAGAAAAGGTGCTTGATGTGATTTCAGTTTTCTTAAATTTACTGAGGCTTGATTTGTGACCCAGGATGTGATCTATCCTGGAGAATGTTCCATGCGCCCTTGAGAAGAAAGTGTAATCTGCTGTTTTTGGATGGAATGTCCTGCAAATATCAATTAAATCTATCTGGTCTATTGTGTCATTTAAATCTTGTGTTTCCTTATTAGTTTTCTGTTTGTATGATCTGTCCGTTGGTGTTAGTGAGGTGTTAAAGCCCCCCACTATTATTGTGCTACTGTCGATTTCCTCTTTTACAGCTGTTAGTAGTTGCCTTACGTATTGATGCTCCTATGTTGGGTGCATATATATTTATAATTGTTGTATCTTCTTCTTGGATTGATCCCTTGATCATTATGTAGTGTCCTTCCTTGTCTCTTGTAAAGTTCTTTATTTTAAAGTCTATTTTATCTGATATGAGTATTGCTACTCCAGCTTTCTTTTGATTTCCATTTGCATGGAATATCTTTTTCCATCCCCTCACTTTCAGTCTGTATGTTTCCCTAAGTCTGAAGTGGGTCTCTTGTCTTGAAGTGGGTCTCCATATATGTGGGTCTTGTTTTTGTATCCATTCAGCGAACCTGTGTCTTTTGGTTGGAGCATTTAATCCACTCACGTTTAAGGTAATTATCGATATGCATGTTCCTATTACCATTTTTAAAATTGTTTTAGGTTTGTTTTTGTAGGTCCTTTTCTTCTCTTGTGTTTCCCACTTAGAGAAGTTCCTTTAGCATTTTTTTTAGAGCTGGTTTGGTGGTGCTGAATTCGTTTAGCTTTTGCTTGTCTGTAAAGCTTTTGATTTCTCCATCGAATCTGAATGAGATCCTTGCTGGGTAGAGTAATCTTGGTTGTAGGTTCTTCCCTTTCATCACTTTAATTATATCATGCCACTCCCTTCTGGCTTGCAGAGTTTCTGCTGAGAAATCAGCTGTTAACCTTATAGGAGTTCCCTTGTATGTTATTTGTCGTTTTTCCCTTGCTGCTTTCAATAATTTTTCGTTGTCTTTAATTTTTGCCAATTGATTGCTATGTGTCTCGGCGTGTTTCTCCTTGGGTTTATTCTGTATGGGACTCTCTGCGCTTCCTGGACTTGGGTGGCTATTTCCTTTCCCATGTTAGGGAAGTTTTCGACTATAATCTCTTAAAATATTTTCTTCGGTCCTTTCTCTCTCTCTTCTCCTTCTGGGACCCCTATGATGCGAATGCTGTTGCATTTAATGTTGTCCTAGAGGTCTCTTAGGCTGTCTTCATTTCTTTTCATTCTTTTTTCTTTAGTCTGTTCCGCAGCAGTGAATTCCACCATTCTGTCTTCCAGGTCACTTATCCGTTCTTCTGCCTCAGTTATTCTTCTCTTGATTCCTCCTAGTGTAGTTTTCATTTCAGTTATTGTATTGGTCATCTCTGTTTGTTTGTTCTTTAAATCTTCTAGGTCTTTGTTAAACATTTCTTTCATCTTCTTGATCTTTGCCTCCATTCTTTTTCCGAGGTCCTGGATCATCTTCACTATCATTATTCTGAATTCTTTTTCTGGAAGGTTGCCTATCTCCACTTCATTTAGTTGTTTTTCTGGGGTTTTATCTTGTTCCTGCATCTGGTACATAGCCCTCTGCCTTTTCATTTTGTCTGTCTTTCTGTGAATGTGGTTTTTGTTCCACAGGCTGCAGGACTGTAGTTCTTTTTGCTTTTGCTGTCTGCCCTCTGGTGGATGAGGCTATCTAAGAGGCTTGTGCAAGTTTCCTGATGGGAGGGTTTGGTGGTGGGTAGAGCTGGCTGTTGCTCTGGTCGGCAGAGCTCAGTAAAACTTTAATCCACTTGTCTGCTGATGGGTGGTGGTAGGTTCCCTCCCTGTTTGTTGTTTGGCCTGAGTCGACCCAACACTGGAGCCTACCTGGCTCTTTGGTGGGGCTAATGGCAGGCTCTGGGAGGGCTCATGCCAAGGAGTACTTCCCAGAACTTCTGCTGCCAGTGTCCTTGTCCCCGCAGTGAGCCACAGCCCCCCCCCCGCCTCTGCAGGAGACCCTCCGACACTAGCAGGTAGGTCTGGTTCAGTCTCCTGTGGGGTCACTGCTTCTTCCTCTGGGTCCAAATGTGCACACTACTTTGTGTGTGCCCTCTAAGAGTGGAGTCTCTGTTTTGCCCAGTCCTGTCGAAGTCCTGTAATCAAATCCCGCTTGCCTTCAATGTTTGATTCTCTAGGAATTCCACCTCCCTTTGCCGGACCCCCAGGTTGGGAAGCCCGACGTGGGGCTCAGAACCTTCACTTCAGTGGGGGGGACTTCTGTGGTATAAGTGTCCTCCAGTTTGTGAGTCACCCACCCTGCAGTTATGGGATTTGATTTTATTGTGATTGCGCCCCTCCTACCATCTCATTGTGGCTTCTCCTTTGTCTTTGGATGTGGCGTATCTTTTTTGGTGAATTCCATTGTCTTCCTGTCAATGATTGTTCGGCAATTAGTTGTGATTCTGGTGCTCTTGCAAGAGAGAGTGAGAGCATGTTCTTCTATTCTGCCATCTTGAACCAATCTCAGTATGCATTCTTTATAGAAATATTGATTAAATTGATTCTTCCTGATTAGTGATTTAAATTGACATGGTTTATTCCACTGACGCAAAGATTCTGTGCCCTCCAGGGGTCTCTCTGGAAAGGCAAGGCAGCTCACTGACAGTAGGGACTGGAACATTTCCAATCCAGTCCCAGAGCTCAGCCCACTTTATCTAGAAATTAAAGCAAATAGAAAGTTTCCTGAGGGTCCATGACAACAGAAAAATGTATGGGGTGTCATTTATGAACCAACACAGAGTTAAAAATCAGGAAGTCATTTATATATTTAGTTTCAATTGTTCTGTAATTGTATCATGTTAATTATATATTCAGTCATGTACTGTTGGCTATTGGTTTGTGTCAGTTACATAGTCTACCTTGTATTATTGTCAAGTTGTTTGTTTCACATGCATCAGATACAGAACTCCTAGATAAAATGGAGGCTCCCCAGGGATAGGGACTACACTTCTGTTTTGTTCCCCACCCCTCACCAGTGAATAGCATGAGACCTGGCACATGGCTAAGTACTGAAGTAGAATAAGGTATTTCATAGTATTTAAGTCTGGATCCATATACTATTGTGAACCTCTCTAACACTTTGGATTCCACAACAGTACTGGAAATGTTGACTTATACCAGCAAGATGACTTTATATTCCTTTTACAGTTGTTTCCAGAGACACTGTTCATGTACAATCATGCAGGATACAAAGTACAAAGTAGAAATATATACTTATCTGTAAGAAGAGAGGATCTGACTGATTAATGGTCAGTTCTTGGCTTTTCCACTTGGGTCTGCCAGTTAAACTTGCTGAGCTCAGAGTTTCCCTACCTGCAAAATAGGACAATAATTCCTGCCTTGGCAAGTGGTTGTGATAATTAAATACAATAACATGTCAGTGTCCTGGCAGCACCAGTTCCTTGGAGTAAGAACAGGTAACCCATTGTCCATCTTGTTGAGGTGTGCTACAGGGATGACAATAAATCTCTCTTTATGACAAATCAATTCAGAAATTCTGGTTCTCAGTAGCAGTGTCCATGGCCAGTACTAAGGTACTGTTAAGCTCTGAAATGCTGTGATTTTATTCTCATGACCCCTTTTCATATGTATTGTCATTTATAAACAAAATGTTTTCACAACTGTTATCTCATTTGACCTTCACAACTGAAAGAAATGCATTAAAAGCATTAACTACTTTATTGAGTCCTTAATACATGCTAAATGAATACATGTTCTCAATAAAACCACTGAGTGCTGGTGATGCTGGCAATACATCAGTGAAAATACAGATGTACAGATGAAAATTCCTGCTGTCATAGAACTCACATTCTGGTGAATTGAACTCTGAGTGAAGAAACCTGGCTTCTAGTTCTGATGTAGCTACTAGCTCACTAGTTGTGAGAGAAAAATGTATGTATTTATTTTCATGTATGCACATGTTCTTACCTAGATGCTTTCACAAGACCCTTATTGTCTCAAATAGAATACTTGTTTAATCCCACCCATTGTCAAAGTTTACAGAACTTGCCTTTAGGATGCATAGAATTTCTCTGGGCTCTGTTTGGTGGCACCTGTGGGCAGCACTTGGTAAAAAGTGCCTTGTCTGAAGGAGGGACCTGGGAACAGTTATTTACAGTGTGGATTTTTTTCAGCATGTTATTTTAGACATCTGCCTTTCATTTTGATTTTCATTTTGTTTAAATTTTGAATTTAATGCAGAGTAGTGTGGAGGCTCTGAATTGTTTGCTTTCTTTCTGTGTAATAAGGCTGTGCCATCCAATTATTGCAGCTCCTTAAAGGATCTCAATTGCATAAAATAATTCTTTTCTACGTGCTTTCTCACCTCTCTTCTTTAGCCTCACATCCTCCCTGGGAATTTTGGGCCTGTTATTATGATTGCTGTTTGACAGTAGGAGGAACTAAAGTATAAAGAAAATAAATAGGTAGGCCAATATTCTCTGGGATTAAAAAGCAGTGTTACTCTTAGACTTGTGATTTTTTCATTACAGTAGGTTTTCCCAACTCAGCCGCCAGAGAACAACCACACCAGGAGAGAAAGCTACAGTTGTGCTGCACTTGGAATCAAAATACTTGGCCTCTGGTCCTAGTTCTACCTCTTTTATGACCTTGGACAAGCAGTTAAGCTCTCTGGGTTTCTGAAAATATAGGATAAATGATAGGCTTTTCTTGAAACTCTCTCTTTAGATATCTTTCCCTAATCTTATTTTCTTTCCTCTGATTTTCTTTTACTCTCAACTTTTCTTACTCCTATTTCTTGTCCTCCTGAGGCTTGTTGTCTCTTGTAGCCCTGACTCTGATCTTCTTTAGCCTTCCCCCCCTCCTCTTGGTGTCATATTGCCCTATGTAATATTTGCTGATCCGTTTCTTACATCATCCTTGAATGAAGAGAAAAGAAGCCTGATTTGGCATCTTTACAAAGAATACGAGATCTTAATTGTCAAAAGAATATGAAACATTAAACACGATGAAGATTAAAGGTCCTAACTAACTTGGTAAAGGTCTGTTTTACTTTAAGGAGCTAACAAAGAATTTTATTTAAATACATTTTTTAAAAGAAGCTATTGAGCTAGGGAAACTATATATTAATTTGGTGTGAGGGGATGCATGTATATGTGTGTATAATTTTAATTAAGTTCGGATGTTGTTTGGATCCCATGTGTAAATTGTATGTACCAAATGAGTTATTGTTAGTCATTAATAGTGAATAGAATAGCTTCTGAGATGTGTTAGTCACTATTTACTGCGGCAGAATGCTAGAAATACTGATAGCACGAAACTCTACCTCCTAATTATTCCCAGGGTCCAATTCTGCTCTCTATCTAATCTTCACTAAGTCATAGCAACATATTTTTCAGCAAATTATGGTTTAGATACCTGGTTGGAAGGGGAGGGATTAATTAAACCACGTAAGTGTTTTCTTTGAAGCTAGAGTTTTCCTTCTCTTATGTTCAGATGGGAATTTATCATACCAACCCAACCCCCTTACTAAGAGATACTTTTTAATGCCTGGAAGGCAAGGGCAAGGAGCACAGAGGCTTTCTTCCTACATAACTCAGGAGTTTACCATCTTGGGACCCTATGAAGAAAATAAGAATCCTGTTACTGTGCTGTGGGTAGCCAAGAAAGTGGGAAGCTGGCTGTATGATACTGCTAGTTTCCTTTCCAAGTTGCATGTGTGTGTGTATGTGTGTGTGTGTGTGTGTGTGTGTGTGTGTTAGGGGTGGGTTCGAAGAATCTAAGCAGCCTACAGGCTCAGAGAGATGCCTAGGCAACACTAACTACCTTGCTTAGAGGTGTGGATGACTTTTGCTGACAGCATATGAACTCAAACAGTCTTACCCCTCACTGCTAGTCTCCTCAATCTAGGCTATGTTAAAATTGCTACTAGCTCGGTGCTTTGTGACCACCTAGAGGGGTGGGAAAGGGAGGGTGGGAGGGAGACGCAAGAGGGAGGGGACATGGGGATATATGTATACATATAGCTGATTCACTTTGTTATACAGCAGAAACTAACACAACGTTGTAAAGCAATTATACTCCAATAAAGATGTTAAAAAAATTGCTACTAGCTAAGGAATAGAGCTGTAAGTGAATACCTGAAACCGGTGGAGTGTTTGGATTTGTCTATAAGATTACTATGCTAAATATGTGAATTGCAGTTTTTAACACCAGACATAAGGGAATATTATCAATAATGAGACCCTGAAATGCAGACAGCTTCTATTTCAAGTAGGATACTTTCTTATGCACTTACGGGAAGGAACCAATCCCATGGCACATGGCCTACAGGTGATATATGGAAGGAAAGGGAAAATGAAAGGGGAAGTCATATTGGGAGATGACACTGGAAAGGTAAACTATGTAAGCCTTATCTTTGAAGACTGCGAATGCCAGGCTGAGTGATCTAAAATGTATTGTTTACATATACAGTTAGAGCAAGTCTCGTTGTGATCTGGACTATATGGGGGTAGAGGAGTGTATCCTTAGGGTTTAAACAAACCTGGCTTTGAATTCCTCTTTCTCACACTTACTATAGGACCATTGCTATGTTGCTGCTTCTTTAATGTGCCTCACTATTCTCCTTTGTAGAATATAGATAATAGTAATTTCTCTTGCATAGTTGTTAATATTAAATGTTGTAAATATTATGTGAGATAATGTATATAAAGTTCGGTGCCTGGCATGTTGTAAGTACTCAATAAATAGTAGCTGTTATGAGTAATCCTTGGACTTTGTATTACAGCCCTTTGATTCTGGTTTCTTCATAGAGTTTTGGAAGAAGTAAATGAGGTTGCTCTGTTGAGCCATTATGTCATTCCTAATTTGTAGAGCAGTTGATAAACTTCATTTGTGTTATTTCATTTGATCTTCACAATGAACCTTAGAAGTTGTTAGGACTGTTTTACACATGAGAAAACTAAGGCCTAGAGGAGAAATGAACTGCTTAAGGTGACATAATAATGTCAGAGATAGGACTAGAACCCAGAGATCCTAATGCTGCATTCACTGCTCTTTTCATTGCACCATACTCCTCAAAACGAGCTTAGGTTACTTTTACTTTGATTTGTTTCTGCCAAGGCTATGGTAGACCATATTGCGTAGGTTTTAAAGTTAGAGCTATATGATTGGCACAAGATTAAGCAAGAACAGTAATTTACATACTAATGTATGTTATTTAATGTAAACCCACTAGAAAACCTCCACCTCCACATCTCTCCCCATTTTATCCTTGAAGGCTAGCATTTATTAAAAATTAAAATAAATAAAAAGGCCTCTTATCCTTGAGATGAGCTTTTTGTAATTGTAATTTTCTAAAATATCCTAATTACAAAGCAATACAGCTTTCAAGTAGTACAAGGATGATTCAATTTATAACTTGCAATCATTATCTTTCTCTGTCTAGAGAAGAAAACACACTGAAATTTTCTTCTTTTCAAAAATACCAAAACGATGTTGATATATTTTCTTTCTTCCTTTTGATAGAGCCTCCTCTCATAGAATTATTTTGTAATCCTGTTTAAAAGCCGGTTCCACCAATAACTGACTTTGAGTTTCCTGGGTTCCAATGTTTATTACTCCACTCTCTTATTTCTGCTTCTTCACGTGCAGTAAACCAAACACCCTCATCATTCAGCCAAACAATGCGTACCTACCGTGTGCTAAACACTGCATAAGATGCAAGTGTGATTGATACTGGAAAGTCTTGAAACTTAGGCACTGTGGGTATGGGTATTGGGGGAGGGGGGCTGCAAATGCAGTGTGTGCAGTAGAAAGAGCAATGGATTTGGCATGAGGAAACCTGAGTTCAAGCTCCAGCATGTCATATGAATCAGTTTCTTTATCTGTTAAATGAGGCCACTGAACTAATGTCTCTGCTTAGTGCCCTTTGGTCCAGTGTTGGCCCAAAATTTCTAGTTCGATATTTTAGGCTATTAAGCTATTAAGCTGGGGGTTGACCAACTCCTCTGAAGATTCCACAAATAAAGAAAAAACAGTGTAAGTACAGCTCTCTGACTTTTCTGGTGATTTTCTGTTCAGGTTTCTTGTGAAACAGAGTTCCATGTTTCATAGATTCCAAGTCATACACCCTGAAGTGAACAGTTACCTTTGCCCCATCTGGGCACAGGAATGGTCCTACGATTTTAATTATATTATGACTTTTATTTTTGCTTTTTATTCCTAGTAGAAATAATGTTCCGGATGTGATAGGAAAGTGTTAGAACTTTTTGGTTTTTTAAGCAGAAATGTACTCCCTCCTCCAGCAACAAAAAAGCTCCTTTCCATTTCCATTGTAATTTGAAAGGGTCATCTTTGTTTAGAGATTAGAGAGCCTTAGAATGCCATATGTAAAAGCTAATAGAGCCTATATAGCTATTGAAGAAATTGAATCAATAATTAACCTTCCCAAACAGAAAGCACCAAGACCAGATTGGTTCACTGGTGAGTTCGACCAAACATTTAAGGAAGAAATTGTACAATCTCTTCCAGAAAATTGAAGTAGAGGGAATACTTCCTAAACCATTTTATAAGGCCAGCATTATCCTAATAACAAAACCAGACAAAGACCAAGAAAGGAAAGCTACATATCTCTCATGAACATAGATGCAGAAATCCTCAAAAATATTAGCAAATCAATCCAATAATGTATCAAAAGAATTATACAACACCAAGTGGGATTTATTCCAAGTATGCAAGACTTTTTCAACATTTGAAATACAATTAATGTAATCCATCACATGAACAGGCTAGAGAAGAAAAATCATATGATCATATCAATAGGTGAAGAAAAAGCATTTGACAAAATCTAACACCATTTTTTGATTAAAAAAAAAAACTCTTAGCAAACTAGGAATAGAGGGGAAATTCCTCAATTTGATAAACAACAACTACCAAAAATCTACAGCTAACATCATAGCTAATGGTGACAAATTAAATGCTTTCCTAAGATGGGGAGCAAGACAAGCATGTCCACTCTCACCACTTCTATTAAACATTTTGCTGGAAAATCCTAGATAATGTAGTAAGACAGGAAAAGGAAATAAAAGGTATTAGGAAGGAAGAAATAAAGCTATCTTTGTTTGCAGAAGACCTGATTGTTTACATAGAAAATCCCAAAGAATCAACGACAAAAAACTCTCCTGGAAATAATGAGTGATTATAGCATGGTTATAGGATACAAGGTTAATATACAAAAGTTAATTGCTTTCTTATATACTAGCAATTAATTGTGAAATTTAAAACACAATACAATTTACATTAGCACCAGAAAATGAAATACTTAGGTATAAACCTAACAAAATATGTACAATGTGCAAAAATATGATCTATATGAGGAAAAAAACAAAAGTCTGATGAAAGAGATCAAAGAAGATCTAAATAAATGGAGAGATATTCCATGTACATGGACAGAAAGACTCAATATTATCAAGATGTCTGTTCTTCCCAACTTGATGTATAGAGTTAACCCAATCTCAATCAAATCCCAGTAAGTTATTTGAAAGATGCCAACAAACACTCTAAAGTTTATATGAGAAGGTAAAAGACACAGAATAGCCAACACAATATTGAAGGAGAAGAACAAAGCTAGAGGACTGACACTATCCAACTTCAAGACCTACTATAAAGTTACAGTAGTCAGGACAGTGTGGTAAGAGCAAAAGAATACACAAATAGATTAGTGGAACAGAATACACACACACACACAAATAAAGCCAGCTGATCTTTTGCAAAGGAGCAAATGGAGAAAGGATAGTCTTTTCAACAACTATCCAATGGAGATCCAATTTTCAACAACTTTCTCAATGGAGAAAGGATAGTCTTTTCAACAACTACTGGTGGAACAATGGGACATCCACGTGTAAAAAAGTGAATCTAGACACAGACATTACATCTTTTTCAAAAATTAACTGAAAATGCATCATAGACCAAAATATAAAACGGAAACTATTAAACTTCTAGATGATGACAAAGGAGAAAATCTAGGTGACATTGTGTTTGGTGATGACTTTTTAGATACAACACCAAAAGCATGAACCATTAAAGAAACATTAGTAAGTTGGGCTTATTTATTTATTTATTTATTTATTGGCTGCATTGGGTCTTCATTGCTGCACACGAGCTTTCTCTAGTTGCGGTGAGCCAGGGCTACTCTTCCTTGCAGTGCGCGGGCTTCTCACTGTGGTGGCTTCTCTTGTTGCATAGCATGGGTTCTAGGCATGCGGGCTTCAGTAGTTGTGGCCTGCAGGCTCAGTAGTTGTGGCTTATGGGCTCTAGAGCGCAGGCTCAGTAGTTGTGGTGCACGGGCTTAGTTGCTCCGCGGTATGTGGGATCTTCCCGGACCAGGTATCAAACCCGTGTCCCCCACATTGGCAGGCAGATTCTTAACCACTGTGCCACCAGGGAAGTCCCTGGGCTCAGTTAAAACTTAGAACTTCTGCTCTGTGGAAGACAGAGAATAAAAAGACAAACCACAGACCAGGAGGAAATATTTTCTGTTAAAGGACTGGTGTCCAAAGTATATAAAGAACTTTAAAAATTAAACAATAAGAAAACAGCTTAATTTAAAAATGGGTAAAATATCTGAACAGAATATATACCAATGGCAAATAAGCATATGAAAAGATGCCGAACATCTTATATCATGAGGAACTTGCAAAATAAAACATTAATGAACATACCCATGTTCAGAGCAGTGGTATTCACAATAGCCAAGAGGTGGAAGCAACCCAAATGTCCATCAATGGATGAGTGAATAAACAAAATGTGCTATATACATGCAATGGAATACTATGCAGCATCTGAAAAGGAAGGAAATCCCATCACATGCTACAACATTGCTGAACCTTGAGGACATTATATTAAGTGAAATAAGCCAATCACAAAAAGACAAATACAAGTCCAATTATATGAAATATCTAAAGTAGTCAAATTCATAGATATAGAAAGTAGAATGATAGTTACCAGGGGCTGGGGGAAGGGAGCAAAGAGTTGTTGTTTAATGAGTATAGAGTTTCAGTTCTGCAAGAAGGTTCTGGAGATCAGTTTCACAACAGTGTAAACATACTTAATACTATTGAACTGCACTTAAAATGGTTTAGATGGTAAATTTTCTGATATGTGTTTCTTACCACAAAAAAGATCAGCTATTAAAAAACAACAACAATGAGATACCAGTATACAATATAATAGATACACGTATTAGAATGGCAAAAGTCCAAAACACTGACAATACCAAATGCTGGCGAGGATGTGGAGCAACAGGAATTCATTGCTGGTGGGACTGAAAAATAGCACAACCACTTTGGAAGATAGTTTGACAGCTTCTTACAAAACTAAACATATTCTTACCATATGATCCAGTAATTGTGCCCCTTTGTATTTATCAAAGTGAGCTGAAAACTTATGTCCACACAAAAACCTGCACACAAGTGTTTATAGCAGATTTATTTATAATTGCCAAAACTTAGAAGCAACCAAGATGTCCCTCAATAGGTGAAGAATAAACACACCGTGGTACATCCACACAATAGAATATTATTCAGCAATAAAAAGAAATGAGCTCTCAAGCCATGAAAATTACTGAATATCAGATTAAAGAATAAAAGGAGCTCCTACGGAAAATACTAGAGGGAGGAAAGTTAGACTCATTATCTGAGGATTTGGTGCTCTCAAAAGTAGAAACCTTTCTGATGACACTTATGCAAGTTGGTTGCTTGAGATTTGCTCATCAGGTCTATAAGGAAGACTCATAAATGCCTCAGCAAACCTCTTAAATGCATATTGCTAAGTGAAAGAAGCCAATCTGAAAAGGCTACATGCTCTAGGATTCTAACTATATGACATTCTGGAAAAGTCAAAACTATGGAAATAGTAAAAAGATCAATGATTGCCAGAAATTCAAGGGGAGGGAGGGAAGAATGAACAGGTGGAGCACAGGGGATTTTTAGGGCAGTGAAACTATTCTGTGTGATACTGTAATGGTGGATCCATATCGTTATACATTTGCCAAAGCGCATAGAATGTACAGCACAAAGAGTGAACACTAATGTAAACTATGCACTTTAGTTAATAATGTATCAACATTGACTCATAAGAAAGAAGAAAAACTACGTTAAATATTATTTATCTTCGAAAAATGATAGTACTGGCCCTACTTACTTGTCAGAGTGTGGGGAGGTACTAATGAGATTGAGGAGGGTCTTAGATTTGAGTTTGAACCCTTTCTCTGCTGTTTATTAGCTGTGTGATTTGGGCAGGTTATTTAACTTCTCTGAGATGTGGTTTGTGGGTTTGTTTTTTTTTTAAACGGAGTTTATTGTGGCTACCTTGCGGCATTATTGGGAGGATTATAAACAGGAATGTATGAAAAGAGATTTAGCATGAGGCCTGGTACAGAGTAAGTGCTCAGTATCCAATAGACTTTGAAGCAAAAGATTGGAAACAACTGAAATGTCCATCAGTAGGGGACCAGCTAAATAAATTTTACTGTATGATCTATCCACGCAATAAATATTTTGCAGCTATAAAAAAGGATGAGACATTCTGAAAAAGACAAATCTGTAGGGACAGAAAACAGATCAGTTGTTACCGGGGATTTGGGGAAGGATTGCCTCCAAAGGGAGAGCAAAAGTCATTGTGTCAGTGTTCCAATTTCTCTATTCTCACCAACACTTATTTTCCTTTTTTTAAATTATAGCCATCCTAGTGGATGTGGAGTAGTATCTCATTGTAGGTTTGATTTTGTATTTCTCTAATGACTAATGACATTGAGCATCTTTTCATTTTCTTGTTGACCATTTGTACCTCTGGAAGAATGTCTCTTCAGGTCCTTTGCCCAAGATTGTTTGTCTTTTTGTTGTTTAGTTGTAAGAGTTCTTTATATATTCTGGATACCAGACTTGATACATGATTTGCATATATTTCCTCCCATTTTGTGGATTGTGTTTTCACTTTCTTGATAGTGTCCATTGAGATACAAAAGTTTTTAATTTTGATGAAATCCAACTTATCTATTTTTTTCTTTCATTGCTTATACTTTTGGTGTTATCTAAGAAACCAATGTCAAACCCAAGGTCTTGAAGATTTATGCCTATGGTTTTCATCTAAGAGTTTTATAAGTTTAGCTCTTACATTTAAGTTTTTGATCCATTTTCATTAAAAATTTTATATGGTGTGAGGTAAGTGTACATCTTCATTCTTTGGCATGTTGCTATCCAGTTTTCCCAGCAGCATTTGTTGAAGAGACTATTCTTTCCTCATTGAATGGCCTCAGCACCCCTGTTGAACTCTAACCATAGATCTATGGGTTTACTTCTGAAATCTAAATTATGTTCCATTAATCTCTGTTTCATTTCCCATGCCTGTACCACACTGTTTTGTTTACCGTAGTTTTGCAGTAAGTTTAGAAACTGGGAAGTGTGAGTCCTCCAAATTTGTTACTCTTTTTCAAGATTATTTTGGCTATTCTGAGTCCTTTACAATGAATTTTAGGATTACCTTCTCTATTTCTGCAAAAAGGTCACTGGGGTTTTGATAAGGATTGCACTGATTCTGTAGATCTTTTCAGGAGTTCTGCTATCTTAACAATAGTAAGTCTTCCCATACATAAACACAGGATATCTTTCTATTTACTTAGGTCTTATTTAATTTCTTTCAACAGTGTTTTGTAGTTTTCAGTGCACGTCTTGCACTTCCTTGGTTAAATCTATCCGTAAGTATTTTATTCTTTTTGATGCTATTGTAAATGAAATTGTTTCTTTTTTATTCATCACAATGTCCTTATTTTAAAAATTGGCAACAAGTTAACTGTTCTCTTATAAAGAAATAAACATACTGTAGTCTATTCAAAGGGTAGAATATTTTTCTATATAACTTAATAACAGGAGGGAAATCTCTTGAGATATTGATAAGTGCAAAATCTTAGATACACTAAAATAACAATTTTAAGATGCATGTATGCATTCAACAAATACAATTAATTAACATGAAATTGTTTCCTAATTTCCTTGTAGAATTACTCATTGCCATTATATAAGAATACAGCTGATTTTTGTGTGTTGATTTTTTTTTTAATTTATTTATTTTATTTATGGCTGTGTTGGGTCTTCCTTCGTTTCTGTGCGAGGGCTTTCTCTAGTTGTGGCAAGCGGGGGCCACTCTTCATCGCGGTGCGCGGGCCTCTCACCGTCGCGGCCTCTCTTGTTGCAGAGCACAGGCTCCAGACGCGCAGGCTCGGCAATTGTGGCTCACGGGCCCAGTTGCTCCGCGGCATGTGGGATCTTCCCAGACCAGGGCTCGAACCCGTGTCCCCTGCATTGGCAGGCGGATTCTCAACCACTGCGCCACCAGGGAAGCCCCTTGTGTGTTGATTTTGTATGCTGCAACTTTGCTGAATTTGTTTATTAGCTCTAATGGTGTTTTGCAGGATTTTTTAGGATTTTCTACATAAAAGGTCATGTCATCTGTCAACGGAGATAGTTTTACTTCTTCCTTTGCAATTTGGCTGCCTTTTATTTCTTTTTCTTACCTAATACCTCAGGCTAAAACTTTTGGTACAGTGTTAAATAGAAGTTGTTCCTGATCTTAGGCAGAAAGCTCTCAGTCTCTCACCATTGAGTTTGATGCTCACTGTGGGTTTTTCACAAATGCCCTTTACCATGTTGAAGAAATTCTCTTCTGTTCCTAGTTTGTTGAGTGTTTTTATTGCAAAAGTTGTTGAATTTTTCCAAATGATTTTTTTGGCATCCATTGAGATGATCATGTGATGTTTTTTCCTTCATTCAATTAATGTGGTATATTATATTGATGGATTTTGTATGTTGAACCATACTTTCATTCCTGGGATAAATCCCACTTGGTCATTCCTGGGATAAATCACACTTTCATTCCTGGGAAAAATCCCAGCTGCTTTTAATATGCAGCTAGATTCTGCTTGCTTGAAGATTTTTGCACCTATATTTATAAGCAATATTGGTCTGTAGTTTTCTTGTGATACCTTTGGCTTTGGTATCAGGGTAATGCTGGCCTCATAGACTGAGTTAGGAAACGTTCCCGCCTCTTCCATTTTTGGAAGAGTTTGAGGATAATTGGTGTTAACTCTTCTCTAAATGTTTGATAGAATTCATCAGTGAAACTATCTGGTCCTAGACTTTTCTTTTAGGAGGGTTTTGATTACTGATTCAATCTCTTTACTTGTTAAAGTTCTGTTCAGATTTTCTATTTCCATTTGACTCAATTTTGGTAGTTTGTGTGTTTCTAGGAATTTGTCCATTTTGTCTAGCTTATCTACTCTGTTGGCATACAATTGTTCATAATATTTCTTATAATCCTTTTCATTTCTGTAAGGTTGGTAGTAATGTTTCCACCCTCATTTCTGATTTTAGTAATTTGAGTCTTAGCTTCTTTTTCCCTAACCGGTCTAGCCAATGGTTTGTAAATTTTGTTGATCTTTTCAAAGAACCAACTTACAATTTCATTGATTCTCTTTATTGTTTTTCTATTCTCTATTTCATTTATTGGCACTCAATCTTTATTATTTCCTTCATTCTGCTCTCTTTGGGCTTAGTTTGATATTCTTTTTCTAGCTCCTTAAGTTATAAATTTAAGTTATTGATTTGAGATTTTTCTTCTTTTTACATATAGGCATATACAGCTATAAATTTCCCTCTGAGCACTGTTTTCACTGCATCCCATAATTTTTGATATGCTATGGTTTTTTTCATCTCAAAGTATTTTCCAATTTCTCTTGTGATTTCTTCTTTGACCTACTGGTTGTTTAAGCATGTGTTGTTTAGTATCTACTTTTGTGAGTTTCTAGTTTTCCAATTTTGATTTCCAGTTTGGAAGAGATACTTTGTATGATTTCTGTCTTTTTGAGTTTATTGAGACTTGTTTTATGGCCTAATATATAGCCTAGCCTGGAGAGTGTTCCATGTGCACTTGAGAAAAATGTGTGTTCTGCTGTTGTTGGGTCTAGTGTTCTCTATATTTCTGTTAGGTCTTAATAGTTTATGGCTTTGTCCAAGTTCTCTATTTCTTCATTGATCTTCTGTTTAGTTGCTATACCCATTATTGAAAGTGGGATATTGAAGTCTCCAACTATTATTATAGAACTGTGTATTTCTCCCTTCAGTTGTCAGTTTTTGCTTCGTATATTTTGGGGTTCTGTGTTATATGTGTATATATTTATAATTATTATATTTTCTTGATGAACAGATTCTTTTATCAATATATAATGTTCTTTTACTGGGTTTGAGGAGTTTATTATTATTTTGGGCCAGCTAAATCCCCAGATTTGAGGAAGTATGTGCATGTGTGTGTGTGCTACTGGTCTGTGAGGTAGATAGCAAGGGGAGAGGGGACCACATGATCTTTAATTCCATGAGAGATCAGAAGCATTTCCTGTAGCAGCTCTGAAACCAGCATGAATTTGGATCATTAACTCCCTAGTCTAATAAAATCCTATAGCTGGGTTTAGAATGTGTCAGTAGACTTACTGTGAAGGAGAGCCAGGCCTTCATTGAGGCCTTTGTGAAAATCTCCCTCTATGCACAAATAGCAATTGGAATCCAATCTATTTCACACTCAGCAACAAATATTCTTAGATCTACAGTATCACTATTCAATAAAATTAAAAAGCAGTGGCAACTTGAGGCTTTTCTTCATTGCTTTATTATTTCACTATCATCTTTTTCCTTTTTTTTTCAGGTACTATTTTTTTTTTTTAATCAGTTGCTAACATTATATGGGAATGTGCTTAACAAATTAAAGCTATGTTTTAAATTGTCTTTTCAGGCCTTACAAAGTCATAATGAACAACTAAAATGGAAGAAATCATCAACAAATATTAATGTGAAGTTGGAAGAATTTCCTTTACTTCTTTTTCTTCCTCTGTTTTTCTCCAACTATTTTATTTTCCCTTTTTTCTTTCTATCTTTCCTTTTTTTTCCTCTTCACTTCCCCTTTTCTTTGCCCTTCTCTCCCATCCAACTTTCTCTCTGGTTTCTCCTTTTCTGTATTATTCCATTTACCCTATGACTGTTGCATTATTGAATACTGGCCATGAGACTAAGTATTTTAAGTTAACATCAATAGGGATGTGTTAATAGAAGGAATAACCATAATTTTGTTTCTTTGTGGGGAAAATTGCAGAAATTAAAATTTAAAAACGTATACTCTATTGCCATCTAGCTAGAGCTTCTGTGTTGGCAGCAAATGTACTGGGGGAAAATAAAGGTTAAAAAAATTTTAACCTGGTAAGAGAATTATAGTAACCAAATGTTCACCTTGCTCTTTATGAAAATTATCTAAATACAAAGAAGAAAGCAAGACTCTGTCCTAAGAAACACCTTCTGCAAAAGCCCCTTTGGCTTCAAAGCCATGAATTTCAGGCAAAAACCAGAGTTTCTCAGGTTGTCTGTCACACTGACAGTTGGGCTTCTTGAAAGTCCTGATTGAAGGAAGAATGAAATATAAAAGCAGCTATTAGGTTTAAGTACAGTTAAATGTGGTGGTGGCAGAATAGACTTGTGTTCCTTTCCGAGTGAGGTACTCCTTATTTCGCTGCAGGTTGATAAGATTTGGAAATCTCCATTGAATTTTAGGTTTATTTTCCACCTTTATTATTTTAATCTTCCCTTAGGCTGTAGTCAGGCTGGAATCGGCTAGGAAGACTTTTGGCAGTTGAAATCTTTTACAGGATGGTGATCTGGCCCTTTAGTTTTGAGGTTGGTGTACTGTGTGTGAGAATATATATATATTTATCACACACAGTCACTATCTTCGAAAGTGAGGGTGCACATCTTTCTCAGCCATCTCTTTCCTACAAAGCCATTGAAGTAATGTCAAGGTCTGAAGCTAGCACATTCTGGTCATAGGGAGTCAAGTGTTATTTCCTTGAAGAGTTCGTCCTGACAAAGGACCTTCAAGGGTAGGGAGTAATAATATTGTGATTGCTCTGAGTGGCCCCAGCTCTCCTCTGGGAGGTAGGCATTACTGGCTCTAAAATATTACCTCTCTATGTCTAGTGAACAGGAAGAGTGATATTTTGAAGGCACTTTGGTTTACTGGCAATGTGTCCTTCTTACCCAGTGTGGTTGAGTGGCCATGGCTCACCAAGAAGCAACATGTATCTTAACCATAGAAATACAAGTTTTGGTTCATTCTCCCTTCTTTTAAAAATGTCTACCTAGAGATGGCTTTCACGTTGCCCTCATTTCTTGTAGAACACAGAACTCTGCCTAGGAAGAGTTATATCGTGCACAGTTTCATCCTGCTTCTTACTGAACCCATCTCTCTGGGATTGCTGGTGATTGGAACTCACATGGAACATTCTACTTCGAGCTTATGTTTGGTGAAACAGCTGGTATTGTGAAGCAAACCCACGGGAAGTTCCTAGGGTATGTTTCTGCCTCCCATGCAGCTAAAAAGGAGCTCAGAATGTGTAGATCTGAAAGGGCCTTTGGAGACCATCTGGTTCAACCTCTCATGGTATGGATGGAAAATTCAGGCCCCGAGTTGAAAAGGAACTTCCTTAAGGTCACACAGTCAGATAATGATGGACCTCTGCCTTCAGAAGGCTGTTACTCCTCCCTAGTTGTATGTTAAGGAGGAATCTAACCGGTGTATCTGTTTAAACTAACGATGTGTGTGTGAACGTTTTCACATATTCCATATGGTTTAACTTTAAAAACTTTATTTTGAATTAATTTTATATTTACAGAAAAGTTGCAAAAATATTACAGAGAGTTCCCATACACTCCTCACCCAGTTTCTGCTAATGTTATTGTCTTACGCTACTATGGTACATTTACCAAAACCAACATTGGTATATTACTATTAACTAAACTCCAAACTTCATTCAGATATCACCAATTTTCCCATTAATGTCTTTGTTTTAAATGCCAGGATCCAGTCCAAGGTACAACATTGCGTTTAATCATCATGTGTCCTTAGTCTTCTCTGGTCTGTGGCAGTTTCTCAGTTTTTCCTTGTTTTTCATAAATTTAACATTTTTTGTAGAGTACTGGTCAGATGTTTTGCAGAATGTCCCTCAATCTGTGTTAGTCTGATGTTTTTCTCATGATCACACTGGGGTTATCGGTTTGGGAGAAGAATACCACAGAAATAAAGTGCCATTTTCATCACGTTATATCAAGGGGTACATAATATCAGCAAGCGTTATCACTAGTAAGTAACACTACTTAACTTTGATCACTCCGTTAACATAGTGTTCGCCATGTTTGTCCAAAGTAAAGTCACTGTTTTTTGCCTTTTCTTTCTCTGTTCTTTGGAAGTAACTCACTAAGTTCAAGCCACACTGAAGCTTGCCCTCCAGGAAGGGGGAGTATCTACACATATTATTTGGAATCATCTGTAAGGAATATCTGTGCCTTTTCCACCTTTATTTATTTATTCAATCATTCATTTATATGTGTATGGACTCACATATACTTATTTTATACTTTGAGTTTTAATCCAATACTACCTCATTTATTTTGTTGCTCAAAATTGTCACAGCTTTGACCATCGGGAATTCTTTCAGGTTGGCTCCTGTATCCCTTTGAAATGCCCCCTTCCTTTTATATTTTTAGTACTTCCTTATTTTCTGGTAGTACAAGATACTTCAGGCTCATCTAGTATTTTCCCTTTCTTAGCCCTAGAATTAGCCATTTCTCCAAAGAACCCCAGTTCCTTTTATTGGAAAATTGTATTTTAGAAATGAAGGTATGGGAGCCCAAGAAACCTTGAGAAAGAACAAAGCTGGAAGTATCATGCCCTCTGATTTCAAACTATACTACAAAGCTACAGTAATCAAAACAGTATGGTACTGGCACAAAAACAGACACACAAATCAACGGAACAGAATAGAGAGCCCAGCAATAAACCCAAGCTTATATGGTCAATTAATATATGATGAAAGAGGCAAGATATATATATATATGTATATATATACATATATATATACACACACACACATATATATGTGTATATATACATATATATGTATATATGATATAATTATCTTCAATAAATGGTGTTGGGAAAACTTGACAGCTATATTATAAAGAGCCAAACTGGACTACTTTCTCACACCATACACAAAAGTAAACTCAAAATGGATTGAAGACTTCAATGTAAGACCTGAAACCATGAAACTCCTACAAGAAAACATAGGCAGTACATTCTTTGACATCAATCTTAGCAATATGTTTTTTGCTCTGTCTCCTCAGGCAAGGGCAACAAAAGCAAAAATAAGTAAGTGGGACTACATCAAACTAAAAATCTTTTGCACAGTGAAGGAAACAATCAACAAAATGAAAAGACAGCCTAGTAAATGGGTGAAGATAGTTGCAAACGATATATCTCACAAGGGGTTAATATCTGAAATATATAAGAAACTCATACAACTCAACATCAAAAAAACAAACAACCCAATTTAAAAAATAGGCAGAGGACCTGAACAGACATTTTTCCAAAGAAGACATACAGATGGCCAAGAGACACATGAAAAGATGCTCAACATCACTTATCATCAGGGAAATGCAAATCAAAACCACAATGAGATATCACCCTACACTTGTCAGATTGGCTATTATCAAAAACACAATAAATAACAAATGTTGGTGAGGATGTGGAGAAAAGAGAACCCTTGTGCACTGTTGGTAGGATTGTAAATTGTTGCAGCCACGATTGAAAACAGTATGGAAGTTCCTCAAAAAGTACAAAATAGAACTGCCATATGATCCAGCAATTTCACTTCTGGGTATTTACCTCAAGAAAACAAAAACATTAATTCGGAAAGATACATACACACCAGTGTTCATAGCAGCATTACTTACAATAGCCAAGGTATAGAAGCAACCTAAATGTTAATTGATAGATGAATGAATAAAGAATGTATAATATATGTGTATATATCATATATATACATATATACATACACAATGGAATATTACTCAGCCATAACAAAAAATGAAATCTTGTCGTTTGTGACAGCATGGATAGATCTAGAGGGTATCATGCTAAGTGAAATAAATCAGACAGAGGAAGGCAAATACTGTATGCTCTCACTTATATGTGGAATCTAAAAAAGAAAATGAAACAAAAACAAGCTCATAGATAGAACAAATGGGTGGTTGCCAGAGATGAGGGGAGTGTGGAGGGTGTGAAATAGGTGAAGGGGATTAAGAGCTACAAACTTCGTTGTACAATAAATAAGCCTCGGGGATGTAATATATAGCATAAGGAGTCGATAATAATGTAATAACTTTGTATGGGGACAGATGGTTACTAGACTTATCATGGTGATCATTTCATAATGTATGCAAATGTCAAATCACTATGTAGTAACACCAGAAACTATCAATATTGTATGTCAACTATATTTCAGTTAAAAAAGAGAAAGAAATCAAGATCTGGAGTGATCACTGTTACTGAGTTGTTATTGATTCTAGGCTTTCTTAGTTGACAGGGCTAGGTAATATATGTTTGTATATTAACCCGTGTATACGTGCATATCTATAGTTGTTTCTATATCTTCTGTCTATGCATTTGTATATATATTACGCTAAGCATAAGTTCATACTGATGTCTTCAAATCTAATCTAGTACAGGGTTCATTCTAGCCTTCCTTTCTTGTTACCTGTAACTTCTCTCTCTAACAGTGAGCGACCTGGCTTTCACTGTCCACCATCCATTTATTTATTTGTTCAACCCCAGTATACGTGTAAAGTAGGTTCAGAATTGTTCACTCATACCCAATAAGAAACAAATGTACCAACTAGAGTACAGTGCTTATGTATGGTTCTTTTGTCTTTACCCTTATAGTTTCCAGTCAAAACACAATTTTCCAAAGTCAACTTCATACCCCTACCCAGTGCAGTTATGTCACACATTTGTAACACAGTTAGATTCATTTGTCACAGTCTGCATTTCATCATTTATCTCTTGACATCTGGTTGATTTTTCAATGTGCATACACTAAGGCTCATTCTCTGTGAATTACAGTTCTATAGGTTTTGATAAATGCATAGTATCATGTGCTCATCACCCCAGAGCCATAAAGAGGAGTTCTATCACCCTCAAAATTCTTCTGTGTATCCCCTTGGTTATCAACCAGCCCCCCTTTTTTCAACACCCGGAAACTACTGATGGGAATTCCATCCCTATGGTTTTACCTTTTCCAGAGTGTCATGTGAATATAATCATACATCATGTAGCCTTTGTGTATGCCTTCTGTCTCTTAGCAAAATGCATTTAAGGCTTACCCATGTTGTTGTGTGAATCAGTAGTTCTTTCAAATAGTTCCTCTTTATCACCAAATAATATTCCATTGTAAAGATGTTTATCCATTCTCCTATTGAAATAAATCTTGATTGTTTATAGCTTTTAGAAATTATGAATAAAGTTTCTATAAACATCACATGCAGGTTTTTGTGTGGACGTAAGTTTTCAATTCACTTGGGTATATACCTTGGAGTGCATTTGCTGCTATGATTAAACTACTTTTAATTCAATCCCTTTCCAAGAAGTCCGACTGGAGGTTGTGAGTATGGTGCAGTGGGGTATCTGCTGCTGAGCTCATTGATTGCAGTAGTGGTCACTTTCATAGCCTATTCTATATGGATGGAAAATGGAATAGCCAAAGGATGTTTCCTCCCATGGGTACCAGAAAGATGAAATTTCTAAAAATGACCACTAGATGGCAGGGTACTGGCCCCCTGGGAGTTGGAAATCTTTGGAAGATTCTGGGAGACTGTTAAAATTGTATCGTCCTCTCCTCTTTTCTTGATAAAGGGATATTTGAGCCAAAATCAGGAAATATAATCAAGATTTCTGGCTCCCAGCATGTACCTCCCTAATAATTCAGGAAGTTAGGCTTGGGTTTCATGTTGGCAAGCATTCCAACAGATAAACTTGTGTAATGATAAACTTTGGGTTAGATAACAAGTTTTGACCTGGAATGGGGTATGCAGCATTACATCATGTTTGTGTCCCTTGCTGACCTCTCTGCAAAGCAACATTGCAAAGGAACATTGATGCCTGGTTTCTAATGCCAACTATCTAGTGCTCAACCTCTCCTAGCCTCCTATTCATGACATCAATAAAATGAGGATAACACCTACCCATTCACATTTACAGGGTTGTTGATAGGGATCAACATAAGGTAAACAATATGAAATATATTAAAGTACTTTATGAATTTAACATCATACAACTGTGAATTATTAAGTGTTAATGATCAGATTAGACAGAATATAAAATGCTACATGTGTTAGGTGGTATCACATGTTTAAAAATCAGTCTTGAAGATACACTCTGTTTTTCCTCCATCAGGAGAGGTAGATATTTAGTTCTTAAAGTGACCCAGCATTTTCCTCAGAACTTAGTAGGTAGGTAACTTTTTCTTTTTGTTCTAGCAGTTGTAGAAAATACATCAGCTTGATTCCAGATTGAGCTAATTTTATAGAGTACTTCCTCACCCTCACAAAATCCACATTATTTCAGTTTACCAAGTAAACACTGGCATATTCAGTAGATATTACTATTTGGGGTTTCCTTTGGAATTCTTGATTGACTTTGGTCCTCTGGGCCGAGGTTATCCCCTTATGTTTGATGTGTACCAGGGTCTAGCAAACCCCACCTTTAGATGTGGCTTCGTCCTTAGCCTAGAAATCATCTATAGTTTCTCTGGCTCAAAGCTCAAAGAAAGATTTGGCCTCTAAGGAGGAGGAGGAGTGTACTCTTTCTCTTCACAGCAGCACAGAAACCAGTAGCCATCAAAGCACTGTCACCACAACTGTGTTCAGATTCTTTGAGACCTTGCCATTGTAGCTCAGCATTCCTCTCTCCCTAAAAAGAAGCAAACTGGGGTAAAGAGCATCTAGTCATTATAATCTTCTCAGCTTATTTATCTGCATTTGAGAAAGTCTTGACCCTTGAACTCCCCTGCCTTTCTGAGCCAAAAAGAAAATCCTCATGTGTATGTGTGGGCCTATACATAGGAAGAAAGGCTTGAAAGCATCTTTGGCATCTATCTTGTGGCCTGTGGCATGTGCAGTTGTATGTAATAGAGTCAAACAGCTGTAAGATATTAGCTGACTTAGGAGGTCCAGTTCTGTCCCTTCATTTTACAATTGTGGAAATTGAGACCCAGACCAAAAAGCAATAGCTCTGATTTGGTAGGTAGGTCTCACTTTATTACTGGTTACATTGAGTGAATCTTAACAGGAGCCAGAGTAGATACCGGGCAAGTAGAAAAGGGACTATGAAATGCCCATGGCTCCAGTCTTTATCTTCCTACTGAAAAGGGCATAGCTTAACTGGAAATAGCTGATGCGATATAGGGCACTAGAAGGATGGCTCTGTGTGTGTGTGTGTGTGTGTGTGTCTGTGTCTGTGTCTGTGTCTGTGTGTCTGTGTGTAAACAACCCTGTTTTCAATTACCTACTTTCATTTTGCCTCTAAGTTCTGCATTTTACCACTTCCTCCTGTCGGAACTATTTAGAAAATATGTGCTTTTTTTGTTTGTAAAGGAAGGCAGAGTTAAAGAGTGTCATTAGTTTAACAATATTGTGTGCTCATCTGGCTAGGTGTGTATAGTTATATGGGGGCAGGTGGTGGATTCAGGATAATAGTATTTTCTCGAAACTGGAGCTTTTTAATAAGAGCAAATAATCTACCTTTTGTCTTGCAGAGCCCAGTTTTATTAACAGATATGAGATACTGTGTGCCAGTGTGTACTTGAAAATATCTTTATAAGTAATTGAGCTGCCTCTTCCTCCTTTCTCACCAAACATTCCCTTCTGTATATGATAAAAACTAATCTTGATGTGTTTAGCTGTCGTTTAGTGCTTTCTCAGAGGTATTTTCTATCTCTGGACAAGCCAAATTCTATCCCCCCACACTGTACAACTAACTCAACATTCTCCGCATAGACAAACAAGCTTCTTTTCTGAGTGATACAAATCTGTGAAAACCCCCAAACATTGTAATGAAAATGGACTTGCTGATGCCAAAATCAGAGCAGAAAGACCCTTTAGGAAGCTATTGCCAAGGATAAGATTGATTGTTACACAGGTGGGTGTCTGCCCACTTTCCCTGCTCAGTGGAAAACTTTGCCCAGCATAGCAAAGCAAAGCTCAGCCCAGGGCCTTGAAATTCACCCAATGATATTTTAATATTGGGGATAAAAGCAAGGTTGCAGCGTAATTCATTCATTTACTTTAGTGTTCTCTTTAAAACATATAACATGTTTTATAAATATTAAATTTCATGAAAGGGCAGGGGAATTCCCTGGCAGTCCAGTGGTTAGGATTCTAGGCTTTCACTGCCAGGGGCCCAGGTTCAATCCCTGGTCGGGGAACTAAGATCCTGCAAGCTGCGTGGCACAGCCAGAAAAAAAAAAAATTTATGAAAGGGGATTTATTTCTTAAGTTTTATCTATTATCCTACCTAGGCACAATCTCTTCCCCCACCATTCGCAGAACACCCAGGTTAGTTAGTGACACAGACTACACAGATGTATGGGTCCTTTGGGAGTTTAGAGCAAGGCAAGGTTATGTTGGCAATATCAGGTCATAGAAGGCTATAAACTTTCCCTTCCATTCTTACCCGAATAATGATGCTAAACAAATCCAGCCAGGGTCTTTCTCAAATCCACGTGTACAGTTTTATTCGTCAAGTATTAGACAGAATGGGGAAAACCATGCATAGTAGAACTAGTCATTCTTTAAAGTATAATATTTTTCCTTGCCCATGCATTCTTGCAGAGTGTCAGTAGAGCCCTGGACACTCTGACAGAAATGAGGTGTGCAAAATGGGGATAGGGAGAGATGACCTGAATAAACTTTGAATTTTTAAAGTTGTACTTCCTCTTTTTTTACGTGGGCTTCTGGACATACACTTATGGGCTGTCAGAGCTGAAAGAGACCTAATACCATTTTATCTACCCCTCCAAACTCAACAAAATTTATTGAGGGAGCAGTTTAGTGTAGTAGAAAAAGCTTGAGATTTGGAGAGAAGAATTGTATTCCAGTTCCAGCTCAAGCACTAACTCCACTCTTGAGGAAGTCTTTTGATTTCTCTGAAACTCAGTTTCCTTATATGTAAAATGGAAGTGATAATCCTCTTAACATTGTGAGACTGTATTGGTGATCCCCAATTTCACCCCCAGGTTCACTGATGTGCTAGAAGGATTTGCAGGACTCACAAGTCATTATAGTCAGACTACAGTTTATTACAGCAAAGGGATAAAAAGCAGGATCAATAAGGGAAAAAGGTACATCAGGCAGAAGCTGGAGGATACCAGGTATAAGCTTCCAAGAGTCCTCTCCCAGTGGAGTCACACAGGACATACTAAATCCCACAGAATGAACTGCAGAAACACATGCAAAATGTTTTCTGCCAGGGAAGTTTGCTTGAGCCTAAAAGTCCAGGGTATTTATTGGGGTAACTGCAGTGCTGATTGCAGTTACTGAAACTTCAGACCCCCCAGAAGGAAAGCAGGTGTTCACCACAAATCACATTTTTTACACAAACTATCCACACAAGCTGGTATAATGTAGTTCAACACCTCAAGCATGCACAGTGCCCTAATCAGTTAGTAGCATAGGGGACATTCTAAGACCTCAGTTCCTAGGAGCCAGCCAAAGGCTAGTCATACAAGTAGGCCCTTCTGAGAACGTACAAGATTTGAGTAACTCAAGGCTGCTGGGTTAATTCTTTACTTCACACACAGGTATCAAGTTATTGTGAATTTAATGTACCATATATACATATATGATAAAGCAGTACATTATAAAATATATACATCAAATTATTAAATTATAATTAAATGTAAATAAATATATCATAAATGTTATATGACATATCATATATATGACAAGCAGTACATTAAATGCAAGGTATTATTATTATTACAAATGAGTAATGAGGGCTAGAGCTGTCCTAGGGTGTGACTGAGCAGAGTAATAATGGACATTTGCAAGGCAGCTCCTCAGAGCAGTGAATGGGAGGCTGTGAAAATAATCCCACTGAAGAGTTTTTCTCTCTGATAGAGATAATTTTGTCACTAGAACCATTTTGTCCCTCCAGTTTGACACCGTACATTCTTACCATTAGCTACATATTTCTTGGGGGGGGGGCGTGCACAAGCCAAATTGTTCCACCACCCACGATGGAGTTTTGGCAAGGAAGTGACCCTTCCAAGGAAGGTGTAGAATTGAGCCTCTGGGAAAAGGCATAGACAGGTGCTTCCTAAAAAACCCTGAGCAAGGCCCAGTAAAAGGCTGTGATTAATAATATGATGACTAATACCAACAGTGAATTTGAGTCTGAATTGAATTGAGATGAATTTATGTGAACCTGAATACTGTTGGAATATCATTTTGAGCTAAATACTGGACTAGATGCCCAGCCAAACCCTGATCTTTTTTTTTTCCAAAAAAAATGTGCCCTCTAAAGATGAAGAAGAAGACTATGGAAATGAAACTTGGGCACTGTGCATTAGAATGATTTCCTTGTGTAGAGGGGGAGGAGGAGGGTCATCCTGAGGAGGCACACTTACTCATGCCTAAAACTGCTGAAAGCATTTACCAAGGGATAGTCTGTATTATCTGAACCCAGTTGGTGGTGGCAGCCAGTAGACTGGAGAACAACTTGGGGGAGGGTGGATCTTACAGATGGACAACAAGCCTCCTGATGGAGCTTTGGTGAGGGAGTGCATGTTAGAGTATTTTAGCTGCCGTCAGGCTCCTGCCCTGCTTTATACCTGCGTAGCTGCTGTAGCTCCCCCGACCAACTGCCCAAGATCGGGACCTGAGGCAGTTGCCCTTATTCTGCATATAAGATAAAACCAGCTCGTTTGTATTGCTGGTATATTCTTTCACCCTTTGTCTTGGAGGTACCAGTGGTTCTCCTCAAATTGGCCGTCTGCTTCCAGAGTTACTGCGCAATATCTGAGGCTCTTTCTGAGCACCCTCCTCCAGGTGGCCCCGGAAAGTTTTCATGCACAATGTAACGTAGGCTCTTTTGTGTGCTGGCAGAAAAGGACAGAGAATATAGATGGAGGCCCTGCCATCAAGGGACCCCACTGCTTCTTCTGAAGTAAAGTATTCGGCAGGTTGTGCCTAAAGAATTAAGGGATTGAAGCACTCCTTGCTCCACTTCATCATTCCTTAGAACAGCTTCTCCTACCACTCACCCCAGTTAAAATACTAGCCCTTGCATTTGTATGGCATTTTCCATGTATTATTTCCTAACACTTTCCTATATATTTTTTGACCCTTACAATATTTTTGTTCATGCTCCAAAGGCAAGTTCCAATGCTATTTTCTACACAGGGAAATTCAAACTTCCTCTGACCTCCTGAGGAACTTTCTATGATGCTCTCTTGATATTTAACTACTTTTCCTATTTTTACTTCTAATTATTTATATACATATCTCATTTAATAGACCGTAAAATCTTCAATGGCAAGATCTAGATAGGATTGAACAACAACTAGCATATAGCAGACAAGTAATGAATAATGGAGTAGAAATGGAGTAAAACACAAACAAATACTTAAAGCTTAGATAACTTTGCCAAAGTCATTTAGTCTATTTACTGGCAGACCTGGAACTTGAATTCAAAATTTCTCCTAATCCTCTACTACCATTTTAAATTTCACCACACTGCTTCCATTATCCTGGCTGCTTACTGCAGATCACATTTACTCTTCAGAAATGAGGGCGATCAGCAAAGTCTCTAATAGTTAGGAAAGGCTTTAAGGAGGAGGCAGACTTCGACATATGGGTATAATTTCACTGGGTGAGATGCAGAGGGGAGGGTGTTCCAGATAGACCTAGCAGTGACATCACATAGGAAGATAAGAGGAAGAGCATGATCTGTGGAGTAATGAGGCCAAACCTAATAACCAGGGCAGCAGGAATTGTTTGGCGGCAGGCCTTGAAAGCCATGTAGAAATGTTGGGACGTGATATGGTAGGAAATAAGGCCCATGCAGGTGGCCTCATATGGGGGAATGGTGTGAGTAGAGGGTGCTTAGGGTTTTCTGGTCTGCCGACCCTTTTGGATTTAGAAAATGATGGCAGGGACCTAAATCCCTGAACCTCCTGCCTCCTGGCTTGTTCAACTCTGAATATGAAATATATTTTATTAAAATATTCTAAATTGCTAAGTAGCATAATATGTTAGTTGCCAAATTTCCAAACCTAAGCTCTGAAGCAGCCCTCTTGCAAGTTTGAAAGAGTTTCAGAACTCTTTGTCATGGTAATGAGGATTTTGCCTTGCCCAGGAGATGCTGCCAGCTCCTAGAGACCTCTCTCTGGCACAGTAAATTAGAGGAGTTTAAAGTAAGTGGAGCTCCTGAGGGAGAGGTGCATCCTTAAGCCACCCTCCCCTCAACCTTTTTAATCTCTGGATTAAGCGGAGAACACTGTCATTTAGCCACCATTTTGGTTCAGGGCACTCAAGTTCTTACCTACTGTTCAGACTTTAAAATGTTCATGTCAGTCTGGTTGGTTCCCTATATTGTGGAGACTTACCAGATTCTCAATTAGCCCATCCCTGCCCTGTCCTCAAGAATAGCAAGTATCAATAAACCATTGGCCTCCACTAACAGAGCTATACCATATCCTGGTAAGAAGGTAAATATTAGTATAAATTTCATATACACCAAACCTGAGGCTTCTCTGTTGTTCTCTCTCCCTCTTCTCCTCGTCTGCCTCTCTCTCCCTGTACTCTCCCTTTGACTCCCTCTTTCAAACATACTTCTTATAGTTTGCTGTTCAGTACCCATTGCATATTTGGCAGTGGACCAAAATACAAAGTTCCTGCTCTCATTTGTTCACACCACTAACCTCCTGATTCAGTTATCTCTGTAGGAGAGCCTAGCAACCTCTCCCAATGTTCCTTTCCAACCAATATGCTCTTATTCTTTCTCTGGGGAGCCATGGGGCTTCAGCAGAGTCTACTTTGCAGATATTCCAAAAGGTGGCCTCTGAACACTAAAAGGAGAAGAGACAGAAGGTGGTAAGTGGGAGCTGGACCCTTGCAGCAGAATTGTAGGAAAAGGAGCATTAGGTGTGATGACTTTTGGGCTTAGTTTTCTTTCAACTACAGTTGTCCAGCTTTTTCATATATTTCTCACACATTTATGTGTCTTTAGGGTAGGAGTATGGTTCATATTTTTGTCATGTGACAGTGCCTAGCACACAGTTGATGTTCAGCTGAGTTACCAGACACCCCCTGTGCTGTACTCTCCCTTCCCTGCCCAACTTCTCTGTACCCTGGGTTTAGGCCTTGTTTCTTCCTCTTCCTAGCTTGAGGCCTTGGGTAGGGTTATTAACTTCTCTGACTCTGAACTCGTTTCACCTTACACAAAAGAGAGATAATACCTGTTTCATAGTTTCATTGCACAGATCAAACAAAATAACAGATATGGAATATTTTATAACCTATAAAATACTGTGAAAAATGTAAGGCAGTTTTATCAGATTAGTCAAGAAATGTTGAAAAGCACACAATTTTATCACATCTGTGAACCATGCTTCCAACTAGATTATGTTGTAGAGTTCCAGGTCTAATTATAGACCTAGGTTTGCTTAGGTTCAGCTCATTTGGACACTTTGGTTAAAGTTAAGGTTAAGAAAGAAAAAAAATTCAACCTTTATCTGTGTTTGATACAAAGGCCAATAGCAATTACATCACTTGAATATAGTTAGATTTCATTTTCCTTTGGTATCTTGGTGAAATTCCCAAAAGAATACCCAGGAGTAATTAAAGCAGACTGGCTCTGGTGGAGGAAGTACGTTAAAGGCAATTAGTAAAATGTAACAATCTTAGATGAAAACTGAGTCTATCTTCTCCCAGCCATTTCCAAGTATAAACTACATAAATTTGGGTTCTAAATTCCCCAAAGAAAATATTTTTTTTGGAATCAAGCAGCAAGGATCCCTTCTTGCATGCCCAGCTTTGTGCTATGGGCATGGTATGGTAGTAGATATAAAATCCTGAAAGCCTGCTTTCCAGAAGCACGAATTCTGGTTGAATCCACAAAACATAGGTGGGAAAAAAAGTTGTTTTTTTGTTGTTGTTAGTGGTCTGGGCCTTGGAAGGTGAGGTTTAGAGAGGCAGAAAAGAAGGCGGCAAGGAAACCTTGTCTATGTTGGGACAGTTAGCATGTCAAGTGCTGTGCATGGTGCTAGGTAAGGCTGCTGAGGTATGGTGGAGCCAGATTATGAAAGTCCTTGAATTGAAAGCCTTGTAGAGGAGACTGGATTTGATCTGATAAGGAGTGATGACTCATTGTGAGTTCTTGAGCCAGGATATTGATAAGAGAATAGTGTTTTAAGAAGCAATGTGCACGGTGAATTAGAGTAGAGACAGGCACGTACTATCAAAAACCCATTTGTTAGCTCCCTTTGTAGGATGTGATGATAGGCATGAAGAATGACTGTTGAAAACAAGATATGGCTAAAAAAAGAGAACAAGAACAATGGGTCATAACAGAAGGTCAGGTTGTCTCATTTAACCAGTTAGAACTCTTGGTATCATAGGTGACTTTTGTGAAAAAACATGTCTGTCAGTTATAAACACATTTTTAACATTAACTGGTTATTTAACCTATAGGCTTAAAATATAGTGGGTTCCCAGAGTTGAATCAGTCAATGGTTCTGAAAAGAAATTAAGAACGTGCCACACGGGGAGGGAGAAGGGTAAGCTGGGACGAAGTGAGAGAGTAGCATTGACATATATACACTACCAAATGTAAAACAGATAGCTAGTGGGAAGCAGCGCATAGCACAGGGAGATCAGCTCGGTGCTTTGTGACCACCTAGAGGGGTGGGATAGGGAGGGTGGGGGGGAGATGCAAGGGGGAGTAGATATGGGGATATATGTATACATATAGCTGATTCACTTTGTTATAGAGCAGAAACTAACACAATACTGTAAAGCAATTATACTCCAATAAAGATGTTTAAAAAAATCTTTTTAAGTTTCTGTCATGTATGACACAATATTTCCTCAATAAAGAAAAAAAAAAGTACCACAGAAAAACTGAACAAAACACTAGCACAAAAGGACTGTAAATGAAGGGGAAATTACACGAAGATAAGAAAAAAAACATTGAAGTAGCAATTTGTTCTTAGTTATTCAGGAAAGTACTGTTCACTTTTATACACACACACACGCGCACACACACACACACACACACACGTCTCTTCCCTCTATTAAAATTTCTGTATGCGACCTGAACGTATTGTCCTAGAATGATGGTAATAGGCTGTGTGCCTTTGAGCAAGTTACTTAAACTCTCTGAGGAGCTTCAGTTTTCTCATTTATAAAATAGGAATTTTAATTCCTACCTATTTCACAGGGCTTTTGTAAGGGTTAAATGCAAAAAATATAAACCTTCTAGTACACAGTAAGTGATAGATAAATGTTAATACCCTTATCACTAGACATCATGAGGTGATAGGTCAGCTTAGTTTTTTGACTTACTTGCATTCATCTAAAGGCCGCCAAAATGTTCTTCAGCTTGCTGTTTAAGCAGTTGCAAATGTGTAGAATTTAACCTGGTCCCATCAGCAGCTGCTTAAGTAGCAGCCTGGGTTTCAGTTCATATAACTTCCTACAGTTGGGTTGGGGTTATGTTGGGGGAGTGATCAGCAGCTAGTAAATCCAGTGTATATCTTGTCCGGGGGAATTACTATATTTTTAACCTTAAAAAGTTGACTTATTCATTGCAATATAAGGTAATCCTACTCTCTACGAATGAAGTGAGGCCACTCCTCAGGGTAACGTGATTCCAGTTTAACTGGTTCAAAAACGACATCCCTGTATTTCCCCATGAACCTTGACTACGGTGTAGCTCCACTTGGCAGAGCTCCAGAGAGAATGAAAGATAGCATATGAGAGGTGTTGACAGCGAGAGCTGTTTATTGCCATTTACCTGCAAGTGCTGTCTGTGCCACCCATTCAGGCATACTAGAACATGAACACTCTCCATTTATCTGCAGTACGTGAAGAAATTTTGGCATGTCCATATTTTTGGAGAAATTCCCCTTCTGCTTGAATGGGTTTCCTTCTCTGTTCAACAGGGCCAGGATTTCATCTAAGATAGTACAAAGGCCACGAGGCCTTTTCCAGGTAAAGTACTCTGTACATCTTGCCCCCTTGTCCTTGATCACTTTTATGGTTAAATAAATAAATAAGCAAGTAAGTAGGTAAATATATAAAATATGTTTTCAGTATAAATAAATCTACAGAAAAGTGCCAAAGAACTCACTTAGCTGTAATTAAATATTTGGAAATCATTGGCTCCGAAGTACCACATAATCCTCCACAGTAATTTAGCAGATAATACAATGCTGAGCCTACTGTGCCTATTCCATCGAAATGGAATCAAATCACAAATTGCCTTATCACTCCAAAGCTTGTTGGTGACAAATGGTTTACAGCAGAGATTTTAGATAGTGTCAGCAGCTAGACCTGCCACCCTGAGGTAACAGGATTGAGCCCTAGTATATTCAAGCTGGGGGCAGAGGTAAGAAATAGCAACAGACTTTGTCCTGTTAACCCACTGGAAAAATTTTCAACTCTCCATACCCATTGAATGGAAAACTCCAGCTCCTTTGTCTCAATTCTTTATATTTCAAGAACCCAAGAATACCTCTCTGGCAGAGTGAGCTCAGTAATGAGCAATGCATGAGCAAAACGACAGGCTCTAAACTGATTCTGTGACGTATTGCAAATGGCAAGGTGCCTTTTATTAGATAGTATCAGTGGGAGTTCTGAATTGTTAATTACTTGGTCACATTTCAGACACTGTCTTTATAATACTGGCTTTCACCTTTTCAAGGCTGAGCATCCTGGCAAAAAACCACCAATTCAGACAAACTGTGGGGTAGGGTGGGGATGGGATTGCCCTATCTAAAGGTGGTACAATTATTTCAGAACCGTTATAATATTTTGGAATATTTTGTGACCAGAAGAGGTGAATGATAGCACAAAACTAGTTGAAACAAGAAAATTGGGAAAATAGTTGGAGCAAAAGTGAAAAGGGGCCAGTAGGAGGTAGGACAAGAAGAGAGGACTAAAGAAAACATGGGTTAAGAGAACAATCTCCTTTCTCTCCCCAAAAACCTTGTCATAGGTATCAAGATGCTGCTGCTTGTCTATAGTCTATAGGCAAGCCTAATAATGGACTTATTTTGTCAAAGTATATAATGAGACTTTTATCTAGGTATATTATGAGAGCTAATTAAGCTGTCTCTGGCACTGGGAAAATATTAAAATGTGAGTGTGCAGATCTTCTTTTTCTTCATCCTGCACCCCATGATAGCAGATGTTAGGAGGCATTACGTCATACCTCTCTCTCCTGTGATTCATAAGCTCGCTATTCCTGCTTTCTTACATATATCTTGGCCTTTAAATGAGGCTGCTTCCTTTGGGGACTAGTGAGTCCCGAGGAAACTCGGGTTAGGTAAAGAGGTAGCCAGATAAGGGAAGAGTCAGAAATTCCATCACATTCATCTTATTCTTAACTAATTCAAGAAAAGTACCTAATTCAAAACAACCTCAGACCTGTTAGAATGGCTATTATCAAAAAGAACACAAATTACAAATGTTGGTGAGAACGTGGAGAAACAGAAACCCTTATACATTATTGGTGGGAACGTAAATTGGTACAGCCACTATAGAAAACAGTATGGAGGTTCCTCAAGAAACTAAAAATAAAACTACCATATGATCCAGCAATTCCACTCCTGGGTATATATCCAGAAAAAATGAAAACACTAATTTGAAAAGATACATGCATGTATGTTCATAGCAGCACTATTCACAATAGCCAAGATACGGAAGCAACCCAAGTGCCCATCAACAGATGAATGGATAAAGATATGGTATACATATACAATGGAATATTACTCAGCCATAAAAAAGAAGGAAATTTTGCCACTTGCAGCAACATGGATAGACTTGGAGGGCATTATGCTAAGTGAAAGAAATCAGATAGAGAAAGACAAATACTGTATGATATCACTTATATGTGGAGTCTACAAAAATAATACAGGTCCTGAGAAGCTTCAAGATGGCGGAAGACTAAGACATGGAATCACCTTCCTCCCTACAAATACATCAGAAATACACCTACATGTGGAACAACTCCTACAGAACACCTACTGAACGCTGGCAGAAGACGTCAGACCTCCCAAAAGGCAAGAAACTCCCCATGTACCTGGGTAGGGCAAAAGAAAAAAGAAAAAACAGAGACAAAAGAATAGGGACAGGACCTGCGCCTCTGGGAAGGAGCTGTGAAGGAGGAAAGGTTTCCACACACTAGGAAGCCCCTTCGCGGGCGGAGACCGCGGGTGGCGGCGGGGGGGGAAGCTTCAGAGCCATGGAGGAGAGCGCAGCAACAGGGGTGCGGAGAGCAAAGCAGAGAGATTCCCGCACAGAGGATCGGTGCCGACCAGCACTCACCAGCCCGAGAGGCTTGTCTGCTCACCCGCCGAGACGGGCGGGGGCTGGGAGCTGAGGCTGGGGCTTCAGAGGTAGGATCCCAGGGAGAGGACTGAGGTTGGCTGCGTGAACACAGCCTGAAGGGGGCTAGTGCCCCACAGCTAGCCGGGAGGGAGTCCGGGAAAAAGTCTGGAGCTGCCGAAGAGGCAAGAGACTTTTTCTTGCCTCTTTGTTTTCTGGTGCGCGAGGAGAGGGGATTAAGAGCACCCCTTAAAGGAGCTCCAGAGACGGGCATGAGCCATAGGCTATCAGCGCGGACCCCAGAGACGGGCATGAGACGCTAAGGCTGCTGCTGCAGCCACCAAGAAGCCTGTGTGCAGGCACACGTCACTATCCACACCGCCCCTCCCAGGAGCCTGTGCGGCCTGCCACTGCCAGGGTCCTGTGATCCAGGGACAACTTCCCCGGGAGAACACACGGCGCACCTCAGGCTGTTGCAATGTCACAAGAGCCTCTGCCGCTGCAGGCTCGCCCCGCATCTATACCCCCCTCCCCCCGGCCTGAGTGACCCAGAGCCCCCGAATCAGCTGTTCCTTTAACCCCATCCTGTCTGAGCGAAGAACAGACACCCTCAAGCGGCCTACACGCAGTGGCGGGTCCAAATCCAAAGCTGAATCCCGGGAGCGGTGCGAACAAAGAAGAGAAAGGGAAATTTCTCCCAGCAGCCTCAGGAGCAGCGGATTAAATCTCCACAACCAACTTGATGTACCCTGCATCTGTGGAATACCCGAATACACAACGAATCATCCCAAATTGAGGAGGTGGACTTTGGGAGCAAAGATATATATGTTTTTTTCCCTTTTTCTCTTTTTTTTGAGTGTGTATGTGTATGTTTCTGTGTGTGATTTTGTCTTTATAGCTTTGCTTTTACCATTTGTCCTAGGGTTCTGTCTCTCCGTTTCTTTCTTTTATTTTTTTCTTTTATTTTTATTACTTTTTAAGAAATCTTTCTTAATAATTTTTTTTATTTTAATAACTTTATTTTATTTTACTTTATTTTATCTTCTTCTTTCTTTCTTCCTTTCTTTTCTACCTTTTATTATGAGCCGTGTGGATTAAAGGCTCTTGGTGCTCCAGCCAGGCGTCAGGGCTGTGCCTCTGAGGTGGGAGAGCCGAGTTCAGGACACTGGTCCCCAAGAGACCGCCAACCTCCACGTAATATCAAACGGCGAAAATCTCCCAGAGACCTCCCTCTCAGTGCCAAGACCCAGCTTCACTCAACAACCAGCAAGCTACAGTGCTGGACACCCTATGCCAAACAACTAGCAAGACAGGAACACAACCCCATCCATGAGCAGAGAGGCTGCCTAAAATCATAATAAGGCCACAGACACCCCAAAACACACCACCAGACGTGGACGTGCCCACCAGAAAGACAAGATCCAGCTTCATCCACCAGAACACAGGCGCTAGTGCCCTCCACCAGGAAGCCTATACAACCCACTGAACCAACCTTAGCCACTGGGGACAGATACCAAAAACAACGGGAACTACGAACCTGCAGCCTGTGAAAAGGAGACCCCAAACACAGTAAGATAAGCAAAATGAGAAGACAGAAAAACACACAGCAGATGAAGGAGCAAGGTAAAAACACGCCAGACCTAACAAATGAAGAGGAAATAGGCAGTCTACCTGAAAAAGAATTCAGAATAATGGTAGTAAAGATGATCCAAAATCTTGGAAATAGAATAGAGAAAATACAAGAAACGCTTAACAAGGACCTAGAAGAACTAAAGAACAAACAGAGATGAACAACACAGTAAATGAAATTAAAAACTCTCTAGAACGGATCAATAGCAGAATAACTGAGGCAGAAGAACGGATAAGTGACCGGGAAGTTAAAATAGTGGAAATAACTACTGCAGAGCAGAATAAAGAAAAAAGAATGAAAAGAATTGAGGACAGTCTCAGAGACCTCTGGGACAACACTGAACACACCAACATTCGAATTATAGGGGACCCAGAAGAAGAAGAGAAAAAGAAAGGGACTGAGAAAATATTTGAAGAGATTATAGTTGAAAACTTCCCTAATATGGGAAAGGAAATAGTTAATCAAGTCCAGGAAGCACAGAGAGTCCCATAAAGGATAAATCCAAGGAGAACTATGCCAAGACACATATTAATCAAACTATCAAAAATTAAATACAAAGAAAAAGTATTAAAAGCAGCATGGGAAAAACAACAAATAACACACAAGGGAATCCCCATAAGGTTAACAGCTGATCTTGCAGCAGAAACTCTGCAAGCCAGAAGGGAGTGGCAGGACATATTTAAAGTGATGAAGGAGAAAAACCTACAACCAAGATTGCTCTACCCAGCAAGGATCGCATTCAGATTTGATGGAGAAATTAAAACCTTTACAGACAAGCAAAAGCTAAGAGAATTCAGCACCACCAAACCAGCTTTACAACAAATGCTAAAGGAACTTCTCTAGGCAGGAGACACAAGAGAAGGAAAAGACCTACAATAACAAACCCAAAACAATTAAGAAAATGGGGGCTTCCCTGGTGACGCAGTGGTTGAGAATCTGCCTGCCAATGCAGGGGACACGGGTTCGAGCCCTGGTCTGGGAAGATCCCACATGCCGTGGAGCAACTGGACCCATGAGCCACACCTACTGAGCCTGCGCGTCTGGAGCCTGTGCTCCGCAACAAGAGAGGCCGCGACGGTGAGAGGCCCGCACACCGCGATGAAGAGTGGCCCCGACTCGCCGCAACTAGAGGGAGCCCTCGCACAGAAACGAAGACCCAACGCAGCTAAAAGTAATAAATAATTAAATAGAAATTTAAAGAAAATGGGAATAGGAACATACATATCGATAATTACCTTAAATGTAAATGGATTAAATGCTCCAACCAAAAGACATAGACAGGCTGAATGGATACAAAAACAAGACCCGTATATATGCTGTCTACAAGAGACCCACTTCAGACCTAGGGACACATACAGACTGAAAGTGAGGGGATGGAAAAAGATATTCCATGCAAACGGAAATCAAAAGAAAGCTGGAATAGCAATTCTCATATCAGACAAAATACACTTTAAAATAAAGACTATTACAAGGGACAAAGAAGGACACTACATAATGATCAATGGATCAATCCAAGAAGAAGATATAACAATTTTAAATATTTATGCACCCAACATAGGAGCAACTCAATAGACAAGACAAATACTAACAGTCATAAAAGGGGAAATCGACAGTAACACAGTCATAGTAGGGGACTTTAACACCCCACTTTCACCAATGGACAGATCATCCAAAATGAAAATAAATAAGGAAACACAAGCTTTAAATGATACATTAAACAAGATGGACTTAATTGATATTTATAGGACATTCCATCCAAAAACAACAGAACACACATTCTTCTCAAGTGCTCATGGAACATTCTTCAGGATAGATCATATCTTGGGTCACAAGTCAAGCCTTGGTAAATTTAAGAAAATTGAAATCGTATCAAGTATCTTTCCCGACCACTAGACTATGAGACTAGATATCAATTACAGGAAAAAATCTGTAAAAAATACAAACACATGGAGGCTAAAAAATACACTACTTAATAACCAAGAGATCACTGAAGAAACAAAGGGGAAATCAAAAAATACCTAGAAACAAATGACAATGGAGACATGATGACCCAAAACCTATGGGATGCAGCAAAAGCAGTTCTAAGAGGGAAGCTTATAGCAATACAGTCCTAGCTTAAGAAACATCTCAAATAAAGAACCTAACCTTACACCTAAAACAATTAGAGAAAGAAGAATAAAAACCCCTCAAAGTTAGCAGAAGGAAAGAAATCATAAAGATCAGATCAGAAATAAATGAAAAAGAAATGAAGGAAACGATAGCAAAGATCAATAAAATTACAGCTGGTTCTTTGAGAAGATAAACAAAATTGATAAACCATTAGCCAGACTCATCAAGAAAAAAAGGGAGAAGACTCAAATCAATAGAATTAGAAATGAAAAAGGAGAAGTAACAAGTGACACTGCAGAAAAACAAAGGATCATGAGAGATTACTACAAACAACTCTATGCCAATAAAATGGACAACCTGGAAGAAATGGACAAATTCTTAGAAATACACAACCTTCCGAAACTGAACCAGGAAGAAATAGAAAATATGAACAGACCAATCACAAGCACTGAAGTTGAAGCTGTGATTAAAAATCTTCCAACAAACAAAAGCCCAGGACCAGATGGCTTCACAGGCGAATTCTATCAAATATTTAGAGAAGAGCTAACACCTGTCCTTCTCAAACTCTTCCAAAACATTGCAGAGGGAGGAACACTCCCAAACTCATTCTATGATGCCACCATCACCCTGATACCAAAACCAGACAAAGATGTCACAAAGAAAGAAAACTACAGGCCAATATCACTGATGAACATAGATGCAAAAATCCTCAACGGAATACTAGCAAACAGAATCCAACAGCACATTAAAAGGATCATACACCATGATCAAGTGGGGTTTATCCCAGGGCTGCAAGGATTCTTCAGTATACGCAAATCAATCAATGTGATACACCATATTAACAAATTGAAGGAGAAAAACCATTTGACCATCTCAATAGATGCAGAGAAAGCTTTCGACAAAATCCAACACCCATTTATGATAAAAACCCTCCAGAAAGTAGGCATAGAGGGAACTTTCCTCAACATAATAAAGGCCATATATGACAAACCCACAGCCAGTATCGTCCTCAATGGTGAAAAACTGAAACCATTTCCACTAAGATCAGGAACAAGACAAGGTTGCCCACTCTCACCACTATTATTTAACATAGTTTTGGAAGTTTTCGCCACAGCAATCAGAGAAGAAAAAGAAATAAAAGGACTCCAAATCGGAAAAGAAGAAGTAAAGCTGTCACTGTTTTCAGATGACATGATACTATACATAGAGAATCCTAAAGATGCTACCAGAAAACTCCTAGAGCTAATCAATGAATTTGGTAAAGTAGCAGGATACAAAATTAATGCATTGAAATCTCTGGCATTCCTATACACTAATGATGAAAAATCTGAAAGTGAAATTAAGAAAACACTCCCATTTACCATTGCAGCAAAAAGAATAAAATATCTGGGAATAAACCTACCTAAGGAGACAAAGACCTGTATGCAGAAAATTATAAGACACTGATGAAAGAAATTAAAGATGATACAAATAGATGGAGAGATATACCATGTTCTTGCATTGGAAGAATCAACATTGTGAAAATGACTGTACTACCCAAAGCAATGTACAGATTCAATGCAATCCCTATCAAACCACCACTGGCATTTGTCACAGAACTAGCATAAAAAATTTCCCAATTTGTATGGCAACACAAAAGACCCCGAATAGCCAAAGCAATCTTGAGAAAGAAAAACGGAGCTGGAAGAATCAGGCTCCCTGACTTCAGACTATACTACAAAGCTACAGTAATCAAGACAGTTTGGTACTGGCACAAAAACAGAAATATAGATCAATGGAACAGGATAGAAAGCCCAGAGATAAACCCACACACATATGGTCACCTTATCTTTGATAAAGGAGGCAAGCATATACAGTGGAGAAAAGACAGCCTCTCCAATAAGTGGTGCTGGGAATACTGGACAGCTACATGTACAAGAATGAAATTAGAACACTCCCTAACACCATACACAAAAATAAACTCAAAATGGATTAAAGACCTAAATTTAAGGCCCGACACTATTAAACTCTTAGAGGAAAACATATGCGGAACACTCTATGACATAAGTCACAGCAAGATCCTTTTTGACCCAGCTCCTAGAGAAATGGAAATAAAAACAAAAATAAACAAATGGGACCTAATGAAACTTAAAAGCTTTTGCACAGCAAAGGAAACCATAAACAAGACGAAAAGACAACCCTCAGAATGGGCGAAAATATTTGCAAATGAATCAACTGACAAAGGATTAATCTTCAAAATATACAGGCAGCTCAGGCAGCTCAATATCAAAAAAACAAACAACCCAATCCAAAAATGGGCAGAAGACCTAAATAGATGTTTCTCCAAAGAAGATATACAGATTGCCAACAAACACATGAAAGAATGCTCAACATCATTAATCATTAGAGAAATGCAAATCAAAAACTACAATGAGATGTCATCTCACACTGGTCAGAATGGCCATCATCAAAAAATCTACAAACAATAAATGCTGGAGAGGGTGTGGAGAAAAGGGAACCCTCTTGCACTGTTGGTGGGAATGTAAATTGATACAGCCTCTATGGAGAACCGTATGGAGGTTCCTTTAAAACTAAAAATAGAACTACCATACAACCCAGCAATCCCACTACTGGGCGTATACCCCGAGAAAACCATAATTCAAAAAGAGTCATGTACCAAAATGTTCATTGCAGCTCTATTTACAATAGCCAGGACATGGAAGCAACCTAAGTGTCCATCAACCGATGAATGGGTAAAGAAGATTTGGCACATATATACAATGGAATATTACTCAGCCATAAAAAGAAACGAAATTGAGTTATTTGTAGTGAGGTGGATGGACCTAGAGTCTGTCATACAGAGTGAAGTAAGTCAGAAAGAGAAAAACAAATACAGGATTCCCATGAATATATATGGAATCCAAAAAAAAAAGAAAAAAAATGGTCATGAAGACCTAGGGGCAAGACGGGAATAAAGACACAGACCTACTGGAGAATGGACTTGAGGATATGGGGAGGGGGAAGGATAAGCTGCAACGAAGTGAGAGACTGTCATGGACATGTATACACTACCAAACGTGAAATAGTTAGCTAGTGGGAAGCAGCCGCATAGCACAGGGAGATCAGCTCGGTGCTTTGTGACCACTCAGAGGAGTGGGATAGGGAGAGTGGGAGGGAGGGAGATGCAAGAGGGAAGAGATATGGGGACATATGTGTATGTATAACTGATTCACTTTGTTATAAAGCAGAAACTAACACACCACTGTAAAGCAGTTATACTCCAATAAAGATGTTAAAAAAAAAAATACAAACGAATGTGTACATCAAAACAGAAACAGACTCACATATATAGGAAACAAACTGATGGTTAGCAAAGGGGAGAGGGAAGTGGGGAGGGACAAATTAGGGGCATGGGATTAAGAGATACAGACTACAATGTATAAAATAGATAAGCAACGAGGATATATTGTATAGCACAGGGAATTATAACCATTATCTTGTAATAAGCTATAATGGAGTATAATCTGTAAAACTACTGAATCACTGTGCTGTACACCTGAAAGTAATATAATATTTTAGATCAACTATACTTCAATAAAAAGTACCTAAAGTATCCAAGAGCTTTGGAGCATATTTTCAGGTGAGCTATTGTCTTATTTCTTCACTAAGAATGTTTTAGATTGTCATGACAGTATACTTAGGTACCATAAGTGGCAACAGAATGAATGATCCTCAGAATATTTATTAAAAACTGACTGTAATTCATCTAGTCACCAAGGGTCTGATTTCTTTCAAGGTGTCTAAATGACCTATTAAGCATACTTACATCCATTATTTCTCTCATTTGAGTCCCCAGCAGCCCTGTTAAGTAGAAACGGCAGGGATATTCATCTTCACTTTAGATGCTCCCACATTAATAAAGGTGATAAAACCATGACTAGAACCCAGAGCCCTTGACTCCTAGTCCAGCATTCCTCTCAGCTACAGCCCTAACTCTTACAATTCATCCTGAGTCGACTAGTATTAAAATACGACTTTGAGCATGTCACTCCCCTACTTAAAAATGTACTGAAGAAAGGATAACAGTCACGACTTCGGGGCCCACCCAGCCGCATCTCAACAACTTTATGTTATTACTTCCCTGATCCTTAGTTTTCTCATGTGTAAACAGAAATGATGATACTTATTTTCCTGACTCACTGGGTGGTAATTTTCAAGTGTCAGGATGAATGTGATAGTTCTACTAAACTGTCAAGCCCTCTATAGCCCTGTTATCATATTCACTTTATTCCTTAAGTTTAATTAGGACTGGTCATGGAAAAATAGTATATATGACTTTCTTAGCTGTGCAAGAGTCTGTTCTCGGATAAGACACTATTGTGTTGGGGGTCTTTTGTTAAGGTTGACCTGAAAAAAATATCTCAAGTAAATGCTAGCTCTTGATTTCAGATATTCTTCAGATTGGGAACCTACTGCAACCTCTTCTCTCCTTTCTTTCTTTATTTCCTTTCAAGGGATGTTTTATATGTAAAGAGTTCAACTGGATTGTTTAGAGCAGCATGTTACTGAATTGAAGTTGTCTAGGGGTGAGTCAGTCCACTTTTATGGTCCCACCAAAGACTGAACCCTGGCCCTCAGCCCAGGCATCTCGGAAGCTTGTGGTGAGTGGCAGGACTGTGAGCTTTGGAGTAACTCAGTGCTAGGCTTCAATCCTCATTCCCCTCCTGCTAGCTAGGTGGGCCTGAAAGAGTTACTTAACTTTCTTCTGAGTCTCAACTTTCTTATCTATTAAGGAGATTATAATATATATCTCATAAGACTGTTGTTTGAATTAAAATAATAAATATATTTAAAGTACTTAGTAGAACACCACTCAGTAAATGTTAGTTTCTTTCTCTTCCCATACTGTGAACATAGGGTAACCAGGTGAGGTTGTGGATGGATCAGTGTAGAATCTCCCAGTCCTGGAGAAACTCCTTCTGAGTGCATATCTTAGAGATGGGGAGGGTTCCCAGCATCATATCTGAATACTAATGACAGCATTATTATAGATATACATGCACAGCAAAGACATCATCTTTAACAGCTGTGTTTAGTTAAGTAACAGATTTAGAAAGCACAGACTTTAATCTATGTTTTCTCCTGGGATTTCATCACCATCTGATTTGTTTTTTTCTGGCTAAAAAGTGTAATTGTAGCTTGATTCCCCCACTCCCCTCCCCCACCAGACACATCCCAGCCATCCTCTTAAGAACTAGCTGCCTTTTAAAAATCTGAATAAGAAGCTGGATCAGCATTTGGAAAACATGAGGTAGTGGATACCTGAGGAGCTAAAGAGTTGAGGACTTTGGAATAAAAGCTTTAATGGTGTGCTGTTTTTTTGTTTTGTTTTTTTTTTTTTTCCAGAAGGTCCTGTTTCCTTCATATCTGCAGGGAACAGATGACTCTAGGGATACTGCATCAAAGCTTGATTCCTCCTTGTTGCATAGCCGGTGAGGCAATAAGCAAGATAGAAACTGTCATTGAGTGAAAGAAGCTCAACAGAGCAGATAGTGGAAATAGAGGGTTTTCTCTTTCCCCAAGGAGAGGTTGGAAGGGAAAGGTAGCAGAGGCTTTTGTCATCAACTTTCTGAAGGTGGAAACCACTGGAGGCAAAAACCCTCTCTCATCCCTCTCCACCTAAAAACCCAAATGGATTCTGGATTTGACCTCGGGCTGTTTTGAGATTGACAGCATCAGTTTGTCAGGATGTGGGGGAAAGGCAAGATTCAGTCACCAGGATAGCGCTAGTGGGGAGGGGCGAGAAGGTGGGGGGATAAAAGTAGAATTATACTAAGGCCATGTAAAACCATCCAGTCTGCAGCCATGGGGGAGCTCAGCTGCATGGCAGAGGGCAAGGTTTTTTCATTTATCTTAAACCATGTCCCACCACTTTCTACAGCCCCTCCTTCACTCAGCAATACTTTTCAGGCACCAAATAGATTGTAGGAACTTTATCATTCCCATTGCTATTAGTACCACAAAATATCTTAGAGATCAACAGGAAAGATGAAGGAAGGACCAGACTGCCCCATTCAGGTAGTTCTCCTCTTCCAACCTGTTGAGTTGCTTCAAAGCTGGTTTCTGTGCCCCCTGCCTTGAACTATCCCCAAGATCCTGGGGATTCTACCTCCCAACTTAAGAGTATACTGCCAGGAATTTTTTAAACGGTACTCTGAGGTGGGGAGGGAGAAGAAGATGAGAACTACTACTTTTGAGGACCCACTGTGAGCCAGGTGCTGTACTACTTTATGTATATTCATAAACCAGTTAACTCTCACAGTAACACTATGAGGTAACTATTCCAGGTATCCCCCGCTGTTTAAAAGTTTGCTTTCCATCACTTCACTTTTATGAAAGACCTACATTAGTACCTGTTTTCGCTAACCAAAGTAAATCCGAAGAGGATTTTCGCTTTTATTAAAAAAAGTGAAAATCGAAAATAGTGCTCAGTGTTTGTTTGCAGAGAGCTGTTATAAGAGGCAGTGTGCACCCCAGTCAGTGAGAGTAGCACCACCAAGCTCCTTTCCAGGAACTATACTCAGCATCTCAGTGTCAAGCCACCATAGTGTTGAACTATGTCTGTGAGCACCTGTGCTTTATCTCGATTTATTTTGTGTATCCATTAGCAAGATGTGTCCTAAGGTAATTGCTTCTTCACTTTACACCATTTTGGCTTACAAAAGGTTCCCTGGGGATGCTCTTCTTTCAGATAGTGGGGGAAACCTGTACTTTTGTTTGACAGATGGGGAAACTGGAGCTTGGGGGGTTTAAAGGATGTCCTCAGAATCACATAGCTACTAAGTGGAAGAGCTGGGGTACTAGAAGCCAGCCTACTGACTTCATTCATTACTGATTAATTTGTTTTCCCCATCCCTACTTCTGTCCATCTCCAAAGGAAGATAGCACTATTTAAGTATTAGCTATTATTATTATTTTCACTATTATTATTATATTATGTACCACTTGCCTCTGGAACTGAAGTAGGTATAGAGAGAAAAAGGGAGAAAAAGAAATTAAACTAATATTTACTAAGCCCTGTACTAGGCACCGAGGGGACGTATAACAGTAACTGGTAGCTACTTTTGGACTATAGCCCTAAGGTTGATTTGGGATCTTTGATTCCATAGACCAGATTTATTGAAATAAATCTGATCTGTGTAATCAGGGATTTCAAACTAACCAATTCTGATGCTAGCCACCACCACCATGCTGGAGCCATTCCCTAGGCCATAAAGCGTCTCTTGTCCTGTCAACACACAGGTGAGACCTGAAGATTGTGAACTGTCATGATTTACTGGTGGCTGGGGCAAAGTACATTTGTTGTCTTGGAAACCCAGAGCAACCATGTGACACTAAATAATATTTATGAAATCAACATTAAGACATCTGTGTTATAAATGTGCTAAAACATAAACAATTTGATAAAGATATAGAGTATGCAGATGTGGGAGATGATGGAATATTATATAACAGGACTGGGGCTGCATTGCCAGGCTAAGAGCAGGTTTGCTGGTTTTTTTTCTTCTCTCTGCCTTTATTCATCATTTCTGAAGAAGCTGTTAGTTTCTTTTCATAGTGTTGACATTTGATTTTCATTTTAATTTTCAGGGTATGTTTGTGCTTAATTGGCACTGTGACAGGTTCACTGCATGTTGTTTGCCTTCTGCAAACCTTGATTGTAATTGAGTCTGGGCTAGAAGGGAAACTGAAGAGTACAGCAGGCAATAAAATCCAGCCAAGTGGAGTGTCATGTCATTGAGCTTTCAAACTCTGGGCAGAGCCCTGGAAAAATGTGGCAAAGCCTTCCTGGAGAAAACACTTTTTTTTTAGGTTGGGAGGGGAGGTAGTGCCAATGTACTGAAGGCAGGAACTCTTATCTACCTAGGCCAATTTGCATATATCTTAATTGCTTTGGAAAAACTGTCATGACTTTGGCTGAGAAAAAATTATAGATTGGTTCTTTAAGATTTTATTTTTTAATAGCATTCCTCCAGTGCCCAAAGAGCCTTGTTCCTGTGAGAGTCTCTCTGTCCTTTATAAAATCTTGACTCAACATGACTTGAGTCCCTGGACAGGCCATGCTCCTTGCTGCTATGGGCCCATATCCAAGGTGGTGCTTCGTGTCAGAGTGTGGGAATATCTTCTGTTATTCCCTTTCCCACACACATTACTGGGTAGCTCGAATAGGATCCAGTTTTATTGGCTTTGTTGTATTTCTTTTATATATTTTTAACAGCTCCTTGAATTTGTTTCAGATTTTTACAAATGATTTCTTGCTGTCACATTGAATTATAAAGTATTAGAGTCATCTAGTCCAGCTTCTCCATCCAATGCTCAAATCTGTTCTTTAATGTTGCTGAATTTTTGCCCAGCCTCTGCTTGAATAGAGCTAGTGAGCTCACTTTTTTCCCTATGCCCCTCCCTCAGCATCCATTTCATCTTTGGACACCTCTGTTGATTCATATATTGAACTATATAGTCTTCCTCCTTCAAATTACTTCCCATTGTGGTCTGACTAAACAAATTTAGCAGATGCAAACTATTATATATAGGATGGATAAACAACAAGGTCCTACTGTATAGCACAGGGAACTGTATTCAATATCCTGTGATAAACCATAATGAAAAAGAATATATATATATATATATCTATAACTGAGTCACTTTGCTGTACAGCAGAATTTAAACGCAACATTGTAAATCAACTATACTTCAATAAAATTTTTTTAAAAAGACACCTGAGAGACTTCCCTGGTGGTCCAGTGGTTAAGAATCTGCCTTCCAATGCAGGGGACACAGGTTCAGTCCCTGGTTAGGGAACTAAGATCCCACATGCCACAGGGCAACTGAGCCCGCACACTTTAGAGCCCGCACACCGCAACTACTGAGCTTGCATGCTCTGGATCCCACGCACCACAACTACAGATCCCATGTGCCACAACTACTGAGCCTGTGCGCTCTGGAGCCCGCATGCCACAACTAAAGAGAAGCCTGTGCACCGCAACGAAGAGCCCGCGCGCTGCAATGAAAGATCTCGCATGCTGCAATGAAGATCCGCATGCAGCAACTAAGACCTGATGCAGCCAAATAAATAAATATTAAATTTTAAAAAAGACACCTGAATGCCAGTGGGTAGGAAATAGAAAAAAAAAATTTAGTTTCACTTTTTTGTGATAGCTCTTCAGGTATTTGAAGACAGAAAACACATTGCTTGAATTTTCTTCCCTGAGTTTAACATCAGTTTTGAGTCCCCTTGTTCTGGACTTTTTCCTCTAAATGAGTTCCTATTTGTCCCATCCCTTATCAAAGATGATTAGAACATACTTTTGTTCTCTTTCTGACACCATAAAGACATCAAGTATCCCCTGTTCAACTCCTTGTTTGTATCTCTGTAGAATAATCATTTTTTAAATGTTAGGTCATTAGCACTGACAGATGATTTTAATTAAAACACATACCCTGAACCTCTCCTTCCCACCAACCCTCCTCCCTCCGCAGGAGACAAACATTCTAATTTGGCATGACATTATCTGGCCTAATAGTGCCTGACATATGAAGTGCCTAAAAGGTCATCTTTTGTTGTTTTAGCCTTCTGGAGTAGTTGAATTAAGTTCAAACTCAGGATGTTTTTGAAATCTTAAATCTCTCTGGGGATGTTTTTCATAACATCTTCGAACTGGATAACACTACAATAAATTATGTTGCACTGGATTAAAAGGTTATTTCCCTGGTGTGTCAAGCTAACAGAGAATGTGAAACCTCCCACTAGGCACTGAATGTCTTTGGTATTCAGTGCAGCAATCCTGTCTCCATTAGGTCCCTAACCCCCACTGCTCAGTGAAAACTTTAGCCAGGAAACTACCCATTGAACTGAATCTTGAGTGGCAGCAGGAGTTACAGGAAGAGTCAGAAATAAAAAGAAGAGATAAGGGACTTCACAAACTGATAACCTGAGTCCAGGTAATAAAAGCCAAAGACTAATGGAAAACCATTATTTGGAGTCAAGAATAGGGAAGAAATCTCATATAAGACCAGAGCCAGGGCTTCCCTGGTGGCGCAGTGGTTGAGAGTCTGCCTGCCAATGCAGGGGACACGGGTTCGAGCCCTGGTCTGGGAGGATCCCACATGCTGCGGAGCGGCTAGGCCCGTGAGCCACAATTACTGAGCCTGCGCGTCTGGAGCCTGTGCTCCGCAACAAGAGAGGCCGCGATAGTGAGAGGCCCGTGCACCGCGATGAAGAGTGGCCCCCGCTTGAGGCAACTGGAGAAAGCCCTCGCACAGAAACGAAGATTCAACACAGCCATAAATAAATAAATAAATAAATAAATAAATTAAAAAAAAAAAAAAAAAAGAGGTACAAGACCAGAGCCAATCAAAAAATGGACAGTGACCAATAACAGGCAAAAAGGAATACCAGTAAGTTAGAATACTGAAGGATAGGACAAGAGTGTATGTTCCAGGGAGTGAAGATACCCACAATTAAAAGTGAGGTCACATACTCAAATTACAAGTACTTTTGGTTATAATTTTCTTTGAAGATTTTCTAGGAAGCCAGGAATTTCTGCCAAGAGTTCTATAAAGTGCTAAGCCAGGCATCCTAGGTTATTATAATTATAATATAATGAGAGCAAATAGGTTAAATGTGGTGGGTGCATACCATAGAGCATTATACAGCAGATAAAAGCAACAGATTAGATATATAGAAGTATGAATGGATCTTAACATGATTCATAGTAGAAATTAAGAATGAGATCTATAGTATGTATCATTTTTATAACATTTTAAAATATACACATGAAACAATATGTTCTTTTAAAAGAACACATACAAAGATAGACATTTACCACATTAGAATGGTTACCTATGAAAGAGTGTAGGAATAAATGAATAATGGCAAGAAAGAACCTTTACTTTGATTACTGATGAATTGAGGAATATGATGACATCAATCCTCTTTGCCTGAGACCAATAAGATAAATAAAATGCTAGAAATACAAACAGAGAAGGTGACTAGATGATTGGGGAGTAAGCATAACAGTTCTATCTAGTAGAACTTTCTTTGATAATGAAAATGTTCTGTATCTGCGCTGTCCAATATGGTAACCAGTAGCTGCATGTGATTACTTAGCACTTGAAATATGACTAGAGACTGACATTTAAATTTCATTTAATTTTAATTAATTTATATTTAGATTTAAATAACTACATGTGACTAGTGGCTGCTGTATTGGATGGCGCAGGTTAGAAGTTGCAAATGAACCCAGATATTGGCACAAAAAAGATAAATAGACGCTGTAGTTGCAGGCAACATTCCTTTTAAGAAACACTTGGCCCTACCAGTAGATGAGAAGATAGCAAAGGAACCTAAGAAAACCAGTATCACTAGGAAAGAACAGCACTTACCCTTGCCTTTTCCAGGACTTGTTTTTCTCATCAGTAGGTGAACCTCCAGAAGCCTGGCCCTGAGAGTTCTTACCTGCTGTGGACTTGGCTACTGGAATTGGCACAAGTCCTGCAGAGCCGACTGCTGCTGTTCAGCAAATGTAGGCTTTAGAACTGCACATGCAATGGGTGTTACCTATATAGACTTTAATGAGCGCAGTGTCCCAGAATGCCATCTTTATGGCTTTAGCCAGGATTGGCTTGAGCTGAGTGCTGTAGAAGGTATCCCAGGAAGCCATTTCAGAGATTCTGTTGCTATGAGGGCTTTTTTGCTGCCTTGGCTATGAGTGACAGTAATGAATTGCCAGGGGCCAGAATAGAGAGATAATAGCAACAGATGACTGCTAGGCTGTTGCAGAACTCCAACTAGAATGGCAACATACCTATTCTTATATCCAGCCCCTCTTCTTTTCTAATGTATCCCCACCTTGTACCCCTATCCTTTCCCTTGTTCCCTTGGATAACCATTCTTGGCCCCATGTAGAAAATTAAAGGAATATGACAAAAATTCTCCTGATGGGATAGGGGTGCCTGGTCTTGTGAATATATGGCATTGGGTAGCTGGGTGCCTTTGTGGGTTATTGGAATTTTTCCTTCCTGTGTTAAATAAAACTTCTATAGCCATTGTAACAGTACTTTTGTAAAGGGTCAAACTCATCTTAAAGTATTTTTCTCTACATATAAGTAGCTATACAAAGAGATACCCTAGTGGAGTCCACTTACTGGTGAAGGATGTCTGGGACCTGTGACCTTTGGCAGTGATAGATCATCTCGTTGTGAAAAGATCCAGGCATTTACCAACCTGTCATTTTGAGAGTGACTGTCAAGCTCTGTCTACTACAAGCATATCTGCAAAAGGAGTGTGAGGAGGGTGGGGTGGGATCTGAAAAAGTAGTCTCACCACTTGCTAGGGGTTGCCTAGCAGCTGTGTATTTAGCAAGAGCAAGTCCAGAGTCGAGTGGGAAGTTGCACTTATCTTCATGGAATGATCAAAAGTGGATTCATTTTTCTAAGCCTTGGGCATACCGATCAGGGGGAATTTTTCCCCCCTTGGTGAAGGAAATACTAGTTGGACCAGTATCTGGAAGACCTATCCTAGAGACTGACAAGGCTAGGAGAATAGTTTGAAAGTAAAATCAAAATATAGAAGTAAATATTTGAGCCAATCTAAGAGTTGTCACACTGAGAGATACCTGCTATGCCAAATATACTTCTACCTCTCCTAGACTGTAAATGTCTTGGCAGTAGAGCTTGTGTTTCTCACTTCTGTTTTTGTCATGGCATAGTCTAACATATAAAACAGGTATTTAATAGTTGTGTAAGTAGTTAACATATGTCCACACTATGTGACAGTCCCAGCCTTCCAACCAGCTGTTTGTACTGGTTTCCACATAGCCAAAAAGGGTAAGGAAGTAGGGTGCTCATCTGAGCCCCAGATCTATAGGTCTTCATCAATGTTGAACTATGCTGTTCTTCACTGCTTAGAATAGAGGACAGGTACCCCTCTTGCAAGTACACATACTGGGAAAGACTTGGAACTATCTCTGAAATTAGAAAGGAAGGCCAGAGATTTTATCAGTGGTGAAACTGAGGACCCCAGCTAGCTGTAACAGCTAGCTCATCATCCCATGGGAAGACTCCAGTACAGGACCAAGATTGATTCCAAATTCCTGGGCCAGGTTAGCAGTATCACTTTTGTTTATGGGATGTTTTGTATTTGGTTATGTGTTGTCCTCGATTTACTTGGAACCATTTATAGATGATTTTTGTCTACTTACTGAAAATAGCTATCAGGAAGTGAGTAGATACAGCTGTAATTCCTTAGGGGTTCTAAATAAATATAGTAGTTAATTTGATGTTTATTTCTTTATATTCTTGTTTCCTGCTTTGGGGATTAAGGTGAAGTAAAAGATAAGTAAAAGACTATAAGAGAAATCTACTGTGATCACTTGGGACTTTTTCAAAAACCTTTTAACTTGGTATCTCTGGTCATGGTATCTCTGGTCCCTCAAACCCACATCCAAAATTTCAAGTGGTGTTTTGACTAGGCATTATTAAGTAGTTGCATTTATCTTAGAACTCCCAGCTCCGCTTGTCTCCCAACTCTAGTTCAATACGCAGCATTCTGCTTCCACAATGGGAAAAGAAATACACCATGAATTTTTTTTTGAGTATACATGAACATGATGTGTGTGTATGTGTAACAGAGAAAGATGTTCCCAGAACTGTTATATTGATGGTGACAACACAGAGCTCAAGAAGCCAGAGGCTGGAAGAGCAGTGCCTCCTTCCCAGATAGGTTTAGGGTTTGGCTTTTTCTCCACTCCCCGTCTTGGGATAAGCAAGGACATTTTTCTTATTTGTGACAGTATTTCCTCCAGTAAAGACAAACAAAAAGTTAGCCCTCTGAATAGTGGTTATTTTTATGTATAAGTTATATTTCACCTTATAAATAAAAATAACCACTTGGTGCCATGGGGATATTTCCAAGGATGTTTTGTGTTAGCAACTCACTGTGTGACATTGAGCAGGTAGTTTCCCCTTTATGGGACTTGGTTACCCCATTTGTAAAATAGGGATTAGGGGATTTGACTATCTTCCTAGATCCTTCTAGCCCTGTGGTTCAGTGGTTATATTTCTTAAAGTAATTTAATAATATTTTAACAATTGAATTAACAGGCTAGATTAGTAATAAGAAAAGAGATCCATATGGAGAAAGTTAAAAGATAATTCAGCCTACAGTCATTGAACTCAAGCATCAAATGTAACTCAGTGCTGCCTGGCAACAAAGGCATTCTGTGATTAGGACACAAACCTTGCATAAACCCATTCTCACAGAGTGCCAGGATACAGTGGCACAGTCTTTCCAAGGACTCACCATCTTGTACACATCAATGGTGTTCCAGGTTGGTCTCCCTGTAACTCATGTGCCATTATACTGCCCATACGGGTCTGGCAACAAGAAGAAAAGGACTCTTTTGGGAAAGAAATGCTTCATTTTCTTGACCTGACAGTGATTGGGCTTCTCTGCCACTTGTTCCTTGAACTTGAGAGAGAAAGCAGGCAGAAGTCCTGAAAATATAATTATTTTGCAAAAGCAAAGGGACTCTGAGATGTGCCAGTAAATTTGAGCTACCTATGGTCTAAAAGGTTATAAATTAGGAGGAGTCAAGATGGTGGGGGAGTAAGAGGACGTGGAGTTTACCTCTCCCCACAAATGCATCAAGAATAAATCTACAAATGGAACAGTTCTCACAGAACACCTGCTGAACACTAGCAGAGGACCTCGGACACTTAAAAGGACAAGAAAGATCCCCGTGTAACCAGGTAGGATGAAACAAAGAAGAAGGGAAAAGGAAGAGGAGAGTAAGTGGGATGGGACCTGCACCCCTGGCAGGGAGCTGAAGGTGAGGAGATGTTCTTGCACCTGGGGAAGCCCCCTCACCAGCGGGGAGATCAGCTGGGACAGAAGGGAAGCTTCAAGGGCTCAGAGGCGAACGCAGCAACTGGTCTGTGCGCCCCAGCCTAAGATGTGTCCCCGCTGGTGCAGACGGGGAATGGGTGCTGGAACATGGGGTTTGGAGAGCAGACCCAGGGAGAGGACTGCTGTTGGCTGTGAGGAGACAACCTGAGGGGATGGTAGTGAGGAGCTCCACAACCAGGGGTGCTCGTGGAGGAAGCCCAGACTGCTATGTAAGTGAAACAGCATTGTTGAGTGACACACAAAGGGTGAGGCCACCATTGCAGCTTCTCTCCCTGCACACCAGCCCCTGCCTCCCTGGGCACTAAGAAGCGCTCCCACCAGGGCAGGGTCTCACACCTCCAGCTGCCACCTCCTCCTCTTTGACCCATCCCCAACGGGACAGGATCTTGCACCTCCGGCCACTGCCTCCTCCTCCTCCACACCCAGTCCCCGGGTGGGGTGGCCCACATGCAGGGGTGTAGCTGAGACCACAGCTGAGCTCCAGGGGCCATGCACCTAAGGAAGAAGAGCTGAAATCTCGCCTCACAGCTGCACAAACTGCAGATTTACACCCCTGCGACCAGCTTTGTAAACTCAGCATCTGCAGAACATCTGAATGGACAGTGAGTGCTCTCACAGCCAAGATAGGTCTATCTTTAGCAGCTGTGGACTTTGTGGACACGTACATGTGGGGGTTGGACCCAGCCAGAGTCTGAGCTGCCCCCATAGTGCCCACAGCAAGTTCAGTTCCATGATTACTGCAATCCTGGGACCTGACTTCAGTGGGTCTATGCTGGTGTCCTGGTGAAAACAACACCTGAGAGAGACCAGGGCCAACTGCCAGCATAACCACGGTTAAGGTGGGTCCGAGAGCAGTGCCAACAACAGTATAATTTGAGAGCTCGCACAACCAGTGAAAGGTGACACAACAAAGCACGCCCACAGGTGAACAGCTCCAGAGGAGGAATACTCAGTGGCTTCTCTCCCAGTGGGAGTGCTTCAGTCCTGCCTACATCACACTGCAGATCAGAAACACAGCTAACAAACAGACCTGGGGGCCTCTACTCCAAAAACTAGGGAGCAGATCCCACCCCTGACAGGGCAGTGACAACTACAGAGCAAAGGGGAGACCTGCTCAATATCCATTGCAGGCCCTGGTCACCAAAACAATAGTCACACCTCTTATCAAGGGGATAACAGCCAGCATACACTGAGGAAAGAGGTGGCAGACATCTAAACTAAAAACAGCCCTTGCACCAAAAAATATTAAACCCACGCAGGCTACACAGGGGCATTCCCACATAAAAGTAGTCCTCCAAGACAATCTGAGGGTCTGGAGTTGGGAGGAAGAACCCCGAGAGCATTTAACCTTGAAAGACAGCAGGGCTTGAGTGCAAGAGCTCACAGGGCTGGGGGAAACAGAGACTCCACTCTTGGAGGGTGCATACAAGGTCTCATATGCACTGGGACCCAGCACAAAGCAGTACCTCCATAGGAGCCTGGGCTACACCTACCTAGGGGTCTTGGAGGGTCTCCTGGGGAGGCGAGGGTTGGCTGTAGCTCACAGCGGGGTCAAGGACACCAGTAGCAGAGGTCCCAGGGAATAGTGATTGGAGTGAGGCCTCCTGGAGGTCCCCATTTTGGCACCAAGAACCGGCCCCACCCAACAACCTGCAGGCTCCAGTGCTGGAAAGCCTCAGGCCAAACAACCAACAGGATAAGAACATAGCCCATCCCATCAGAAGACAGGCTGCTTAAAGTTGTACTGGGCTCACAGCCACCTCAAAACACATCCCTCGACATGGCTCTGCCCACCAGAGGGACAAGGCCCAGCTTCACCCACCAGGAAGCCTACACAAATCCCTGGTCCAACCTCACCCACCAGGGGGCAGACACCAGAAGCAAGAGGAAATATGATCCTCAGGTGCAGAAAGGAGACCACAAACACAGAAAGTTAGACAAAATGAGATGACAGAGAAATATGTTGCAGATGAAGGAACAAGATAAAAACCCACAAGAAAAACTAAATAAATAGGAGATAAGCAATCTACCTGAAAAAGAATTCAGAGTAATGATACTACAGTTGACTCAAAATCTCAGAAAAAGAATGGAGGCACAGACTAAGAAGATCCAAGAAATGTTTAGCAAAGACAGAAGATTTAAAGAACAAACAGAGATGAACAACACAATAATTGAAATGAAAAATATACTAGAAGGAATCAATAGCAGAATAACTGAGGCAGAACGAATAACTGAACTGGAAGACAGAGTGGTGGAAATCACTGCCATTGAACAGAATAAAGAGAAAAGAATGAAAAGAAGTGAGGGCAGTCTCAGAGACATATGGGACAACATTAAACACACCAACATTTGCATTATAGGGGTCCTAGAAGAAGAAAAGGGAAAGGGCCTGAGAAAATATTTGAAAGATTATAGCCAAAAACTTCCCTAACATAGGAAAGGAAACAGTCACCCAAGTCCAGGAAGTGCAGAGAGTCCCAGGCAGGATAAGCCCAAGGAGGAACACACTGAGACACATAATAATCAAACTGACGAAAATTAGATGTAAAGAAAAAATATTAACAGCAACGAGGGAAAAGCAACAAATAACATACAAAGGAATCCCCATAAGGTTATCAGCTGATTTTTCAGCAGAAACTGCAGGTCAGAAGAGAGTGGCACCATATATTTAAAGCGATGAAAGGAAAAATCCTACAACCAAGAATATTCTACCGGGGAAAAAAAAAAAAAAAAAGAGTACTCTACCCAGCAAGGCTCTCATTCAGATTCGACAGAGAAATCAAAAGCTTTACAGACAGGCGAAAGCTAAGAAAATTCAGCACCGCCAAACCAGCCTTACAACAAATGCTAAAGCAACTTCTCTAGGTGGGGAGAAAAAAAAAGAAGCCACAACTAGAAACAAGAAAATCACAAATGGGAAAGCTCACTATAAAGACAAACATAAAGTAATAGTAGGAAATCACCAACGCACAAATATGATATCAAACCCAGCAACCATGAGGAAAGTACAAATGCAAGAAATGGGAATTGCATTTGAAATTAAGAGACCAGCAACTTAAAACAACATTGTGCATATATAGACTGCTATATCAAAACCCCTTAGGAACTGCAAACCAAAAAGCTACAGTAGGTACACACATAAAAAAGAAAAAGCAACCCAAACAAACCACTAAAGTTAGTCATCAAACCACAAGAGGAGAGAACAAAAGAAGAAGGGAAGAAAGAAGACCAACAAAAACAAATCCAAAACAATTAAGAAAATGGCAATAGGAACATACATATCAATAATTACCTTAAATGTAAATGGACTAAATCTCCAACCAAAAGACATAGACTGGTTGAATGGATAAAAAAACGAGACCTGGATATATGCTGTCTACAAGAGACCCACTTCAGACCTACGGACACATACAGACTGAAAGTGAGGGGATGGAAAAAGATATTCCATTCAAATAAAAATCAAAAGAAAGGTGGAGTAGCAATACTTATATCAGACAAAATAGATGTTAAAGACTGTTACAAGAGACAAGGAAGGACACTACATAATGATCAAGGGATCAATCCAACAAGAAGATATAACAATTGTAAATATATATGCACCCAACATAGGAGCACCTCAATACATAAGGCAAATGCTAACAGCCATAAAAGGGGAAATCAACAGTAACACAATAATAGTGGGGGACTTTAACACCCCACTTTCACCAATGGACAGATCATCCAAAATGAAAATAAATAAGGAAACACAAGGTTTAAAGGACACATTAGACCAGATAGACTTAGTTGATATTTATAGGACATTCCATCCGAACACAACAGAATACACTTTCTTCTCAAGTGCTCATGGAACATTCTCCAGGATAGATCATATTTTGGGTCACAAATCAAGCCTTGGTAAATTTAAGAAAATTGAAATCGTATCAAGTATCTTTTCTGAAAGGAGTACTTCCCAGAACTTCTGCTGCCAGTGTCCTTGTCCCCACGGTGAGCCACAGCCACCCCCCGCCTCTGCAGGAGACCCTCCAACACTAGCAGCCCATGAAACAAACCTGCAAGTGCTGCACCGAGCAGAACATCCCCTTCCCCAAATATGAGGTGCAGGAGGAGGATGATAACCTCAAGGAGTGCTACCTGCTGGAGAACTCCCAGGAATCCGATGCCCCCATTGTGATTTTCTTCCCACTCATCAACAACACCTTCCAAAAGTACAAGGCCCCAGGTGTGAAGCAAAGCCCCGAGGAGCTGGAGCAGGGCCAGATTGACATCTGTGGTCCCAAAACTCCCTGCGCCACCAAGGAACTGACGTACACGGAGGCCGCCTTCGACAAGCTGGTGAAGCTCTCCGAATATAACATCCTGAATAACAAGGACAAGCTCCTTCAGGCCTTGCGACTGGCAGTAGAGAAGAAGAAACGCCTGAAGAGCCAGTGTCCCCCTAAAGTCCCAGGACACCCCTAAAGAGTCCCCCTAAAGCCCCAGGACAATCCTGTGTCTGCTTCTAGCATCAGAGGCACAGAACCCAGGGCTGACCGGCCCTCACAGCCAGCTCCGCTCTCTAGCAAGGGCTGCAGGCAGGCTGGCCTGGGCTTTCTATCAAAAAATTAAAATTAAAAAAAAAAGTTGAGGGAGAAAGAGAAACAGACAAAGGAAACTAACAAGGGGATGTATTTGGGGCTTTATACCCACTGGAATTTTTTTTTAAACATCTTTATTGGAGTATAATTGCTTTACACTGTTGTGTTAGTTGCTGCTGTATAACAGTGAATCAGCTATACGTATACATATATCCCCATATCCCCTCCCTCTTGCACCTCCCTCCCACCCTCCCTACCCGCCTCTAGGTGGTCACAAAGCACCGAGCTGATCTCCCTGTGCTATGCAGCTGCTTCCCACTAGCTATCTATTTTACGTGTGGTAGTGTATATATGTCCATGCCACTCTCTCACTTCATCCCAGCTTCCCATTCCCCCTCCCCGCCTCAAGTCCATTCTCTACGTCTGTGTCTTTATTCCTGTCCTGCCCCTAGGTACATCAGAACCTTTTTTTTTTTTTTAGTTTCCACATATATGTGTTAGCATAAACGTATATTTTGTTTTTCTCTTTCTGACTTCCTTCACTCTGTATGACAGACTCTAGGTCCACCCACCTCACTACAAATAGTTCAATTTCATTTCTTTTTATGGCTGAGTAATATTCCATTGTGTATATGTGCCACATCTTCTTTATCCATTTGTCTGTTGATGGACACTTAGGTTGCTTCCGTGTCCTAGCTATTGTACATAGTGCTGCAATGAACATTGTGGTACATATCTCTTTGAATTATGGTTTTCTCAGGGTATATGCCCAGTAGTATACCCACTGGAATTTTTTTTAAACCTTCCCTGCAGGGAAGGGGATCCAATAGCCACAGGCTCCCACACATGCCTGAAGTGTAGAGAATAATAGCATGGCCCAATTTTATTTACATAAGAGGCTGGTTCCCCAGAAACCTCGGACTCAGAGCTGGAACTTAAAGCCCTCCCCTCACTACTCCTCTCTGCTCGGGAAATGCACAAGAGGACCTGAGAAGCTTTCTGGGTTCTCTGGAAAAATGTTGTTTAATTTTTTTTATTTCTGAAGGTGGTCTTTATTTTTTTTAATTTTTTTAACATCTTTATTGGAGTATAATCGCTTTACAATGGTGTGTTAGTTTCTGCTTTATAACAAGGTGAATCAGCTGTACATATACATATATCCCCATATCCCCTCCCTCTTGCACCTCCCTCCCACCCTCCCTATCCCACCCCTCTAGGTGGTCACAAACCACCGAGCTGATCTCCCTGTGCTATGTGGCTGCTTCCCACTAGCTATCTGTTTTACGTTTGGCATTTGGTAATGTATATATGTCCATGCCACTCTCTCACTTCGTCCCAGCTTCCCCTTCCCCCTCCCCGTGTCCTCAAGTCCATTCTCTATGTCTGCATCTTTATTCCTGTCCTGCCCCTAGGTTCTTTGTAACCTTTTTTTTTTTTTTTTTTTTAGATTCCATGTATATGTGTTAGCATACGGTGTTTTTCTCTTTCTGACTTACTTCAAATGCTTTTTTAAATTTAAGGCAATTGTATTCTTGTGGTTTTTATAGGCAATTGTATTTTGTGATTTTTATTTTTATGAATCAGCTTATTAATAGGAAGCATAATGCTTGAAGATCTAGATGGAGCACTAGAGACATCCTGGTCTCTTCAGCAACAAACACAAACAGGTGATGGGGTTCCAGCAGCCCCTCTGCAGCCACTCAAAGGCCCAGGACAAGTGATTCCTTTGATCCCCACTGGGCAGCCTCGACTGAGCATCCAGCTCCGGCGAAATGCCAGGCAAAGCCCAAGTCTGCAGCTCCGGTTCACCGAACAAGGATCTGGGATGCAGCTCTGGGACGTCTGGGCAGGTACATCGGGCATCAGGTGAGTGATGCTGCCTGGTGGTGCCACTCCACGGGGCCACCGCTCACTGACCACCCTGCTCCAGGAGCACTTCTCCAACCTCTTACCACCTCCTCTCTGGTTTCCAGATGGTATTACTTATTTCTAAGCGGCATTTCTCTTATTTATTATGTAAACACCGTGGCCAGAACATCCCAACTCTTGAAGAGTCACCCTGAGATAACACAACTGGAAAGGATTAACCCAGAAACGACTAGGTTAACCCTGAGGAAAATGCTCATCTTTGGAGATGGTTTCCTGATGAATCTCTGGGAAAGCCCTGGGACACAGGAGTTCAAAGTATCCACATCTCCCATCAGGCTGGGAACTTAACTAAAGAAATGTGTAGGACTTCCCTGGTGGCGCAGTGGTTAAGAATCCGCCTGCCATTGCAGGGGACACGGGTTTGAGCCCTGGTCTGGGAAGATCCCACATGCCGCAGAGCAACTAAGCCCGTGCGCCACAACTACTGAGCCCGCATGCCACAACTACTGAAGCCCATGTGCCTAGAGCCCGTGCTCCACAACAAGAGAAGCCACCGCAATGAGAAGCCCATGCACCGCAACAAAGAGTAGCCCCCAGCTCTCCACGACTAGACAAAGCCCTTGCACAGCAACGAAGACCCAATGCAGCCAAAAATAAATAAATAAATTTATTAAAAAAAAAAAAAGAAAGAAATGTGTAACCTGAGCCATTGAGATGTCTGTGCTGATGGAAGGTGTGACCAGAAAGGCATGTGGTCTACATGAAGCCCAGCAAACCTGAAAGACATGGCCCTCTCTCTGGGCCACCATGCTCCCTAAGCAGGCCTTTGGATGTTAGGAGATGTGTGGTGACAGGTGTCAAAAGTTTACGAAAATTGTCCTCTGATTTACATCCTTGCTACCCAAAGTGTAGTGGGGAACTAGTTAGAAATGCAGAATCTCAGGCCCCACCCCAGCCATACTGAATTCAGAATCTGCATTTTAAGGAGATTTTCACCTCTCCACTGCCTTCAGGTGACGCTTATGCATATTAAAGTCTGAGAGGAGAGGGTTTATGCCATACTCACTCATAAGCTGGAAAGCATGAATCCATCACTTCCCCTGAGCCACTGATAAACTGGGCTCCTGGACCTGCAAAGCTGGTCCCCACCCAGAGAATGCTGACTTGGGACCCCCACCCTGCTCCAACACCAGAGTAGCCAGCTGCCTCCACTTTGCCATCTTTTCTTTCCATCTGCGAGAAACAGGTTCTCCTTAAAATGATCAGAGTGAGCCACTGGGCAAGACCTGGATGTTTATTGTAAGGTGAAGGCAGCCCTGCCTTGGATTCATCAAAGTATGTAAAACGAGGTTTATAAAATCATTGTATTATTTGAGCACAGAATAAACTGGCCATGTGGGTAAAAAAAAAAAAAAAAAAGTATCTTTTCTGACCACTACACTATGAGACTAGATATCAATTACAGGGGAAAATCTGTAAAAAATACAAACACATGGAGGCTAAACAATATGCTACTAAATAACCAAGAGATAACTGAAGAAATCAAAGAGGAACTCGAAAAATACCTAGAAACAAATGACAATGAAAACACGATGACGCAAAAGCTATGGGATGCAGCAAAAGCAGTTCTAAGAGGGAAGTTTATAGCAATACAATCCTACCTCAAGAAACAAGAAAAATCTCAAATAAACAATCTAACCTTATACCTAAAGGAAATAGAGAAAGAAGAACAAACAAAACCCAAAGTTAGTAGAAGGAAAGAAGTCATAAAGATCAGAACAGAAATAAATGAAATAGAAACAAAGAAAGCGATAGCAAAGAGCAATAAAACTAAAAGCTGGTTCTTTAGAAGATAAACAAAATTGATAAACCTTTAGCCAGAGTCATCAAGAAAAAAAGGGAGAGGACTCAAATCAATAAAATTAGAAATGAAAAAGAAGTTTCAACTGACACCACAGAAATACAAAGGATCATAAGAGGCTCTTACAGGCAACTATATGCCAATAAAATGGACAACCTAGAAGAAATGGACAGCTTCTTAGAAAGCTACAACCTTCCAGGACTGAACCAGGAAGAAATAGAAAATATGAACAGACCAGTCACAAGTACTGAAATTGAAACCGTGATTAAAAATCTTCCAACAAACAAAAGTCCAGGACCAGATGCCTTCACAGGCGAATTCTATCAAACATTTAGAGGAAAGTTAACACCTACCCTTCTGAAACTCTTGCAAAAATTTGCAGAGGAGGGAATACTCCCAAGCTCATTCTACGAGGGCACATTAACCTGGTACCAAAACCAGATATCACCAAAAAAAAAAAAAAAAATTACAGGCCAGTATCACTGACGAACATAGAAGCAAAAATCGTCAACCAAATACTAGCAAACAGAATCCAACAGCACATTAAAAGGATCGATCATACACGATGATCAAGTGGGATTTATCCCAGGGATGCAAGGATTTTTCAATATTCGCAAATCAATCAGTGTGATACACCACATCAACAAATTGAAGAATAAAAACCATATGATCATCTCAATAGATGCAGAAAAACACCCATTTATGATAAAATCTCTCCAGAAAGTGGGCATAGAGGGAACCTACCTCAACATAATAAAGGCCATATATGACAAACCCACCGAAATATTATTCTCAATGGTGAAAAACTGAAAGCATTTCCTCTAAGATCAGGAACAAGAGAAAGATGTCCACGTTCACCACTATTATTCAACATAGTTTTGGAAGTCCTAGCCATGGCAGAGAAGAAAAAGAAATAAAAGGAATCCAAATTGGAAAAGAAGTAAAACTGTCACTGTTTGCAGATGACATGATACTATACATAGAAAATCCTAAAGATGCTACCAGAAAACTACTAGCGCTCATCAAAGAATTAGGTAAAGACTGGTGGGGAGGCTGGCTGTTCCCAACTTGAGCCCATGAATGCCTCTGCTTGTTTCTGTCCACCCCTAATTCAGGTCTTATTGTATACTAGGTTTTCTGGCATTTGTATAGTGCTTTAACATAGACAGTGCATTTTCACATACTTTCTCATTGATTTTTGATCCTATGCACTTGTTCTTTTTGGAAATTCCTTTAGGGTGATATCACAAAGGATCGTACAGATAAGAATAGTGAGGGAGGGAAAAGTAAGAGGAAGGGAGAGCCAAATGTTGAAGCACTGAGCTATGCCAAAATGCAGGCACTATAGCTGCTGCCCAGGAACCTAATAGCAAAGAGGACCCCTCCCTTAAACTGATGGCTGCCAAAAATTAAGGCAGATGGAACATACAGAGCCCTGTCACCAGCAGCCAGCACCCTATTTGCTGCCTCTGCCAGGATTGGGGTAGGAATGTACAAAAATCAGACAAATACAGGAAGGGACATGAGAAGGAAGAGAGTAAAGAGTTCCCTCAGGTGTACATTATAGGATCACCTCAGTATCACACAAAACTTAAATCAGAACTCTTAATATATGTGATTTTTTCCTTGTATATGGAATTTCATTTTTTAAATTAAAAAAACAAAAATTAAATGAATTATAGATTGCTCAAAGTTAGAAAAACCCTTAGATATAATTTACTTCAATTCCCTTATTGTATAGCTGATAAAACTGAGGACCAGAGAGGGGAAGGAGCTTATCTGAGGACACCCAGCTCGTTAGTGGTTGTACTCCATCCATTATATGATATCACTTCTTATATGAGTTTTTCGTGCATATCTTTTTTTTTAACATCTTTATTGGAGTATAATTGCTTTACAATGGTGTGTTAGTTTCTGCTTTATAACAAAGTGAATCAGCTATACATATACATATATCCCCATGTCCCCTCCCTCTTGCATCTCCCTGCCACCCTCCCTTTCCCACCCCTCTAAGTGGACACAAAGCACCAAGCTGATCTCCCTGTGCTGTGCAGCTGCTTCCCACTAGCTATCTATTTTACATTTGGTAGTGTATATATCTCCATGCCACTCTCTCACTTCGTCCCAGCTTACCCTTTCCCCTCCCCATGTCCTCAAGACCATTCTCTACGTCTGCATCTTTATTCCTGTCCTGCCCCTAGGTTCTTCAGAACCACTTTTTTTCTTAGATTCCATATATATGTGTTAGCATACAGTATTTGTTTTCCTCTTTCTGATTTACTTCACTCTGTATGACGGTCTCTAGGTCCATCCACCTCACTACAAATAACTCAATTTCGTTTCTTTTCTTTTCTTTTTTTTTTTAATTTATTTATTTAGTTTTGGCTGTGTTGGGTCTTCGTTTCTGTGCGAGGGCTTTCTCTAGTTGCGGCAAGTGGGGGCCACTCTTCCTCACGGTGCGCGGGCCTCTCACTGTCGCGGCCTCTCTTGTTGCAGAGCACAGGCTCCAGACGCGCAGGCTCAGTAGTTGTGGCTCACGGGCCCAGTTGCTCCGCGGCATGTGGGATCTTCCCAGACCAGGGCTCGAACCCGTGTCCCCTGCATTGGCAGGCAGATTCTCAGCCACTGTGCCACCAGGGAAGCCCAATTTCGTTTCTTTTTATGGCTGAGTAATATTCCATTCCATATGTGCCACACCTTCTTTATCCATTCATCTGTTGATGGACACTTAGGTTCCTTCCATGTCCTGGCTATTGTAAATAGAGCCGTGCATATCTTTTGAATTTTGGAATCTTTATCATGAGAGATGACATAGATTCATACCATACTTTTGAGATATATAGAATTTTTTTTAGCGTTTTACTGTGATCATCTTTTTTTGATGTCTCTCTCATCCTTAATATTTTTAAACTTATACGGCTCCTCTTTTAAGCATGTTTTCTGTACTTAAAGGCATCATACCTCCATATTTCTAACCTAGTATCGTGAAATCCTGGTAGATATTAGAAAATTGAATTAGCCAGGCAGCATTATGGGTAAGTATGTGCTCTCTGTACTAATGCTGATTCTGTCATCCATCAACTGACTGGAGCTGAACTGGGAAGAATTAGACTAGATAGATCTCGGCTAGGCTAACCTGGAAACCTTCTGTGGACCTGTTTTCTACAACAGTCCTATCTCATTGATCCATTTCAGTCCCTAACCAAACCTGTAGACCTATAACAGCTTGCTGGTCAGTTACCTCCTTTCCAGTATGACAGCTAAGACCTTTGTCAGCTTCATTATCCATGTTGGACCTCACAACTGGCTTATTACTCACCTTGCTTTATTCTCGTGAACATCCTGGCACTGTATTTCTAAGGCTACTCTAACCTGGAATCCAACCACCCCTAATGCTCCTTTTACAACCATCTATTAACTCCTTGACCTCTCTCTTCTCTCTATATGCCAACTCCTGCTCCCTTGCCTGCCACATCTAAATCATTTTCCAAATCTATACAGCACACCTCTGCAGTTCTACTCAAATTTAACATCTTCTTTCCATTTTTATTTCCTCCTCCCTAATTCTAATCTTCTTGACTACTCACACCTGAACATCGCCTCTCCTAACCTATTTTCTTAACTCTGATTCTCCCACCCTCACTGGTCCTAATGTTCTAATCACAGCATTCCTCTGCTCAAAACCCTCAGTGTCTTCCTGAGTTAGGATTTGGGTGGCCTCCAGAGTATAGTTCTTACCTTTTCAATCATATCTTCTTATATGTACCTGATACAGTAAGTCCCCTACATACAAACCTTCAAGTTGCGAACTTTCAAAGATGCGAACATGCGTTTGCATGTCCAATCATGTAAGTTAGTTCACGTGTCTGGCGTACATTGTTACGTGTGTGCATCCTCTGCAAGTGGTCGTGCTTTTGTGTACTTTACAGTACTGTATAGAGTACAGTAGTGCAGTATCTATATTTCAGCCCAGGTTGTCCGGAAGCAAACATAAAAGCAGAGGTGATGTAGCTGGTACTGCTAAGAAGCTCCAAGTGATAATAATGGAAACAAAAGTGAAAGTAACTGAGAGAGTGGAGCGAGATGAGAAGATGGTAGACGTCGCTCATTCTTATAACATGAATCATTCAACCATTGGCACGATTCTAAAGAACAAGGACAAGATCATGGAACATGTGAAGTCTGCTGTGCCGATCATGTTGACAATAATGTTGAAACATGGAAAAGTGATGGAGGAGAAGGAGAAACTTCTCAGTATGTGGATGCAGGATCAGCATCAGCATCGAGTCCTGCTCAGCTTAATGCTGATTCGAGAGAAAGCTAAAAGCCTTTATGAAGACTTTAAGAAGAAACACGGAGAAAAATCAGAGGGTGCATATTTTAATGCCAGCCGTGGCTGGTTTCATTGGTTCAAAGCTAGAGCCAACATTCACAATGTAAAAGTGGTGAGGCAGTGAGTGCAGATACGGTAGCTGCCTGGCAATTTCCTGAAATGCTACTAGAAATTATTGATGAAGGCACGTTATTTACCCAAGCATGTTTTTAATATGGATGAGACAGGACTGTCCTGGAAGAGGATGCCAGACCAAAGTTACATCAGTAAGGAGGAAAAGTTGGTGCCAGGCTATAAAGCAGCAAAGGATAGGCTAACTCTGTTATTTGGTGGCAATGCTCCCAGCGATATGAAGCTGAAGCCTCTCTTAGTTTATCTTTCAGAGAACCCAAGAGCCCTTTAAAACATAGCCAAGGGCTCTCTTCCTGTTGTGTGGAAGAGTAACCCCAAAGCCTGGGTTACACAGGCCATTTTCCAGGACTGGTTTTTCCACCACTTTATCCTGGAGGTAGAGAAATATTGCTTGGAGAAGGACGTCCCATTCAACATTCTTTTGCTGCTTGACAGTGCTCCGGGCCAACCCCCATTCATGGACAACTTTCATCCCAATGTCAAAGTAGTGCATCTGCCACCGAATACTATGTCGTTCATCCAACCTATGGACCAAGGAGTTATAGCGACTTTCAAGAAATATTATTTATGTCACACTTTTTGTTAGGCAGTAAAGGCAAGTGATGAATCAGGATCAACCTTGTGACAATTTTGGAAGGACTATAACATCTGCAAGGCCATAAAAAACATTGACTTTGTTTGGCGTGAGGTTACGCCAGTCACCATGAATGGGGTTTGGAAGAACTTTTGCCCGCAATTTGTTCACGATTTTCTTGGATTTGAGAAGGTGGATGAGGAGTCCAAAGAGGTCTTCAGCAACTTAGTGACCCTCAGTGAGAAGCTGGAGCTAGATCTGCAAGAGGACGACTTCATCGAACTCCTTGCTGTGCAACACGAGGAGCTTACTAATGAAAACCTGATGGAAACGGAGGCCCAGAGAAAGGACTAAGAGAGACGAGAGGAAGAAGTGACTGAAGAACTGAAGAGATTCACGATGCAGGAAATGGCAAGGGGATTTTCTTTATTTGAGGAGGCACTGTTAATTTTTGAGGCACAGGATCCGAACATAGAATGGTACACTAAGGTTGCAGCAGCCGTTCACAGTGCAATCCAGTGCTACCGTGTCATCTATGACGAGAAAAAAGAGCTACTACCTAGACATCACTGGATCGTTTTTTCAAGAGGGTAGGTAGAATTGAATCCAGCAAGGAACCAGAACCTGTGCCATCAATGTCAGGCGTGAGTGAAATTGCAGCTTGCCCTCCATCTCCTATTGCTGACAATCCTTCAGCTCTACCATCTCCCACCTCCTCTCCCTCCTCCAGTCAGTAACTCTTCTTGCCTGTTTACTCGATGCCAGCCCCTGTATGCCAGCTGTTGTACAGTACTACTGTACTTTTCAAAGTACTGCACTGTAAGATTAAAAATGTTTTCTTTACTTTTGTGTTTGTTTGTTTTTTATGTATTATTTGTGTGAAAAGTATTATAACCTATTACAGTACAGTACTATATAGCCGATTGTGTTAGTTGGGTACCTAGGCTAACTTTGTTGGACTTACGAACAAATTGGACTTAACAGACGTGCTCTCAGAACAGAACTCGTTTGAACATAGGGGACTTACTGTATTTTAGCCAACCACTACTGTTCCCCAAATTCTCCGCCATCTTTTCCTACCATTCAACATCATCTTCTAGTCAACTTTTACAGAGCATATACCATGTTCTAAGCACTGTTTGGGCTAAGCCCTGTGGAGGTGAGGGGTGCTTAGTCTTTTGAGGGTATCAGATATAAAGAAGTAATGTTTATATAAGGTGATAAACACAGAGGAGAGCAAAGTTCTTTGGGAACCAGAGAAGGGAAGAGACAAATTTTGTTTGGGGTGGGAAGAATCAAGGAAAGTGTCAGGGAGATTTTGAGTAGGGAATAGGAGAGGGAGATGAAAGAGAAGCTGGAAGGGGGAAGAAGGGAAGGAATAGGGGAAGGGGAAAGAGTGGGGAGAGGCATTCCAGGCAGAGAGAATAACAAGAGCAAGACTCCTGGAAGCAAAAAATGGTCTAGCATATTAATGAAACAGAGAGAGTTAGAATATTAGGGAGTATAGAGGGGAGGTGAAGAGAATGAAGGGAGAATACAACTTGAGAAGTTGAGTATTGATTGAAAAGGGTGTTATATGCAAGGAAAGTTGTCAGGCCTATGATTCTGTAGCAGTTGTTTAGATAGACTGGAGTAGGGAGAGACTCATGGCATCTCATGAAGTTCCTTCAGCCTGGAATGCCTTTCTCTCCTCTATACTTTTCCATCCTCACCTCCTGAAAGACCATCCTTCAAGGTCCATCTCAAATGCTGCTGCTATTAGTGAAGCCTTCACTGATTTCCCTCCTCTCTAGAAGTGGAATAATTTCTCTCCATTTTGAACTCCTGTAGAAACTTTTTGCCTCTCTTTCAGTGTATTATATATTTATTAGAATTTGTCTATGGCTTGTTTTCCCCCATAGACTCTGAGCACCTTGAGAACATGGATCTAGTCTCAGTCACCTGTCTTTTCCACTACAGTTTCTGGTACACCACCACGACCACAGGTAGTACATAGTCAATTTGTTGAATTGATTTAAACTGGTATTCCAGAGATCAGCACTACTCCAGTCCCAAAGGCTATGTTGTCCCAGGTCCATAGGCAGAAATATGATATACTTTCTTTCCTTGTTTTTTTTTTTCAGCTGGGAAAGGCCAAGGACAGCCTCCAACACAAATGCTCGTGTGGGTCATCTAGACTGGGAGTATAGAGGGGAGGTGAAGAGAAGACCTGAGCCTTAAAGGCCTTTGGACAAGAGCGTGGCAGCCTACTGGGACAGGATCTATGCGCCCTCTTCAGGCCCAACTGAGGGGAAGGCCAAGTAGGAGTGGTTGCTTTTCCACTTTAAATGAGCATTTTCTTGCTTCAAAATACCTGTCTCCATGCTAATGTTAGATCAGTGCCGTTACACACTGTATGATTTACCATGATTAGCAAAGCAACTTATTGTACATTATTCCAAAAGTGTTAATCAATTTTAGCTCAAAATAGATTTTAATAACCCCACAAAATTTGCTATCTTAAAATGCTGATCAGTTGGGAAGAGCTGAAGCAAGCCCAGAGCTGTTTGTATTGTAGCTATAAAAAATTATAATCCCTCTCACGAATCATCTTTTATAAGCAGCCAAGGTATAAATAAATAAAAATGTAGGAAAATACATACCTTTAAGTTGTGTCATTTAGAGCTGAGATTTGAAAAGTCATAGGAAAGGACTGAAGGATTGTCTGCTCAGGATTTAGCCTTCTAATTCCGTAGGAAAAAAAAAGCCCAAATAATTGATAATCATTAAGTTATTATCTAATATAGTACCTCTGTTAGTATCTAAGTTAGTATCTATGATATTCAGTTTGCCCTTTTGAAAAAAATAAGGGAGTTCCCTGGTGGTCTAGTGATCCCTGATCAGAGATCCAGCCACACCGTGCGGCCCAGAAAAAGAAAAAGAAAAAAAAGAACCTAGTAGAACCAACCTTACAAGGTGATTGTTAGTACAAAATGAGATAACTTCTGTAACTGTATCCAGCCCAGCACCTAGTGCTCCCTTCCTCTCCCCTTCCCAACTTATCAAGCTCCCATACCCCTCTCCACCTCTTCTTTATCTTTTGCCAAAGCGTATTTCTTCTATTCTCAACCCTTTAAGATTCCATTTACTGCAGAGCCATAAATCCTGGGTGCTTGGACAGATTTTTCTGAGAGGAAATATATGTTCTTAGGGAAATAACATCCCACAGTAGAGTTACAGTGGCACTAATATGTCCCATGACACAGTATTCTTGTCATGTCTGACAAGACTGGATAATTCTTAATACTTAAGTGCATTGCTCCTGCATATATTTTATGGTACATTAATTTTTGCTAATAATCAATACTTGCCTGAGGCAGCTGTTCTTTATTTCATTACCTGAAAGGGGGTATAAGTATAGATCAGTAACTTGTGGAAACATATCTCTACAGCCTTGTTTTGGCCAGGGTTTGGAAGTGGTAAGAATAGAGAAAGCATTTGTGTTCTAAGAAAAAAACACCTGGTTTCTTGGTCTGGAGACTTGGGTTCCTTTGTTAGATCTGCCATTATGTTATTTTGTGACTTTATTTTATTTTTTGTTTCTCTGTGCCTTGGTCTTCCTGGTGATTAAAAACGGACTTCCTTGTAGTTAGCCTTAGGCATAAGGGACAAGAAGCCACTAAATTATTGAAATCTACAAATAATTTGCCCCTTATCAAGTCCCTGCCAAGATACAATTAGTGGAGGGGTTAAAGAAGAGTAAAATGATACCTGAAGTTCTACTGAGTTCCTTTTTTTAAAAAGATACACAGAGTAATCCATGATGACAGTGTGATTCCATCTGCCCATAGGGTCCTCTCTGAAGCAGAGGCTCAACCATCTGATCTGTTCATTCGATTCCACCACAAATGAGCCCTCCTTGCCAAAGGATGGTGACTTTGACATTGTTAGCCAAGCATCTCTACCTTTTAGAAATCTCCAGCCCTTCTTTCTGTGTAAATACAACAAGTAAGCATCTCTTTCTCTTTTTCCTGACACCTGTGGTTTTATTGGCTACTCTCAAGTCAGGTCTTGTATAAAATGAGAAGAAAGTTGGGCAATTATGATATATAAATATTAGGGGAACCCAGGATCATCTAACTTTTAAAAAACTGAGTGATTGCCTAATACAGACTTCTTATTTTACAGATAAGGAAATAGGCCCAGATAGGCTTTAGGGTATAAAGACTGAATCATTTAAAACTGTCTTATTCCCGCAATGCTGGACCTACCTTTTATAGTATTTGCATGTTTTAGAGCAAGTGAATATACAGTTGAGATTCTTATAATAGCTGCTTGGCCATCAGTAAAGTAGTCTATGCTTTTTAATAAAGGGATGGATTCTTGGCTGAGGAAAAGGTCTAGAGAAAGGGGGTTTGGCATAAATAGAGATTTATAGATGTTGTAGTGGCACATGGTAGAGACCTCCACCTTGAGTGGCTGTGCCTCATATCATTTTGCATACACCTACCCTCCAGGTAGGTGGGCAAGACATGAGGGGCTATAGATATGTGTTCTATACACTAAAAATACCAGATAATGCTGGGACGTTTTCAGAAATTCCAGATCTTCTTTGTAGTCACATTTAAAAATCCTGCTCTGGGCTTGGAGAAATATTTGTCAAAACCAGAGCTCAGGTCATGAAAGCCAAGAAACCATGGAAGGAATTCTCTACCTCTTTCATACTTAGCAGTCAAATTTTAAGCACAGGGAAAATATGAATGTGATGTATATGTGTGTATATATGAATTGGCTTGTTTTTTTAAGAGCTTATGATCATCTGAATTAGAGATGAGACAAACAGAAATAAAGCCAATCTCCACATGTACACACCCCTTGTCTCAGGTTAGTCTGGGCTCTACTTTGCGTCCTTCCTAATTGGATGGCCATGATTAGGTTAAATTTATTACTATCTGGAAGAAGATGTAAGTTTGCCTGCTTTCTCAGATTTCAGTTTTGAATGGTATGGTAGCCTAGAGGGGAAAGAAGGATCTAGAATGTATGAATGAAGTGTGAGTTTCCAAATTGACTTATATGGTAGGTATAAACTATGAAACAAAAACAATAGTGGCTATGAAGCCAGTCTGGAAATAGGTAAATTCCAGTGAACCTTTTAAAACCTCTCTAGCTGAAATGAGCTTAAAACAGAGAAGAAAATTTGATGACTGATATTATGTATTTGAAATGTGCAGGTTGGACAGCATTTGGACTTGGAATGAAACAATAAGAGGTTCCATTCATGGATAACCAACAAGATAAGGCTGTTGTTGCCTCAGCCAACGGAGAAAACACTATGATTAATGGGGTCAAGGAAAATGGTAAGGGAATTTAATTATGGTATGTAATATCTCTCCCAGTAGTCCTTTGTTAGTACTATAGATTTTCAGTATCCACAGAGCTGGGGCAAGTTAAGTCTAGGATGCCTCTGAGATAAGAGTTAATCCTAAACTTTATTCCACCAGATCTCTAACTGGACTAGAAGGGTCTCTAAGAGGTATCGAATCCAACCCCTTTGCTCTCCCAAATCATCTCTGTCAAATGGATACTTAAGTTCCTCTAAATTCCTGGTGAATTAGAAATATGCTCTGATGTGAAGCTTGGAATGTTTAGACTCAGTAGGAGCTTCCAAAACATAGGTGAGGTCTGAAGGATAGGACTATGCCTCATAGTTCAAAGCCATGAATATATCCCATCTGAGCATTTTCCCACCCTGAAAGCTTTGACTTTCCAGTTGATCAAGCAATCCAATTTTTTCCTCATTTCTGAGGAGAGTGCTGTGTATGTCTGAAGAAAAAGCTGAACCTAAAAAAATACTATTTTTCACTCTCATGAATGTTCAGTATAAAATCAAGGTTGTTCTTTAACTCTGTAGTTTCTACTTCTAAAGCTAGAGAAGCTGAAGCTTAGATTTTATATCATAAGATCAAGTACCAGAAACTGATCAAGGGAAAGAGAGTTAATGAATCTGGTCTAATACCTTTAACTTTATTTCTGTCATTTTTTCCCCTTTTCTCTAGATTCAGAGGACCAGGATGTGGCAATGAAGTCATTTGCAGCTCTAGAAGCTGCTACACCAATCCAGCCTATACTGGTGGCTCAAAAAGAGAACCTGATGTATCCCAGAGGTCTCCTGCCTCTGCCCTCTAAGAAGCCCTGTATGCAGAGCCCTCCCTCTCCTTTGGGCCTGATTGAAGCACCTGAGCATGCTGCTAATAGTGCTTCTGTGAATGCCATCTCTCTTACATCTGGTGTTGCAAAAGGCCTGAACACATGGTCACTGCCCAATGAGTGTGAGAAAGCTCCATTTGCCATAATGGAGCCTGCAGGCATGTCAGCTCTGAATGGGGAGTGCCTCATGCAGCCAAGCCGGACTTGCTTGGGCTGCTTCATGGAATCCAAGGATGCAGTAGATCCTGAGCCAGGGATCAGTCTAAAAGTCAGTGATCTAAATAGGGATTATGAAACTTGTGCAGTCTCTGATATAGGGATTCAGTGTATCAATGCTGGAGAAAACATGAAATACGGAGAGCAGCTGCTCTCAGACCAGCTCCTAGGCTTCCCACTGCACAAATCAAGGGCAGGAGATAGACGAGAAGCCGAGAAACCTGACATTGACTTGGAGGACCCAGCTCAGAAAAGTTATTATGAGGCATTACTATTAGATAAGTGCAATACGGAAGAGGCTTTGCTGGCAAATTCCAATCAGGATTGGGGTTACTTTGAGACTTTTATTAGTGAGAGTAAGATTGAACTGCTTGACCTCTGTTCCAAGAATGAGCTGTCTGTCAACCTGTTCTCTGAAGAAGATGTGGATAACTACATGTTCGATGATGATGAGTCAACACTGGGCAGTGACGTCTGCTCCCTGAAAATTCGATATGAATCCTTCCAGGACAACGTTCGAGACAAAACCACCCTTTTGATGCAGGAGGATGCCCAATTCAACTTTTTTCCCAGTGTCTTCACTACCTGCCCCAAGCGGGAGTCTAAGAGTGGGGCCCTGAAGCAGAGCAGTGATCTTTCCCAATTCAAGGTCCCTGATGTGAGCATTATCTGGGGGGAGGAAGATAAAACCTTGGACAAGAAGAAAGGCAAAGAAGAAGGCCAGGAAGACAAAGGTGCAGAGAAAAAAGATGCAAAGGATAATGGAGAAAAATCTGCCTTAAATAAACCATGTAGTGGACCTGAAGTAGGGCAATTTAAGAATCCAAAGCAAGGCCATCTTGCCAATTCCTTGGAGGCATCAGGGAATTTTAGTGATGACAGTTCCTTCATTGAGGTCTCTTATGATGCCATGGGGGAGATCAAGGACTGTAGCCGCTATATGGCTCGGGACACTAATTCTGGCAGCTCCTCCTCCCAGCAGAATTATGGGCTGCGAGCCAAGAGAAAAGTCAGGTATAGTGAAGATTATCTATATGATGTTGACTCACTAGAGGGTGAAAAAGTAAATGAGAGGAAGGAATGGCTGCCAGGTGGTTGTAAAGAGGAAGATGATGACGAATGGTGTCCCAAAAAGAGAAGAAAAGTAACTCGTAAGGAGCCCCCTGTTATTATCAAATATATCATCATCAATCGTTTTAAAGGTGAGAAGAACATGCTGGTGAAGTTGGGTAGGGTGGATGCCAGTGAGACAACAGTGAATTTGAGTGAGTCGCAGCTCAACAAATATGCCAAGCTGGCCCCCTTGAAGGGCTTCTGGCAAAAGAAGAAAAGGCAGAGAAACAGCAATTCAGACTCCAACAAAACACCCTTATGCCAAAAGCAAAGCTTTGAACCAGGTAGCTTTGAGGTGTCATTCCTGCCACCTGCTCGCAAACGAAAATCTAAACTTGGCAACAGGCACAGGATTCAAAGAATTCCATCCATGGAAACTTCAGCAAGTGGTAAGCAGGTTTCATTCTGCAATGATGAGAGGCAAGCTAGTAGTCGTAAAGAAGATGGAGGCCTGAAAGGTACACTGAAGTCAGCACCTCTGGCTGCCCCCGGCCGTGCAAATGGATCACATTTAAATGACATCACAGGCCCTGACTCAGTGAAAGTCAAAGCCCAAGATGCACAATTTAAGGGGCCAGAGAGGAAAGTGCTCAACAAAATCAAATTTAAAAGTGAAGCCAGGTTAAAATCCAAGAAAATCAAAGCTGGGCAAGAAAGCAAGCCAGTTGTTCAAATGACCCCTCTTTTGGGAGACCAATCTTCCAAAGCTAATTCAAAGAATGAAGCTATTCCTGGGACCTCAAATGGTTCACATCTATCTGAATTTCATGAGACAAAGGTTGCTAAGAATTCTACTTTCCTACCAACCACCTGCTCTTCTGAAATGCCTCTATCATCTGATCCTGTTGCCAACAATATACCTGTTATCCCTGGAGGGTATTTGCAGACATTGTTAGATGCTTCTGACTTGTCAAATAATACTGGCATTTCATACTTCACTCAGCATTCTCCAGAGCAAAATGAAGTCAGCCTCACTCAAACAGAAAAATCATTTGTACCTCTCCAGCCTGCCCAGGACTGTGTGCTTTCCTCGCCTTCTGAGTCTGAGCTGCTTCAATCATCCCAAAACTTCAAAATGGAATCAAGCAACTATGGAAATGTGTGGCCCAACAAACCTACTTCTGGCTCCCAGGAATTCATGGCTGCAGTCTCAAGGGAGATAGCTCCAAACCAATCATGTGAATTTGGAGTCTCCCAAGTAGTTTCTATGGAAAATAACCTCACAGCTACAACATACAATCCGATCTGCCTCAACAGTGGTGGCAGTAGTTGCAACAAGGTCCTGTATGCCTCTGTGCAAGACACCCAGCTCTCATCTGATGACTCTTATCAATTATGTCACTTTAATAATGGAGAGATCTGCTTTCCTTTCCAGCAGGGTCCAGTGAATATGGATGATGGGCAGCTCTTTAGCTTTGATTCCATGGCCCCACTCTCTGTCAACTCAAGCAATTATTGCTCCTTAAGCTTGAAGTCTTGTGAAAAGGATGGTGATGATGATATCACTGATGACTTCCTGGCCCATTGCAGCCCCAAGCTGGTGATCCAGCAGAGCATTGATGAAATAGCACCACTAAAGGAGTCCACTGACCTCCTGGATATCTCCAACTTCACTCCTGACAAATTCCGCCACTCTTCCCTCTCAGAGATGTCCCCACCTGACACCCCCAGTCTTTCCCCTCAGATTACCAGATGTGAGAATATCAAGACACTAGGAACACTAAAGGGGTTCCAAGAGGGTGCACCAGGAATACTGGGCAATATGGAAAAAATCAAGTGGGACTGCAGTACCCTTTCACGGCAGGTCCAAGTGGATGATGGATTTACTTTAAATAACCATCAGTTTCAGTTCCATATGTTCAATGATGAGGATTCTGTCAGCCTGCTCCAAAAAGCCCCTTGCTTATCAGCGTTTAATGATCCATCTGGTCAAATGAGTACCGACAACAAGGTGTCAAAATCAAGAAAGAAAAGCTCACCCAACAAGAGTGGGGCTATGAACCAAAGCTCTTCTCAGAAAAACAACAGGAAAAAAACCCCCAAAGCCAACAACAAAGGGATTGAAAAACCACCTGGCAAAACCTCCCGCCAGGTCCCTAAGTCAACAAAGAAAGGGAAATTCATGGCTGCAGTCAATGGAGAGAAAATGCAAATTGGCATCGGTCGTGGAGGAGGCCAAATCAACAGCATATCCTCCACAGGGAAGACTTTGCCTGAATGTATCCAACATAGTGGCCCTGTGGCCTCTATGAAGATGCCAAGTCAGAAGGGACTTTCTGGAGATTGGTCTTTGGGAAAGGAGAGCAGCCCAGGCTGGAGTGACATGAGCATGGGCACCAACACCAACAACCTTCTGGATGATGATCAACGGGAATTTCAGGAGCCTTCTTATATCTTGTCCAACATTGCCTCTGGTATGGCAGATGTGCAGAGATTCATGATGGCCTCCATGGAGCCCCTTTGCGAACCCATGGAGCACCATGGAGACCCCAATATATTCTACTCCCCTGAATCCAATAGTCTAAAATTAAAAACCCTCAAAATATTGGCTGGGACACCACAGGAATCTAAGAAAAAGGCCAACAGTGGCTCTCCAGGAGCCACTAAGAATCACAGGTCCATCAAGGGTGTGAGTAAAAGCAATGGGAAAGCAGCGATAGGTGATCCTGGTCGTGCAAGCATGCCTGGTTATAACGAGGACTCTCGCTCTGCCTTCTTTGATAAAAAGTATAATAACCTGAGCACTTTAGGCAATAATGGACCGACACACAAAAAGTTATATCGTCACAAAACCAGCTCCAAGGCCCTGAGAGATGAGAAGTGTAAGGGAAAGCGTATGGAGCGAGAACAGGTCCACAAGGATGAGGCTGGGACAGCTTCTTTTGAAAAACTGAGGTAATACTGCACCAAAATGGCTGAGGTGATGCACCCTTAGCTTTCCTACTCTGCTAAGCCCGCAGTCCCTCATTTTTTTCCCTCTTGAAAGCAGTTTGCATGAAAGAAACTGTCCCATTCCCTTCGTTTTCAAATTAAAACAAAAAGAAAAAAAGTGCATGAAAATCCCTATACCTCTAAGCCACACAAAAGATTGGGCAATTTTGTAGTGGCTTGACTAGGGATAAATTCTGACAAGGCTACTTTTTCTGCTAGTCAGCATTAGTTTTTACTTACTGAGAAAATACAACTAAAATATGCTCTTGAATGACTTGGGGAAGGGAAGGGCTTTGCAGTGAGAAAATTTTTGAATAACAGAATTTAAAAGTTATATAGACAAAAATGCCAAGATCATTTAAGCAAAAAGAGCATAATTTGGAAAACAAAATCTCATCATATGGCAATTAGGAGTGCTTTCTAGTGGCCCCTGCTATTTGTATCTTTTTCTGCATCGTACGGCATCTAGTATGATGTAAACAAATTTAGGTTGTATGATCCCTTTGTGGGACATACACTAAAGCTAACTAAGATGGCATAAATTGTTTGGTTTTTCTGCAGGGATTCCGACTACAATCTCCTAAAAGCAGAAACAGCATTTTGGGTTTTACCTGTGTTTGAAGAAGAGACTCCCATTTTCCAGAAAGACATTTGATGTTTGTGTTTTATTTCTTTCAAAATATGCCTTGTGGTATGTATGTTGACATGTCAGTGCTTAAAGAAAAGAATTCTAAAGTGTGGGAATAAGTCTTTGGAAGCAAACTTTAATCTGATGTTCTATGTAAAAGACTTTAGAAGTCATACAGTTGCACAAAGTAGTTTATGCACTGTTTACCCAAGGGGAAAGGAAGTAAAACATTGTGCCAAACTACAAAAAGTGACTGTATTGTATATATTTTTACTTCTATATCAACATTTGGTTGTGAGTATTTGGGGAGCTTGTCCCTGTTAATTTACTAGAAACATTCCAGTGATTCTTGCTATTAACCACCCCCACTTATGTGGATAGCACCTGTAGATCACAGTGGAAAAATATGTTGTGTTACACAATTTACCAAAACTTAAAGGATACTGTTTGAAATGTGCCAAATTTCCTTACCTCATCTCACAGATTCACCCCACAGTTTAAAGCTCATTAATTAAGTTTTTAAAAATATATATATAAGCATACATACATTATTTTAAAATTTTAGTTTCTACTGTCCTGTGTGGAAACATGAACCATTAAACAAGGCACAATAAAGGTTTGTTTGTTCCATTGTATAAGGGTTAAAGTGTTGGAAAAGTCTGGAAGTCACAACAGCTAAGTCCATCAGGGACCCAAGTATATGCATTTACAGAAACTTTTACGAGGAAACAAAACAGCTGCTTTAAAGTTTGTTTTCTAAAAGCAAAATCTGTAGCTGAAAATTATTTAAAGTGCAAAGTTATATTGCTGATACTTTATATCTCAGTTTTATATATTTTATAATAGTCTGGGATAAATTATAAAATAGCTATAAAATTAACACTAAGATAAATGAAGTACATAGATTGCTTTTATTTAAGTAGTTTCCTAAATGTTTTATTCCAGTTTTGTCAAAAGTGCACTCATATCATGGCTTTAGTGTTAAGTGTTTAATCTTGCAATGCCAATGTCATTTAAAGAAAATGTTAAGGCATCTCAGTTTGACACCTACGAATCACATTCGATAAGCTGAACAATTTGTGATAACAACTAATTGGGGCCATATATACTTAGTCTGAGGATAACTAGTATTTGATGCCACACACTAAACTTAATTCCCAATCTTTAATATAAATTTTTGAAATCACATTTTTTAATTCAAGCCCTTTCCCTTTTTAAAAAATTTCACAGCTTCAGCATCCCTCGCGACTAGCTTTTTCTTCCCCTTTGTTCACCACTTGACTTCTAACATTTGATCTATTTTCCTTGCACAGTTGAAGGCCTGTGTGTCTGATGACTGATGCATTATGGCACAGATGAGATAATGGATGTGAAAGCGCTTTGTAGATCGTAAAGTGCTATACAGATATAGGGGATTCATATTATTAATATTGTTGGTTGTTGTTGTTGTTACTCTTAACTATTCTTACTAATATTGTTACTAACCTATTAACTTGTGAATATATAGGCTGCGGGTGGGAGGGTGGAGAATAAGTGGGTGGGGGAAAAGGGAATTTTTAAAAAAGGGAAGATGTTTCAAAAGGAAAAATTTAAGCAAAATATGAACCTACCTAGTCATTGCCACCTAAATATATTCACAAACAGAGAAGCAACATTTGAAAGTAGTCAGAGAGAAATGGAAGGAAGCCTGTCATATATATAAGTATACACACTTCCCAGTCCATGATTCCTTTTACCAGCCAGCTCTACTACTTACTGCTAGGTAGTAAAATGAACAAGCCTGTGTTCTTGATGGTGTGATTGTGTATGTCTGTGGGAACAAGTGAGTGAAGAGCATTTCATGAGGCTGCTTCAGGCCTATTCCTAGGCTTTGTGTGTGTTGAGTCCTGGAAAATTACTTAATGGAAAGGCACCGGGTGCAATATGTCTCCTGCTCTACAGCAGCCATCCAAAAGGGAAAATAATCAAACTGGAACATTTTCTTCTATTTCTCCACTCTGATAGCTAGCTGTTTTTACTAAATGCTATGGCTGGTTCCTAGGAACTGGTCTTTGTTTTGTTTTCGTTTTTATTTTTCTGTTTTGCAGCTGAATTTAGTTTGGAATAACCAACTCTGCCTGTACTGTGATCCCCAAGACTCCAGATCTCAAAGTCACCTGTTAGCTTGCAGGAATGGAGTGCTCTCTATGTAATCAAAAGGTGGCAGTCAAATAAGGAATAAAGAAAATGTTCCATGAGTACAATGTGTTCTATAAAAATAAATATGGGAGCAGTTGTCCCAGTTTTTCTCAGTATCAGTTCACCTTTGGAGAACGGGGTGAGGTGGGGTAGAAGGACAGCCTGAAACCGTTGGAAATAAACAATCTCCTTGTCAGAACTTGCTATCATGAGTCCTTTGGAATGGATACTCTTTCATTTGCTCCTATGGAGCCCATTAGGAGCCAATTCTAGGACATGGTTCATCCCTTTCTCCAAAGAGAATTGCCATTTTAAAGTACCTTTTTTCTTGGCCTACAGTGCATTATATGTTTTTAAGATTAAATTAGTGATTTGTAACCGATCATTTTGTACCAAAATGTAACAGGAAGCTGAGTTTGAGAAATGAGCAACAGGATAAGGCAGAAGATGACTATTCTCTTAATTGCACTTAATATCCCTCTCAGTACATTATGTTCTGAGTTCTTCAGTTTTTAGGGCTTTGTTGGTCCTGTCTCTGCTCTCACAATTCATTTTCTTCCTGTAACAACATAGTAGGCCTGACTTTTTGTAGATCCCTTATTCAACCAGCTGCCTTAGTGGAGTGAGGACCAGTGATAGAAAAGTAGTGTTTTGCCCTATCGTTGATATCTCAAGTCAGCTATATGGAATTTTCCTTGGTCTGAAATCCCTGATTGCCACTCCCTTCCAACCTCTTCTCTCTGAGAAGCTGCTTCCTATGAATTCCTCCCCAACAGAATCCCATTTAATCTTCCTTTCCTGGGAGTGGTATTCTCCCGTATTCTCCTTACTTAATTTCAATTCTTGATCTTAGAATTTTTCTTCTTTTATCATCTTATATTCCACCTCCCCAAAGTGTCAGACTATAAGAACCTTAGCCAGGGTACTTTCTTCCAGAAGTTCAGGTGGAAACCTTCTCACTCTCAATTACTTTTAATTGCCTTGGCTTCTTTCAAATCTAATTTTAAACATGCACACACACATACACACACATGCACACACACATGCAGAATTATATTGCATGACTAAGGAAAATTGGAAACTCCTTTTCCTTGAAGATCTATAAGAATAGATCTGATCCCTTTCTGCCCTGGTTAGTTGCTGGACTATGTGGAGCAGGGTGCTGAAACAGTGGCCTTGACCAAGGTTCTTCGAGACTTTGGGCGTTATGTTTGGTCTGTGATAACTGGCTTGAACCAGTGGCCTCTCCAGTATCTCATATACCAGCTTCTTCACATGCTGCTTCCTCCCTGCTTTCTCTTCTGACTTGTTACTTTGTGCAATTACGTGTTAAGGCCTTACCTTTTCCTAAATGTTTTCAAACCTCCAGCACTACCTTGACCATCACTTCTTTAGCCATCTCCCTGAAGTCCTTGGTGCTAGGTGGGCTTTGTGACAACTTTCACCTTCTCCGACCTTTTTTCTTGCTGGGAAGCATCTGTATGTGTGCAGGCGGAATGGGGGGGGGGCGGTAAGTGTGTATAAAAGAGAGAGAAGCAAAAAGGATGCTCACAAGCTGTAAACAACTCTGGCTAGCATCCTTTGTCCTGTTATGTGAGGTTCTGCAGTTGTAGTGAATTTCCATTTTAGTGAGTTCTAATTAGCATCTACTGCCTAAAGGAGAAAAACCATATCCAAGGACCTCTTAACCAAGCTTGCTCTTACCAAGCTGAACCAGTCTAATGCAGATCTGCCACATCTTCAATTTACAGATGCTCTCAGAACAGTTCCAAGAATTACAGAGAGCTAAGTTTCTGCGCTGAAGAGAATGGAGCACTAGCTAGTACTAACTATTGCTAGAACTGGAAGTATTTGTTTTCCCCTGTATTATTGAGAAATTATCTAATTTAAGGAGTTTTTGTTTTCATTTAGAGGTTTTTTAAGTGACTAACCATCACTACAGGAGTATGTCCTTTTTACATTTTCTAATCATAAAATTCACTAAGCCCATCATTATGTTTGGAAGATTTAGTACCAAAATCAAATATTTTTAGTAACAAATAGGGATCTTGTCAACACAGTGTAGGCCTGGGATTTTGTAAAGGTTTCTCAAGGACCCAAATAAGAGAGAAAAGATTTTAGGTGGACTGTTTAACTTGGGAAACACTGTCATCAGCTTGAGGGTCCTCAGCCAGCATGGTATTATTTGGATGGCAGTACTCAGGCTACCCTTTAAGGCACATTTTTCACTCAGAGCGTTAAACAGTAGCTACAGTCATGAAGCAGAGCTCCTATTGCAGCTACATGATACTTGAGATGTACTCTTGGTTTCAGAATAATAACTAAGAGGTAAAACATTGGAGAAGGACAATGTAAAACAGAGAGTTAGTACAAAGTTTAAGGTGTGAATGAGGCTTTAAAATTGGTATCTGAGTAAATAGATGCTAAAGAAACACTCATCAACATGAGATGGAAAGGATGTCTATGCATCTAGCAGGCTCAGTAGTTTCTGAGTCTTAGAAAGACATCCCCTTCAAAGAGAAGAAAAGAGATATTTAAATCATTTTGCCTCTTTGAGAGATGTCTAGTTTTATAACACAAAAGAAAAGGCTTAGAATGAAAACTAGAAGAGGCCTTTTGTTTTTGACTCCCAGTGAAAGAGGGTAGAAAGCTTGAGATGCTCTACTGGGATACCTGTAGCACTGACTAGAGTTTGCTGCCTACAGAGTTTTGAATGTACTAGTCCTTAATTTAATTTTCATAAAACTGAATGCACCTCTTTAGTAAGTTACTGATTTATGGTGCTAAATAAAATGATTATCCCCATTTTTTTCTCCTTTCCCAAGCCCCTTAAGCATTTAAGAAAATTTAAAATAAAAGTGTTAGAGGTCCTTTTTATGAATGTAACCTAAGTTTCTGTTTGACATATGACACTGCAACTTTAAAATGTTAGGAAATTATTTGCCTTTTTCTTTTAGAGTTAAGCTTTATAAATAATCTGTAGAGTCAATTGAATAAAGCTTAAGGATCACTCTTAAGACGCCTACAAAATCTTGTATATTTTTAAGTGTGCCAATTTGTAACATATTTTGTAAGTGTATATTTTTCTTAGAAAAGTGCTGTGAAGTGTCTGTATGTGAGAATTTTCCTTTTTCTGCACCACTGGGTGCTAATAAAAGGATATTTACTTCAAAGTTTCTGGTTTTAGAAACCACAATACAAAGAAAAAATACACTTTTGTTGGGAATTTTGTAACACGAAACATGTTGTGGAAGAGTGTAGTGATCTTGTGCAAAAGAAAATGAACATTTGTGAGCTTCTTGCTGTTTTATAGATTTTCTTGTAAATTATTCTTGTAACACCTCTGGTTTTGTTGTTCTTGTTGCAAAGGTTTTAAATATTTGTGATTGAGTGTATGGTGAAACTGTCATAATGTTACCTAGCTGAGTTTTGTTATTGTTTATGGAATAAATAAAAAAGAAAAGTTTAAAATACTGCTTTAGAATCATATGTAACAGAAACCAGCCATTTCTAATTAAATTCTATGTCCCAAATAAAAAGTTCTTCATTGTCTAGAGCAGTGTTTCTCAAACTATCTGTGGTGAGGGATCAATTGTTTTCCTCCAATCCATCACAAACTAATACTATTATAAAACACAATAAGAATGAATGTTTTTTAAAGTGAAATTTTAAAAGATATGCAAAATAAAAACTCTCATGTACTCAATTCAACATGTACAATTACATTTGAAAACAAACATAACATAGGGAAAAAGAAAAGAATTGCAAAAACTTAGTACCCTGTTTAAGACAAGTCCACTGATCAATGTCAAATTGCCGTAGAAGGTTCTAACCACGCTTTGAGTAACACTTTGAGTAGGAACATCAGCATTACCATCATCTGGGAACTTGTTAGGAATGTTGAATCCCAGGCCCTACAACAATTCTACTGAATCAGAATGTGAATTTTAACAAGATTCCTAGGTGATTTGCGTGCATGTTAACATTTGAGAACCACTGGGCTAGAGTTTTGTGCAGAGGATTTTTGCTGCCCCTCAAATTTGGGGATCATTTTCTAGTGTGTCCAGTCTTCAAAGGACTTAGAACAAATGATGTCCTTGTTTTGTGATCCAGACGGATTCTGCAGACATGCAGTCCTCTCAAAGTGTCAAAGCTGTTTATTGAAAAGTGATAAATTTTAATTTGCCTGTTATCCAAAAGATGTCAGATTTTCCATAATATCCTTTAATGGGACTTTCTCAAGTTCTAGCCTCACTGTGCTCAGTATTTTAATGTTGGCTATGTCTAGACAAACTGGACTTTGCTTCCAAGTACCCGGTCCATGTGAGCCACCCATGAGAACCTAGAGTCCTGGCTAACCACAAGAAGGTCATTGTGGCACACAAAAGCCAACAGCCACTTCTTTGGTTTTAAATATCATTACTCAAAGAAATTGAAAAGGGACTTCCCTGGCGGCACAGTGGTTGAGAATCCACTTGCTAATGCAGGGGACACGGGTTTGATCCCTGGTCTGGGAAGATCCCACATGCCACGGAGCAACTAAGCCAATGTGCCACAACTACTAAGCCTGCACTCTAGAGACCGAGGGCCACAACTACTGAGCCCGTGTGTCACAACTACTGAAGCTCACACACTCTAGAGCCCGTGTGCCACAACTACTGAGCCTGCATGCTGCAACTACTGAAGCTCGCGTGCTTAGAGCCTGTGCTCCGCAACAAGAGAAGCCACTGCAATGAGAAGCCTGCACCCCGCAACAAAGAGTAGCCCCCACTCGCCACAACTAGAGAAAGCCCTCACGCAGCAACAGACCCAACGCAACCAAAAATAAATAAAAATATATATTAAAAAAAAAGAAATTAAAAGATGTGTATGAGAAAGTGGCCCTCTATTCTCACTTGATGATCTCATTCACTTCCACCACTTCAACTACCACCTAGGTTTCCACAAACCTCTCCTGAGTTCCTGTGCTATATTTCCAGTTATAGGCTGGTTATCTCCACTTGGACATTCTGCAAGTTCTTCAGACCTATCTATTCAAGATCATTTCAAAGTCCCTTTATCCTCTGAGTGTGTTCTAGCTCAGTGAATGATGCTGCCATTCATCCAATTAGTGACCCAAGCCAGAGAGCAAGGTTCACCAGCAATTCCTTTCTCTTCTATCCTCACATCCAATTGGCCACTCTCAATTCTCCTGCCTTTCTATGCCCCCCTCCCATTGACACTGCCTTAATTCAAGCTTTCATGGTGTTTCACCTGGACTATTGCAACATTGTCCTAATTCAGTGATTTCCAGACTTAGATTTCACACCTGGGAAATTTTTAAATATGGAAAAAGAAATGGAGAAGGGAGTCTCTATAGTCACCAACTTTTTATTTTGCTAAGTAAAGACATTTTAAAAAATAAAACTTTTCATTATCAATTCACAGAAGATCATTTTAACACCAAAAGGCAATCAGACAATCCTTTATTTAAAATGCACTATATTGTCTTTTTCTCTTCGCCAGGGACTATGAAAGACTGAAAGCAACCTCTGAAGCCATTACTTTGAAGAGTAAAAAGAGATTTGGAGTTGCTGGATTAAAGAAGTGGGGGATGATAGAGAATGAGGGGCAGAGCAGTTAAAGCCCCCAGAATTGGACCCCTCTAATGTTATGAGGTTTTGTTTTTCCCAATTTCTATGAGTTCCCTGTGTGATGGATATCACAAATGTATATTCTTCACTCTGTTCAGGATTCAGAGGTGTATTCTAGAGAACGTGGCCCTAGAGAAAGATTCCTCTTGAACTAAATTAATGGCATGGTTGGAGTGGATAAGTGGTTCCATTCTTTTCCCAGTGGTTTCATATTCCTTCTTTTCCCTCTTGGCCAAAGTTGAGATGGTACCAGAGCTCAAGGGGAAGATGGCAAGTCCTTTGTCTAAAGACATTTGATCTGCCTTGGAGTTGAGCTTTAAATGGACTTAATTTGGGAACGAAGTGATTATCACACTGCTTTAATACAGTATTCTATTTAAAATAATTGGAGTTGTAGTTATTAAATTTTTCAGGCCACATACCACTTTAAGAATCTAATGAAATCAATGGGTCTTTGCCCCCCTGAAAATGAGCATGCTCAAAAGTTTTCATAGAATTTCAGAAGATTCACAGGTTAGGAACTTCTGTATTAGGGACATGAATTCTCCAAAACATCTTCCTCGCATCATAATGGAGTTTTAGTCTATCTCCTCCTCTCCACTGACCCAAGATAATCACTATCATTTATTTATTGTCTACTATGTGCAAGGCACTTTACATGAATTATCATTTCTCACAACAATTCTGCAATTGCTCTATTTTACATTTAAGAAAACTGGGACCCAGAGAGGTGAAGTAAACTTCTTCAAGGTCACACAATGAATAGCCTTCAAAGACTTTTCACCAGAGCTGACAAAGCCCTCTGTGCTTGTCCCATCCAAGCCCATGTCTCTAACTCAAGACACTTATTTCCAGCATAAACTATATTGCCTATACCACTTCAGAAATATGATTATAAATATTAATACTGACATTAACAATTATTCAATAAATATTTGACTCTGTGTCAGATATCGTACTAGATGATAAGAAAACAAAAAATTTAAATACAGTTGACTCTTGAACAACATGGGTTTGAACTGTGCAGGTCCATTTATATGTGGATTTTTTTTCAGTAGGAGATACTACAGTACTATAGGATCGGAGGTTGGTTGAGTCCGCAGATGCAGAACCGCGGATACGGAGGGCCCACTGTAAAGTTACATATGGAGTTTCAACTGGGAGGGGGGTCGGTGCCTCAACCCCTGTGTCAACTGTATAAAGCACATACCTTGCCTTCTAGGGGCTTGCAGATGAAGCAGAAAGGTACAATTTAATAATTTAAAAAGAAAAACACCCACTGGTCAGTTTAAGTTTAATAATCACACATAAAGTAACTACAGGTATACCTCAGAGATATTGCAGACTCAGTTCCAGACCACTGCAATAAAGCAAATATCGCACTAAAACAAGTCACAAGAATTTTCTGCCTTCCCAGTGCATATAAAAGTTATGTTTAACTATGCTGCCATCTATTAAGTGTGTAATAATAGCATTATGTCTACAAAAACACAATGTACATACCTTAATTTAAAAATGCTAACCATCATAGGAGTAACATCAATAATCAATGATCACACATCACCATAACAAATATGATAATGAAAAAGTTTGAAATATTGCAAGAATTACCAAAATGTGACACAGAGACACAAAGTGAACAAATGCTGTTGGAAAAATGGTGCCGATAGACTTGCTCAACGCAGGGTTGCCACAAACCTTCAATTTGTAAAAAATGCAGTATCTTCAAAGTGCGATAAAGCGAAGCTCAATAAAACGAGGTATGCCTATAATGATTTGCTGTCCTTAAGCACCCGAGAAGAAAAAAATCTTCCATGCATTGTTATGGAGGGACTAATGTCACAAGATGCCACTCCCAGTAATCAATATCTCACCTTCCACCCTACCCCCTATTTTGGAATCGGAGTTGAGAATGAGCCGAGACCCACCACATACTAGCTGCTAAATTCGTGACAAATTATTTTGATATCTCTGTATCCCAGAGTCTCTGCCAAAAAAAAAAAAAAAAAAAAAGGAAAAAACTAGTATAACAGTACTATCACTGGGACTTCCCTGGTAGCGCAGTGGTGAAGAATCCACCTGCCAATGCAGGGGACACGGGTTCGAGCCCTGGTCCGGGAAGATCCCACATGCCGCGGAGCAACTAAGCCCGTGCGCCACAACTACTGAGCCTGCACTCTAGGGCCCGTGAGCCACAACTACTGAAGCCCGAGCACCTAGAGCTTGTGCTCCGCAACAAGAGAAGCCACCGCAATGAGAAGCCCGAGCACTGCAACGAAGAGTAGCCCCCGCTTGCCGCAACTAGAGAAAGCCGACGTGCAGAAACGAAGACCCAACATAACCAAAAATTAATTAATTAATTATTTTAAAAAAGACTATCACTCCCATAGACTTATCATGGATTAAAGATCACACTTGTGAAGCCTTGGGACCAAGCGGGCAGTCAGATAATACTTAACATCTGCTATTTTTTAACAGATGTGTACAGGTATTTTCTTAAAGGTTTCTTAATTTTGATTCCTTAGAAATCACTCCAGCATCTTACCCCCAAGTATTTGTCTTTTTATTAGGCTAAAAACTAAGTAAATTAGTAAAATCCTTTGATTTTAAAAAAAGCCTTTGATCTTTTTTGGAGAAAGATGCCATTTTTAAAAATGAAATTAAAAGAGTCGTTATATTAAACATAATAATATGTTTTATAATTGCATGTGTGTAATAGTTCTATTAGAGTTAATTTATTATCAGTAGCAGAATGAAGTAGTTAAAAGTTATAAATTATTAATCAAGATACCTGGGTTATATTCCTGGTTTTGCCACTAAATTGGTTGTAAGAAAAACAAGTCACTTCCCGTCTGGGCCTCAGGTTCCCCATCTGGAAAATGAGGAGGTTGGGCTAGATGGCTTAGCATTTAAGAGCATGGAGTGTGAAGTAGACGGTCTGAGATTGAATTCAATCGTCTCATCTTGTTAACAATAAGACTTACCTCAATTTCTCCATCAGTAAAATGGGAATAATTATGGTGCCTATCTCACAGGATTTGGGGAATAATTAAATGAGATAATGCATATAAAGCATTTAAAATAGTGGCTGGTATATATATAAGATACTCAATAAACATTAGCTATTATTATATTGCAGGGCCCTTCCTTTTAATTTAAAACCCATTATCTGGGCTGCTGTGGCAAAATTAGAAATTACTGAAGCAACTATGGACACTTGTTCATTAATCAATTAATTAATTTAACAAATTATTTTTGAGCACCTACTGTGTGCCAGGAACTATGCTAGGTACTGAGGATGCCAATGGTGAGCAAAATGGGACTTTGACTTTCTCCTCATAAAACTTAACATTAGTTTAAAAATCGCTTTGATTATGAACATATGATTTAAAACTGATAAGAGCTCTGAAGGAAAGGAACATAGTTTCATGAGAACCACTGACAAAGAAACCTGACCTGATACTGAGGCTTGCACCCTAAGAATGAGTAGGATTGACCTAGGTGAAGAGCAGTATGGAGGTGAGAGTGGGGTATTTCCCAGAAACACCACATACAAAGGTCCTTTGGCAGAGAGAAGCCTGCAGTACTTAAGGAACTAGAAGATGGCCAGTGTGGTTGGAAAGGAGTAGAGATGAGGTCAGAGAGCAATGCTTCCTGTGTTCCAATTTGGTCACATTTTAAAGGAATTTTAATTATGCAAATTTGAGAGTACAATACAAAATATTGAGAGTTGGACTGTGCAATTTTTGAAATAGTTCAAATTTAAAAATCATCAGCAAGACCATAATTAGTTTCAAAATGGGCAGGTATGGGAGATAATCTGTTATACTACTGCCACATTTTGATATTATTTTAGCCATTAAATAAAAATACCTTCCATCATTTGTCAGAATTATACCAACTTTGAATTAACAAGCCTTTCATGAACACACACACATAAAATGCAGATAGACCTCACTTTGTCTTTGGTTTTTTTTTTTTTAGTTCCACATATTTGATAACACAGAATATTTGTCTTTCTCTGTCTGACTTATTTCACTTAGCATAATACCCTCTAGGTCCACCTACGTTGTTGTAAATGGCAGATTTTCATTCTTCTTTATGGCTGAGCAATATTCCATTGTGTGAGATATAGATATAGATATAGATATAGATATATAATCTTTATCCATTCATCTGTTGATGAACGCTTTGGTTGCTTCCATATCCTGGCTATTGTAAATAACACTGCTATGAACATTGGGGTGCACGTATATTTTCAAATTAGCATTTTCATTTTCTTTGAATATATACCCAGAAGTGGAATTGGTAAATCAAATGGTCATTCTATTTTTAGATTTTGAGGAACCACATTTGTTATTTGTGGACGTTTTGGTGATAGCCATTCTGACAGGTTGTGTTTAGGTTTCGGTCAGTTAGTAGTATAGTGATTCCAGCTGCTAGTACAGGTAATGATAACAGAAGTAATACTGCTGTGATTAATACTGATCATACAAATAATGGTGTTTGATATTGGGATATAGCGGGTGGTTTTATATTGATAATAGTGGTAATAAAATTACCACTATAGCTCATTGTGGTTTGGATTTGCATTTCTCTGATGATTAGAGATGTTGAGCATCTTTTCATATGGCTGTTGGCCATCTGTATATCTTCTTTGGAAAAATGTCTGTTCAGGTCTTCTGCCCATTTTTTAAATGGGTTGTTTGGTTTTTTTGATATTGAGTTGTATGAGCTGTTTATATACGTTGGATATAAACCCCTTTTAGGTCATATAATTTGCAAATACTTTCTCCCATTCAGTAGATTGTCTTTTTGTTTTGTCAATGGTTTCCTTTGTTGTGGAAAAGCTTTTTAAGTTTAATTAAGTCCCATTTGTTTATTTTTGCTTCCATTTCCTTTGCTTTAGGAGACAGATCAAAAAAATATTGCTATGATTTATGTCAGAGAGTGTTCCACCTGTTTTCTTCTAGGATTTTTATGGTTTCAGGTCTTACATTTAGATCTTTAATCCGTTTTTAGTTTATTTTTGTATATGGTGTGAGAAAATGTTCTACTTTCATTCTTTCACATGTAGCTATCCAGTTTTCCCGCTACCATGTACTGAAGAGACTGTCTTTTCTCCATTGTATATTCTTGCATCCTTTGTCATAGATTAATTGACCGTAAGCACGTGGGTTGATTTCTGGGCTCTCAAATCTGTTCCATTGATCTATGTGTCTGTTTTTGTGCCAGTACCATGTTGTTTTGATCACTGTAGCTTTGTAGTATAATCTGAAATCTGGGAGCATAATATTTCCAGCTTAGTTCTTTTTTTTCCTCAAGATTGCTTTGGCAGTTTGGGTTTTTTTTTGTGGTTCCATATGAAGTTTATGATTATTTGTTCTAGTTCTGTGAAAAATGTCATGGGTATTTTGATGGGGATTGCATTACATCTGTAGATTACCTTGGGTAGTATGGACATTTTAACAATATTAATTATTCCAATCCAAGAGCAAGGGATATCTTTCTAATCCTTTGTATCAGCTTTAATTTCCTTCATCAATATTTTATAGTTTTGAGAGTATAAGTCTTTCACTTCCTTGGTTAAGTTTATTCTAGTTATTTTACTCTTTTTGATGCGATTATAAATGGGATTGTTTTCTTCCTTTCTCCTTCTGATAGTTCATTATTAGTGTATAGAAAAGCAACAGATTTCTGTATATTAATTGTATTCTGCAGCTTTACTGAATTCATTTATTCATTCTAATAGTTTTTTGGTGGAGTCTTTGGGGTTTTCTATATATAGTAATTGTGTCATCTGCAAATGGTGACAGTTTTTCTTCTTTTCCAATTTGGATACCTTTTATTTCTGTTATTTGTCTGGTTTCTTTCTGCTTAAGAGCTCATTCCACAACTTATCTCTTTCTGCATGCATTTAACAATAAACAGAAAGGAGAAACCAGGCTGCACCTTACACATTTTGCTTGGAAATCTCCTCAGCTAAATATCCAAGTTCACTACTTACAAGTTTACTTTCCATCCAATGTCAGAACAAGTTTTCTGCCACTTTATAACAACGATCACCTTTCCTTCAGTGTCCAATAACTTGTTCATTATTTCCTTCTAAGTCCTCACCAGAAGCACCTTTAATGTTCGTATTTCTACCAACTGTCTCTTCGATGCAATCTAGGTTGTGTTTTAAAACCAAGCACCTCAAGATTCTTCCAGCCTCTATTACCCAGTTTCAAAGCCATTTCTACATATTTATTTGTTTTACAGCAGCACCTCACTTCCCAGTACCAAAATCAGTATCAATTTCCTAAGGCTATTATAACAAAGTACTACAAACTGTGTGGCTTGGAAAAAACAGAAATTATTATCTCACAGTTCTGGAGGCTAGAAGTCCAAAATCAAGGTGTTGGCAGGGACTTGCTCCTTCTGAAACCTGTAGGGGAGAATCCTTCCTTTCCTCTACCTAGCTATTGGGGGTTTGTTGACCATCTTTGGCAGTATTTGGCTTGTAGCCGTGGTGCTTCAGTCCCTGCTGCCATCATCATGTGGAGTTCTCCCTGTGTGTGTCTCTGTCTCTGTGTATCTTCTCTTCTTATAAGGACACCAGTCAGATTGGAATAAGTGTCCAGCCTACTCTGGTTTGACCCCATCTCAATGACCCTATTTCTGAATAGAGTCACATACTGAGGAGCTAAGGGTTAGTATTTTAACATATCTTTTGAAGAAACACAATTCAGCACATACCATACATGATGATTGAAACAAAAAATTACAAATCCATCTGACACTCAATAATATTTTAAAGTGAGGAGGGTACAAGGACCTAAGTGGAAGTAGGATTTCCACACCACAAATGAGGTGGTAAAACCCTGATATCAGCAAACTGTAATAAGTCATAAATGTATATTGTAATACCCAGAGCAATCACTAAGAAGGCTATAGAAAGTAATACACCCCAAAGAACTATAAATAAATAAAGATAGAATTGTAAAAATTGGTCAGTAACTCACAGGAAGGCAATAAGAGAGAGACAGAAGAACAAGAAACAGTGGAAATGAACAGAAAATAAACAATAAAATGATAGACTTAAGCATTAACAAATCAATAATCATCTTAAATTTAAATGTTCTAAACACACCACTCAAAAGGCAAAGATTGGACAAGTAAATTTTTTAAAAAAAGCAAAAACACAACCCAACTATGTACTGGCTACAAGAAACTCACTTCAAATTTAATGATATAGGGCTTCCCTGGTGGCGCAGTGGTTAAGAATCCGCCTGCCAATGCAGGGGACACGGGTTCGAGCCCTGGTCTGGGAAGATCCCACATGCCACGGAGCAACTAAGCCCGTGAGCCACAACTACTGAGCTTGCACGTCTGGAGCCTGTGCTCCGCAACAAGAGAGGCCGCGACAGTGAGAGGCCCGCGCACCGCGATGAAGAGTGGCCCCCGCTCACCACAACTGGAGAAAGCCCTCACACAGAAACGAAGACCCAACACAGCCAAAAATAAATAAATAAATAAATTTATAAAAGAATTATACTCTGACCTGGCTTCTGCCCCCACCCTGCTGCACCATGGAATATCTAAAAAAAAAAAAAAAAAAAAAAAACAAATTTAATGATATAGATTAAGTTGGAAGAAAAAGATGGAGAGAGATATACCATGTAAACATTAATCTTTAAAAAGAGCAGAAGTGCCTACATAATGTCAGATAAAGTAAACTTCAGAGAAAAGACTATTACTAGATACAAATAAAACCTTTACATATAATAAAAAGATCAATCCACCAAGAAGATTTAATAATCCTAAACGTGTACACATCAAAAAAACTAAGCCCCAGGATTCACAAAGCAAAAATTTATAGAGGTAAAATGGGAAATAGACAAATCTACAATTGTAGTTAGGAACTTCCATATCTCACTCTCAGCAATTGATAGAACTATTTACTACACAGAAAATCAGTAGGGATATAGAAGTACCAATCAACACTATCAACCAACTTAATTAGCACATATAAAGTACTCTACCCCAAAACAGCAGAATACACATTTTTTAAGTGCTTATGGAACGTTCATCAAGATAGACTATACCATAAAATAAACTTCAACAAATTTAAAAGAATTGAGGACTTCCCTGGTGGTCCAGTGGTTAAGACTCCGCCTTCCAATGCAGGGGACATGGGTTCAATCCCTGGTCGAGGAACTAAGATCCCACATGCCACAGGGCAACTAAGCCTGTGTGCCACAACTACTGAGCCTGCACGCTCTAGAGCCCATGTGCCACAACTAGGGCGCCCGCCTACCGCAACTACTGAGCCCACGTACTCTGGACCCTGTGCACTACAACTAGAGAGCCCCCACACCGCAACTACTGAGCCCGTGTGCTCCAGAGCCTGCGCACTACAACTAGAGAGCCCACATGCTGCAACTACTGAGCCTGTGAGCTCTAGAGACCATGCACCACAACTAGAGAGAAGCCCACGCACTGCAACAAAGAGCCTGTGTGCCACAATGAAAGATCCTGCAGGCCACAACGAAGATCCCATGTGATGCAACTAAGACCCAACGCAGCCAAATAAATAAATAAATACTTTAAAAAATAAAAGAATTGAAATTCTACAGAGTGTGTTCTCTGATCACAATGGAGTCAAACTAAGAGTCAGTAACAGAAAGACAAGAGGAAAATCATGAAATGTGGAAATTAAAGACACTTCTAAATAATTCATGGGTCAAAAAGGAAGTCTTGAAAGGAAAAAAAGAGCTAAATGCAAATGAAAATACAAAATACCAAAATATCTGGGATGTCAGCTAAAGTGCTAAGGGGGAAATTTACAGCACTAAATGCTTAAATTAGAAAACAGGAAAGGTCTTAGAACAATAATCTAATTCCTAACTCAAGAAACTAGAAAAAGAAGAGCAAAACAAACCCAAACAAAGAAAGAAGGAAGGAAATAATAAAGAGCAGAAATCAACAAAATTGAAAACCAGAAGCAAAATCTAGGTCTTTGAAAAGATCAAAAAACTGTGAATCTACGCTATCAAAAAATGAAAGTTTAACAAATAAATAAAAATAATAAAGAAATTATTTTTAAACAGTAAAAAAAAAGCATGAACTATTATTGGAAACATAAATGATACTCAAATGTCACCTTTCCTAATCATCTTATTTAAAATTACCCTTCCACAATTACATCCATCAGGGTTCTCCAGAGAAACAGAATATATATATATACACACACACACACACACACACACACACACACACACACCACACACATATACAGATACATACATACATACATATACATATATATACATATATATACATATATACATACATATATATATTTGATTTATTTTAAGGAACTGGCATATGTGATTGTGGGGCCTGGCATGTCTGAAATCTGTAGCAGGCCGGTAGGCTGTAAACTCAAGAAGAGTTGATGTTGAAGTCTTGAGTTGGAAATCTAGGGCAAACCAGCAGGGTGGAAATTTGTCAGAATGTGACACCTCAGCCTTGAGGCAGAATTTCTTCCTCCAGGAAATCTCAGTTTTCACTCTTACATCCTGCAACTAATTGATGAAGCTCACCCATGTTATCAAAGGTAATCTTTACTTCAAGTCAACTGATTGCGTATTTTAACTACATCTACAATACACCATCACAGCAACACCTCGGTAAGTGTTTGATTAAATAACTGGATACCATAAACTAGCCAAGTTGATACATAAAATGAACCATCACTGTCCCCCTCTTGTCCAATTGGTATCCATACACATATCTCCAAATAAAGACAATAACAAAGTCATTTTACAACTGAAAAATGTGCTAACTTTTTCACCATAAGAGAATGCGAAGTCTTTGAGTCACTCTTCTCCTTGATATCCTGTAACATGAATGCTACCATGTAAAGTTAATTGTTATTAATGCATCTTATGTTCCATGAGGGGATAACAGAGGGGGGAAAGGGTATTTGGCATAAATATACACACAAACATATTCATAACAAAATAAGGAATATATACTCATAACACTTATAGCCCTCATTTCTGCAACTCTTCACATGGTCATAGCTGGTATTCATAACTACCTCCTCCCGCTACCTATTCCTTATTCCCTTTGTCCTTAGCAAGCACCTCAGCTGATTGTGGTTCTTTGCCTGATAGAATGACTCAAACCTTCAGTCCTGAAAGGTCTGAGACATTAGTAGTCCCGCCGAATTGAGTTATTATAGTTTTACATTGATTGTTAATCACAAGGATGGTAGTACTAAGAGATGCCCTAAGGGATCTACTGTATTCCATACATGCTCTTCCTTACCTCCATTTTGTAGTAGAGCTCAATTTCTCCTTAGTAATCAGGATCAATCACTTTAGCCAGTAAAGTATCTCCCTTCATTGACTGGTGATTCAGAGGCATGAGGAGCCCAAAGTGGCAAAGTGACAGTCTTAACTACAAGTTCTGTGGAGTCATTGTTGTATCTCCTGGCGGAAGCATTCCAGCCTTTGGAACTAAGACCTGTAGGTCAGCAGAACATAAGGTTGCACAGACAGAAAGCACAAATTTTGCTAGTGGATAACTACTGTAATAGTAGTGGTGCCACTCCCGTTTCCACCCCTTGATTCCTGGACCCATGAATTTTGGCTATGGGAGGAATAGTACCATGTATTGGATGCTGATTTAGGGTATATACAAATTCCTGGAGAACATGCCCCAGGCTTGCAAAGTATTGCCTCCCAGATGGTGCTGTAATTGAGTCTTCATAAGGCCATTCCATGGTTCTATCAACTCGGCTGCTTCAGGATGATGAGGAACATGGTAAGACTAGTTAATTCCATGAGTATGGCCCCACTGCCACATTTCAAGTACTATGAAATGAGTTCCATGATCAGAAGCAATGCTCTTTGGAACACATTGTAGTGAATAAGGCATTCTGTAAGTCGACAGATGGTAGTTTTGGCAGAAACACTGTGTGGTGGGAAGACAAATCCATATCCAATGTGTTTGTTCCAGTAAGAATAAAGGGCTGTCCCCTCTATGATGGAGGTGGTCGAATGTAATCAACCTGCCACCAAGTAACTGGCTTGATCACCTCTGGAAATGGTGTCATATCAGAGACTCAGTGATGGTTTCTGCTGCTGACAGATTGAGCACTCAGCAGTGGGTGTAGCAGTGGGTCCTCCTTGGTGAGTGGAAGTCGATGTTTCTGAGCCCATGCATAAATTCCATGCCTATCACCATGGCCACTTTGTTCAGGAGCCCCTTGAGCAATGACAGGAGTGGCTGAGGAAAGTGGCTGACTGCTATCCACAGAACAGGTCATCTTATCCACTTGATTATAAAAATCCTCCTCTGCTGAGGTCGCTCTTTGGTGAGCATTCACATCGGACACAAATATCTTCAGTTTTTTGTGGGAGGTTTTGCCCATTCAAAGAGGCCTACCCGCATATGTCTTCCCCGGACCTCTTTGTCACGAATTTTCCAATCATGTTCCTTCCAAGTCTCTGCTCACCCATCTAAACCATTGGCTACAGTCTATGAATTGGTATACGCACACTCACACCTCTAGCCATTTCTCTTTCAAAGTAAAAATAACAAACATGTTCACTGCTCAAAGTTCTGTCCAGTGGAAAGATTCCCCTTCATCACTGTCCTTCAGGGATTCCCCACAAAGAGGTTGTAGTAAAACTGTCCACTTTTAAGTGGTGCCTGCATATCAAACAGAACCATCTGTAAACCAGGCCCAAGTTTTCTCTTCTTCAGTCAACTGACTGTAGAGAACTCCCCATGAGGCAATAGATATAAGCTGGGAGAAAGGAAGTAATATAGAAGTAGTGGGGGCCATAAACATTTGAGCCACTTCTTTATGTAATTTACCTTTGCCCTCAGGGCCTGCTAAAGAGTAATTTTATATACCACTTCCGTTTGCTAGTGGAGTGCTGCTGTGCATGGCCAAACTTATGGGTTGGTGGGGAGGCAATATCCACTTCATGATGAGCATCTCAGGTCTCATAGTAACTTTGTGGCCCATGGTTAGGTGTTCAGTCTTTACTAAAGCCCAATAGCAAGCAGCTAAAAACTACTTCTCCAAAGTGGAGTAGTTATCTGCAGAGGCTCTCGGGGTTTTGCTTCAAAATCATAAGGGTAGGCACTATGATTGACTATAAGGGCCAACCAAAGGCCCCAAATGAAATCCCTATCTGCCACTGACAAATGTCACTTCAAGTGCCATTGGATCTGCTGGAACATGTGGCCCAATGGCAGAGCAGCTTGTACAGAAACCTGAACCTGTTGCAAAGTTTTCCCTTGTTCTGGGCTCCATGCATGGTTTTTTAGGTCACTTGGTAAACAGATCAGGGTAGCACATCTGAATGAGAAACATGTTAACTCCAAAATCCAAAGAGGCCCACTAGGCATTGTGCCTCTTTTTTGGTTGTAGGAGGGTTCAGATGAAGCAATTTAACCTTCATAGGGATATCTTCATATCACACCACTGGACCCCTAGAAATTTCACTGAGATAGAAGCCTCCTGAATTTTGTAGGATTTATTTCCCACCCTCTGACATGAAAATGTCTTTCCAACAAGTTTAGAGTAGTTTCCACTTCTGGTTCACTAGTTCCAATCAGCACAATGTCATCAATGTAATGAACTAGTGTGGTGTCTTACAGAAGAGAAAGGCAATCAAGATCTTTATAATCTAAAATATGACAATAGGACTGGAAAATTGATATACCCCTGCAGCAGGACAGTATTGATGGCTTTGCAAGCTGAAAGCAAACTGCTTCTGGTGGTGTTTACTAACAGGTATTGAGAAAAAATGTATTTGCCAGATCAATAGCTTCAGTATCCCCAGATACCAGGGGATATATTAATTTGCTCAAGCAAAGAAACCATATCTGGAATAGCAACTGCAATTGGACTCACCAACTGGTTAAGTTTATGATAATCCATTGTCATTCTCTAAGGTCCACCTGTCTTCTACATAAGCCAAATAGGTGAATTGAATTGGGGATGTGGTGGGAGTCAACATCCCTGCGTCCTTCAAGTCATTAATGGTGGCACTGATCTATGCAGCTCCTCTATGAATGTGGTGTTGCTTTTGGTTTCCTACTGTCCTGGGTAGAGTCAGTTCTAGTGGCTTCCACTTGGCCTTTCCTACCATAATAGCCCTCACTCCACAGGTTAGGGAACCAATGTAGGGATTCTGCTAGTTGCTGACTTTATCTATTCCAACTATGCACTCCAGACTGGAGAAATAACCACAGATAGATTTCAGGACCCACTGGATCCACTACTGTGAGATGGACATTAGCTAAAACTCCATTGATCACTTGACATGCATGAGCCCCTACTCTGACTAGTGGAGCACAGTGACGTTTTGGGTTTCCTAGAATTAATGTCATTTCAGAGCTCATGTTCAATAATTCCTGAAATTCTGATTTTTCCCCAGTGCCCTCTTTACCACTGGAAATAGAGTCATTTGTGTAGTTAAACTAATCAGATTAGAGAAGCAATTCCAGAACCAGTTTAGACAACTTATTCTTAAGATTCTGTTCCTCTTGAACCAAAATCTACACTAGTCGAGGTTCTCCAGAGACACAGGACCAATAGGACATAATTTTATATATATATATATATATATATATATATATATATATATATATATATATATATATATATACCCCATGTATATTTATAATAGATTTATCTTAAGGAATTGGCTCACACGGTTGCAGAGACTGTCAAGTCATAAATCCATAGGGCAGGCCATCAGGCAGGAAACTGCAAGAGGTGATGCTGCAATCTTGAGGCAGAATTCTTTCTCCTCCAGGAAACTACAGGTTTGCTCTTAAGACTTCCCCAACTGATTGGTGAGGTCCACCCACATTATTGAGGGTAATCTCCTTTACTTCAAGTCAACTAATTGTAGATGTTAACCACGTCTATAAAATACCTTCACAGCAACATCTAGATTAGTGTTTGATTAAATAACTGGGTAGTATAGCCTAGCCAAGTTGACAGTTAAGATTAACGATCACTATATTCTATATTCCCTTTCCCTGTCTTATTTTTCTCTAACTTATTTGCATATAACATACTCTATATTTTCTTTAGACATTTTGGGTTTTGTCTATCTCCCCCAACTTCAATGTAATCTTCAGAAGGCAGGAAATTTTGTCTGCTTTGTTCACTGTTGTTATACACAGCTCCTAGAATAGTGTCTGGCACATATTGTGAAGTAAATAAATATTTGTTCACTGAACTAACTGCTATTCAGAAAGTAATATTCAGTAAAATTGAAGATAAGTACAGACACAATTATTGCAACATAGTTTAGAATACCAAAAAGTTAGAAACTTGTCAAATGTCCATTAATAGTGGATGGATTTTTTAAATTGTATTATATTCATACAATGGAATTCTCTTATTCAGTTAAAACAAAATAAATAAAACTACACATAGAAACATAGATAAATTTCAAAAACCAAATATTCAACTGAATAAACAAGTTACAAAATGACATGCACACTATGATACTGTAATTTAACAATGCACAAAACAATACTATATAATGTTTATGGATGCATATGGATGTAGAGAGGGATACTCACCAATATCAGGTTACCTGTAAGGAGGAAAGGAGATTAATGAGATGGATGGGGAACTTTAACTTTATCCATATCTTTTTATTCTTTAAAAAGCAATGATCTCTAGAAACCATAAAACTCCTAGAGGAAAGCATAGGTAGAACACTCTTTGACATAAATCATAGCAATATTTTTTGGATCTCTCTCCTAAGGCAAAAGAAATAAAAGCAAAAATAAACAAATGGGACCTAATTAAACTTAAAAGCTTTTGCACAGCAAAAGAAACTATTGAAAAAACAAAAAGACAATCTATTGAATGGGGGAAAATATTTGCAAATGATATGACCAATAAGGGGTTAATATCCAACATATATAAATAGCTCATACAACTCAACATCAAAAAACAAACAACCTGAGAAAACCATAATTCAAAAAGAGTCATGTACCACAATGTTCATTGCAGCTCTATTTACAATAGCCAGGACATGGAAGCAACCTAAGTGTCCATCGACAGTTGAATGGATAAAGAAGATGTGGCACATATATACAATGGAATATTACTCAGCCATAAAAAGAAACGAAATTGAGTTATTTGTAGTGAGGTGGATGGACCTAGAGTCTGTCATGCAGAGTGAAGTAAGTCAGAAGGAGAAAAACAAATACCGTATGCTAACACATATATATGGAATCTAAAAAAAAAAAAAAAAAATTGGTCATGAAGAACCTAGGGGCAAGACAGGAATAAAGACGCAGACCTACTAGAAAATGGACTTGAGGACACGGGGAGGGGGAAGGGTAAGCTGGGACAAAGAGAGTGGTAGTGTATACATGCACATATATACACTACCAAATGTAAAATAGCTAGCTACTGGGAAGCAGTCGCATAGCACAGGGAGATCAGCTCAGTGCTTTGTGACCAGCTAGAAGGGTGGGATTGGGAGGGTGGGAGGGAGGGAGACACAAGAGGGAAGAGATATGGGGATATATGTATATGTATAACTGATTCACTTCGTTATAAAGCAGAAACTAACACACCACTGTAAAGCAATTATACTCCAATAAAAACGTTTAAAAAAAAAACAAAACCTGATTTAAAAATGGGCAGAAGACTTGAATAGACATTTTTCCAAAAAGGAAATGAAGATGGCCAACAAGCACATGAAAAGATGCTCACCATTGCTAATTATCAGGGAAATGCAAATCAAACCCACAATGAGCTATCACCTCACACCTGTCAGAATGGCTATCATCAAAAAGAACAAAAATGTGGAGAAAAGGGAACCTTTGTACACTGTTGGTGGAAATGTAAATTGGTACAGCCATTGTGAAAAACAGTATGGAGATTTCTCAAAAAAACTAAAAATAGAACTACCATATGACCCTCAATTCCACCCCTGGGTATATATCTGAAAAAACAAAAGCACTAGTTTGAAAAGATACATGCACCCCAATGTTCATATCAGCATTATTTACAAATGCCAAGATATGGAAGCAACCTAAATGTCTATCAACAGATGAATGGATAAAGAAGAAGTAGTATATATACAATGGAATACTGCTCAGCCATAAAAAAGAATGAAATTTTGCCATTTGCAACAACATAGATGGACTTGGAGGATATTATGGTAAGTGAAATAAGTCACACAGAGAAAGACAAATACTTTATGATATCACTTATATGTGGACTCTAAACAAATAAAACTAGTGAATATAACAAAAAAAGCGGACTCAAAGACATAGAGAACAAACTAGTGGTTACCAGTGGGGGGAAGGAAAGGGAAGGGGCATGTTAAGGGTAGGGGATTAAGAGGGACAAACTATTAGGTATAACATAAACTACGAGGATATATTGTACAACACAGGGAATATAGCCAATATTTTATAATAACTATAAATGGAATATAACCTTTAAAAATTGTGAATCACTATATTGTACACCTGTAACATACAATATTGTAATCAATTATACTTCAATTAAAAACAGGAGTAAAAATGATCTGAAGTAAATATGAAAAATTTTAACATTCATTAAGTCTAGGTGGTAGTAACATGGGTGTCTGATTTTTTTGTACTTTTGTATATTTGAGATACCTAATAATTGGCAATAAAAAATATAATGGTAGAGAAGGTCCAATTTCAAATAGCAACTACAAAAAAACCTCAGGACTAAAAAATGTGAAACATAAAAGATCTGTATGAAGAAATCTTTTATACACTTTTGAGGGACACAGAGTCTTCCATCAGTGTTCTGTTACCAGATGGGACTACTCATAGTATAAAGATGTTCTTTCTTGTTTGTATTAATTTATGTTTAATTTGCTCCATTAAAGATAACAGTAGGGGGACTTCCCGGGTGGCGCAGTGGTTAAGAATCCGCCTGCCAATGCAGGGGACACGGGTTCGAGCCCTGGTCCGGGAAGATCCCACATGCCGCGGAACAACTAAGACCGTGCGCCACAACTACCGAGCCTGCGCTCTGGAGCCCACGAGCCACAACCACTGAAGCCCGTGCGCCTAGAGCCCGTGCTCCACAACAAGAGAAGCCACCGCAACGAGAAGCCCGCGCACCGCAACAAAGAGTAGCCCCTGTTCGCCACAACTAGAGAAAGCCTGCGCACAGCAAAGAAGACCCAACACAGCCAAAAAAAAAAAAAAAAAAAAAAAGATAACAGTAGGATTTTTTGAAACTGAACAAACTGATTCTTAAGCTCATAAGAAAAAAAAATATTCGTGTCAAGAAAAGCCAGAAAAATCCAAAAAAAGAGTAATGAGGAGGAAATGGTTTTATGAGACGTTAGAGTACATTATAAAGATACAGAAATTAAAAGAGTTTTGTGGTACTGGTATATGAATTAAATGCCCAAACCTTCCCTCATATCTGACCACTTTTCTCTATTCTGCTGTACCTTCCTAGTCTAAACCTCTATTGTCTCTCAGCTATATTACTAAAATATCCTTGTAAATGGTCTCCCTACTTGCACTCTGCACACTACCCCGCCATACAGTCCATTCTCCACACAGCAGCCAAAGTGATCTTTTAAAAACTTAGACCATGTCACTCCCCTGCTGGAAACCATGAAGAATTAAACACATCAATGGAAAAAAACAGAGTTCAGAAATAGGTCCATATACCAAATTGGTATATGACACACGTAAAATTTCCTATCGGTGGAGAAAAGATTTATTATTTAATAAATGGTGTGGAGACAACTAACTAGTCATTTGAAAAAATAAAATTGGATCCTGGACTCACTCTTTACCCTAAAATGGATTTTTTTAAATGTTATATTAAAAAATGAAGACTTTCAAAACTAATTTACTCCCTTGTGTGGGAAGGAACAGGTAGTGACTGCATGGGAGCACCAAGCAGGCCTCCAGGATACTGTTCATGTTCGATTTATTGACCTGAATGCTGGTTACATGGAAGTATTCAGTTTACGAAAATTCATTGAACTACATTTATGATATATGTGATAATGTGCACTTTTCTGTACATTATATTTTATTTTACTTTTTAAATCAACTTATTTTATTTATTTTTGGCTGCGGTGGGTCTTCATTGCTGTGCGCAGGCTTTGTCTAGTTGCAGTGAGTGGGAGCTACTCTTCGTTGCAGTGTGCGTGCATCTCATGGCGGTGGCTTCTCTTGTTGTGGAGTATGGGCTCTAGGTGCGCAGGCTTCAGTAGTTGTGGCACATGCGCTCAGTAGTTGTGGCTTGCAGGCTCTAGAGCACAGGCCCAGTAGTTAGGCGCACGGGCTTAGTTGCTCCGCGGCATGTGGGATCTTCCCGGACCAGGGCTCGAACCTGTGTCCCCTGCATTGGCAGGCGGATTCTTAACCACTGCGCCACCAGGGAAGCCCTCTGTACATTATATTTTAATAAAAACTTTTAAAATAAGCAAAATAATGAAGCTACTAGAAAAAAGATTGATGAATTTGGCTACATAAAAATCATGGGTTTTTTCCCCTGCATTGGAAAAGTACTATAAATAAAATCAAAAGGCAAATGAGAAACTGGAGAACAGTTTGTAACACATATAATAAAGAACTAATTTCCTTAATATGTAGTTAGTAAGGGAAATGATCAAAATAACTTAATAGAAAAATGGGCAAGGGAATTCCCTGGCAGTCCAGTGGTGAGGATTCCGTGCTTTCGCTGCCCAGGGCCTGGGTTCCATCTCTGGTCGGGGAACTAGGATCCCACAAGTAGCACGGCCAACAACAAAAAAAAAAGGGCAAAATATATGAGTTAACTCTCAGAGTAAAACATACTCTGAGAAACATTAAATGGTTGTGTTTTTTTTTTTTTTTAAGAAAGTGATCTTTTTTTTTTTTAATTTTATTTATTTATTTTTTGGCTGTGTTGGGTCTTCATTTCTGTGCGAGGGCTTTCTCTAGTTGCGGCAAGCGGGGGCCACTCTTCATCGCGGTGCGCGGGCCTCTCACTATCGCGGCCTCTCTTGTTGCGGAGCACAGGCTCCAGACGCGCAGGCTCAGTAGGTGTGGCTCACGGGCCCAGCCGCTCCGCGGCATGTGGGATCCTCCCAGACCAGGGCTCGAGCCCGTGTCCCCTGCATTGGCAGGCAGATTCTCAACCACTGCGCCACCAGGAAAGCCCTAAATGGTTTTAATACAGATGAAAAGGTACACAATCTCATAATAAAGTTAATGCTATTAAAACTGCCAGGAGATAGATTTTTTTGGCCTTTCAGATTTGCAAAGATTTTTTAAAATAACAACACACTGTATTATAAAAGCATAGGGAAACTGGCACTCTTGTGCATTGCGGTCAAGAGTATAATCTTTATTGTATTCAGTTTGGTAATATCTAACAAAAATTTTAATGACATATCCTGGGACCTGGTAATACCTAAAGACCAATTCCAATGTATTCACAAAAGATATGTTTAAAGATATTTGTAGCATCATTGTTAACAATGGCAAAAGATTGGAAAAAATCTAAATGTTCATTCACTAATAATCTAGTCAAATTAATTTTTGTATGCTTATACTATAGAATACTATACACTCATTAAAAATAACCAGACTACTACTGACAGTACTTATACAGAAAGATCTCCATAAAAACCACCCATTTTTAAATGGCTTAAAATAGTGTGAATAGTATGGTGCTACCATTATACATTCCTAAGTTCCCAAGAGTGATAGTGTTAAAATACTCCGTGCAGAAAAGAAAAAATTTAAGGAAAAGTTTTTCCTTATAGAAGAATGGCAGCTAATAAATGTAAAAGGATGATACAATTAGAAAATCATCATTTTGTAACCCCAATGTAATAATTGATTTAGGTAAGTATCATCAAATGATGCTAAAATCATGGGATGGGAAGTTGTTAGAGAAGAGTATACGCATAAAGTATGAAAGAATTATCCCACTGATAACTTACTAATTACAAAGGGGAAAGTTTTTGTCAGTGGAGACATCTTAACCAAGTGTTCAAACTTCGCACTACTATTATTAGGACAAGCTGACATTATAATGTGTCTCCTGATGTGATGCAACATAAGATACACAACAGCACCTATGAAGCATTCTTGCCAGAAATGTTTAACCTAATTTTTTTTTTGCTGAATAGTATTCCGTGTAATAAAATACTGCAATTTGTCTATCCATTCCTCTGTTAATGGACATTTGGATTGTTTCTAATGTTTGATTGTTATGGATAAAGCTTCTATGTCTTTTTTTGGGCATAGCCTTTCTCTTTAATACAGTGGCATGATTTTGGGTACCATAGTTTGTTTCCCCCTTTTTTCATTCTGTTCCTCTGTCATGACTGTAGACTGAGATTTGGCGGGTGAAGATTAGGGCATTTTGTTAATAGGTGGTGCCAGCTGCTCATATTATGTTGCTCTTTACCTTATTCTGAATTACATTCATTGTAAGAGGGTAATGTATTGTGACTCACCTAGAGATGTGTGTGACTTGTGTGCCATGCTTCTAAGGCCCCCTTTCTCCTACCATAAGTTCTTGAATTGGTTCTGATTATCCCTTAGGTAGACCCTGATCCTTATTGTTGACTTCAAAAACCCAAAGGGTGGTAGACTTTATTGGAAACCAGATCAAGAAGTGTGAGAGCCCTAAATACATGGAAGAATATGGCTGCTTTTAGGACTGAGGTGGCAGGGAAAAAAAACCAATGAAATAAATTACCATGAATTCAAAGAAAAGTCAGAACAAAAAACCAATGCACTAAAAAAAGACTGTGGCAGTAATGCCATGGCCTTGAGAATCTGGTTGGCACAGCAACAGCTTAGGACCTTGGCAGCAGGCAGAGCAACTACAGTGTGCTTTTTTTTTTAAGATTTTTTTTTGATGTGGACCATTTTTTTAAAGTCTTTATTGAATTTGTTACAATACTGCTTCTGTTTTTATGTTTTGGGTTTTTGGCCACAAGGGATGTGGGATTTTAGTTCCCCGACCAGGGATCGAACCCGCACCCCCTGCATTGGAAGACGAAGTCTTAACCACTGGACCGCCAGGGAAGTCCCAATGGTGTGTTTTATATGAACAGAGAATCACAGCCCAGGAGACCATTTTAGCTTTAGAAATGTCAGAAAGCAAACCAGAGGATTATCAGGAAATGAAGGTTGAGAAGGCTTAAGATCTTAGAGGTAAAATTTGGCTTACATGTAAAGGAAAAGAAGGATGTACCCGCAAAGATGTCCCATTACCCCACCCTCTCCCACAAATTAGCCTAGGTCCACAAAACTATTGAGGTGCCCTTTGAATACTGCAGACAAAGTGTCATTAATAAGAGCAGATTACAATCCTTCTCTTAATGACAAATTACAAAATATTCAGGAAAAACATCAAGAGAGAAAGACCACGATGAGCAGTATAGGATACTTCAGGCTTTATTTAGTGAGTTTCAGGAGACACAGTGCTTGTGGTTGGGGAAGCAGGTATAGCCTGGGGCAAGGGGGAAGATGCCCATGGCACTTAGGGAATTAGAGCTCTAAAGGAAGAGGAGAAAAGATAAAATCACTAAAGTAGGATTTCAATATGTATGGATCTGGTCTGGGTTAGATAATGGAATGATGCAAAGATACCACCTGGAAGAAATTCTCCTATGCAGGGATGTGAAGATGGGTAAAGCAGTTTTATTTGAACAGTGAATGCTTTCTGTAGACCTGGAACTTCTTTTCTTTATAGTTCTCCCTATGGGAGGGATCCCAAAAGGCAAAACCTGAAGGAGTATGATAAGAAAACAAACGTCAAGACCACAAAACAAAGAGAAAGGAAAGACAAAAGACACTATGATCCAGCAAATAGTTTTAGCGTTACATATAGTAGAGGAGACACAGGACCTTAAGAAATAAATAGGGGAAAACAGAAGGAAATAGAACTAGAGGCATATGCCACTGCTGCTGCGTGTGTGGGGGAAGCCAAAAAAGAATATTATACTACAGGCTACACAAGACCTAGAGAATTTAAAACCCAAGGGAAGGCAAGGTTTCAGGAAAGAAGACATGACAGCAGATACACTGGTGCTCACTGAGTGGCACAGCCTTTGGGAGTATCAACAGTAGCAGCTTTGGTTTAGGGATTTGGCAAGGGTGCTTTCCTTGTTGGGTCATTTGGGAGAACAAGGGGTGGACCTTCCCTAAAAGGCAGGTTTTGTAGTCTGAAGGAACCTGGAGCAGACAGTGACAACAGCAGTCACCGTGACATAGAGCAAAACCCTTGGGATCTTGCTGGGGACACGGATATACATAGATGAGCAGGAGACTGAGACTGTGAGGACTGCTAGGCCATGAATTTCACTCAGAGAGCCACCTGTTATAAATGTTGAATACCTTCTCATAAGAGGAAGTAGATTAGATTGTTAGGAACACAGGAGCCAAAGGGAAATGAAAATGGAAATACAGTTCACCCCAAAACAACTCGAGGTTTAGGGGTACCAACACTCCCCTCATTCGAAAATACACATATAACTTTACAGCTGGCCCTTATCCATGGTTCTGCATCTGCGGATTCAACCACCCTCGGATTGTATCATGTAGTACTATAGCACATATTTATTGAAAAAAATCCATATATAAGTGGACCCAAGCAGTTCAAACCTGTGTTATTCAAAAGTCAACTGTATTTTAAATATATAGGATGGATAATGAAGAAAAAGGGGGGCGGCCTTAGGAAAGACTAAGGAGAGACTGGAGGGACCACTATAACAAATGTCTAAATACTACAAGAAGACAGAATGCGAGCCTGTCCATCCCAGCTATCTGAGTACAAAACTTGTGTCCTTAAGATCCATTTAGAGAAATTTCCCATCTCTAAAAGAATTAGGGCCATCTGATTCCCATGCTCTTATAGGGGTATCCACATATTGTACAGTTTCTTCTCTCAGAGTGGCTGTTAAGCACAAAGTGAGAATAAAAAGAGGAGGATCACAGCTTCCTCACCTCCACTACCTCCCTCAGGGAGAATCTAGTAATTTGATTGGCTTAGATCACTTGAGCCATGTTTGCTAGTGTGTTTGGGCTGGTCACTATGGGTTAAAAGGTCATGTACTCTAGATGGCTTTCTCTTTAGTGCTTTTTTGCCATTCAGAGAAATTAAAATACTAAGCCAGTCTCCTGGGTGCCCAACAATCTTGCTTTCTTGCCTCCTTCACTTGATGTTTCAAGTAGTTAATAGTTCTTATCAATTCAATGGTCAACTACTAATAAGATTGGGACTTGGCAGGAAAAGGTGAAGCCCTTTTTGGACCTTGAGCTGAGGTTATGTACTGAAACCTAGCTTTACCAGAGAGCCCTGTACCAGAGTACTGGGCACTAACTCCACTAATCACAAAGTAATATTTTAATTCCTATCTGTCTTTGTCACTTGTGTGTATGGCTCCTTTATGACCTCTACATGGGTTAAGTCAAAACATGATTATTCTTGAGTCCCTGCCTATGACACCAAATTACTATCATCAAAAATCTTATGTTAGTACCTAGCAGGCAGGACATGTGGGATCAGGGCTTACAGGGCTGGCCACATCCATTAGGATATGAACAAGTAACAGACTAGAAACGAGGTTGGTCCCTGGAACCACCATCACGGATACATTATTTTATGCTCTCTAGTTAAAACTTGTCATAGAATCCTTTTCATCCCTAGTTCACTCCTTTTATGACCATTTAGTGTCTCCCTCTAAAAGCCCCTATATCAATGAAATCCTGGTGGAAATGAAGTTAGCTTATTATTATAAAGCTGATCAATCAATTGGGGGTAGAGGGACAAAGAGTTCATTTCTCAGTAACTGGAAACAGCATTGCCTTTCTTTACTATGTCTACTATTTCTTGTGGCCTCTTGCTGGAGAGATTAAGAGTGATTTGTTTCTTATATATACTTTTCCGTACTTCCCAAATTTTCCAAAATGTGTACTTACCACTTTGATAATCAGGGAAAAGAAAAAAAAAAAAAGGAAAGAAAATTCCATAAATGTAAGGAATTGAATCAGAAGAGAAAGAGGTTCCTTTACCCATAATTCCAGTCTGGTCTTAGAAATCAAAGTCATATCCCTCAAGGGAGAATGTCAATATTGAAATTATATGATGAGGAATGATGTCCATCATAACAAATGATAAATAATACACAATTTGCTCATTTAATTCTCATTTTTAGCTCAACATGTCCTTAACTCACTTATTTTATTCCTTCTAAAACAACCATTTGCTATCTCAAAGGGTAAACACTCTCTGAAAAACAAAATCAGTTATTAAATTCTATCTTAGTATAACTCAGTCTTGATTATCCTTTCTACAGGTGATTGGGTTAGGGAAAAAAAGTATTGTCACACATCTTGTATTCTCTGAAGGCAAAACATGGTCATTAAAAGGTTAGTGAAAGACCCCAGATACTGATAGGGTACAGGGCCCTGATAATGTCAGAGTGTAAAATAGGAATAATAACATCTTCCCATAATAGAGGAAGACTGACTCATATTTTAAAAAGAGATTAGATGTTCAGCTGTAAAAAATTGAGTTTTTTATTATCTGTTCTTATGAACATGGGGCAGTCTACATATTTAGCTGACATCAGCATGAGCAATACACAATGTAAATTTGGAGGGCTTTGTTAGTCTGGGTAAGAACTGGTTAGCCTACATCGCACCCCTAGAAAACAGAATCTCTGGGGTGGCCTCAGTATTCTTCAACTGAGTTTTTTCTTTCACCAAGTAGAGATGAAGCAGCCCTGGTTCTCATCAATGAAGGCAAGATGGGCTCTCTGATTTTCATGAGGGTCTGTGATGTGGGCTGCCCTGTTTTTTCAATCAATTAAATTTTATTTTATGTCTACACTTCAATCAGCGCTGAGATATATACCCATATAACTGCCACCCCCATCAAGATATAGAACATTTCTGTCACTCCCAAAAAATTGCTGCATGCCTCATGAAGGTCAATTTCCTTCCCTAACACCCAGCCCTAGGAAGCCACTGATCTGTTTTCTGTCACTATTGGTTAGTTTAATCTTTTCTAGAATTTCAGTATGTGAAATCATACAGTACATACTGTTTTGTCTGGCTTCTTTAAATCAGCAGAAAGCTTTTGAGATTCAGACATACTGTTACATGTATTCGTGTTTGTGCCTTTTAAAAACAGCTTTATTGGAGTATTATTTACATACCATGAAATAAACAGTAGTATATCCATTCAATGTGCGACTGTAAAGCAATAAAAAGGTGTGAACTGAGAGGAGAGATGATTTGCCAAGTTCCTCATGCCACCATTCGGAAAGTCTAGCTCCTTCCAATTCAGTACTTCATATTGCTGCATATTTCATTTTTTTTTTTTAAAGTATTTGTTTATTTATTTATTTATGGCTGTGTTGGGTCTTCGTTTCTGTGCGAGGGCTTTCTCTAGTTGTGGCGAGCGGGGGCCACTCTTCATCGCGGTGCGCGAGCCTCTCACTATCGTGGCCTCTCTCGTTGCGGAGCACAGGCTCCAGACGCGCAGGCTCAGTAATTGTGGCTCACGGGCCCAGCCGCTCCACGGCATGTGGGATCTTCCCAGACCAGGGCTCGAACCCGGGTCCCCTGCATTGGTAGGCAGATTCTCAACCACTGCGCCACCAGGGAAGCCCCATATTTCATTTTTGTATGTGTACAGTGTGAGGTAGAGGTCATGGTTTGCTTTTTTTCCATACAGATATCCAGTTGTTTCAGCACTATTTATTGAAAACACTATCAGTTCTCCATTGAATTGCCTTTGTACTTTTGTCAAAAATCAATTTAGAGAAAATATTGGCAAATCACATATCCAACAAAGAATATATAAAGAACTTTCTAAATTTGATAGTAAGAAAACAAAGAACTCAATTGTTTTTAAGGTTTTTTTAAATTTTTATTTATTTTATTTTTGGCTCTGTTGGGTCTTCGTTGCTGCGCGCGGGCTTTTCTCTGATTGCGGCAAGCGGGGGCTACTCTTCGTTGCAGTCCGAGGGCTTCTCATTGCGGTGGCTTCTCTTGTTGTGGAGCACGGGCTCTAGACACGCAGGCTTCAGTAGTTGTGGTGCACAGGCTCAGTAGTTGTGGCTCACGGGCTTAGTTGCTCCACGGCATGTGGGATCTTCCCAGACCAGGGCTCGAACCCGGGTCCCCTGCATTGGCTGGTGGATTCTTAACCACTGCACCACCAGGGAAGCCCAGAACTGAATTTTTTTTAATGGGCAAAAGATTTGAACAGATGCTTCACCAAAGACAATATACAGTTGGCAACACATAAAAGAATATCTACTAAATATTGGTTTAAAAAAAGAGTGAGAATCTCAAGTTCAATGACAGAAGCTCCACTCCAGGCAGGTGCATCCAAGAAGATGGGGTTTCTCCCAAGGAGAGGTGGGCAACCAGCATTTCTCATTGTCCCCAGATCCATGTTGCAGCTCTATATCATCCAAGCATGGTTGAGAGGACTGGGGCTCCCTTCCCCTAGTCAGCTTTACATCATAGTATGGAAGCTCTAACCTAGGCATGGCAGGTCAGAAACACTTGTCCCAGGGCTTCCCTGGTGGTGCAGTGGTTAAGAATCTGCCTGCCAATGCAGGGAACACGGGTTCGAACCCTGGTCCAGGAAGATCCCACATGCCGCGGAGCAGCTAAGCCCATGCACCACAACTACTGAGCCTGCGCTCTAGAGCCCGTGAGCCACAACCACTGAGCCTGTGTGCCACAACTACTGAAGCCCACATGCCTAGACCCCGTGTTCCACAACAAGAAAAGCCACTGCAATGAGAAGCCCGTGCACCACACTGAAGAACCAAAGCAGCCAAAAATAAATAAATAAATTTAAAAAAAAGAAACACTTGGCCCTAGTCACCCTCACTCCAGCTGACTTATAGGATATTTTCCACATCAAGAGAGGCAAGACACACTCTGCTTGTAAAGTAGGTGTGTCACTCTGAAACAGGCCACCGATCCCAACTCCACCTCTGGAGCAGTGACACAGAGGTTTTGCCCAGGGAGAAAGGTGATGCATAAGAACAGAGAACTCTGATGCTCTCCCCAAGGGAACTGAGTTTATTTGGAACACAGTGTGGGGAAGTTCAAGCCAAAGGGTGCTCTCTCGAAATGCTGGAGATTTTGGTAGTAAGCAATTAAGAAGAGGCTAGCAGCTTCATGAGAACAACAAACAAAACTAATTATAGACCAATTTACTAGAGAGAACGAGGGAAAGATATAAGAAAAGTCCTCCTGTAGTCAGAACAAAACTCAAAGGCTGGCCTCAAAAACTACCTCTGCAAAGGGGCCCAAGTTTAATTGGATCAGACTGAGGAGCAATTTATGCCACAGGGCAATCTCAAAAACATGAGGGCAATTAGTTGGCAATTAGTGGCGCCTAACAGCTCTGTGTGTTACCAACAGTGGTAGACAGCTTAACAGATCAGGGAAAGAGAGAAAAAAGATCCCTGCTAAAACCACTGTCATCTCAGGGTGACTGCATGCATACCAAACCTGTGCCTTTTGAGGAATGACATTAAGGTCTGCACACTATAGGGGAAATAGACTTCACTAAGCTAGTCCATCCATATCACTAAACAAATAAGCAAACAACAACCCTGAGTTAGGGAGAGTCAGTATGCAGAGTTGCTACAATTAGACATGCAAAAAAAACCCCAGAAAAACAAAAACAGGAAAACATAACCCATACACAGGAAGAAAAGAAGGAACTGAAACTGCCAGTGAGAGGGCCTAGATGTCAGTTTAGAAGACAAACATTTCAGAGTTGCTATTATAGTAAATACGTTCAAAGAACTAGAGGAAACCTTGATTAAAAATTAAAGAAAGGGGACTTCCCTGGTGGCGCAGTGGTTAAGAATCTGCCTGCCAATGCAGGGGACATGGGTTCGAGTCCTGGTCCAAGAAGATCCCACATGCCGCAGAGCAAGTAAGCCCGTGCGCCACAACTACTGAGCCTGTGCTCTAGAGCCTGCGAGCCACAAATACTGAGCCTGCATGCCACAGCTACTGAAGCCCGTGCACCTAGAGCCCATGCTCTGCAGCAAGGGAAGCCACCGAAATGAGAAGCCCTCGCACTGCAATGAAGAGTAGCCCCCACTTGCTGCAACTAGAGAAAGCCCGTGAGCAGCAACGAAGACCCAATGCAGCCAAAAAATAAATTAATTTTTTAAAAAATTAAAGAAAGGTATGATGACAATGTCTCAATAAAAAGAAAATATCAATAAAAAATATGAATTAGTTTTAAAAATCAAAATTCTGGGGCTTCCCTGGGGGCGCAGTGTTTGAGAATCCGCCTGCCAATGCAGGGGACACGGGTTCAAGCCCTGGTCCGGGAAGATCCCACATGCCGCAGAGCAACTAGGCCCGTGAGCCACAACTGCTGAGCCTGCGCGTCTGGAGCTTGTGCTCCGCAACAAGAGAGGCCGCGATGGTGAGAGGCCCGCGCACCGCGATGAAGAGTGGCCCCCGCTCGCCACAACTAGAGAAAGCCCTCGCACAGAAACGAAGACCCAACACAGCCATAAATAAATAAATTTTTTAAAAAAATCAAAATTCTGGAGTTTAAAAGTATAATAATGAAAATAAAAAATTTACTAGGGGACTCTAATAGACTTCAAAGAGTAGATTTGAATTGGCAGAAGAAAGAATTGGTGAACTTGAAAATAGATCAATAGAGGTTATGCAATCTTAATAATAAAGAGACGAAATTGAGTTATTTGTAGTGAGGTGGATGGACCTAGAATCTGTCACACAGAGTGAAGTCAAGTCAGAGAGAGAAAAACAAATACCGTATGCTAACACATGTATATGGAATCTAAAAAAAAAAAAGTTTCTGATGAACCTAGGGGCAGGACAGGAATAAAGACACAGACACAGAGAATGGACTTGAGGATACAGAGGTGGGGGGAAAGCTGGGACGAGGTGAGAGAGTAGCATTGACATATATACACTACCAAATGTAAAATAGATAGCTAGTGGGAGGCAGCTGCATAACACAGGGAGATCAGCTTGGTGCTTTGTGACCACATAGAGAGGTGGGATAGGGAGGGTGGGAGGGAGGCTCAAGAGGGAGGGGATATGGGGATATATGTATACATATAGCTGATTCACTTTGTTATACAACAGAAACTAACACAACATTGTAAAGCAATTATACTCCAATAAAGATGTAAACAAAATAAAGAGAAAAAAGGATGAAGAAATATGAACAGGGCCTCAGAGATGTGTACAACCACATTAAGTGCACCAACATATACACAAAGGGAGTACCAGAAGAAGAAGAGAGAAAAAAGGAGCAGAAAAAATATTCAAATAAATAATGGCTGAAATTTTCTGAGATTTGATGAAAAACATTAACCTACACACCTAAGATGCTCAAAGAACTGCAAGTAGGGTAAATGCAGAGATCCACACCAAGACATACCACAGTAAAAATATTAAAAGACAAAGATAAAATCTTAAAAGTGGCAAGAGAAAAATGACTCATCACATACAGGGAACTCCAGTAAGATTAACAGCTGCCTACTAATCAAAACCATGGAGAGTAGAAGGATGATATATTCAAAGTGCTGAAAGAAGAACTCTGTCAGTCAGTAATCATATATCCAGTAAAGTTGTCTTATAAGAATGAAGGCTGGGCTTCCCTGGTGGCGCAGTGGTTAAGAATCCACCTGCCAATGTAGGGGACACGGGTTCGAGCCCTGGTCCGGGAAGATCCTACATGCCGCAGAGCAACTAAGCCCGTGCGCCACAACTACTGAGCCTGTGCTCTAGAGCCCGTGAGCCACAAATACTGAGCCTGTGTGCCACAACTACTGAAGCCTGCATGCCTAGAGCCCATGCTCCGCAACAAGAGAAGCCACTGCAATGAGAAGCCCATGCACCGCAACGAAGAGTAGCCCCTGCTCACTGCAACTAGAGAAAGCCCGCGTGCAGCAACAAAGACCCAACGCAGCCAAAAATAAAATAAATAAATAAGTTAAAAATTTAAAAAAAAAAAGAATGAAGGCTAAATAAAGACATTCCCAAATAAGCAAAAGCTGAGAGAATTTGTTGCTAGCAGACCTACCTTACAAGAAATATTCAGGGAAATTCTTCAGGCTGGAAGCAAGGGACCCCAGACAAAATTAACTTATCTGAATATCTCTTGTGAATATAGATACAAAAATCCTTAAAAAAAACAAAACCAAAAACCTAGCAACTGGAAATTGGAATCCAGTGATGTGTGGAAAGGATTATATACTACTATCAAGTAGGACTTACCCCAAGAAATGCAAGTTTGTTTTAAATATGAAAATCAATGTAATCTACCATATTAATAGAATAAAGGACAAGAACTACATGATCCTTTCAAGAGATGTGGAAAAGCATTTGACAAAATCCAATACTCTTTAATGATAAAAACACTCAACTCATTAGAAATGGGAGATTCCTCAATCTGATAGGGAATATCTACAAAAGAACCCATAGGTACCATCGTACGTAATAGTGGAAGACTGAAAGATATCCTCCTAAGGTAAGGATCGAGACAAGGATGTCTCTTTTTGTCACTTCAGTGGAACATTGTATTGGAATTTCTAGCTAGGACAATTAGGCAAGAAAATGCAGACTGAAAAGGAAGAAGTAAAAATAATTGCATTTGCAGATGACACAATCTTGTATATAGAAAATACTAAAGAATCTCCCCCCACACAAAAAAATAAAAAGTAAACCTATTAGAACTTATAAATGAGTTAAGCAATGTTTCAGGATACAAGATCAATATACAAAACAATTGTATTTCTCTACATTAGCACTGAACAATCTGAAAATGAGGTCAAGAAAAAAATTCTTGTTAAAATAGCATCGGGCTTCCCTGGTGGAGTGGTGGTTGAGAGTCTGCCTGCCAATGCAGGGGACACGGGTTCGAGCCCTGCTGGGAAGATCCCACATGCCGCGGAGCAACTAGGCCTGTGAGCCACAACTACTGAGCCTGCGCGTCTGGAGCCTGTGCTCCGCAACAAGAGAGGCCACGATAGTGAGAGGCCCGCACACCGCGATGAAGAGTGGCCCCCGCTTGCCACAACTAGAGAAAGCCCTCGCACGGAAACGAAGACCCAACACAGCCAAATAAATAAATAAATTAATTAATTAATTTTTAAAAATAGCATCAAAATAAATAAAATAGGAATAAATTTAACAAAAAATGCAAGACTTGTACAATGAAAACTACAAAATGTTGTTGAAAGAAATTAAAGAAGACCTAAATATAGTAAGACATCCAATATTCCTGAATTAAGACTTAAATATTAAGTGGCAATGCTACTCAAATTGACCAACTTGCAGAAAATGACAAGTTAATCCTAAAATTCGTATAGCCATTCTAGGGATTCAGAATAGTCAAAATAATCTTGAAAAAAAGAACAAAGTTGGAACACGCACTCTTCCTAATTTCAAAACTTATTACAAATCTACAATAATCAAGACAGTGTGGTACTAGCATAAGGGTAAACAGACAGATCAGTTGAATAGAATTGAATGCCCAGAAATAAAGACTCAAATTTATTCACAAGTGATTTTTGGCAAGCTATCCAAGACAATTCAATGGGGGGAAATGTCCTTTCAACAAATAAACTTGGACCACTAGAAATACACAAGCAAAAGTATGAAGTAAGAGCCTTTCCTCACATCACACACAAAAAAGAACTCAAAATGGATGAAAGAGCTAGATGTAAGAGCTAAAACAATAAAGCTCTTAGAAGAAAATATAAGGGTAAATCTTTGTGACCTTGATTTCAACAATGGTTTCTTAGACATGACACCAAAAGCACAAGCAACAAAAGAAAAAATAGATAAATTAGACTTAACAAAATCAAAAACTTCTGTGCTTCAAAGGACATCATTTAGAAAATGAAAAAAACAACCTAGATAATGGGATAAAATATTTGCAAATCATATATCTGATAAGGAACTGTACCCTGATATATTAAGAAACAAGAAAATAATCTGAATAGATATTTCTCCAAAGGAGATACACAAATAGCCAATACACATATGAAAAGATGCTCAACATCTTTAGTTTTCAGGGAAATGTTAATCAAAACCACAATGAGATACTACTTCCCAAACACTAGGATGGCTATAATAATAATAATAAAAAAGGTGAACAAGTGTTGGTGAGGATGTATAGAAATCTGAACCTTCATATATTTCTGGTGGGAATGTAAAATGATGTGGACACTTGAGGAAATGATTTGGCAGTTCCTCAAAAAGTAAAACATAGAAATACCATATGATCCAGCAATTCCAAAGAAATGAAATCCCAAGAAAAAACATATGCCCACACAAAAATTTCTACACAATGTTCACAGCAGCATTATTCATGATAGTGAAAAAAAGTGAAAACAACTAAATTGTCCAACTGACAAATGGATACAATATGTGGTATATCTATACAGTAGAATATTGTTCAGCCATAAAAATGATAAAGTGCTGACACATACTACAAAATGGATGGACCTGGAAAACATGCTAAGTGAAAGAATCAAGTCACGAAAGACTATGTATCGTTTGATTCCATGTATATTAAACAAGTAAGCAAATCCATGAAAACAGAAAGCAGATTAATGGTTGCCTAAGGCTGGAGAAAGGGACCTAGGGGCAAGTAGGAGGGAACACGTGAATTAGTATCAGGTTTCTTACTGGGGTGATGAAAATGTTCTGGAATTAATGGTGATGGTTGCACAACTTTGTTAATATACTAGAACCTACCGAACACTTAAGAAGGGTGAATTTTATGGTAGGTGAATTATATCTCAAGCTGTTAAAAACACACACACAAAATGAGGTATCAATTGTGGTAGGCTAAATAATGCTTCCCCTCCCCCAATGTGTCTAAGTCCTAATCCCTGAAACCTGTGACTGTTACCTAACATTGTAAAAGGTGCTTTCCAAATATGAGCAAGTCAAGGATCTTGAGCTGGGGAGATCATCCCAGATTATCTGTATGGACCCAATATAATCAACAGGTTCATTTTAAGAGTGAGGCTGGAGTATCTGTTGAATGAAAGGGATATGACAACAGAAGCAAAGGTTGGAGTGATATGCTTTGTAGATGGAGGAAGGGGCCAGGCATGACCCAAGGAATGTAGGTGGCCTCTAGAAGATGGAAAAAGCAAGGGAAAGCAGTTTCCCCTGCAGTTTCCAGAAGGAATACAGTCTGGTTTATGCCTTGATTTTAGTATTTATAAGACTCATTCCGAACTCCTGGCTTCCAGAATTGTAAGATAAATAAATAAATTTCTGTTTTTTAAAGTCATTAAATTCATGGTAGTTTGTACAGCAGCAATAGGAAATTAATACATTTCATAGCCCGTAGATAAATAAATGGCTAAAATGAAAAATGTTAACCACACTAAATGTTTATTTTTTATTGGTATAGTTGATGTACAATGTTATATAAGTTTCAGGTGTACAACATAGTGATTTACAACTTTTAAAGGTTATAATCCATTTACAGTTATTACTAAATATTGCCTATATTACCCATGTTGTACAATATATCCTTATTTATTTTATACATAGAAGTTTGTACCTCTTAATCCCCTACCCCTAACTTGCCCTTCCCTCCTTCCCTCTCCCCACTGGTAAACACTAGTTTGATCTCTATATCTGTGAGTCTGCTTCTTTTTTGTTATATTCACTACTTTGTTTTATTTTTTAAATTCCATATATAAGAGAAATCATAAAATATGTGTCTTTCTCTGTCTGACTTATTTCACTTCGCATAATACCCTCCAAGTCCATCCATGTTGTTGCAAATGGCAAATGTTCATTCTTTTTTAATGGCTGAGTAGCATTCCATATGTATATATACAAAGTTCTTTTTTGGACTGAGATTTTTTTTAAAAATATAGTTGAATTAAAATGTTGTGTTAGTTATAGGTGTACAGCAAAATGATTCATTTACACATACATATATATATATATATATATATATTTTAAAATCTTTATTGGAGTATACTTGCTTTACAATGGTGTGTTAGTTTCTGCTTTATAACAAAGTGAATCAGCTATACATATACATATATCCCCATATCTCCTCCCTCTTGCATCTCCCTCCCACCCTCTCTATCCCGCCCCTCTATGTGGTCACAAAGCACGGAGCTGATCTCCCTGTGCTATGTGGCTGCTTCCAACTAGCTATCTATTTTACATTTGGGAACGTACATATCTCCATGCTACTCTCTCACTTCGTCCCAGTTTACACATCCCCCTCCCCGTGTCCTCAAGTCCATTCTCTACGTCTGCCTCTTTATTCCTGTCCTGCCCTAGATTCTTCAGAACCTTTTTTTTTTTAGATTCCATATATATATGTGTTGGCATACGGTATTTGTTTTTTCTCCTTCTGACTTAACTTCACTCTGTATGACAGACTCTACGTCCATCCACCTCACTACAAATAACTCAATTTTGTTTCTTTTATGGCTGAGTAATATTCCATTGTATACATGTGCCACATCTTCTTTATCCATTCATCTGTCGATGCACACTTAGGTTGCTTCCATGTCCTGGCTATTGTAAATAGAGCTGCAATGAATATTGTGGTACATAACTCTTTTTGAAGTATGGTTTTCTCAGGGTATATGCCAAGTAGTGCGATTGCTGGGTCGTATGGTAGTTCTATTTTTAGTTTTCTAAGGAACCTCCATACTGTTCTCCATAGTGCATGTAACAATTTACATTCCCACCAATGGTGCAAGAGGGTTCCTTTTTCTCCACACCCTCTCCAGCATTTATTGTTTGTAGATGTTTTGATGATGGCCATTCTGACTGGTGTGAGATGATACCTCATTGCACTTTTGAATTGCATTTCCCTAATGATTAGGGATGTTGAGCATCCTTTCATGTGTTTGTTGTCAATCTGTATATCTTCTTTGGAGAAATGTCTCTTTAGGTCTTCTGCGCATCTTTGGATTGGGTTGTTTGCTTTTTTGATATTGAGCTGCATGAGCTGCTTGTAAATTTTGGAGATTAATCCTTTGTCAGTTGCTTCCTTTGCAAATATTTTCTCCCCTTTTGAAGGTTGTCTTTTTGTCTTGTTTATGGTTTCCTTTGCTGTGCAAAAGCTTTTAAGTTTCATTAGGTCCCATTTGTTCATTTTGTTTTTATTTCCATTTCTCTAGGAGGTGAGTCAAAAAGGATCTTACTGTGATTTATGTCATAGAGTGTTCTGCCTATGTTTTCCTCTAAGAGTTTGATAGTGTCTGGCCTTACATTTAGGTCTTTAATCCATTTTGAGTTTATTTTTGTGTATGGTGTTAGGGAGTGTTCTAATTACTTTCTTTTACATGTAGCTGCCCAGTTTTCCCAGAACCACTTATTGAAGAGGATGTCATTTCTCCATTGTATATTCTTACATCCTTTATCAAAAATAAGGTCACAAAAAAAAAAGAAAAAAAAAAGAAGGTCACCATATGTGCGTGAGTTTATCTCTGAGCTTTCTATCCTGTTACATTGATCTATATTTCTGTTTTTGTGCCAGTACCATACTGTCTTGATTACTGTAGCTTTGTAGTATAGTCTGAAGTCACGGAGCCTGATTCCTCCAGCTTCGTTTTTCTTTCTCAAGATTGCTTTGGCTATTCGGCGTCTTTTGTGTTTCCATACAAATTGTGAAACTTTTTGTTCTAGTTCTGTGGAAAAATGCCAGTGGTAGTTTGATAAGGATTTCATTGAATCAGTAGATTGCTTTGGGTAGTAGAGTCATTTTCACAATGTTGCTTCTTCCAATCCAAGAACATGGTATATCTCTCCATCTGTTTGTATCATCTTTAATATCTTTCGTCGGTGTCTTATAGTTTTCTGCCTACAGGTTTTTTTGTCTCCTTAGGTAGGTTTATTCCTAGGTATTTTATTCTTTTTGTTGTAATGGTAAATGGGAGTATTTCCTTACTTTCTCTATTAGATTTGTCATCATTAGTGTATAGGAATGCAAGAGATTTCTGTGCATTAATTTTGTATCCTGCTACTTTACCAAATTCATTGATTAGCTCTAGTAGTTTTCTGGTGCGTCTTTAGGATTCTCTGTGTATCGTATCATGTCATCTGCAAACAGTGAAAGGTTTACTTCTACTTTTCCGATTTGGATTCCTTTTATTTCTTTTTCTTCTCTGATTGCTGTGGCTAAAACTTCCAAAATTATGTTGAATAATAGTGGTGAGAGTGGGCAACCTTGTCTTGTTCCTGATCTTAGAGGAAATGGTTTCAGTTTTTCACCACTGAGAACGATGTTGGCTGTGGGTTTGTCATATATGGTCTTTATTATGTTGAGGTAAGTTCCCTCTATACCTACTTTCTGGAGGGTTTTTAACATAAATGGATGTTGGATTTTGTCCAAAGCTTTCTCTGCATCTATTGAGAGGATCATATGGTTTTTCTCCTTCAATTTGTTAATATGGTGTATCACATTGATTGATTTGCGTATATTGAAGAATCCTTGCATTCCTGGGATAAACCCCACTTGATCATGGTGTATGATCCTTTTAATGTGCTGTTGGATTCTGTTTGCTAGTATTTTATTGAGGATTTTTGCATCTATGTTCATCAGTGATATTGGCCTGTAGTTTCCTTTCTTTGTGACATCTTTTTCTGGTTTTGGTATCAGGGTGATGTTGGCCTCATAGAATGAGTTTGGGAGTGTTCCTCCCTCTGCTATATTTTGGAAGAGTTTGAGAAGGATAAGTGTTAGCTCTTCACTAAATATTTGTTAGAATTTGCCTGTGAAGCCATCTGGTCCTGGGCTTTTGTTTGTTGGAAGATTTTAAATCACAGTCTCAATTTCATTGCTTGTGATTGGTGTGTTTATATTTTCTATTTGTTCCTGGTTCAGTCTCAGAAGGTTGTGCTTTTCTAAGAATTTGTCCATTTCTTCCAGGTTGTCCATTTTATTGGCATAGAGTTGCTTGTAATAATTCTCATAATCCTTTGTATTTCTGCAGTGTGAGTTGTTACTTCTCCTTTTTCATTTCTGATTCTGTTGATTTGAATCTTCCCCCTTTTTTTTATGATGAATCTGGCTAATGGTTTATCAATTTTGCTTACCTTCGCAAAGAACCAGCTTTTAGTTTTATTGATTTTGCTATTGTTTCTTTCATTTGTTTTTCATTTAATTCCGATCTGATCCTTTCGATTTCTTTCCTTCTTTGAACTTTGGGGTTTTTTGTTCTTCCTTCTCTAATTGCTTTAGGTGCAAGTTTAGGTTGCTTATTTGAGATGTTTCTTGTTTCTTGAGGAAGGATTGTATTGCTATAAACTTCCCTCTTAGAACTGTTTTGGCTGCATCCCATAGGTTTTGGGTCATCATGTTTTCATTGTCATTTGTTTCTAAGTATTTTTTGATTTCCTCTTTGATTTCTTCAGTGATCTCTTGGTTATTTAGTAGTGTATTGTTTAGCCTCCAAGTGTTTGTATTTTGTACAGATTTTTTCTTGTAATTGATATCTAGTCTCATAGCATTGTGGTTGAAAAAGATACTTGATACGATTTCAATTTTCTTAAATTTACCAAGGCTTGATTTGTGACCCAAGATATGATCTATCCTGGAGAATGTCCCATGAGCCCTTGAGAAGAAAGTGTATTCTGTTGTTTTTGGATGGAATGTCCTATAAATATCAGTTAAGTCCATCTTGTTTAAAGTATCATTTAAAGCTTGTGTTTCCATATTTATTTTCATTTTGGCTGATCTGTCCATTGGTTAAAGTGGGGTGTTAAAGTCCCCTACCATGAATGTGTTACTGTCGATTTCCCCTTTTATGGCTGTTAGCATTTGCCTTATATATTGAGGTGCTCCTATGTTGGGTGCATAAATATTTACAATTGTTATATCTTCTTCTTGGATTGATCCCTTGATCATTATGTAGTGTCCTTCTCTGTCTCTTGTAACATTCTTTATTTTAAAGTCTATTTTATCTGATATGAGTATTGCTACTCCAGCTTTCTTTTAATTCCCATTTGCATGGAATATCTTTTTCCATCCCCTCACTTTCAGTCTGTATGTGTCCCTAGGTCTGAAGTGGGTTTCTTGTAGACAGCATATATATGGGCCTTGTTGTTGTATCCATTCAGCCAGTCTATGTCTTTTGGTTGGAGCATTTAATCCATTTACATTTAAGGTAGTTATCCATATGTACGTTCTTATTACCATTTTCTAAATTGTTTTCAGTTCGTTATTGTTGGTCTTTTCCTTCTCTTGTGATTCCTGCCTAGATACGTTCCTTTAGCATTTGTTGTAAAGCTGGTTTGGTGGTGCTGAATTCTCTTCACTTTTGCTTGTCTGTAAAGGTTTTGATTTCTCCGTCGGATCTGAATGAGATCCTTGCTGGGTAGAGTAATCTTGGTTGTAGGTTTTTCCCTTTTCATCACTTAAATATGTCCTGCCACTCCCTTCTGGCTTGCAGAGTTTCTGCTGAAAGATCAGCTATTAACCTTATGGGGATTCCCTTGTATGTTATTTGTTGTTTTTCCCTTGCTGCTTTTAATATTTTTTCTTTATATTTAATTTTTGATAGTTTGATTAATTTGTGTTTTGACGTGTTTCTCCTTGGATTTATCCTGAATGGGACTCTCTGCCCTTCCTGGATTTGATTGACTATTTCCTTTCCCGTATTAGGGAAGTTTTCAACTATAATCTCTTCAAATATTTTCTCAGTCCCTTTCTTTTTCTATTCTTCTTCTGGGAACCCTATAATTCGAATGTTGGTGCGTTTAATGTTGTCCCAGAGGTCTCTGAGACTGTCCTCAATTCTTTTCATTCTTTTATCTTTATTCTGCTCTGCAGTTGTTATTTCCACTATTTTATCTTCCACGTCAGCTATCCGTACTTCTTCCTCAGTTATTCTGCTATTGATTCCTTCTAGAGAATTTTAAATTCCATTTATTGTATTGTTCATCATTGTTTGTTTACTCTTTAATTCTTCTAAGTCCTTGTGAAACGTTTCTTGTATTTTCTCCATTCTACTTCCAAGATTTTGGATCATATTTACTATCATTACTCTGAATTCTTTTTCAGGTAGATTGCCTATTTCCTCTTCATTTGTTTCGTCTGGTGGGTTTTTACCTGGCTCCTTCATCTGCTGTGTGTTTCTCTGTCTTCTCGTTATGCTTAACTTACTGTGTTTAGGGTCTCCATTTTGCAGGCTGCAGGTTCGTAGTTCCCGTTGTTTTTGGTGTCTGCCCCCAGTGGCTAAGGTTGGTTCAGTGGGTTGTGTAGGCTTCCTGGTGGAGGGGACTGGTGCCTGTGTTCTGGTGGATGAGTCTGGATCTTTTCTTTCTGGTGGGCAGGACCGCATCTGGTGGTATGTTTTGGGGTGTCTGTGACCTTATTATGATTTTAAGCAGCCTCTCTGCTAATGGGTGGGTTTGTGTTCCTGTCCTGCTAGTTGTTTGGCATAGGGTGTCCAGCACTGTAGCTTGCTGGTCGTTGAGTGGAGCTGGGTCTTAGCGTTGAGATGGAGATCTCTGGGAGAGCTTTTGCCGTTTGATATTACATGGAGCTGGGAGGTCTCTGGTGGACCAATGTCCTGCACTCTGCTCTCCCACCTCAGAGGCACAGGCCTGACACCCAGCTGGAGCACCAAGACCCTGTCAGCCACATGGCTCAAAAGAAACAAATATCGTATATTAACGCATATATGTGGAACCTAGAAAAATGGTACAGATGAACCGGTTTGCAGGGCAGAAATTGAGACCCAGATGTAGAGAACAACCGTATGGACACCAAAGGGGGAAAGCCACAGGGGGTGGGGTGGTGGTGTGATGTATTGGGCAATTGGGATTGACATGTATACACTGATGTGTATAAAATTGATGACTAATAAGAACCTGGTGTATATAAAAAGAAAAAAAAACATACAATACACACAAAAAAAAAGAAAGAAAAGGAAGGAAAAAAAATAAAAAATAAATGAATAAATAAAATAAAATAAAATAAACTTATTAAAATAAAAAATAAAAAGAAATTATTAAAAATTAAAAAAAATTGAAAAGTAATTAAAAAAAGAAAGAAAGAAGAGAGCAACTAAACCAAAAAACAAATCCACCAATGATAACAAGCACTAAAATCTATACTAAAAAAGAAAATAAAAAACATGGACAGACAGAACCCTAGGACAAATGGTAAAAGCAAAGCTATACAGACAAAATCACACAAAGTGCATCGCCTCAATTTTGGGATGGTTCGTTGTCTGTTCAGATATTCCAGAGATGCAAGGTATATCAAGTTGATTGTGGAGATTTAATCTGCTGATCCTGAGGCTCTGGGAGAAATTTTCCTTTCTCTTCTTTGTTCTCACAGCTCCTGGGATTCAGCTTTGGATTTGGCCCTGCCTCTGCATGTAGGTAGCCTGAGGGCGTCTGTTCTTTGCTCAGACAGGACGGGGTTAAAGTAGCAGCTGATTAGGGGGCTCTGGCTCACTCAGGCCAGGGGGAGGGTGGGGTACGGAATGTGGGGCCAGCCTGCAGCGGCAGAGGCCAGCATGACGTTGCAACAGCCTGAGGCACGCCGTGTGTTCTCCCGCGGAAGTTGTCCCTGGATCACGGGACCCTGGCAGTGGCGGGCTGCTCAGGCTCCCGGGAGGGGAGGTGCGGATAGTGAACTGTTCTTGCACACAGGCCTCTTGTTGGCTGCAGAAGCAGCCTTAGTATTTCATGCCTGTCTCTGGCGTCTGTGCTGATAGCCGAGGCTCACACCCGTCTCTGGAGCTCGTTTAGGTGGTGCTCTGAATCCCTTCTCCTCTCGCACCTCTAAACAATGGTCTCTTGCCTCTTTGGCAGTTCCAGACTTTTTCCCGGACTCCCTCCCGGCTAGCTGTGGCGCACTAGCCCCCTTCAGGCTGTGTTCATGCAGCCAACCCCAGTCCGCTCCCTGGGATCTGACCTCCGAAGTCCGAGCCTCAGCTCCCAGCCCCCACCTGCCGGGGCAGGTGAGCAGACAAGCCTCTCGGGCTGGTGAGTGCTGGTCGGCACCGATCCTCTGTGCGGGAATCTCTCCGCTTTGCCCTCTGCACCACTGTTGCTGAGCTCTCCTCCATGACCCCAAAGCTTCCCCCCCACCACCCTCCGTCTCCGCCAGTGAAGGGGCTTCCTAGTGTGTGGAATCTTTTCCTCCTTCACAGCTCCCTCCCAGAGGTGCAGGTCCCGTCCCTATTCTTTTGTCTCTGTTTTTTCTTTTTTCTTTTGCCCTACCCAGGTACATGGGGGGTTTCTTGCCTTTTGGGAAGTCTGAGGTCTTCTGCCAGCGTTCATTAGGTGTTCTGTAGGAGTTGTTCCACATGTAGATGTATTTCTGATGTATTTGTGGGGAGGAAGGTGATCTCCACGTCTTACTCCTCTGCCATCTTGAAGGTCTCTCTGTATCTATTTTTTTTCAGCTTCTTTTCCCTTAGAGGTTATTACAAAATATTGAGCATAGTTTCCGGTGCTATACAGTAAAACCTTGTTGTTCATCTCTTTTATATGTGGTAATTTGTATCGGTTAATCCCAAACTCCTAATTTTTCCCTCCCCCCTTCCCCTTTAATAAACGTAAGTTTGTTTTCCATGTCTGTGGATCTATTTCTATTTTGTATATAAGTTCATTTGTATCATTTTTTTTAGATTCCACATATAAGTGATATCATTTGATATTTGTCTTTCTATGTCTGGCTTACTTCACTTAGTATGATAATCTCCAAGTCCATCCGTGTTGTTGCAAATGGCATTTTTTCATTCTTTTTTATGGCTGAGTAATATTCCATTGTATAAATATACCACATCTTCTTTATCCATTCATCTGTTGATGGACATTTAGGTTGCTTCCATGTCCTGGCTATTGTAAATAGTGATGCAATGAACATTGGGGTACATGTATCTTTTCAAATTATAGTGTTCTCTGGATATATGCCCAGGAGTGGAATAGCAGAATCATACAGTAGCTCTATTTTTTAGTTTTTTAAGGAACTTCCACACACTGTTCTCCACAGTATACCACATCTTCTTTATCCATTCATCTGTTGATGGACATTTAGGTTGCTTCCATATCTTGGCAATTATGAATAAATAATGCTGCTATGAACATTGGGGTGCATGTATCTTTTCAAACTAGTGCTTTTGTTGCTTTCAGATATATACCCAGGGGTGGAATTTTTGGGTCATATGGTAGTTCTATTTTTAGTTTTTTGAGAAATCTCCATACTGTTTTCCAGAATGGCTGTACCAATTTACATTCCCCACCAACAGAATACAAAGGTTCCCTTTTCTCTACATTTTTGTTCTTTTTGATGATAGCCATTCTGACAGGTGTGAGGAGAGAGCTCATTGTGGTTTTGATTTGCATTTCCCTGGTAATTAGCGATGGTGAGCATCTTTTCATGTGCTTGTTGGCCATCTTCAATTCCTCTTTGGAAAAATGTCTATTCAGGTCTTCTGCCCATTTTTTAATCAGGTTGTTTGTTTTTGATGTTGAGTTGTATGAGCTGTTTATATGTGTTGGATATTAACCCCTTATAGGTCATATAATTTGCAAATATTTTCTCCCATTCAGTAGATTGTCTTTTTGTTTTGTCAATAGTTTCCTTTGCTGTGGAAAAGCTTTTAAGTTTCATTAGGTCCCATTTGTTTATTTTTGCTTTTACTTACTTTGCTTTAGGAGACAGATCCAAAAAAATATTGCTGATTTATGTCAAAGAGTGTTCCATATACGTTTTCTTCTAGGAGTTTTATGGTTTCAGGTCTTACATTTAGGTTTTTAATCCATTTTTAGTTTATTTTTGTATATAGTGTTAGAGAATGTTCTAATTTCCTTCTTTCACATGTAGCTGTCCAGTTTTCCCAGCACGACTTATTGAAGAGACTGTCTATTCTCCAGTGTATGTTCTTGCCTCCTTTGTCATAGATTAGTTGACCACAAGTATGTGGGTTTATTTCTTGGTTCTCTATTCAGTTCCATTGATCTATGTGTTTGTTTTTGTGCCAGTAGCATACTGTTTTGATTACCATAGCTTTGTAGTATAGTATGATGTCCAGGGGCATGATTCCTCCAGCTCTGTTCTTCTTTCTCAAGGTTATTTTGGCTATTCGGGGTCTTTTGTGTTTCCATACAAATTTTAAAATTATTCATTCTAGTTCTGTGAAAAATGCTTTTGGTATTTTGATAGGAATTGCATTGAATCTGTTGATTGCTTTGGGTAGTATGGTCATTTTAAGAATATTAATTCTTCCATCCTATGAACACGATATATCTTTTCACCTGTTTGTGTCATCTTCAGTTTCTTCCATCAGTGTCTTATAGTTTTCCGAGTACAGGTCTCTTACCTCTTTAGGTAGGTTTATTCCTAGGTATTTTATTCTTTTCAATATGATGGCAAAAGAGATTGTTTCCTCAGTTTCTCTGATAATTTGTTCTTAGTGTATAGAAATGCAACAGATTTCTTAACCACACTAAATGTTAGTGAGGATGTGGAACAACTAAAACTCTCCTATGGTGCTGGTGGGAATGTAAACTGGTGTAATCACTTTGTAAGTTTTTCACAAAGATAAAACACATCTACCATCTGTTCCAGCCATTTCATTCCTAGGTATTTACCTAAAAGAAATAAAAGCACTACAAATAACTCAATTTCATTTCTTTTTATGGCTGAGTAATATTCCATTGTATATATCTGCCACACCTTCTTTATCCATCCACCTGTTGATGGACACTTAGGTTGCTTCCATGTCCTGGCTATTGTAAATAGTGCTGCAGTGAACATTGTGGTACATGTCTCTTTTTGAATTATAGTTTTCTCAGGGTATATGTCCAGTAGTGGGATTGCTGGGTCGTATGGTAGTTCTGTTTTTAGATTTTTAAGGAATCTCCATACCGTTCTCCATAGTGGCTGTATCAATTTACATTCCCACCAACAGTGCAAGAGGGTTCCCTTTTCTCCACACCCTCTCCAGCTTTTATTGTTTGTAGATTTTTTGATGATGGCCATTCTGACTGGTGTGAGGTGATATCTCATTGTAGTTTTGATTTGCATTTCTCTAATGATTAGTGATGTTGAGCATCCTTACATGTGTTTGTTGTCAATCTGTATATCTTCTTTGGAGAAATGTCTATTTAGGTCTTCTGCCCATTTTTGGCTTAGGTTTTTTGTTTTTATGATATTGAGCTGCATGAGCTGCTTGTATATTTTGGAGATTAATCCTTTGTCAGTTGCTTCGTTTGCAAATATTTTCTCCGATTCTGAGGGTTGTCTTTTCGTTTTGTTTATGGTTTCCTTTGTTGTGCAAAAGCTTTTAAGTTTCATTAGGTCCCATTTGTTTATTTTTGTTTTTATTTCCATTTCTCTAGGAGGTGGGTCAAAAAGAACCTAGAGTCTATCATGCAGAGTAAAGTAAGTCAGAAAGAGAAAAACAAATACCATTAGCTAACACATATATATGGAATCTAAAAAAAAAAAAATGGTTCTGAAGAACCTAGGGGCAGGACAGGAATAAAGACACAGATGTAGAGAATGGACTTGAGGACACGGGTAGGGGGAAGGATAAGCTGGGACAAAGTGAGAGTGGCATGGACATATATACACTACCAAACGTAAAATAGATAGCTAGTGGGAAGCAGCCGCATAGCACAGGGAGATCAGCTCGGTGCTTTGTGACCACCTAGAGGGGTGGGATGGGGAGGGTGGGAGGGAGAGGCAAGAGGGAGGCCGTATGGTGATATATGTATACATGTAGCTGGTCACTTTGTTATACAGCAGAAACTAACACAACAATGTAAAACAATTATACTCCAATAAAAAATAAAAGGGGTAGGGTGGACTGACTAAACTGAGATATTTAATAGCTATGGTAAAATATATGTGCTATTTTCCTTGTAGCAAAGTTTTCATACTTACAAAATATATATATTATTTTACAGCTAAATTTCAACTTAAGACATATGATTAGTGATTTTAAAATGTACTGAACAGTTTGACAATGTTAATATTAAACTCTATTAATTGATAAAGTCAAATGTGAAACCTGTACTCATTTATACATGAGAATACATATGCAACTTATTCATTTAAAAAAACCTAAAAACATAATTCCATACAATGTTCATAGCAGCATTATCAATAGTAGCCAAAAAGTAAAGACAACCTAAATGTCCATTACCGGATGTGTGGATCAATGAAACGTGCTATTATCTATACAATGGAATACTTCTTAGGAATAAAAAGAAACAAACTATTCACAGTAGAATATGGCTGGATCTCAAAATAATTCTGCTGAGTGAAACAAGTCAGAAAAAAGTACTTATTGTTTGATTCCATTTACATAAAACTTCAAAAATGTAAAATAATCTAGAATTGTGATGGTGGTTGTATATAGACAGGGGCTGTGGGGGAGTTTGGGAAGTGATGAGGGTTGGTAAGGAGGGATTAAAATGTGGAATGAGGAAAGTTTGGGAGGGATAGATATATTTATTATCTTGATTTTGGGGCTTCATGGTGATATACATATGTCAAAATTTCTCAGAATTTATATATTAATTACTAATCCTTGTTTCATTCTTTTCTCAACAAAGTATTTTTTCAAAATAAAATAAATCAAAATGACAAATGTAACATAGCTCTACCTCTGGACCATTCTCAGTATTATGAGAATGACCTGATAACTTTTTATTTTGTACCCAATGAACAGCAGATATATCAGGGTAACTGCCTCAGTGTGTGTTGATTCCTAATGTTTAATTATCTTTTAAGTTAGCCTTATGTTTCTCATGCTGGACTCTGGGTTGCCTAAGAAGAATTCTTTGCTTCTCTGAATTTAGAGTGGAAACAAAATTCTAAAAGTCAAACCATAAGGCAAATCTTTGATAAATTTGAATATGTTTAAGGATTTCTATTCAACATAAAACACCATGGATAAAACTAATAGGGAGATGATAAAATTAGAGAAAATTTTTTCAATGTCTGAAACTGACAAAGAATACCTAAAGCATACAAGAACTCTGGCAAATCAGCAACAAAAAATCAGCAACTTGGAGAGACCTTCAAGATGGCAGAGGAGTAAAACGTGGAGATCACCTTCCTCCCCACAAATACATCAAAAATACATCTACATGTGGAACAGCTCCTACAGAACACCTACTGAACGCTGGCAGAAGACCTCAGATTTCCCCAAAGGCAAGAAAATCCCCACATACCTGGGTAGGGCAAAAGAAAAAAGAAAAAACAGAGACAAAAAATAGGGACAGGACCTGCACCTCTGGGAGGGAGCTGAGAAGGAGGAAAGGTTTCCACACACTAGGGAGCCCCTTCACTGGTGGGGATGGGGGGTGCGGGGGGAATCTTCGGAGCCATGGAGGAGAGCATAGCCACAGGGGTGCAGAGGGCAAAGCGGAGAGATTCCGCACAAAAGATCGGTGCCAACCAGCCCTCACCAACTGAGACGCTTGTGTGCTCACTTGCCAGTGCATGTGGGGGCTGGGAGCTGAGGCTCGGGCTTCGGAGGTCAGAGCCCAGGGAGAAGACTGGGGTTGGCTGCATGAAGACAGCCTGAAGGGGGCTAGTGCATCACAGCTAGCCAGGAGGGAGTTTGGGAAAAAGTCTGGAACTGCCAAAGAGGCAAGGGACCATTGTTTTGGGGTGTGCGAGGAGAGGGGATTCCTTCCCTGTGTGCCCACAGAAGGCAGAGCACCGCCTAAGTGAGCTCCAGAGATGGGCGTGAGCCACGGATATCAGCTCAGACCCCAGAGACAGCCATGAACTGTTAACGCTGCTGCTGCTGCCACCAAGAATCCTGTGTGCAAGTGCAGGTCACTACCCACACCCCCCTGGGAACCTGTGCAGCACGCCACTGCCAGGGTCCTGTGATCCATGGACAACTTCCCTGGGAGAGCACACAGCATGCCTTAGGCTGTTGCAATGTTACGCCAGTGGCCGCAGGCTTGCCCCGCATTCCAATTATGACTACTGTACCCTCCCTCCCCCAGGCCTGAGTGAGCAAGAGAGCCCTAATCAGCTGCTGCTTTAAGCCCTTTGTCTGGGTGGGGAACAGACTCCTGAGGGTGGTCTACACACAGAGGTGGGGCCAAAACCAGAGCTGAACCCCAGGATCTGTGCGAACAAAGAAGGGAAAGGGAAATTTCTCTGTGCAGCCTCAGGAGCAGCAGATTAAATCCCCACAATCAACTTGATAAACCCTGCATCTGTGGAATACCTGAATAGACAATGAATGTTCACAAAATTGAGCCCGTGGACTTTGGGAGCAACTGTAGACTTGGGGTTTGCTTTCTGTGTTTAATTTGTTTCTGGTTTTATCTTTATCTTAGTTTAGTATTTAGTGCTTATTATCATTGGGGGATTTGTTTATTGGTTTGGTTGCTCTCCTCTTTTTAAAATTTTTTTTATTTTTAATTTTTTATTATTTTTTAATTTTTAATTTTTTTAATTAAAAAATTCTTTTTCCTTTTTTTCTTTTTGTGTGTATGTGTATGCTTCTTTGTGTGATTTTGTCTGTTTAGGTTTGCTTTTACCATTTGTCCTGGGGTTCTTTCTGTTCATTTTTTTTTCTTTCTTTCTTTCTTCTTTTCTTCTGAGCCATGTGGCTGGCAGGGTTTTGGTGCTCCAGCCGGGTGTTGGGCCTGAGCCTCAGAGGTGGGAGGGCTGAGGCCAGGACATTGGACCACCAAAAACCTCCCGGCCCCACATAATATCAATCGGCAAGAGCTCTCCCAGATATCTTCGTCTCAGCACTAAAACCCAGCTCCACGCAAAGGCCAGCAAGCTCCAGTGCTGGACACCCCATGCCAAACACCTAGCAAGACAGGAACAAAACCCTGCCCATTAGCAAAGAGGCTGTCTAGAGTCATACTAAGTTCACAGACACCCCAAAACACACCACCAGGTGTGGGCCTGCTCACCAGAAGGACAAGATACAGCCCCACCCACCAGAACACAGGCACCTGTCCCTGCCACCAGGAAGCCTACACAACCCACTGAACCAATCTCACCCACTGGGGGTAGACACCAAAAATAACGGGAACTACGAACCTGCAGCCTGCGAAAAGGAGACCCCAAACACAGTAAGTTAAGCAAAGTGAGAAGACAGAGAAACACACAGCAGATGAAGGAGCAAGGCAAAAACCCACCAGACCTAACAAATGAAGAGGAAATATGCAGTCTACCTGAAAAAGAATTCAGAGTAATGATAGTAAAGATGATCCAAAATCTTGGAAATACAATGGAGAAAATACAAGAAACGCTTAACAAGGACCTAGAAGAAGTAAAGAGCAAATAAACAATGATGAATGACACAAAAAGTGAAACTAAAAATACTCTGGAAAGAATCAATAGCAGAATAGCTGAGCAGAAGAATGGATAAGTGACCTGGAAGATAAAATAGTGGAAATAACTACTGCAGAGCAGAATAAAGAAAAAAGAATGAAAAGAACTGAGGACAGTCTCAGTGACCTCTGGGACAACATTAAATGCATCAACATTCGAATTATAGGGGTCCCAGAAGAAGAAGAGGAAAAGAAAGGGACTGAGAAAATATTTGAAGAGATTACAGTTGAAAACTTCCCTAACATGGGAAAAGAAAGAGTCAATCAAGTCCAGGAAGTGCAGAGAGCCCCATACAGGACAAATCCAAGGAGAAACATGCCAAGACACATATTAATCAAACTATCAAAAATTAAGTACAAAGAAAAAATATTAAAAGCAGCAAGGGAAAAGCAATATATAACATACAAGGGAACCCCCATAAGGTTAACAGCTGATCTTTCAGCAGAAACTCTGCAAGCCAGAAGGGAGTGGCAGGACATATTTAAAATGATGAAAGGGAAAAACCTACAACCAAGATTACTCTACCCAGCAAGGATCTCATTCAGATTTGACAGAGTAAGTAAAACCTTTACAGACAAGCAAAAGTTAAGAGAATTCAGCACCACCAAACCAGCTTTACAACAAATGCTAAAGGAACTTCTCTAGGCGGGAAACACAAGAGAAGTAAATAACCTACAACAACAAACTGAAAACAATTAAGAAAATGGTAATAGGGACATACATATCGATAATTACCTTAAATGTAAATGGATTAAATGCTCCCACCAAAAGACACGGACTGGCTGAATGGATACAAAAACAAGACCCATATATATGCTGTCTATAAGAGACCCACTTCAGACCTAGGGGACACATACAGACTGAAAGTGAGGGGATGGGAAAAGATATTCCATGCAAATGGAAATCAAAAGAAAGCTGGAGTACCAATTCTCATATCAGACAAAATAGACTTTAAAATAAAGACTATCACAAGAGACAAAGAAGAACACTACATAATGATCAAGAGATCAATTCAAGAAGAAGATATAACAATTGTAAATATATATGCACCCAACAGAGGAGCACCTCAATATATAAGGCAAATGCTAACAGCCATCAAAGGGGAAATCGACAGTAACACAATAATAGTAGGGGACTTTAACATCCCACTTTCACCAATGGGCAGATCATCCAAAATGAAAATAAAGAAGCAAACACAAAGTTTAAAGGACACATTAGACCAGATAGGCTTAATTGATATTTATAGGACATTCCATCCAAAAACAACAGAATACACTTTCTTCTCAAGTGTTCATGGAACATTCTCCAGGATAGATTATATCGTGGGTTACAAATCAAGCCTCGGTAAATTTAAGGAAACAGAAACTGTATCAAGTATCTTTTCTGAGCACAACGCTATAAGACTATATATCAAGTACAGGAAAATAAACTGTAAAAAATACAAACACATGGAGGTTAAACAATATGCTACTAAGTAACCAAGAGATCACTGAAGAAATCAAAGAGGAAATAAAAAAAATACCTACAAAAAAAATGACAATGAAAACACGATGACCCAAAACCTATGGGATGCAGCAAAAGCAGTTCTAAGAGTGAAGTTTATAGCAATAGAATCCTACCTCAAGAAATAAGAAACATCTCAAATAAACAACCTAACCTTACACCTAAAGCAATTAGAGAAAGAACAACAACAACAACAACAAAAAACCCCAAAGTTAGCAGAAGGAAAGAAATCATAAATATTAGATCAGAAGTAAATGAAAAACATGAAGGAAACAATAACAAAGATTGATAAAACTAAAAGCTGGTTCTTTGAGAAAATAAACAAAATTGATAAATCATTAGCCAGACTCATCAAGAAAAACAGGGAGAAGACTCAAATCAATAGAATTAGAAATGAAAAAGGAGAAGTAGCAAATTACACTGCAGAAATACAAAGGATCGTGAGAGACTACTACAATCAACTATATGCCAATAAAATGGACAACCTGGAAGAAATTGATAAATTCTTAGAAAAGTACAACCTTCCAAGGCTGAACCAGGAAGAAACAGAAAATATGAAGAGACCAATCACAAGCACTGAAATCGAAACTGTGATTAAAGCACAAGCCCAGGACCAGATGGCTTCATAGGTGAATTCTATCAAACATTTAGAGAAGAGCTAACACGTATCCTTCTCAAACTCTTCCAAAATATAGCAGAGGGAGGAAAACTTCCAAACTCATTTCATGAGGCCACCATCACCCTGATACCAAAACCAGACAAAGAGGTCACAAAAAAAGAAAACTACAGGCCAATATCACTGATGAACATAGATGCAAAAATCCTCAACAAAATACTAGCAAACAGAATCCAACAGCACATTAAAAGGATCATACACCATGATCAAGTGGTGTTGATCCCAGGAATGCAAGGATTTTTCAATATACACAAATCAATCAATGTGATACACCATATTAACAAACTGAAAGAGAAAAACCATATGATAATCTCAATAGATGCAGAGAAAGCTTTCGACAAAATTCAACACCCATTTATGATAAAAAAAAAAAAAAAACTCTCCAGAAAGTGCGCATAGAGGGAACCTACCTCAACATAATAAAGGCCATATATGACAAACTCACAGCCAACGTCATTCTCAATGGTGAAAAACTGAGACCATTTCCTCTAACATCAGGAGCAAGACAAGGCTGCCCAATCTCACCACTATTATTCAACATAGTTTTGGAAGTTTTAGCCATGGCAATTAGAAGAAAAAGAAATAAAAGGAATCCAAATCGGAAAAGAAGAAGTAAAACCGTCACTGTTTGCAGATGACATGATAGTATACATAGAGAATCCTAAAGATGCTACTAGAAAACTACTAGACCTAATCAGTGAATTATGTAAAGTAGCTGGACACAAAATTAATGCACAGAAATCTCTTGCGTTCCTATACACTAACGACAAAAAATCTGAAAGAGAAGTTAAGGAAACACTCCCATTTACCACTGCAACAAAAAGAATAAAATACCTAGGAATAAACCTTCCTAAGGAGACAAAAGACCTGTATGCAGAAAACTATAAGACACTGATGAAAGAAATTAAAAATGACACAAATAGATGGAGAGATATACCATGTTCTTGGATTGGAAGGATCAACATTGTGAAAATGAATATACTACCCAAAGCAATCTACAGATTCAGTGCAATCCTTATCAAACTACCAATGGCATTTTTCACAGAACTGGAACAAAAATTTTACAATTTGTAGGGAAACACAAAAGACTCTGAATAGCCAATGCAATCTTGAGAAAGAAAAAGAGTGGAGGAATCAAGCTCCCTGACTCCAGACTATACTGCAAAGCTACAGTAATCAAGACAGTATGGTACTGGCACAAAAACAGAAATATAGATCAATGGAACAGGATAGAAAGCCCAGAGGTAAACCCACGCACATATGGTCACCTTATCTTTGACAAAGGAGGCAAGAATATACAATGGAGAAAAGACAGCCTCTTCAATAAGTGGTGCTGGGAAAACTGGACAGCTACATGTAAAAGAATGAAATTAGAACACTCCCTAACACCATATACAAAAATAAGCTCAAAATGGATTAAAGACCTAAGTGGAAAGCCAGACACTATCAAACTCTTAGAGGAAAACATATGCAGGACACTCTATGACATAAATCACAGCAAGATCCTTTTTGACCCACTTCCTAGAGAAATGGAAATAAAAACCAAAATAAACAAATGGGACCTAATGAAACTTAAAAGCTTTTGCACAGCAAAGGAAACCATAAACAAGACAAAAAGACAACCCTCAGAATCGGAGAAAATATTTGCAAATGAAGCAACTGACAAAGGATTAATCTCCAAAATATACAAACAGCACATGCAGCTCAATATCAAAAAAACAGACAAACCCAATCCAAAAATGGGCAGAAGACCTAAACAGACATTTCTCCAAAGAAAATATACAGATTGCCAGCAAACACATGAAAGGATGCTCAACACCACTAATCATTAGAGAAATGCAAATCAAAGCCACAATGAGATATCACCTCACACCAGTCAGAATGGCCATCATCAAAAAGCAATAAATGCTGGAGATGGTGTGAAGAAAAGGAAATCCTCTTGCACTGTTGGTGGGAATGTAAATTGATATAGCCACTATGGAGAATAGTATGGAGGTTCCTTAAAAAACTAAAAATAGACTACCATATGGCCCAGCAATCCCACTTCTGGGCATACACCCTGAGAAAACCATAATTCAAAAATAGACATGTACCACAGTGTTCATTGCAGCACTATTTACAATAGCCAGGACATGGAAGCAACCTAAGTGTCCATTGACAGATGAATAGATAAAGAAGATGTGGCACATATATACAATGAAATATTACTCAGTCATAAAAAGAAATGGAGTTCTTTGTAGTGAGGTGGATGGACCTATAGTCTGTCATACAGAGTGAAGTAAGTCAGAAAGAGAAAAACAAACACCATATGCTAACACATATATATGGAATCTAAGAAAAAAAAAAAAGGTTCTGATGAACCTAGGGGCAGGACAGGAATAAAGATGCAGACATAGTAAATGGACTTGAGGACACGGGGAGGGGGAATGGTAAGCTGGAACGAAGTGAGAGAGTGGCATGGACATATATATCCTACCAAATGTAAAATAGATAGCTAGTGGGAAGCAGCTGCATAGTAGAAGGAGATCAGCTCAGTGCTTTGTGGCCACCTAGAGGGGTGGGATGGGGGGGTGGGAGGGAGGCGCAAGAGGGAGGGGATATGGGGATATATGTATACATATAACTCTGATTCACTTTTTTATACAGCAGAAACTGACACAACATTGTAAAGCAATTGTACTCCAATAAAGATGTTTAAAAAAATCAGCAACTTCACTAGAAAAATAGTCAAATGATATTTACAGGCAATTTACATAACAGCAAACCCAGAAGACTAATAAAGCATATGTAGAGATGCTGAAACTCATTCTTAATCAGAGAAATGTAAATTTAAAAAACAGTGAAATATCTCTTTGTACCTATTAAATGGTAAAAATTAGAAAGCAGGGTCAGGCCAAGTGCTGGTGGAGACTGGGGATGTAGGAACTCTCATGCAGTTAGGTTGTAGATTTGTAGTATCACTCTGAAGATCTAACATGAAGCAGTTAAATTTAATGCATGTCCTATGCCCCAACAATCTTTTTCCTGAGCTGGTATCCCAAATTCTTACATGGGTTCAGGCAGGGCTATGTTCACTGCAGCATGGTTTGTGGTAGTGGGAAATTGAAGATGCTTGGAGAGTGAATGCAGCAGAAAAAAGCAGTGTGTTAGGTGTGCACATAGCAACACGGATGGAGCTTTTAAATAGTGCTAAGGAAGTAGTAAGATATACAACATAATGCCATTAGCATCTATTGAAAAAAATATGCATATACACGTTTTGCAAGAATACCTATAAATGAAAAGATACCCACTAAACACTTTAGAATAGTTGTATATGGAGAGTGGGGAAGTGAAACGGGAGTCTCATATGAGGATGAAAAGGAATATATAAACAAGGAGCAGGCATTGGCCAGACCAATGACAATGTGGAAATAAAATACCAGAATATAAAATCATTCAGCCAGGAGGCAATAAAAGTAGCCAGTGTGCAGATTTCTACAAAGAGCTACAAAGGCCAGATTTCTGACTCTTCTAAAATCTGTAGGATAAGTAACAAAAAGGCAAATCGAGTGGCTCAGCCTAGAAGCTGAACTGCTAAAGAAAAATATCTAGAACTCATTCTCAGATGTCACTTTTAGACAACCTCTCTTTCCAAGGGTCCACTCCCTACAGTTGATCACACATTTTAAGATGGACTATATTTTGAAAGCTCACTTCTATGCGATTTAACACTAGCAGGCACTTTAAAAGTACCATTTCTCTAGATTCATTTATTTATTCATCTAACAAATATTTATTTAGCGCCTAGTATGCAAGGGTGAGACTGAGGATGTAGTCACTAGATTAGAAGCTGGGAGTATATACTATAAGGGTACAGACTTTGCCAGTGGTATAGAAGTTTCACAGGACAAGGGTTTGAGTGGGGCCATAAGCTCCTGGACTAGGAATGTATTGCTTAGAAACCTATAATTCTCACTGACTCCTGTGCCAGTTCCCATGTTTTCTTCATCACAAGGGTAATCCCTGCATCTCCCCACAAAATGCAAATTATAGGATTTTTAGCAGATATCATTCCCAGTGTAGGATCTGATGTGGTTGAGGGGCCTCAAAGTGGGTTAGAGTTTTAATTATTCACAAATGAACACTTCCAGGCTAATTTGAAAAAGGAGTACACCTGGGTCACATGAGACCTCACTAGTGCTCTCTGCTATTAAATCTTTACTGAGTGTAGGGATCCTGCTGCCAGGATTTGGGTGTGGGAGACTTATAGGGCTTGCTGATGAGCAGAAGGAATATTAAGCCAAGGCCTGCTGCATAGCACTTTGGATTTTCATAGTGACATTTATACCTTGACAGCCCAATAAATATGTAAGAAGACAGTGGCATTAGTGTGTCCCCCAGAATTTATACTGCCTCATTATCTTAACCCATTATAAATTCACAGTTGGTCAATCTGCCCATATTTCTAAACACCCACCTCTACAGTCACCACTTCCCTGTGTAAAAACATACTACAGGAGATTTCAGAATCAATAATTCTCTATCAGAGGCTTTGAGGAAGCAAAAGTACTACCCAGTTACCTGCTGTGTCTCTGAGGGATGATTAGGCTCCAACCCATGTCCTCAGCTCAGCTGCAGCTATAATTAAGGATAAGCCATACTCTGCCTTTAAAATGTCCTCCACGTTCCATGCCTTCCTTGCACAGCCATAACTATTTTAAAAAATCAAATCATCAAGGGCTCAAATCTGGTCTTTATCCTGTCCTCCTATTTCTGAGATCAAATGTATAAATCCTTGAGCTCTGCTATCTGATTCTGAAGAGCTTGTTAGAAACCTTTTAAAATAATTTAGTGGTTTTAGGGGTTTTAACACTTATTCTCTCTTGGGCACCTGCTGATATCCTGAAGTACAAACTTTGTACTCTCATCTCAGTTTTGATGTGGAGTATGGAGTTCTGAAGATGAGAAATGAAATGTGACTAAAGACGTGTAAACCTGTCCTGCTTACCAGCCTCCCAAAAGCACAAAGCCCTTATCACTTCAGCTGATTTAACACTGGCTTATAACAAGGAGCCCAGAGTGGGTACAGATAGCCCATTTACCAGTTGCCCTGGTATGTGGATTTTTATTTAAATATTACCAATAAAATGCCCAGAGAAGCTAATTAGTAGAGTCATAGAAGATTGGGATTAGACCCAATATCATCCAAACAGAGATAGCACAAGAAAATAATTGCTTGGGCTAAAGTTGACAAGCTTGACTGGTATGCCCTCCAAATCTTTAATGGTCATTTGTACTCTTAGCCTTGGCAAGTACTTCCCTTTCCCAATATATGGCAAAAAGCCTGTAGAACTATAGCACTATTAAAAAAAGCCCTGTCACTTTTTTCTCATTACTGATGAGAAAGAAGTTGGCATATCTAAATATGCATGCCCACATAGGTACATAGGCTTATATGTATGCACATGCACGAATGCAGTTAGTCAACATTTATTGAATGCAGAACTCTATGTGGCAGGAAGTACCAGGGGAAATTTTTTAAAAATGCCTAATCTCTGCCCACATGATAGTTATAGTCTAATGGACAATTGAGATGCGCAGGAAGATGAGCAAAAAATGATTACTCTAGAGATAAAAACCTCTTTCTCTTCCATAACATTTGCTTTTTTTTTTCTTCTGAGTACAAAAGTAATACATGTTTCTTGCAAAAACTTTGGGAAATAATCACCTATAATGCCAGTACCCAGAAATATATGTATATATTTAAATACATATCCTTCCAGACTTGTTTTTCCTATGCTTATAAAATGTCTTTAAAGGCTACAAACGGTATGATTCCAACTATATTACATTCTAGAAAAGGAAAAACTGTGGAGATAATAACAGGATCGGTGGTTTCCAGAGGTTGAGGGAGAAGGATGGAGGGATGAATAGAGCACAGAGGAGTCAAAGAACAGAGAACTTTAGGGAGTGAAAATGCTTTGTATGATACTATAACAATGGATACATGTCATTATACATTTGTCCAAAACCACAGACTGTACAACATGAAGAGTGAACCCTAATGTAAACTATGGACTTTGGGTGATAATGATGTGTCAATGTCGGTTCATCAATTGTAATAACAAGGGTACCACTCTGGTGAGTGATGTTGATAGTGGGAAAGGCTAGCCATGCGTGCAGGCAGGGGGTAAAGGGGAAAGCTCTATATCTTCCTCTAATTTTGCTGTGAAACTAAAACTTCTCCAAAAAGCAAACTCTTTTTTAAAAAGTTGTTTTACAGAAACAGAATCACGGACATAGAGAACAGACTGGTGGTTGCCAAGGGGGAGAGGGTTGGGGGAGGGATGGAGTGGGAGTTTGGTGTTAGCAGATATAGGCTTTTATATATGGAATGGATAAGCAGCAAGGTCTTACTGTATGGCACAGAGAACTATGTTCAATATCCTATGATAAACCATAATGGAAAATATTTTTTAAAAAGAATGTATAGATATGTATAATTGAATCACTTTGCTGTACAGCAGTAATTAACACATTGTAAATCAACTATACTTCAATAAAAATATTGTTTTAAATGGCTTTAAAACAAAATTAGAATCATACTATGCATACAAAGTTATGAACTGTTTTTTCTTACCTGACAATATGCCACAAAGTTTTCCACATCAATAATATCTCATCATAAAGTATGCAATAATTTATTAACAAATATCATAATTCACAACAATGTGAATATACTTAACACTACTAAACTGTACACTTAAAAATGGTTAAGCTGGTTAAAAATAACTTTCAAAACAAACTAAAAACTCCCTAATTATTGAAGAGAGGGTATTTTAATCTTTTGCTATTATAAATAATTCCATAATGAGCAATCTTTGAGTGTTATTTTTGTGCATGTGCATATCTCTGATACTTTCTATAGGTAAAATTCCTAGAATTGGGACTGCTAAGCTCCCAATTATGAGCAAGGGTATGAGCAAAAATAGAAATATCTTTACTGTTTTTCCTTATTTTAAAAATAATTTGTGCTTGTAAATTTTTTCAGAAAATGTCAAAAAAATGTCAAAGAAAATACAAAACTTACTTTTAACCCCACTATCCAGAGATTAAACACTATTAATATTTTGGTAACTATCCGGACTTTTTTTCTTATATACAAATATGTATATATTATTATACATATCTTAAAAGGAGCATACTGTATTTGGTAACCTGGATTTTCATATCATAAATGTCTTTCCATACCAATAAATATAGGCAGGCATAATCATATTTCATTTCTTAAATACATTTCACTGAACAAGTGTACCGTAAGTTTTGTAAGCAATACCATATTTCTGAATATTTTGTTTCTAGTTTTGCATTATTAACAACATTTTCTGAGCACTTATGTGATTATTTCCTCAGGATAAATTTCTAAATGCAAATTGCTAAGTAAAATATTTATAAGGTTTTTGGGATATAATGTCAAATTTTACTTCAGAAAGGATGGACCAATGTATACTTTCACTAATTACAGGAGTTTCATTTTTTTAGGAGTTTCATTTTTTATCTATAAAATGGTTTCATCCATACAGATGTTATTTTTGTACTTTTTTGTTCAAAGTTAATTAATTGTCTCAACATCACTGATTAAAAAGTAATCTATCATTCAGTTGATTTGGAATTCCATCTTTATCAGATATTTACTTGGAATATTTGCATATCATTCAGGTTTTCTATTGCCCCCCTCCCAAAACTGGTATCTGGCACTACTTCTTTGAAATTCTCTTAAAATAATAATAATAATAATAATAATAATAATAATAATAATAAACATCATTTGCTCCCAATTAAATTCTTCTTTAGGTACTCAAGTCTGCAGAATTAACCTTGTCTGTAGTAACTGCCTACAGTGTGATTTAAAATGCCATCAAGCACTCCCACTTGAAAATATCTTCCCCACCAATCTGTTATGGCTCCCCCAAGAGACGTCTCTTTTGGTTATACCAAAGTTCCCAAACAGGTTGCACATTCAAATTACTTGGGGAGGTTTGTTTGTTTGTTTGTTTGTTTTTAAGTACAGATATCAGTCCTACTGGAATCAGACTCGCCAGGGCAGGCTCTGGCACCAGTGATTTCGAGGTTTGGCAATCATTGGATTCTAGCAAAAAGATAACAGTTATCTCAAGAAGGCAAGAGTTAAAACCCATATATATTATCTGGAGAGAATCTCTCCCAATCCTCCTCCTAAGCTGGAAATTGGTTTATTCAATTTGAGCTAATTATCACTTTGGAATAGGCCACCAAGGAGGCTTGAGCCCTAAGAGGAAAAGTACAGAACTGGCTTAATTTGGAAGGGAAGGAAGGAACATAATGCAGTAATAATATCTGGACAGCATTGGGTTCCAGGCTGGGAATACCAATCCATAAACAAAGTTTCTCTTCCTTATGTTTGTCAGCATGTTAAGTGTAATCAGCATGATCTTAGGTGATATTCAGGTGAACAGTCTCTATTTTACTAATTATGTATTGATTTTCCTCCACTTATGACAAGTGATACTGGTTTCCCATTTATAATAGTGATACAAAATATCCTTTTAAATAAACATATTTACGTTTTAAAAGGTGAGTCAATTTAAAGGAAAAAAAATCACTGATAGCAAGAGGATATAACAAACTTTTGAATATAATTAGAAATAACTGAAGTTGGCTAAACACTGACAATGAGATTCCTGGGGTAGATGCTTGGAAGTCTAGTTTGGGGAAGAATGCCAAAGGGACAACTAAAATGAGCTTTGTCTATCTGGCAGCTTTGCTCAGGGTTAGAGCTAATACCAACTACATTGGTGTCTCTTAGGTTCCTCACCTCATCTTGTGCTGTCTTTTACTACATTTATTCAACTGGCAGCATGAATCAGTCAAACTGTACAATTTCAACTTTACCCTAATGGAAAGTGACCTGTCCAGCTACACTGCTGCCTAAGTCTGATATTCCATTTAAGACTTTAGGCTTCTTGCTCAATCAAGTTCTGGACCAAAGAAGCAGGTGACCACTGCCCAGGCTTTCTGGAAGTCAGAGACTGCACCATTTCTGTAGGTATTTCCAAGTGCTTTTGTCCTGCCAAAACAAAACCAAAACCAAAAACAAAACAAGAAAACAAGGAATTAACGTAAGCCAAAGAAATAAGTGACTTTAGCTGATTTGCATAATGGGGGTGGGGGGGAGGGGAGAGAGAACTTTTATTTGAAAAGACCATGCCCATTCAAGATCTTTAGTATTGTAAGATATATAGAAATTTTGAGGAACAAAATTTCCAGCAAAGCCAGGTTTTCTATCTTTTCAATCATCTTTAAGAAAACATTTCTTAATGTATTATTCACTTGAGCCCTTGGTTTAGGAGCTTGGAGCTCTGGATTGTTAGAAGCAGCATACAATTATAGTACAGATCTCTCCATTATTTACTACTTGTGTGATCTCATGCAAAGTTTGGTTTTGCTGCTTTAAGCTTCATTTTCCTCGACTATAAAATGTTCATAACATCTCTCAAGGTTTTTTTGGTAAAAGTTAAATGAGATAATGTGCATTATGTTCTTGGCACATACTAGGGACACAATGGAGGGTAACTATTAGTATCGTTTTCTTTTAAATTTTATTTATTTTTAGCTGCGTTGGGTCTTCATTGCTGCGCGACAGCTTTTCTCTAGTTGCAGCGAGCGGGGGCTACTCTTCGTTGCAGTGCATGGGCTTCTCATTGCGGTGGCTTCTCTTGTTGCAGAGCACAGGCCCTAGGCACATGGGCTTCAGTAGTTGTGGCACGTGGGCTCAGTAGTTGTGGCACGTGGGCTCAGTAGTTGTGGCTCACAGGCTCTAGAGCACAGGCTCAGTAGTTGTGGCGCATGGGCTTAGTTGCTCCGCGGCATGTGGGATCTTCCCGGACCAGGGCTCGAACCCGTGTCCCCTGCATTGGCAGGAGGATTCTTAACCACTGCGCCACCAGGGAAGCCCTATTAGTATCATTTTAACTAAAGTCCATCTTCCAAACATTTCTCTGCAGATAACCTGCATCTGAATCTTGTAGAGAGTTTATTTAAAACGAATATTCCTGAGTTCTACCCTAAGATGTCTGAATCAGATTCTTAGGATGAAGCCTAGGAATCTATATTTTAAGTTAATGCCCCTCCCATCTCTCCTTCTGGGTTTGAGATATAAAGGCTTTGTGAGGAAAAAAGTCTGCACTTGGTTTTTTATTTCTCCGTGAGTCTGTGGGGAGAAGAGGTCTTTTGGAAGTTGGCACTTTTCAAAGTGCTGGGAAGGACAGACCTTTCTATGAAGAGACTAAGAAAGCAGAGGTGTGCGTTAGTATTGAGTGCGCAGTCCCAGAGGGCTCGATGGGAAGTGTTGAGAGAGTGCAAAACAGTGCAGATCATGATGGAAGTGGATTTACAGCTGACCTCTATGGAAATGAGAGTTTAGATGGGTGCGGGACCAGATGAGCTTGAAGCTTTCATGACAACTGAAGAGGATGGAGATAAGAAGCAGGGACAGAGTCATCCTCTCTCTAAACAGAAACTTGGTATAGAGTTGTTTGATGCCAGAGAAAGTGCATAGTCAACTGAATCTATTTTAAACATTTTATTATTCACAGTTTATATAAATGACAAAGTATTTATTAAAATAGATTAATAATTGGAGATAAGATGGGTGTTTCTTCTCTAAATCCAAGTCTTCTGTCTTCTCCTTGGTATACTGCACTGAATTTGTTACAGGAAGATCACTTTCTGGTTGTTTTTGGCGTGAGTTGAAAAACTGCCCTATGCTTTCTAAACCAGAGCATCTGAAACCTTCATGTTTGGATACATAAGGTGCTTGATACTGCTTCCTTAAGCAGTCATTTTTATATCTCCCATATATCTCCCAAAAGCATAGACTGGAAAGAGAGATATTTCATTGCTGCTGTAATAGCTGGAAAAAAAGACATGACAGTGAATCTACTGAGTTCCCCTACTACTAATGTAATTAACCAGGCATCAGTACATATTTTATTTCTACTATGTTTGGATATTTGCAATATAATACTTCTTATTTCTAGAGTATATTTTACTGGAGGAGAACAACCCCAGTTAATTAACTTACAGGGCATTTGTGGGAGGAATGATATACATCACTATATACATTTTCAAAAAGATGAACTGAGTTCTAGAGCAACTAGGTCTTCAATAACAATGCTAGTATAAACATGGCGTTGTGCTGCTAGGAATGAAAGCAACTGTAATCTTTTCTACTAATCTAAGGTAAATATACAAGATGTTCTTAAGGCTTTTAGGTTAAAAATATCTTCCACAGACGGTAAGGAATAAAAGGGATTTACTCTTATGCTTTGTGTGCTTCACTCCCTAATCTTTCATTTATTTTTTTAACACCTTTATTGGAGTATAATTGCTTTACAGTGTTGTGTTAGTTTCTGATGTATAACAAAGTGAATCAGTTATATGCATATGTATATCCTCCTTATCCCACCCCTCTAGGTGGTTGCAGATCACCGAGCTGATCTCCCTGTGCCATGCAGCTGTTTCCCACTAGCTATCTATTTTACATTTGGTAGTGTATATATGTCAGTGCTACTCTCTCACTTCGCCCCAGCTTACCCTTCCCCCTCTCCGTGTCCTCAAGTCCATTCTCTATGTCTGTGTCTTTATTCCTGTCCTGCCCCTAGGTTCATCAGAACCATTTTTTTTTTTTTTTAGATTCCATATATATGTGTTAGCATACGGTATTTGTTTTTCTCTTTCTGACTTACTTCACTTTGTATGACAGACTCTAGGTCCATCCACCTCACTACGAATAACTAATTTCATTTCTTTTTATGGCTGACCTCAAACATTTTATAAATATAAACTTGTGGCTGACTTCCTAAAAAGTGTTGCCTGGGCCCCTACAATGGAACCAACACATCAGCTTTAGCTTCCACATATCCCACAAAATGACTGTAGATGAAATTACATCCTCAGGATGCCTCCCTTCTAGACTGTGAACTTCCTCAGGACAGAGACTATATCTTTTATATCTGTAACCCCAAGACCTAGCACAGTGCCATGGTACACAATAAATATTGTTGAATGAATGACAACTGAATGAATAAAGGAATGAATGGATTACTGATTACCTTTCAGTTGTCTCTTCTCATCCTGCTATCCCCTTCCTCAGGGCAAACTGAAGAAAACATTTAAAATCCATTCATATCTTGAATATTATTATGAACTCCTAAAGGAATGACCTTAAGCAAAATGGAAGTGCTAAGAGGCAGATACTGGTTTTCTAGTTAATTGATTTTGATCAGTAATTCTTATGCAAAAAATTTTAATAAAGACATTAGAGGCAGCATCTAGACTAAATAAATATATATTTGGGTGGTGTCACTTTTTAAAAACAAAACCAGTTTAATTTCTTAAAGATAAAGGAATTTGGACCCTTAAAATAGTAAATAAATCCACCATAAAGAAAATGCAGTCACAAACACATAGCAGCCATAAAGATCTTTAAAAAAACAAACAAAAAAAACCTTCATCAGATCATTTTTAAATGATCCCTTTTTAAACCTCTTTAACAACTTCCCATTGCTTTTAGGATAAGATCCAAAATCTCTAATTTGAACTATAAGCTAACTCATTGATTCATTCCAGAAATATTGATGAGTGTCTATTAGTATTTTAGGCTTGGAAAATACAGTGGTGAAGCACGGGGGCAAAGCCTCAGTTCCCACAAAACTTTACACTGGGAGCGGGCCAGTGGGAAGACTGACAGACTATAAACACAGAAATACAATCAATAAACATCGCAAACAAATAGACAAGATAAACTCCAATGTGATGAGTGCTATGAAGAAAATAAAATAGAATGATTTTCTAGAGAAAATGAGCTACTCTTTCAGTTTCCCAGGCTCCATTTTCTCACCCCAGGAAATCTGTGCAGGTTATTCCCTCAGGGCTCCTCCCTTATCTTCCTTCTTTCCCTAACCATCATTCTTCCTTCAGTTCAAGTCTCAGCTAAAAATGGCAACTCTATGGGTTAAATATTCCTTTTATATACCCGTCCCAATGTACCAATATGTTGTCTCCTTTGTAATGTTCATTACATTTACGAGTATTTGGTCAATGTCTGTCTTGCCACAAGGGCAGGGTCTTCTTGTCTGTGGTCTACTGATCTATTCCCAGCCACCAGCTGGGAAATAAAGTAGATGATCAATCTACAGTAGATGATCATCATATAATAGGTGATCAATACATTTTGTTGAGTAAATGAACAGAAGGAAAATTAGAAAATTCTTTTATTATTTTCCTGTTAAGGAAGGGATAAAAATATGTGAACATCACACATATGTAAAAAGCACATGGGAGAGAAATGCAATTAGGCTGAGGAGAAACTCAATGAGAATTATTCAGTGGGTTGCTTCCCTGGGTTCTAGGGTGGCACTGAATGCCATCATGGGATAAACTGTTTTGAGAAGTCATATCCTAGGTGTTGGAAGTAAGCAGCCCCTTGGTTATAAAAGAGCATGGAAGAGTACATGGGAGGGAGAGAGAGAGAGAGAGAGAGAGAGAAGAAAGAAGGGAGGCAGAGGGGGAGGGAGGAAGGAAGGAAGGGAGGAAGGAAGAAGGAAGAGTAGACTTGTTGAAGCGTGGAAGGAATAAGCAGATGGGGAGATGCTCTTTCTTTTTATTTTCAGATTCAGACAGACTTTTCTTTTAAAATAAAAATGGCCCCTCCTCCCAATACCAAGAAATACATGCATATTGTAAATATTCAAGACAATACAGAAAGAGGTAAAGAATTAAAAATGACTAATAATCCTTTCACATTTTATTTGCATGTATATTCATTTAGACTTTTTTTCCTATGTATATTTACACATATCTTTTTAATATAAAAATAGAATAATACATGCTACTTTATAAATTGTCTTTTTATTTAAAAACATATTTCCAGATCTAGCTACTCATTTCTAATGGCTATGTAGGAGTCCATTATGTGGATGCACTGTATTTAACTAATTATTGTTGAATGTTCTTTTTTCTGATTTTTCAGTATTTCAATATTATACACCTATGATTAACATCTTTGTACATTTATTACATATATTTTTGAAAACTTGTCCATTTATTTTCCTTAAAATAAATTTGTCTGTGGACTTGTTGGTCAAACAATATGGATATTTAGGCTTTTGATACGTGTTGCCAAATTACCTAAAAAAGGTTATATCAGTTTGTACCAGTAGCATATAAGTGTGCCCATTTCATAGTATCTTCATCAACACTTAATATTATAAAACTTTTAATCTTTGACATTCTGATAGGAAAAAAAGAGATATCACTGTTTTTATTTTTATTTCTCATTATGAGTGAGGTTGATTACTCTGATTAATATTACCATATGCTTATCAGCCAAATATTTTCTCCTTCTTTGAATTGTCTATTCATGCCCTTTGCACGTTTTTTAATTGGGGTATTTATCTTTAAAAAAAATTTATAATAGCACTTTATAGACTACAGATCTTCCTCAATTTACGATGGGGTTACATCCCAAGAAATCCATCCTAAGTTGAAAATATCCTAAGTGGAAAATGCATTTAATACACATAACATACCAAACATCATAGTTTAGCCTAGCCTACCTTAAACATGCTCAGAAGACTTAAATTAGCCTACAGTTGAGCAAAATCATCTAACACAAAGCCTATTTTATAATAAAGTGATGAATATCTCATGTAATTTATTGAATACTGTACTGAAATACAGAATGGTTGTGTGGGTACAGAATTGCTATCAGTGTCTGGGTTGTTTACCCTCATGATGTGGCAGACTGGGAACTGCAGCTTGCTGCTGCTGCCCAGCATCACCAGAAAGTATCGTACTGCATATCGCTAGCCCAGAGAAAGATCAAAATTCAAATCTGAAGTACAGTTTCTACTGAACGAGTATCGCTTTTGCACCATAGTAAAGTCAAAAAATCGTTAAGTCGAACCACGTAAATTGGGGACTCTCTGTAGTGATACTAGCCATACATGCTTATCATATGTTTATCATATGCAGCATTTTTGTCACTTTCTCATTTCTCTTTTAATTTTATTATAAACCAGTACTACCCCTTAGCTGTCATATGGAAATTATTTTTCTCAGTTTGTCATTTGTCTTTTAACTTTATTAACCTTATGTTTTGACATTCAGAAGCTTTACTTTCATTTATGAAGTTGTATTTAACAGTAATTCCTTTTATGGACTTTGTGTCATGTTTAGAAAGTCCTTCCACCTCCCCAAGGCTATGGACATATTCACTTACATTTTCCACTTCTTTTATGACTTTATATTTTACATTAAGCCACGTTTGCCTCAAGACTATGTCAAGGAGTGGCTCATGTTATTGCCATAATCTCAGTATCAGGCTTAATAGCAATTGCAGGCCACTGAAGAACTCATTTTACACATTCTAGGTAAAAGTTCTAGTATATGACATGTAATGTAAGACAAAAGCTGACTAGAGACACAGTACCAAACTCATATTCCCATACTGTCAAAAATGACAATATCAAGCCTGTTGGAACGTTGAGCAGGGAAGTATGAAGGATATTGTTGTAACTGCTTGGAGTGAAATATATTTCTGGCTGATGAAATGGCCGTCAAGCCGAGGCCGGCACTCTCTCAAAAAATATTTGAGGGCCTACCATGAGCTCGCTGCGGATATAACAGTGAACAAAACAAAAAGGTTTACTGTTCTTAAGGGGGTGGGGTAAACAAATAAATAATATATTTTCAGATGAAGTGCTCTAAAGAAAATTAAGCAGATAAGGGGACGGGTAAGTTGTTATTTCAGATAGGGTGGTTAGGGAAGTGTTCTCTGGGGAGGTGACATTGAGAAAAGGTAAAGTTGTAGAGGTGGGAACAAGTTTAGTTCGCTGGAATAATACTAAGAAAGCCAGTGTAGCTGGAGTGTTACCTGAAAACACAGAAAACAGAAAAATGGGGGGAAAAAAACAGGGACACACCCTAAAACCGTGGTTGCTTTTCTTTCACTGTGAAAACGGGAGTTGGATGCTGGGTAGCTCATTCTCTACCTTCCTTCACGCATTACCATCTAAGAAAGGCCTTCCTTAACCACCCTTAAATTCCAACCTTATCAGATTTTCCCACCGTTTTACAGTCACCGCCCTCTTCCAAGGATTTCAGAATTACCATCTCAGAGAGGCCACCTCTGACCACTCTTTTTAAAACTGCAATTCCCGTTTGCCCCCACCGGGCGTTCTCCCGCCCACCTCCCCCCGTTTTATTTTTCTCCCTAGCATTTATCATCAACTGTATATATGTTATACATATATATACACATATATATATAGTAATTACTGTCCCTCCCCCCAAGTAGAATATAAAGACCCATGAGAACTGGGATTTTGGTCTGCTTTAATTTCCGCTGTATCCCCAACATCTATAATAGTGCTTGACACTACAGCTGGCGCTCGATAAATGTCGAATAAAGGTAGGATGCTGTATTAACCGGTCCGGACTAATTGTGTGAATCGACGTCAGGTTAGACTAGTATCGCATTTCTCACTCTGAAAAGGGCTTCCAGCAGTCAGACGGTGACGTCCTCCAGCTTTCAAAACGGGAAAGCCAACGTTCCCACAATTCTCAGAACGCGAAATTTCTCGCCACAATTCAAAATGGCGGAGGAGGGTGGGGCCTGTCACATGGTGGGCGTCACAGCGGTTTTCCTTTTCCAGGCCGCGGCCCGCCTTGCCGCGTCGTCAGCCGGCAGCCTTCTCCTCCCACCGAGCCTTTTCGAGGAGTCGCCTGGGATTGGCTACTCGGCTGGGAGTCGGGCTGCGGGGCCCGGACGCGGCATCATCACTTCCTGTTGTGCGCAAGCGTTTCCTGTCGCTGCTTGGTAACAATGGGGAAGATAATGGCTGCCTGAGAAACGTCTCCGAGCAGGCGCTGGGCTAGAGGCGGGTCTCAACCAGCGACTCATCGGAGGCGGGCTTGAGAGCGGCGGTAGGGGAGGCGCGCAGGAGCCCCGGCGGCGGCGGCGGCGGCGGCGGCGGCCGGACCGACCGAGTCGGATCCCGACACTAAAACCGAGTAAGTGAAGCCTTGGGAATCCTCTGAGAAATGGATGGAGAGCGAGAGGAAGACAGCGGAGCCGCGGTTACTGCGTTCTCTCAAAATGGCCTGAGTGGCGCATCGTGGCGGAGGCTCAGCGCCGCCTCCGGACCCCAGGCGCAGGTTGCTGCGGGGGGCTCCGTGGCGTAGTCGCCGCTGCCATTTTAGTTGGCTGTATGGCCGACAGGCTCTTTGAAGAAGGGGAAGGAGGTGGAAAGTACTTCCTCTTCGTGGTCGCTCGAGCCGCGGCCGGGGCCCTCCAGAACCTTAAGAATTTTGGGGAGGCGATTTTCGAGTGTTGGCTTCAGGCGTGAGAATCTTTGACCGTCTCAGGTTTTTCTCTCCTCGGTTCTCTGGAGACTTCCCTCGCGTCCTCCTCCCCCCCTCCCTTTTACATGGCGGGCTTGGGTTTAGGAAATGGGGGAAAAATCAGGCTGCTCTAAGTTAGATGCTGAGAACTCGTGGGCCTTTATATTTCCCAGGATTTGCAAAGCCCCATTTTGAGCTCTTCTGCAGGGCACTATCAATTAGGCGCCCCCTGGGGCCACGATGACATCTTCCCTGAGGATCTGAGGCAAATGTGGTTTACTCCCTTGCTCAAATAACCCTGGCATATCCTTTGGCAGATATCACTGTAAGGATCCCCCCAAAAGGGAGGGAAAGCCGTTGCGTGTTTGTTGTTTTTCCCTGGGTGAGGGTGGGAATTGGGCCAAATGATTTTGAAGTTAATTTCCGTTCAATCCGTGAGCAACCCAACCCCTCCCCCCTCAAAAAAATGCCTAAGGGTCTCGGCTTCTGCGGGCGGTACCTGCCACGTACGCCATAGCTTTAGTAACTAGTATTAACCGGTTGGGCTTCTGCTTCCTGAATACTCAGTCCCTTTTTCCCTTATGCTGATTAATTTCAAGATGGAGGAGACAGCCACGTTCCTTCCCTAGACAGTTTCACCATACTTATTCCACAGGTTAGTCCGGGATTCTGAGGACTAGCAGGCTTGTTATTTAGGTCATTCTTTAGTTTTGGGGCAAGAGGAAGCATTTATATCAGGTTGTCATCCACTGTTTGCAAGGCCCCAGAATAATTTTTTGCTGGAAATAAGGAACCCGCATTTCCTGAATCAGAATTAACTGCAGTGGCTTTGGATGATTGAAGGGAGGAAGAAATAGACATACTATTACTAATCATTTTTTTGATTCTTCTCCTTATTAAAGACAGAATACTTATATCACCTCGTCAGGTACATTATGTCCGTCCTGGATGATTTGAGAGCAGGCAGGCACAGTTATCGCTCCCCCAAAATCGGTTTTCTAAGTTGTAAAGATAAAGTACCCAGGAAGACCAATCTAAATATTTTTTAGTTGGATTTTAGGATACTCTTACTGAAAAAATGTTTTTCTTTAGCCTAAGATGTCCTGATGATCTTTCATACTTTAGTTACTGCCTTAGGCTAGTGTAATGTGCCAAATAAGTTTTTGGAAGTAACTGAGAATCTGAAAATAATTACTGGTCTGATGAGAAAAGGCCTATTTTAAGTAACTTTATATTAAAAGGTAGATTGGCTCTCGGCCTTTAAAGGCTATCTTATATACAACATATAAGATTCCTGGTTCCCTCTGACCTTCTCAGTCTCCCCAAATATCCTAATACTAATGTTGAGTTACGTTGGGTTGTGGTGAGTGTGTGTGTGTGTATGTGTGTGTATCTGTATCTAAAATATATAGGATATTATTTTTTTAGGATGTGTCTGATTCAAAGAAAATGTCTATCTTATAAAAGAGGAAGAATAATGGATTCTTTTTTTTTCTAGAGCAGAGTGTGAAGAAAACTAAAATCCAGTTTATTGTATTACAATACTATGTCATAACAGTCAGGTAATTTATTTTTTGTTGCGTCTCCTGATGATTTATGTGTAGAATGCATGTTTAAAAATATTTATTCTGTTTTGCAGGCCCTGTAATTGGATGGGCTTATTTGATATGTTAGTTGGTCTTGGGCATTCTTAATGATCAGAATGGGTGTTTTTCACTGGGAATTCAAAAGGTAGTGTTCCTGAGTAGCTGGAACCTCATTAGTGCTGTATCTGTCAATTTTTTTCCTTTAAAAAATAACGTTTGAAATTTACCAGTACCTGTATGGAACAGAAAAAACAATACAGAAATTTGCTGCCTTAAATTACTGTTGGAATGAGATGGGTATAAATAAATAGTGTTTAAATGTTTATTGAATAACAAAATGAATTATTAGTAGACTGTGTTACAGGAATATAATCTCATTATTTTGTGTGACATTCGATTTTTTTCCTTCAAGGTCCAAAAAGTCATAAATGATATATAATACTGTAATTGGTATTAACTCCTTTCATCATCATTGTTAAGGTAGCCACATAATTTATTGCCCTAGCCAGGATGCTTTTAAGAGCAAAAGGGACATTATTAATAATGCATCCAGGTGCAAACCTGCATTGTCCCAGGCAAACTGCGATGGGTAGTTAGCCTAAATTCATAACTAATTTGTATTGAATACTATGTGCTAGGTCCTGTGCTTCACATGCATCATTTTGTACTCCTTACGGCAAAGCTTCATGAGGATGTTACCTATTTTACAGAGATAACTGAGACTCAAAGGAGAGATTAGGTAATTTGTCCTCAATTACATAGCTAATAAGTGGTAGAGCCCCCATTTTAACTCAGGTCTGTCTGATGCCAAAGTCACTAAACTTTTATGTCTTTAGACGTAATTGCTATCTAATAATATTGGAAATGCAAAGAAAATGAAAGGTTGTAATTTTTAGAATCTATAGGTTATTTGCATCAAAAACTTTTGTTAAAGGAAATTTGCTTTATGAAGCACGTGAGACTTATTTAGCAATTACACCCTCTTTTGGTCTGTCAAGGTTCCTGTTTCAGCTGTTACTGCTTGTGATAAAGTTTGATAAACTTAATTTAAAATCAGAAATGGCTTTAAGAAATAGCTTAATAATGAAGTCATATCTAGAAATGTAAGGCTGGTTGGATATATTCTTTCAGGTTAGTGAACATGTAGTGAGGCCTTAAATAATACAGTAGATCAAATGAGACATCTGCATTTATGGAATTATAATGTGTATATTACTTTTCCCAAAGCTCTAGCGGACTGGGAAATAGAGTAAACCACTCACCAACCTCCTGTTCCCTTGATTTACCATAAAGTAGATAACAAATTAGAAAGTAAAAAGTCCTCTGTCAAACCCAGACCAATCAGGTGCTAGAATTTTGGGCCACTGACTAGGACTGGGACATGTTTTTCTTTTGTAAGTCTAATTCCTTAACATATCTGTATAACACAGACATTTCCAAAACTTATGGCCCATTGATTTTAAAAAGTATCCAGCTTACATGATCCTTTGACATTTTGATACCCAGTGTAAGAAAGCAATAACACTTCTGTGCCTATTTTTTCTTCGTTATTTTTTTTTCCAACCTGGAATGTGGAAGTTTCCCAGATAATCAAACAGTTCATTTTAGATGTAAAATTCTTGACAATCTTGAACAATTTGGGAATATATTTGTGAACTTGTGGTTTTGCTCTTGAAATATATACTTGATATTTTTGCTGTAGATATTCTTGTAGTTTAGTGCTTCAACCCAAGGTTTTAATTTCATTAGTCATAATATCACCGACATATGTGGGAGACAGATATCTGTAGACAGTGCACGGTATGTATGTAGATTTGTGGACCTCTTGCAATAATTTCACTACTACAGGTTGGGCTGCTATTACAGCGTTTGCATGGTGATGAACATGACACTTTCTGTGGGGGGGAGGAGATATTTGTGTTCAGTGTTTTCAGTTTTTTCTGGAATGAAAAATGGTCTCTTTCCTCCTGTTCTTCACTTGAGTGTATGAAGAAAGGATTTAACTCTTAATTACAATTTTCATTTTTTATTGACCAAAGTTCCTGTTAGTGTCAATTACATCTAAGGTGACCATATAATTTATCCAAACTGGGACACTTAGGCGTGAATGAGGGCCATATTAATAATTATTACAGGAAAACAGTTGTAGACTGCTACTCTTCTGGATAAACCGGGGATATATGGTCACCTTTGTCACCATTTCTGTGTAGGAGCACTGGTTCAGGGATCACAGTTGTCAGTGTGTTTGGTTCTGTAACACAATATTGTTTTCCTCAAACAATATAGCAGTCATTTGTATTTGTGTAGGTAATATTTTCTTTTTTGGTCAAGTGATTTTAATTTTAAAAATTGACTTCACTCTTTTAAATAGTTCATTTTTGGTGGAAAACTTATTTCTTAAAAAATAGTACTTTACCAATTAACACCAAAATTGCCAGTAATCAGTGACTTTTACATTAATAACTTAAAAATAAACACATGAATCTTTTGGGTTTTTGAGTCATTTTTTGACTTCTTGAAAATAATGAGAAGTCAGAATTGAGTTAGTGTGAATAAGACCAAATTCTAATTTAGTGGCATAGCTTGATAATAAAAGAGCATGAACTGGGTTGAACTGGGTAATTGAAGATTAAATTCACTGTCTAAAGTACTTGAGTGAATTGAAATGCCATTATAATGGTTTCTTTTTTTTAACTAACTTGATCCTGTGAATTGGCAGCATTTGGCTTGGTCTCCATCCTTTGATTTGTTGACATTCTTAATATTCTTTCGGTTTAACTGTTTTAGAGGGTTGTTGTAAGTCAGAATTGTTGGTGAGCTGCAGACTTCCTGCCAAGAGATTAGACACATGCTGAATCCTTTTTTTCCTGCTGTCCTTTTCAAGTGGTAAAGGTAGAAGAATATAAACCAGGCTAAGCTAACATTGCCATGCAGATATTTTATAATCCCATTTTGCTCTAGTAGTATCAGCAGTGGTGGAGGCCTTAGTAGCATCCTCTGATAGGCCAGTAATGGAAATGATCAACAAATTGTTTGTGTGGTGAGAGGTACCGTGCAATAAGTAAAGGCAGTGAAACATAAACCCTGCCCTGTTTTTTAAAGAGGAATGCTTTATATTTCTTTAAAAAAAATAAGATAGTCATAAAAAGAGATAGAAGTGTATGAGTGAAATAGCAGTAAGAAAAGCACAGCTTCTGAGCTTACATCCTGGTTATTCATGTTGTTTCTTAAGCTTTATTTTTCTGACTTAGTATTGTAATGTGATGCAGGTTATATCTTATTCATTGTCACAGATTCATAGAATTGGAAAGGTATCTTGTAGATAGCTTAATCCAGTACTCTAATATTGATGGAGATCCTGAGACACAAAAGGTTAAATAAATTGGCCAAATTTACACAGTTAGTTACTGTTACAGCCAACACTAGAACCTAGTATCCTCTCTTTTTCCATTTTCACAGAGCTGAATTCCACCCTGCTACTCATAGAATAAAAAAGCTATCTGGTAATCAACCTTTGATTTGTCTGCTACAAATGCTGTAAAATTTTAATGAAACATTCTATATAGGAAGAATTCCCAACACTTTTGTATATAACTACATATACGATGGTATTTTATTTTCATGACCTCAAATTCAGCAGTTCTGTGTGATTTGACCTTTTTTTGTTTTTAACTATATTATTTTTCATTTTGGTGATGGTATTATTGAGCTGACATTTTCGTTATTCACAAGGCTTGCATGTCATTAATTCTCATCTACTCTATGAGGTTCTTAATGAAGAAGCTCTGTTGCAAACAGAATAAGGTTTGCCCTTCTCTTTTCAGCATGACACATTTTTACATTGGTACATATGATTTTTTTTAATTGGCATGTTGTGCTTTAGAACACTATCGAGTTTTGGAGCTTGTATGAACACATCCAAAAGGTGACGATGCTCAAGGTATAATACTTTAGTAGTTGGTTGGTATTAGGTTACCTTGATTCCTCCCTCCCACCATACCTTTTTGTTTTTAAAAAGAGGTTATTTCTTCCAGACTTAATAGATGTGGCTTATTTTAAAACTGATATTCACACAAGCATTTGAATTTCAGAATTCAGTTTTTTAAGTGTTGTTTTGTTGACCATATATTTTAGTGCCTTAAATCTTCTTAATTGATGCAGTATGTCCATTGAATATAGTATGCGTGTGCTTATACTTAGCACCAGGTCTTCTGACCCATTAGTACTGAACAGTATGTTTTAAGTAACTTTTTGCCTTAACATTATAACAAAATTACATTTTTTAAAGATAGGCGTACATGGACTAGGAGAATTAAATGAAATACTTTTAGCAGTGGTTAGAAACATAGTAATCTGCATAACTTATATTAATATATGATAATGCCTATAGGAGAATTGGAGATCTCTAACAATGCTTTAAAATTCTCAAGGTGAATAAAATCTACTTTAAACTCCCTAGTTACAGAATAAATCTCAGGTTTGGTTTTCTTGCTGGCTTTTCCTCCCCGGAATTAAATTTACCTGACACAGTCATACATTTATTGACCAGATGAGTAGTTTTTGAAATGACTGGGCAAATTTTCTAATTTGGCTGCTTGTGTTCCAGGAATGGATTTGGATATATTGGCACACAGTACTCTGAAAGAAATAAGGTTAATAAAATATGTTATTTATCTGAGGGGCAACTCTATTTAAAACAAAAATACTAAAAGTTGACTTATTTAAAAATAAGTCATGCTGGGTTCAGACTGCTTATAAAAGGTGTTTTGTCATTTTGGAAGTTTTCATACCGGAAATGAACATGGTCTAAAAAGCTCATAGTGAGGTTGAATACATTGGGCATGCCTATTGGGACTGAAGGAATGTATTTATTTAAAGTATATAGTCTTGGCATATATTGGGAGGCAGTTGTCCATTTAGTGAAAAGTTGACTGGATTTGGAGTCAGGAGGCCTGGGTTTAATTACTGCCTCTTTCCACTTAGTAAGCACATGGCCTTTGGTAAATCACTTCCTCTGTCTGTGCTTCTGTTTTTTATCTGTAAAATAGATTTGGTGATTCCTGCTTCGTAGGATTGTTGTAAGGCTTCAATGAAATATAGGTGAAAGGGCTGTATGAATAGGGTGGTAGGTATTGCTTATAACTAGGAAGAGACCTAAGTGATTTAAGAACAATTACACATTTGTTCTCTTAATTGTTTTATTGGTAAGCTTCCCCTAGAAATATTTAAGTTTAAAAATGGCTGTGGCTTCCCTGGTGGCACAGTGGTTGAGAATCTGCCTGCCAATGCAGGGGACACGGGTTCGAGCCCTGGTCTGGGAAGATCCCACATGCCGCGGAGCAACTAGGCCCGTGAGCCACAATTACTGAGCCTGCGCGTCTGGAGCCTGTGCTCCGCAACAAGAGAGTCCGCAATAGTGAGAGGCCCGTGCACCGCGATGAAGAGTGGACTTGCCGCAACTAGAGAAAACCCTGGCACAGAAATGAAGACCCAACACAGCCATAAATAAATAAATAAATAATTTTTTTAAAAAATGGGTGATGCTAACTGTATACTCCATCCAAAATTTCTGACTTGTGCACATGAATATTATAACTGAGTATAAGGTAACTAAATAAAAAGATTTAAAATCTTCTCTTATGATGATAGAAGGAGCTTGAGGGAGGGGGATGGTGGGGATTCTTTTTTTCTCTTACGTAAGTTAAACTGGAAGTGTACCACAATGTTTTTCACCACAGAGTAGAGTCTAGAGACCCATTTTATTAACATAATTCTTCACTGATCTTTTCACACCAGAATGGAGAGAGATCTGTATTTCATCATTTGTTTTTTTGTTTTTTTTTTTTAAATTATTTATTTATTTATTTATTTTTGGCAGTGTTGGGTCTTCGTTTCTGTGCGAGGGCTTTCTCTAGTTGTCGCAAGTGGGGGCCACTCTTCATCATGGTGCGTGGGCCTCTCACTATCGAGGCCTCTCTTGTTGCGGAGCACAGGCTCCAGATGCGCAGGCTCAGTAGTTGTGGCTCACGGGCCCAGTTGCTCCGCGGCATGTGGGATCTTCCCAGACCAGGGCTCGAACCCGTGTCCCCTGCATTGGCAGGCGGACTCTCAACCACTGCGCCACCAGGGAAGCCCTGTATTTCATCATTTGGACTGCAGTCTCCTGACATCTTTGGCACACTTTAACCTTTAAAATGTTAGTTTTCACTTACCAAACAATAGTGACATTACATCTGTCAGGGGCTGAACTGAACTTGTGGTTTAGAATTATTACATTTTTTTCATTTTTATACCACTTAGGTAGTGAAGGGACTGCTTAAAATGAGACCAGGTTCATTTGGGTGTATGTTAGTAAGATGATTTTACAAGGCATTTGAGGGCATTGCGTACATTCAGGATTTCCTTTTCTTTGAAGATGTATTGATAACTACTTCTAGTCCAGGGGACCTCGGCAGGTGTTACAGCCGTAACTCACCACTTAAATGTCCATACAGGGTAGAGATGTCTTGCCAGTGCTGGAATCTCTTGACCACCACTCCCAACCTAGGGGAAATGCAGAATGAGGCAGAAAGAATGAAGGCTTTGGGCAAAAGGGGAGCAAATTGGCTTTTTCTCTCCCTGTGCCCTAATCAACTACAAGAAACAAACTGCATTTTAAATGGAAACCTTTACCTTAGCAAAAACATTGTGTTCTGTTTAATGAAGCCTTGCCAGTTTGGTTGCAGTTTTGAAATAAATGAGTGCGTTGCAGGGATGCCATGTGGGAAAAATATTTTCCTTTATTTTCTCTGGTGTAGGCAGGGGGAAAGGAGAGCAGCGTGTTATTATGGAAGTAATAGTAATTTGGATTTGTTCACGTGTTGCTTTGTGAGTGTCTCGTTGTTAGAATTTTGAATTAAAAAGTAAAACCAAAGTAAAAATCCCTCTTGAATAGAATAAAGCAACCTCTAAACTCATCAGGTGGGAGCTATTTAGGATTTAACAGTCTCTAAAATCACAGTGTTGGGAGGGTTTTGAATGGAGGTATGATTTTTTTGTCTCTAGTTTCCATGTAGGAAATGTTAGAAATTCTAGAATGTCAAGAGTGAACTTGAAGATTGGTGAGTGTAGGAAAGAATCATCTATCCCATGTGTTTTTGTAGAGTATTCATTATTATTTTTGAAAAATGTAAAGGAGATGCATAAATAGTGGGTTTATAGAGCATAAACTATACATTGAGAACACTTTAAAGCTCTTTCCATATGTGGGGTTTCTCTGTCTTACAAACAGATTCTTTAAAGCTGCACTGCCCAATATGGTAACCTCTAAGCACATGTGGCTACTGGACACTTGAAATGTCACTAATTAACTGGAACTGAACTTTTAAGTTGCTTTAATTTTAATTAAGCTAAATAAAAAACTGAAGCAGTGTAAAATTTTTCCATTAAACACAACTTTGTTGTTTCATTAGGACTACATTTCACTTTAATGAAGATTTAGCATCCAACTTGAGATGTGCTGTAAGTGTAAATTACACACCAGATTTCTGAGACTTAGAATTTAAAAAAAGAATATAAAACATCTCACTAATTTTTATATTGATAACATGTTGAAATGATGATATTTTGGTTATGTTGGGTAAATAAGATACTAATAAAATTAATATTTCAAAAATATAAAAGACCATGTAAGGCAGGAAGTGACACTAGTGGTACAGACAAATGCTGTGTGCAGAGATGGATGAAAAAATTGATAGCTGAGATAGTAATAGCTTCTTAGGTGGTAAGATTTCATTAAACCTTGAGGCGTGAGGGAAATGGGGAAAGACTAAGCGGGGGCTGAAGGAACAGCATTAGTGGAAGTGTGAAGGTAGTAAAGCACAAAGTGTGTTGGAGGGAGGGGATGGGGCAATATAAGTGGATTGGTCTTACCAAGAAAATGTTATAACAAAATTGTGCCACTGGGAATATGTGGCTTAGTATGACCCTAGGCCCAGAATAGAAAACCAAGGGACTATCCATCCTTAATGACATTTTAGTCCAAAGGGTCTTTTGAAATCAGTCTGTTCAAACTCCCACCTAATAAGGACAAACTCCCACCTAATATCTAGCCTCTGCTTGAATATTTCCAGAGATTGGTAATAGCTTGCTTCAAGAGACTGGTTACATCTCCACTTTTAGACAATCTTATTTGTTAGACTATTAAAAGACAGAATTATCTGCTTCCATATTTCTTCAATTCTTGGCCCTAGTTTGACCCTATGGTTCTGCTTTCTTTCATGTTATAACTCCAAATATTTGAAGATGGTAATCATGTCCATTTTTAGTCTTGTCTTCAGGCTAGACATCTCCAAGTAATTCAACCATTTCTTTTCTTTTTTTTTTTTTAAGAAAGTACTTGAACTGCGGGTTTTTTTAAATTTTTTAAATTTATTTTTATTTATTTATTTATGGCTGTGTTGGGTCTTTGTTTCTGTGCGAGGGCTTTCTCCAGTTGCGGCAAGCGGGGGCCGCTCTTCATCACGGTGCGTGGGCCTCTCACTATCGCGGCCTCTCTTGTCGCGGAGCACAGGCTCCAGACGCACAGGCTCAGTAGTTGTGGCGCACGGGCTTAGTTGCTCCACGGCATGTGGGATCTTCCCAGACCAGGTCTCGAACCCGTGTCCCCTGCATTAGCAGGCAGATTCTCAACCACTGCGCCACCAGGGAAGCCCTCTTTTCTTTTTTTTTTTTTTTTAATTTATTTTCTTTGGCTGCGTCAGGTCTTCGTCACAGCGTGCAGGATCTTCCTTGCGGTGCGGGCTCTTCGTTGTGGTATGCGGGTTCCAGAGCACGTGGGCTTTGTAGTTTGCAGCACATGGGCTCTCTTGCTGAGGCACGCGAGCTCAGTAGTCGTGGCATGTGGGCTTAGTTGCCCTGCGGCATGTGGGATCTTAGTTCCCTGGCCAGGGATTGAACCCACTTTCCCTGCATTGGAAGGTGGATTCTTTACCACTGGACCACCAGGGAAGTCCCTCAACCATTTCTTTTATGGTATTCCCTGGCTTCTCACCATCTTGGTCACTCTAGATACTTTCTTGTGTTTGTCAATGTCCTTTTGGAGGTATTTTAAATGTTTCAAATACTCCACATATAGTCTGAAGAGCAAGTTGCATTGGCACTGTTACCTACTTTTATCTGAACACTATGGCCTGGGAAAACAACATGTGACTCTTAGGTTTCTTAGCAGCCAGGTCAAACGGTCTTTTTATTGAGCTTTTGTTGACTAAAAACTTCAGGTCTTCATGTGAACTCACCAAGACAGGTTTTTTTCCCCTATTCTGTACTCTTTTTTTTTTTTTTTTTAATTTATTTATTTTTGGCTGTGTTGGGTCTTCGTTGCTGCATGCAGTCTTTCTCTAGTTGTGGCGAACGGGGCAGGGGGCTACTCTTCGTTGCGGTGCGCGGGCTTCTCATTGTGGTGGCTTCTCTTGTTGTGGAGCACGGGCTGTAGGTGCACGGGCTTCAGTAGTTGCATCACGCGGGCTCGGTAGTTGTGGCACACGGGCTTAATTGCTCCGCGGCATGTGGGATCTTCCCGGACCAGGGATCGAACCTGTGTCCCCTGCATTGGCAGGCGGATTCTTAACCACTGCGCCACCAGGGAAGCCCCCCCTATTCTGTACTCTTACTATGGATTACTTCAGCTTGCTAACCCTTAAAGTGTTTAAGGTAGCACATTTATCATCATTTTGTTGATTTCAGCTCATCTTCACAGCCCAGAGAATTCAGAATATTTTTTATTATATACATCTTCATTACTAACTCCCAGCTTTGAGTTGTCTGTAGATTTGTTTAGCATTTCGCCATGGTTCTTTTAGAAATGCTAAAGACAGGGCTGTTTGCAGGTTAACATTGCTCCATAATCTTTGAGAGTGGTATTTAACAACTGTGAATCTGTTAAATTATTGTCATCAAGCTCCTTGCTACTCAGACTGATCAGCAGCATCAGCATCACTTGGAGGCTTATTTAAAATGCACGCTCTCAGGCCTCACCCCCAACCTACTGAATCAGAATCTGTATTTTTACAAGATTTCCATATGATTTGTTTGTATGCTGAAGTTTGAGAAGCACTGATCTAGTCCACATTTCTCCATAACGAGAGGATGCAAAACCTTTTCAGACTCTGTACAGAAACCAAGCTAGACTAGCCAGCAGTATTATCCTGATGCCCCTATCAAAGAGTTTCTCAACCCTGACTGCACAATGGAATTACCTGTGGAATTTTTAAAATATCACTGTCTGGTTCGCCCCAGAGAAAGCTCCCCAGGTGATTTTAATGTGAGAATCTTGTAAAGCAAGTTGTATGTGAAAGAAAACTATGTAAAGCAAATGAGGTTAATTTGGCAGTGAATTCCACTTCTGGTGAACATATTTCTTCTACGTGTTTGCAATATATCTGATAGTCTATTGCAGAATTTCCCCCTAGGTTTCTCGTCAGATTTTGCTGTGCTATAGCTTATAGACGTCACTTTCTTTGAAGATTACATCATCTAGCATCTCTCCTGTTCTCTGTGATTTCTCAGAGATTATCATTGGAAATATTGCAGTTTTGGCTCTTGATTCTCTCTGAGAAATTTGGTTTTTTCCACTACTTCCAGTTGGAAGATGATTCTCCGTGTTGAATAAAATAGAAGTTGAGTGCCTCTACCTACCATCTTCTGTTAATATACCAACCCCCTCACATGCTTAGTACAAGACTCCATTCTTCTTTCAGATTTTGTTTTTCAAAGCCATTTTAAAAAATCTTTCCCATACTTTTGAAAGTTTCTGTTCCTGGTGGGCTTTAACCTCCCTGGCACTATTCTTAAGACTTTGTGCCATTCTTGTAACAGTCCTTGGTATGTGAGTTTTCTGTTATCTTTGGTTCATGTCCTTCAAATGTCAGAACTTATCAGATGTTTTTGCCTTCTTTGAAAGCTTTACATTTTTAAAGCCTTTCAGCCCTACTGAGTTGTATTTTTTTTTGAATTTTATCTTTTTATACAGCAGGTTCTTATTTGTTATCCATTTTATACATATTACTGTATACATATCAATCCCAATCTCCCAGTTCATCACACCACCACCACCCCACGCCACTTTCCCCCCTTGGTGTCCATACGTTTGTTCTCTGCATCTGTGTCTCTATTTCTGCCCTGCAAACCGGTTCATCCTGTACCATTTTTCTAGGTTCCACATATATGCATTAATATACGATATTTGTTTTTCTCTTTCTGATTTCGCTCTGTGTGACAGTCTCTAGATCCATTCACGTCTCTACAAATGACCCAATTTCGTTCCTTTTTAGGGCTGAGTAATGTTGCATTGTATATATGTACCACATTTTCTTTATCCATTCGTCTGTCGATGGGCATTTAGGTTGCTTCCATGACCTGGCTATTGTAAATAGTGCTGCAGTGAACATTGGGGTGCATGTATCTTTTAGAATTATGGTTTTTGCTGGGTATATGCCCAATAGTGGGATTGTTGGGTCATATGGTAATACTATTTTTAGCTTTTTAAGGAACCTCCATACTGTTCTCCATAGTGGCTGTATCAATTTACATTCCCACCAACAGTGCAAGAGGGTTCCCTTTTCTCCACACCCTCTCCAACATTTGTTGTTTGTAGATTTTCTGATGATGCCCATTCTAACTGGTGTGAGGTGATACCTCATTGTAGTTTTGGCTTGCATTTCTCTAATAACTAGTGATGTTGAGCACCTTTTCATGTGCTTCTTGGCCATCTGTATATCTTCCTTGGAGAAATGTCTATTTAGGTCTTCTCCCCTTTTTTTATAATCTTTTTTTTTTGGCTGTGTTTTGGGTCTTCGTTTCTGTGCGAGGGCTTTCTCCCGTTGCAGCGAGCAGGGGCCATTCTTCATCGCGGTGCGCGGGCCTCTCACTGTCGTGGCCTCTCGTTGTGGAGCACGGGCTCCAGACGTGCAGGCTCAGTAGTAGTTGTGGCTCACGGAGCCAGTTGCTCCGTGGCATGTGGGATCTTCCCAGACCAGGGCTCGAGCCCATGTCCCCTGCATTGGCAGGCAGACTCTCAACCACTGTGCCACCAGGGAAGCCCCTCTCCCCTTTTTTTGATTGGGTTGTTTGTTTCTTTAATATTGAGCTGCATGAGCTGTTTATGTATTTTGGAGATTAACCCTTTGTCCGTTGATTCGTTGGCAAATATTTTCCCCTATTCTGAGGGTTGTCTTTTCATCTTGTTTGTAGTTTGCTGTGCAAAAGGTTTTAAGTTTCATTAGGTCCCATTTGGTTGTTTTTGTTTTTATTTCCATTACTCTAGGAGGTGGGTCAATAAAGATCTTGCTGTGATTTATGTCAGAGTGTTCTTCCTGTTTTCCTCTAAGAGTTTTATAGTGTCCGGTCTTACACTTAGGTCTCTAATCCATTTTGAGTTTATTTTTGTGTATGGTGTTAAGGAGTGTTCTAATATCATTCTTTTACATGTAGCTGTCCAGTTTTCCCAGCACCACTTATTGAAGAGGCTGTCTTTTCTCCATTGTATATCCTTGCCTCCTTTGTCATAGATTAGTTGATCATAGGTGCGTGGGTTTTTCTCTGGTCTTTCTATCCTTTTCCATTGATCCATATTTCTGTTTTTGTGCCAGTACCATATTGTCTTGATTACTGAAGCTTTGTAGTATAGTGTGAAGTCAGGGAGTCTGATTCCCCCAGCTCCGTTTTTTTCCCTCAAGACTGCTTTGGTTATTCAGGGTCTCTTGTGTCTGCATACAAATATTAAGATTTTTTGTTCTAGTTCTGTGAAAGATGCCATGGGTAGTTTGATAGGGATTGCATTGAATCTGTAGATTGCTTTGGGTAGTATATTCATTTTCACAATGTTGTTTCTTTCAATCCAAGAACATGGTATATCTCTCCATCTGTTTGTATCATCTTTAATTTCTTTCATCAGTGTCTTATAGTTTTCTGCATTCAGGTCTTTTGTCTCCTTAGGTAGGTTTATTCCTAGGTATTTTGTTCTTTTTCTTGGCAGTGGTAAATGGGGGTGTTTCCTTAATTTCTCTTTCAGATTTTTCATTATCAGTGTACAGGAATGCAAGAGATTTCTGTGCATTAATTTTGTATCCTGCCACTTTACCAAATTCATTGATTAGCTCTAGTAGTTTTCTGGTGGCATCTTGAGGATTCTCTATGTATCGTATCACGTCATCTGCAAACAGTGACAGTTTTCTTCTTTTCCAATTTGTATTCCTTTTATTTCTTTTTCTTCTCTGATTGCCGTTGCTCAGACTTCCAAAACTATGTTGAATAATAGCGGTGAGAGTGGACATCCTTGTCTTGTTCCTGACCTTAGAGGAAATGCTTTCAGTTTTTCATCATTGAGAATGATGTTTGCTGTGGGTTTGTCATATATGGCCTTTATTTTGTTGAGGTAGGTTCCCTCTATGCCCACTTTCTGGAGAGTTTTTATCATAAATGGGTGTTGAATTTTGTCAAAAGCTTTTTCTGCATCTATTGAGATGATCATATGGTTTTTATTCTTCAGTTTGTTAATATGGTGTATCACATTGATTGATTTGCGTATATTGAAGAATCCTTGCATCCCTGGGATAAATCCCACTTGATCGTGGTGTATGATCCTTTTAATGTGTTGTTGGATTCTGTTTGCTAGTATTTTGTTGAGGATTTTTGCATCTATATTCATCAGTGATATTGGTCTGTAATTTTCCTTTTTTGTAGTATCTGTGTCTGGTTTTGGTATCAGGGTGATGGTGGCCCCATAGAATGAGTTTGGGAGTGTTGCTTCCTCTGCAATTTTTTGCAAGAGTTTGAGAAGGATGGATGTTAGCTCTTCTCTAAATGTTTGATAGAATTCACCTGTGAAGCCAGCTGGTCCTGGACTTTTGTTTGTTGGAAGGTTTTTAATCACAGTTTCAATTTCATTACTTGTGATTGGTCTGTTCATATTTTCTATTTCTTCCTGGTTCAGTCTTGGAAGGTTATATCTTTCTAAGAACTTGTTCATTTCTTCCAGGTTGTCCATTTTATTGGCATAGAGTTGCTTGTAGTAGTCTCTTAGGTTGCTTTGTATTTCTGCGGTGTCTGTTGTAACTTCTCCTTTTTCATTTCTAATTTTATTGATTTGAGTCCTCTCCCTCTTTTTCTTGATGAGTCTGGCTAATGGTTTATCAATTTTGTTTATCTTCTCAAAGAACCAGCTTTTAGTTCTGTTGACCTTTGCTGTTGTTTCCTTCATTTCTTTTTCATTTATTTCTGAACTGATCTTTATGATTTCTTTCCTTCTGCTAATTTTGGGTTTTGTTTGTTCTTCTTCCTCTAGTTCCTTTAGGTGTAAGGTTAGATTGTTTATTTGAGATTTTTCTTGTTTCTTGAGGTAGGCTTGTATTGCTATAAACTTCCCGCTTAGAATTGCTTTTGCTGCATCCCATAGGTTTTGGATCATCGTGTTTTCATTGTCATTTGTCTCTAGGTATTTTTTGATTTCCTCTTTGATTTCTCTAGTGAGCTCTTGGTTATTTAGTAACGTATTGTTTAGCCTCCATGTATTTGTGTTTTTTACGTTTTTTTCCCTGTAATTGATTTCTAATCTTACAGCGTTGTGGTCAGAAAAGATGCTTGATATGATTTCAGTTTTCTTAAATTTACTGAGGCTTGATTTGTGACCCTAGATGTGGTCTATCCTGGGGAATGTTCCATGTGCACTTGAGAAGAAAGTGTTGTAATCTCCTGTTTTTGGATGGAATGTCCTATAAATGTTAATTTAATCTATCTCGTCTGTTGTGTCATTTAGACCTTGTGTTTCCTTATTTATTTTCATTTTGGATGATCTGTCCATTGGTGTAAGTGAGGTGTTAAAGTCCCCCACTATTATCGTGTTACTGTCAATTTCCTCTTTTATGGCTGTTAGCAGTTGCCTTATGTATTGAGGTGCTCCTTTGTTGGGTGCATATATATTTATAATTGTTATATCTTCTTCTTGGATTGATCCCTTGATCGTTATGTAGTGTCCTTCCTTGTCTCTTGTAACATTCTTTATTTTAAAGTCTATTTTATCTGATATGAGTATTGCTACTCCAGCTTTCTTTTGATTTCCAGTTGCATGGGATATCTTTTTCCCTCCCCTCACTTTCAGTCTGTATATGTCCCAGGTCTGAAGTGGGTCTCTTGTAGACAGCATATATATGGGTCTTGTTTTTGTATCCATTCAGTGAGCCTGAGTCTTTTGGTTGGAGCATTTAATCCATTCACATTTAAGGTAATTATCGATATGTTATCCCTCCCTTCCCTCCCTCCTCTTTTTTCACTGACTTGAGTCTTTCCTTGACCTCCCAGGCTAAGCTTATAGCTTCTTTCTCTGTTTAGGAGGTTGGACTAGACCTCTAATGACCCTTCCTGCCCAGAGATGCTATGCTCTTTAGTGTCTTTTGTGTGTGTGTGCTGAAAACAGCTTCATTGACTCAGGCATCCTTAATCACTGTGCTCCTGGGATCTGGCTCCATTTTCTTAATTGTTATGGGTTTGTTTTTGTAGGTCCTTTTCTTCTCATGTGTTTCCCACTTAGAGAAGTTCCTTTAGCATTTGTCATAGAGCTGGTTTGGTGGTGCTGAATTCTCTTTGCTTTTGTTTGTCTGTAAAGCTTTTGATTTCTCCATCGAATCTGAATGAGATCCTTGCTGGGTAGAGTAATCTTGGTTGTAGGTTCTTCCCTTTCATCACATTAAATATATCATGCCACTCCCTTGTGGCTTGTAGAGTTTCTGCTGAGAAAGCAGCTGTTAACCTTGTGGAAGTTCCCTTGTATGTTTTTTGTCATTTTTCCTTTGTTGCTTTTAATAATTTTTCTTTGTCTTTAATTTTTGTCAGTTTGATTACTATGTGTCTCGGCATGTTTCTCCTTGTGTTTATCCTGCCTGGGACTCTTTGCGGTTCCTGGACTTGGGTGGCTATTTCCTGTCCCATGTTAGGGAAGTTTTCAACTGTAATCTCTTTAAATATTTTCTCAGGTCCTTTCTCTCTCTCTTCTCCTTCTGGGACCCCTATAATGCGAATGTTCTTGTGTTTAATGTTGTCCCAGAGGTCTGTTAGGCTGTCTTCATTTCTTTTCATTCTTTTTTCTTTATTCTGTTCCGCACCAGTGAATTCCACCCTTCTGTCTTCCAGGTCACTTATCCATTCTTTTGCCTCAGTTATTCTGCTATTGATTCCTTCTAGTGTATTCTTCATTTCAGTTATTGTATTGTTCATCTCTGTTTGTTTGTTCTTTAATTCTTCTAGGTGTTTGTTCTTTAATTCTTCTGGGTCTTTTTAAAGCATTTCTTGCATCTTCTCGTTCTTTGCCTCCATTCTTTTTCTGAGGTCCTGGATCATCTTCACTGTCATTATTCTGAATTCTTTTTCTGGAAGGTTATCTATGTCCACTTCTTTTAATTGTTTTTCTGGGGTTTTATCTTGTTCCTTCATCTGGTTCATAGCCCTCTGCCTTTTCATCCTGTCTATCTTTCTGTGAATGTGTTTTTTGTTCCACAGGCTGCAGGACTGTAGTTCTTTTTGCTTCTGCTCCTGAGTTGTACTTTTTATAAATTATTTTCAGGACTATTTATTGATCCTTCACAAGTGGACTTTGTCATGTTGTTAGTGTTCAGAATATTAACTGCTTAATATTAGCCAAATGTGGTTTTCTTTGGTTTGAGAAATTATGGCTGAACTTTTTCCTTTGTGCTTTTCTGTATTTTTAAAAATTAGCTGTGTGCTATTACCAATACTAAGTTGTTACTTAGGTACATGTGGGACATTTTGGCTTCCTTTTGTTTGTTTCTTTGATTGCCTGGCCCATATAACTTTTATGAGTGTTTTATTTAAGCTCTTGACTTCTAGTCTTCTTAAAGTTTCAAGTTATTATGAAAACAGTATCTTTCAGAAATTTATATAGTTTATTCTTACCAAAAGTAAGGAATCTTAGTTATGAGGTTAGGAAACTCCAAAAATATTGCATCTCCCTCTCCTTCTTTGACATATTTATCTTATTTGTTTAAACAATGATAGAGTAGTTCTAAAAATAATGATCTAAGAGAGACAATGGGGAGAGCTAGGTGTGCCCATGTACAGCCTAAAATTTGTTTAGACTCATCAGACAGGTAGAGAGGCTTCTTTGTTTTTATATCTGAAAGATGGTTTGTTTTTATTTTTCTCTAGTATTGACTTGTAAACATCCAGATACTTCATGTGTTGTGTGTGGGATTAAATCCTAGTACCAATATAGATTACCTCTTTTCTACAGATCGGATTTTCATATGTTTATGGAATTAACTTTTATTTTGTCAATGTGAACTTCAATAAGGTCAATCTGAGGTTGGAAGGAAAAGAATTAGAGAATGAAATTTTTTGTTTGGATTCTTCTCTTAGTTTAGTTTTTGGATATATGTTCTTTCTTTTTAATTTTGTTTTCAGTTTTAGAAATTTCTATTGACATTTCCTCATACTCACTGATTATTTCCTCAGCCATGTCCAGTCTACTACTGAGCTCATCAAATATATTGTTTTTTTCTTTTAAGTGGGAAGCAGCCACATAGCACAGGGAGATCAGCTCGGTGCTTTGTGACCACCTAGAGGGGTGGGAGGGAGACGCAAGAGGGAGGGGATATGGGGATATATGTATACATATAGCTGATTCACTTTGTTATACAGCAGAAACTAACACACCATTGTATAACAATTATACTCCAATAAAGATGTTTAAAAAAAAAAAAAAGTGTTGGCTAGTTTCATGTACTATCCCAGAGCGGGGGTTGGCAAACTTTCTGTAGAAGTCCAGATAGTAAATTTTTTTCACTTTGCTAATCACAATTGAGCATATTACATAGTTATTTATTTAAAAACAGAGAAACCAAATTTCCACAAAGTTTTTCTTGATAAAACTCACAATGTAATAATAATTGAGTACAGTGTTTTGTAATATAGGTCTACTAATGAGAAGAATGGTATTCTTTTGCTGGCGGAGGGGTAACATTTTGCTTAATTGGTTCTAAACGTACTCCTTTTCAAAATCATTTGCAGATGTTCATTTAGTGTTTTCTGACTTGAAGTGAGATTTTACATATTTCATCTTTGAAAATGTCTATTCACACATATAGGTAGGTCTTGCTCTCTAATCAGTACACAAGCATAGAATTTTAATGAAGTATATTCACCCCTTAGAAGGTGTTTGTCGAATTTTTCATTAGATTCTTCTCTAGATATTTACTTTTTGGCAAGCATATCATTAGACTGCGGAGTCATCACTTTCAGTTGAAGGCTAGGTGGAAGCTCCTCAGTTACACAGTTAAGTGGATTTTGAAACAAGGAAATTTCCTTTGTACTTGCATTGAGGTCCAAAAAACACTTCTGGAATTGTAGTTTGTGCTTAGAAAATATATCTGCTACAGTTTCTATAGGAATGGAGCTCTCATTTCTTTGATAGCACAAGAAGTGCATAAAGCAGCTTGACATTGTGATTCCAGTGTTAGTTATTGTTGAAATGACTTTACTGTAGTATAAGATTTACATATTATCTAAGCACTGTAATTTTAGGTTGAGTTCATTCAGAAACATTATGAAGTCTTCAGAAAAAGCTAATTTCCCAAGCCATTCCTTGTTTGGTAATAGTAACTGAGAGTAGTTCCTTTCATTCAGAAACAAATCTAATCTTGGACCTGGGTACAACAAATCACAGTAAAACTTTACCAGTGCTAAGCCATCAAAATGAGCACCTGGTAGAGCAAGTCAGGATATTCAGCTTCTATTTCTGACAAAAATTCATGGAACTCACTATGTTTAAGTCCACTGTAGTGAAGTTCACCGTTGACATTACTGGTTCAATAATGATAGATACAAATATTTTTTACAAACTACCTATAACTGCTATATAATGAATAACCATAGACTTTAAACACCTTACATTTTCATAGGCATTGTAAATTTGTCCAAGTAGGTCTACACTTTTTTTTTAACCACTGTTTCAGTTGTAACACATCTTAGCAGATTCCACTTCATGTTGTGCTGAATTAGTGTTTCTCAGCTTCTTTGAAAATATTATCACCTGTAGTTGTTCCATGCAAACTCTTCATAGAGGCCACTTCTGTAGTTACTTCAAACTCCTCAAATAATCAATGCTTGACTCCTTGAATAAACAGCTGAATAGTATCAGTTATATTTGTCAGCTCATCAAGAACCAAGGAAAACCACTGGAAATCATTTGCTCCCTTGTTTTTCACTTGATTATTGACATATCCCAGTATCCTCAACTTTCTGAGCAACTGTTCTCATCAAAAGGCTAATAATCTTAAACAAGTTTATTTTCTGTGGACACGTTGCTTTAGCTTCTGCAGTCAAACACAGTTTAACTAACACATCATCGACAAATGGCTTTGCTTGCTTAGCCAACAAATGAGCCACTTGGAAACTTACTTTGGTTGAAGCCTCATTTTTTATTTTTGTGAGGAAATATTTTGTGATGAGATACTTTGTTTTAAATTTTTTAATTTTTCAGACTGTAGCTTTCCTGTGAATTGGGAATATTGTGATGAGTGCTTAGTCTGATAATATTAATGTATATTTTATTTTAGCACAGTTTTAGCGCTGTTGCATTATAAATATTACCTTTGCCATCTAATAACAAAATAATCCATATTCCACTGCACCTTTAGGCATTTGAAGTCCATTTTCTCTTCATTTAATATGATGAGTGTGCATTGGTAATTTAAAAAATGTCACAGTGTGGTGATAAGCATGGCACTTGAAATGCTGTCAAGTTATAATTGCATCGCTGCAACTTATAGTGCACAGATCGCCAGTGCAAAGTAGTGCGAGTGCCACATACAGTCTTGGTCACAACTACTCAGCTCTGCCATTATAGCATGAAGCAGCCATAGAAAACATGTAAGTGAATGTGTATGGCTGTATTCCAATAAAACTTGAACACTGAAATTTGGATTTCATATAATTTTCACACATCACAGAATATTCTCTTAAAAAAACATTTAAAGGTGTAAAAATCATTCTTAGATCTCAAGGAGAAAAAAATAGGCACCAGGGCTAAATTTGGCCCATGGGCCATAGTTTGCCAACCCCTGACCTAGTCTTTTCGTAGTATAACAGTGCTTTTCAGGAGTTTTTCTGTTATGAAATTTCATTCATATGAGGTCTTAAAATCCACGTCTGGACCTGCATTCTGGATTTTCGCATAACTAAAACTGTTCTATAGAATACATACTGACTTCTGTTTTCAAGATTGATCTCCTTTCTCCTTTTAGATAATTTTCCACTTGTTCATCAAGATGGAAAGCTCAGATTCTAACGATAAAGGAAGCGGTGATCAGTCTGCAGCACAGCGCCGAAGTCAGATGGACCGATTGGATCGGGAAGAAGCTTTCTATCAATTTGTAAATAACCTCAGTGAAGAAGATTATAGGCTTATGAGGGATAACAATTTGCTAGGCACCCCAGGTATGCAATGTGTAGTTTAAGGATTTATATATGTAAATTGCTGGTCTTAAAAAAAAAAAAAGGAAACCTGTATTTTAAAAAAATGTTTCTTTAGCCATTATGAAGTATGATTTTAATACAAGGGATGTAGAGTGACATTAACTGCTGTACTTATTACATGATTTTGTTCACTCATATTTGGAATTATCCTATGTCAGGTTTTTTAGTTAGGAATTATATTATGAATTTATAATGAGCTAATAAATTCAAGAGAGTGGACCTGAACAATCTTTTTGCTATTTCTCTTTATATAACTTACTAGACATTAGTAGTCTTGAGGAGCTAATGGGAACTTCAGTTCTTAGGACAGACTTACTCTGTCATAATCAACCAGAGCTAGCCTTGGGTAAAATAGTCAATTATTCAGAACTTTGTGCTTGGCTATTCTCCTTTGCTTGATTAGGTTCCATTTGATTCTAGTTAAAATTCATTATCTCCCTTCCTCCTTGTTTCTCTTTAATTCTGTTAACCTTTGAGTGATTCCTTAAATTTTAAAAGGTAAGGTGTTAGTTAGCATGGCTCTTATAAGAGGGAGTGCATTTTGAGGCAACAGTACCAGATTTGAGTCAGAATGCCAAAGTTGGCATTCTCGCCCTGCCATATATTAATTAACACGTCAGTCTCTCACTCAGTCTGAGTTTCATTGTTTTAAAATGCAGATAATATCTGCCTCCCAGAGTTGCAGTTTTAAACGATGAGATACTGTATGCAAAAGCATTTTGTAAACTGGAAAGAAATGTGAATAAATGTAAGTTGTAATATCATGCTCTCAAATAGTTGAATTTTACCCAGGTTTCCTACTCACTCTCTGGTTGTCATCTCAGATGGATAAGTCATTGTTTTTTATTCATAATTTGGCAAACATTTTAAACTATTTTAGGTGAAAGTACTGAGGAAGAGTTGCTGAGAAGACTACAACAAATTAAAGAGGGCCCACCACCACAAAACTCAGATGAAAATAGAGGTAAATTTTGCTTGGGGGTGGGGGGGAGGGGTGGAGGATGGAATGGATAAGGAGCTTCCTAATGATAAATGTCAGCCAAAGATAATCTAGCAATGGCACAAATTAATTTGGTGCTAAGTAACTGCTCATAAAAGCAACTGGCATTTTCTTGATATTTGGTGAGAATGTTAACTTTTTTTTTTCTGCTTCACCTTTGGGTTTTTTGTGTTAATTGGAACATAGTGAGGAATGGCCTATTTTAAATGTGATTTTTTTTTCTTGATTTTCCACCTCCATTGAAGTTTCCCCCTACCTACTGTATCATTCCTTCCTTATAAACATGAGTTCCTCACCAGCAGAAAGACATGTTGCATTCTCTAATCTGATGGTTCTCAGTGGGGTATAATTTTGCCCCCTAGGGGACATTGGCAATGCCTGGAGACATTTTTGGTTGTCATGACTGGGGGTTTGCTATTGGTATCTAGTGGGTGGAGGTCAGGGATGCTGCTAAACATCCTAAAATGCACAGCACAGCCCCCACAACAAAGACTTATCTGGCTCAAAATATAAATAGTCCCACTGTTGAGAAATCTTGCTCTTACCTCGGGTCTGGTGTTTCTCCCTCAATGTGAAATAGGGAATTTGACTAACATAAGAAGCCATGATAACAGTTAGGTTCTCGAATGTGCCATTATATGTACTGTGCTAGCTTCAGACTATTTACTTGGTCTGATCTCCAATTTCATGTTAATTTAAAATCTTGGTAACGTGAAGAAGTATTCAAATACTTTTAAACCTGTAAATCTTGTTTATATTTTTGCAGTGACTAAAGCAGTCTTGTATTTTTAAATGTCCCATATTATCAAAGGCACTTAAGTCAAGAGCCTAAAGAAATGTAGACTAATGAAAATTTGACAAAAAAATGTAATTTGAACTAAAATATTAGCCCTGTACCTTAACTGGTGTTTACCTTGGTTGATTACATTAGTGTTGACAGTGGACTGAAAAAATGTTGTCATCTGACAGTCCACAGTGGTATGTTAGGCTCTGTATATGATGAAGTGCTAAAAATAGAGTTCTTCCCAGTTCCCTTTTTTTAAAAAAAAATTCCCTAAATTTCTCTACGATTAGCTTGCTCTTTTAAAATGGAATTGAAACTTTCCTGCTTTTACTGCAAATCAATGCAGTACGGTTTACAAAAATCTGTAAATGTGAAATCTGTTCAGAATCTTTGTTCTTTTTTTCTAATATGAAGTTTCTGAGTACTCTTGCATGATTTCCTAATTTTAATAGTTCCTTTTTCTTCCTCTCTTCCCTCCCTTTTTTAAAAACAGGTGGAGACTCTTCAGATGATGTGTCTAATGGTGACTCTATAATAGACTGGCTTAACTCCGTCAGACAAACTGGAAATACGACAAGAAGTGGGCAAAGAGGAAACCAATCTTGGAGAGCAGTGAGCCGGACTAATCCAAACAGCGGTGATTTCAGATTCAGTTTAGAGATCAATGTTAACCGTAATAATGGGAGCCAAAATCCAGAGAATGAAAATGAGCTATCTGCAAGACGTTCTAGTGGAGAAAGTATGGACAACAACAGCCAAAGGCAAGTGGAAAATCCACGATCTGAATCAACATCTGCAAGGCCACCCAGATCAGAACGAAATTCAACTGAATCATTAACAGGAGAAGCCCCACCTACCAGAGGTCAGAGAAGGGCAAGAAGTAGGAGCCCAGACCATCGGAGAACCCGAGCAAGAGCTGAAAGAAGTAGATCACCTCTGCATCCAATGAGTGAAATTCCACGAAGATCTCATCATAGTATCTCATCTCAGACTTTTGAGCATCCTTTGGTAAATGAGACTGAGGGAAGTTCTAGAACCCGGCACCACGTGACATTGAGACAGCAAATAAGTGGACCTGACTTGCTAAGTAGAGGTCTCTTTGCAGCTTCTGGAACCAGAAATGCCTCACAAGGAGCAGGGTCTTCAGATACAACTGGCAATGGTGAATCTACAGGATCAGGCCAGAGACCTCCAACCATAGTCCTTGATCTTCAAGTAAGAAGAGTTCGTCCTGGAGAATATCGGCAGAGAGATAGCATAGCTAGCAGAACTCGGTCAAGGTCTCAGACGCCAAACAACACCGTCACTTACGAAAGTGAACGAGGAGGTTTTAGGCGTACGTTTTCACGTTCTGAGCGAGCAGGTGTGAGAACCTATGTCAGTACCATCAGAATTCCAATTCGTAGAATCTTAAATACTGGTTTAAGTGAGACTACATCTGTTGCAATTCAGACCATGTTAAGGCAGATAATGACAGGTTTTGGTGAGTTAAGCTACTTTATGTACAGTGATAGTGATTCAGAGCCTAGTGGCTCAGTCTCGAGTCGAAATATGGAAAGGTCAGAGTCACGGAATGGAAGAGGGGGTTCTGGTGGTAGTAGCAGTTCTGGTTCGAGTTCCAGTTCAAGTTCCAGTTCAAGTTCCAGTTCTAGTTCCAGTTCCAGTCCTAGTTCCAGTTCCAGTGGTGAAAGTTCAGAGACTAGCTCAGAGGTATTTGAAGGCAGTAATGAAGGAAGCTCATCATCAGGCTCATCAGGTGCCAGGCGAGAGGGTCGACACAGGGCCCCAGTAACATTTGATGAAAGTGGCTCTTTGCCCTTCCTTAGTCTGGCTCAGTTTTTCCTCTTAAATGAGGATGATGATGACCAACCTAGAGGACTCACCAAAGAACAGATTGACAACTTGGCAATGAGAAGTTTTGGTGAAAACGATGCATTAAAAACCTGTAGTGTTTGCATTACAGAATACACAGAAGGCAACAAACTTCGTAAACTACCTTGTTCCCATGAGTACCATGTCCACTGCATCGATCGCTGGTTATCTGAGAATTCTACTTGTCCTATATGTCGCAGAGCAGTCTTAGCTTCAGGCAACAGAGAAAGCGTTGTGTGATTAAGGTCTGAACTCTCAGCTATGTAGCTGGTATAGTGATGGGCAAACAGGAATCACTTGCTTTATGTCCACTTTTTGAGTGGTGCTTAAATGTAAAGTAGCAACCTGAATTGAGTCATTGCTTTCTGAATGAATTGTCCTTTCTCTAATTTCTGTTCCAGAATAAAAGGAAATATTTAAAAAGCAACGTTTTAGGACATAAAAATCTGATTTCAGTATCAGTAATTGTTATTACTGATGATTTATCATATATAGTTGTCAGTTTCTCCTTTGTTATCTTAAAAGATCTGCCTTAGCAATGGCTTTTATCTGTTTCATGTTGATCTTTAAAGTTTCCTATGCCATAGGAAAGAGGGGCGAAGGAAATTCCCAGTTTAGACTAAGTTACAGTACATGTTTCCTAAGTGATTGCTTAAAGCTATACTGTTCCCAGTTATTAGTTGGCACAAATTCACCTACATTCTGAATATCATTTGTTCACCTTTCAGACAAGGTGATATTGGACATGTCAGTGTAAATAACACTAAGGTTAGGATCTTCTAAGTGTATAACTGTCTCCTAAGCCCATCACTGTGGCACACTGTAGAGTGAGCTTATAGTTTAATTGAGATATTTATCTTGTGGAAATATTAAAAAAAAAAAAGCCTATGCTTGTGTAAGTGAAAAAAAATCACATTCATTTGTTTAAAAATGTAAAGCTATTTTGTAGAGGCTCAGTACTTTTCCAATGCACTGTTGTATTAATGCGTTAAAAATTGTAAAGTACCATGCTTAGAAATGAAAAAACTGCTTTTTGTGAGCCAACATAGTAAAAAACACACCAAACAAAGTACAAAGCTGCTTTTGTAAGTGTGTAGATGTAAGAGCAGAACATATCTATGATATTTAATGTACGTGAACAGCTACTGTGACATGCAAAGGAAAGGACAGAGTGCAGAATTGAACTGCATTGAAGATCAGTGGAAATTGTTTATTTTAACTTGGATTTAGGCAGGAAATGAAAGACAGGAGGAGTAAAGAAAACTGCTTGGAAGAACTTAAACTTTTCATGAAGACAGTAGTCATACAGATGTGAGTGAACTGGTTTCATATGGTGAGATCCTGGACACAGTATTCTACTTGAGCAGATGACGCAAATTTGGCAGAGCTTTGGTTTAAGGAAAACAAACCACTAGCCCTTAGCACAAGTTACACTGATGTTTTTTACAAGACTGCTCCTCAAAAAAAAACCCAAAAAGCAAAAGATGGAGGAGAGAGACTATAAACCACTTTTAGCATAGGAATTGAAGTTGGTGCAGATGTATGTACTAATAGGAAAGTCTCAAATTTGCATTGTTTTCGAGATTTGTCATTCAAGGTACCGGTGCCCACTTGTTTAATGTTTTGTTACTATCTCTAACACAGACCTAACATCTCACATTTAAAGACAAGGTGAAGAATTAAGGGATTTTTATTCTTTGTGGAAAGTGAGTCGTGTTGGGTTATTTGAAATTGAAGTTTTAAATGTGCTGCCCATATTTGAAGTTGAGAATGCTGACTCACAAATCTATGGGATATGCACTTTATGTTGTTTCCTTAGTAAGCTTTGTGAAGAACCCCAGTACTCTTGCCAACTTTCTCTTGAGGCTCGTTGGGGTTAGGATTAGTCTGACTGTGGAGGACTGTCTTTGTTTTTCTGGGAAAAGCTAATGGGCCCAAAGAGGGATTGAACACATCCTTGGCCTTTAACAAAGTGAGCTAATTACCCAGGCCTAGTCAGATACTCTACAAAATAAACAAGTCTGCTTTAGAAATTATCTGGCCACCTTAACTGTTATCAACTCAGCTGTAAAGATTATTTCAAAGCTCATTCTTTCATATTTTCCTCTGGCTTTCAATCCTACCTAAGTATCAAGGAAATTGTAAATATGGTAGTTGTTTACTAAGGATATGTACTGCTCTTGCAAGGAAATAATGTCCAAACAAAGCTTCACTTATTTTTTTTTAATGTAAGCAGATTCCACTGTTTATGGCGCTTATGGTAATACATTTTATCTTTTTAAAAAAATTGTCCATGTAAAAGTCAGGATTCCTTTATATTTGTGAGCCATGTCTCCTTTCCTAAGGGTGTATTCTTTGGTTTTCAGATCTGCAGGGTATTCCTGATTGGCTAAAAACAAACCCAGTTTCCTCTTGGTATAAAATGTCCCATTCTTATATAGGGGTGTTCATTTTAAATAGTTTAAAAACAACTGCATCGCATTCTAAGCATAAAAGAAAGTTATTAACCAGGTACCTTCCTAACCTCCCAAGATGTATTTTACTCATTTGTGAAGTATTAAAGAGGTAACTCATGCAGAATGCTGGTTATGAATGTAGATATTGAAACTATTCATAAACACTGGAAATAGAATTTTAAGTTTTTAGCCTTCAGTAGGATGCACATATTGGACATGTGCATGTGGAAACCTTTTTCAGTAGCACTCATTAATTTCCATTGGATTGTGTAGAATGGATGCAAATATTTTAGTGGAATTTGCTACTTGATTTTTTTTTTTTGCAAGGTCCATGACCAATATGTACTTACTAGTATGGACATTGAAGACAAGGTCATTTGTAGGTGTCAGATGTACATTGGAGAACAAAAATCTTTTTTCCCACCAGCATCCAAACACCTCTGTTCTCTTGAGGAAGCATTTTCTTGCAAAAGACTTTACATTTCATTTTGTATCTTTGCACTTTTTCTTTATTACAGGAAGGTTCTGTCTTGAGGACCTAGTTTGAACTTCATGCAGTAATAGGAACAAGAAAATCAATGTTGGGATTACATTGTTCAAGGCATAGGGAAAAGTACTAAAAATGGAATTTCCTTGAATATTTCAGATTATTTTTTAAAATTCACTTACTAGTCTGAAACATTTGAGGTGTTACGTTTAACTCCAAGCAGTTGACATGATTGAGATTAGTACTAAAAACAAAATTGAACAAGTTAGCTTTAAAGTTTGCAGACTTTATCTGTAGCAACACTAGAAGATGAGCCATATTCTTAATTTGGAATATTTGCTCTAAAAAGAACACATTAGTTATACCTCAGTGGTGTTGATGGAGGTGGGGATTGAGAAAAGTGTTCACATTAGTGTTGGAGTATAGGTAATCAGTTGTACAGTTAACAATGACAAAAAACGTTTAGCACCAGGATTTTATATATATATGTATGTGTGTGTATATATATATATGTATAAAATCTCTAAAAACATGATTGTTGGAGTTCATCCAAACTTTAAGATTAGGAAACTATTATCTATAAGTGTTACCTCAAGTAATTTTTTTTCCCTGGGAAAACATGTTCATTCCGTGCCAAGTATTCTCTCCTAGTGTCCGTGTCTCAAATTATATTTATGAAGGGTTATCACTTAATATACTTTGTATTTAATCACCTGCTTCCCAGATGTCCACGACATAAAATGGGTCAAGCATCAGCCATAACTTTTGGCAGTTCGCAAAATACCCATGTGATAAGGAGGTGAATGGCCATTTTTACAGCTTGCTAGAATACAGTGGCACCTTGTGGTTGTTGTTGATACTTTTAAAGATGGAGGATATTTTTATTCCTCCCTTTACTCCACCCCATTTCTTTGTTGTTTTGTGAACGAAAAATACTTGTAATCTGCCTTATTTGAGTTTTTAAGTTTTACCGTACTGGCTTCCCTGTCAAATGTATTACCAATATTAAATACATAGAAGCCACGTTTGCAGGGCACTTTTATTGTCTTATAAGACTATGCTGATTGCTACTTTCTAAAGTATTCTGTACCTTAGTAATGCAAGAGACTGATAAGGCACATGTTAAAGTGTCAGGCGTTTTTTCCCCCTTAGTATAATTCTTCAGTGTGTGTAATATTCAGTAACAGTGTTGTAATTCATTGAGTTAACGAGTAAATTGTGCGCTTTTGAAAAAACATTTGAAAATGTAAGTCAACTTATAACATGCTTCATTTGGAAAATTAAAGTGCAAGGTCCAAGTAACTAGTATTTCAGTTATTTTTAAATCAGATTTTTAATAAGCAACTAAGAAATAGCTGTGAGTTACGTACCTGCCCTTTACAATTTTTAGCATTCTGAAATGAGTTCTTAACTGGAACATTTCTAAAATACTAATATTCCCAACAAGTAAGCAATCTCACTTGATTTAAGTAACTCCATTTTGTATCTAAAATACAGTATAGAATTGAGCTGTTACTGAGCTGTTGGACTCTCAAGGAATAACAAGTTTGTATCAGTTTTACAATTATTTTCATGTCTACATAGGTATTTTAATTCAAATTTGGAGAAAATAGGCACACCCTTCAACACTCAGAGATACTTATTTTTGATTAGGATTTGTTTACTAAAGACCCCCAAGCTGCTTTATAGTTACTTAGATTGAGTGATATTTTAAAGACATGCAGTGAAAGTGAACCCCATCATACCACTGTGCCTAGTTATTTCAGGGTTCCTCTATCAGTTCCTCATCTTGCAGATTTATCCTAATACCAAGGTATGGCTGAACCAGCTGTCCAGCCTTAACTCTTTTGAGTGCCCCTTTGCTAACGTTCTTTTAACTGAGTGATTTGTGTTTTAACTGTCCAATGTTTGGATTTTACCTCTTGATGGCTCCATTTGTCCCTGGTGCTGCTTTTAAAGATGTAGGGCCATGTGATCAGGTATCAAGTTGAGTAGGTACGCAATTGGCCTGGTTATGTATCTGTGCCTGTTTTATCTTCTCCCAGGAAGAGCTGCTTTGGTATAGATGTTTACTTAGATTCAGATAAAGAACTGGGCAGCGATTTTGGAAAGCTTTCTGAAGCCTATAAGAACCTGAGGGGATTTGGAGGGGGAACAGTAACAAAGGCTGCCTTTATGTCTTTGAACATGAAGCACATAAATGTATGTTCTGTAAAGACTAAAGTGATTGTTATACCAGGGCTTCCTGACCTCTGGGAGAGACTTTCAAAAAAGCAGAAAGGAGCACAAAGTGAAGTGAATTTGGTTGGTTTGCTTTATCTGGTTTCTCATTTTCTTTCAATTTAAACCTGAACACAACACCCTTCTCCAAAATCTATCCAGCAGACTCCTGGTTGGGAAGCCCTGTGTTAAATTTTGAGAATGTACCCAGTTTCCTTTTTTTTTTTTTTTTTTTTGTACAGTGCTTTACATCTGCTAAAAGTTAACTTGTTTAATGCAAAACAAGACCTTGAAGGGTCAGTCATACTAAAGCTGGTTTGATTATTAATAGTTATCTTTTAGGAAGAAGCTTTTTCCCTATGTAAGATGTCATACTGCAGATTTAAAATATAGACTATCAATAAAATGCATGAAGTGATCATTTGTGCTTGATCATCTCTCCTTGGGTTTTTCTTTTAAAAGGGGAATCTGATAAAGGTTCTGTTGCTCACACCAATGTCAGATGTGGTTTTTAGAATCAAGTAGAATTACAGTGCAACCTTGATTTTGATTCCCCTCAGTGTGGGCAGGTACTGGTTTATGGAATATAACTTCCGTATCATGTAATTTAATGGCTTAATCTTTCAGTGGTAAAATAAAAGATTAAACTCTATTCCTATATAAGAATCCGGGAAAGATTTATGTAAACGACATTTTAAGTAGGTGCATCTTTGCTGTTTCTTGTATTCTCCCCATTGCCCTGCCCACTCCCTTGCTTGATCTCTGTAAATACAAAAACTTGTCTAGGTGTGCATGTGTGCTCACGCAGCTTTTGTCTTCCATCCCTACTTCCAGTCTCTTAAACATGTTGCCTAAACCACTAAGAGTCTTTGTGTCTAAGTAGGTCATCACATTCTGATACCTGGATGTGACTTCCCCTTGGTACTGGTATTCATTTAGCTGATGGTGAATTTTATTACCATTTCATTTCCTCTAGTGCCTACAGAGCCCTATCATTGGCATAGGAACACAGTTCCTCGGGATTTTTGGTGTGGTCAGCTCTTCTTTTCCCCATGACCTTCCCAGGGTTTTACTTTTAGTGTCCTTCATGATTCTATTCTTTGAAACTCAAGAACACCAACACCACTGAATAGTTCACATTCTAGACAACAAAGTAAGCCAATACACAGGCATCATGTTGAGGGAAATTTAGGAAAGGACCATTACCTACAACAATTTGGTAAATCAGAGTGGATTATAGCTATACTCTTAATGGTCGTTTAAAAAACAGGAAATGAAAGCTAGGGTCCAGTTTCTTTGAATTCAGGCAATATTTAAATTTAAGACCTTGCAAATGGATTACTAATGGCTATATTAAAAACAGCTAATTTTTTTCTGGTTGCTGTCAGGTGTTTTATTAAGTATTATAAGTTAATCCTCAGTTATTCTGAGGTTTATTATTACCACCCTGTTTTATAAATGTTGTGACTGAGATACTGGCATTTGGTAATTTGCCCAAGGTCACGTAATGAGTGGCAGAGTATTTCCAAGTCTGATCTCTGATTCCAGAGCTTATTTTCATTGTGCTCTTAATCCTGCTGCCATAATATGGGCCCTAATTTGTTTTTTTAAATATGTATCTCAAGTCCTAGAGTAATTAATTACTTATGAGGTATGATTTCTTAGAATAAACATTGGTTTTGGGTAGTTTGCCAAGGAAAACTCAAAGGGCAAGTCTGAGAAGGATGAAAGATCATATATTGTAAATTCTGTAAGTCACTTTGGGCATTACTAAATACACCTTAGCGTTATGTGTATCAAGGTGTTTCACTTCCAAAAATTTGGAAGGAGGCTGGAATGTGTTGTAGAAATCTTTAATGTTAATGGTCATCTCAGCCTCATTAAATGTGCTCTTGGCCCCAGTTATGACTTGATTTGAAATATGAAATGACTAGAAAAAAATTGTAGCTTTTTTTCTTAGAATGCCAGCCAGTTTTATTGGCATCCAAGTTAATGCCCTTTAAAGTTGCCTTGGGCAACCATAGGCATTCCAAGAATGTCATGCTTGCTCAGAAGATACTTGGAACTTGTGAGCAACTGAGAGAAGCAGCCCTCTTCAGTTTGTTCATGTTGTCATCCTTGAGATGAGTCTTGACTGTTTCAAAGAATTATCTTTTTCTCAGTGGATGGAGATTGCCACCCTTAAGCATATTCAGAAAAATACTGTGTGTTCTGAAAGCAATCGCAAACAAGGCAGTTCAAGTAATAGATTTAGGAAAAGTAAATGGCTGCCTAGGTGAGTGCTTCAAAAAGATTATCACGCCTCATTCAACATTTAAACACAGGGAGAAATAGAACCCCTACTCACAAGGAGCAGGCGTTTCAGTGGGGAGACATGTAAAGTATTACAAAAACCTTAGAAGATACACATAGCGTAATTATCCATCCCCATGCAAATGATATTTGACGGGAGCAGTGAGGAGGAACGGAGTGAACAAGGGCTCATCTGAATTTAGAGTTTGTTTCCTCAGCTAATAAGAGGTAAATACGTATTGTGCTTGCACTATGTACTAGGCATTGTGGTGGTCCGAGGTTTCTCTTCCCCTTGTTTTTGGCAGGATGGGGACCCGAAGCCTCTGAAAATATTGCTGAATTTCTCAGTGGACAGTGTTGCTGACTGTGATGTACCTACTTTTAAAAAAATTCACAATTTCCCCTATCTGTACCAGATGTTCTAGAATAGTGCTGTCCAGTGGGAATATAATGCAAGTCACGTGTAATTTAAAAATCTCTAGCAGCTACATTACAAAAGGAATAAAGATAAGAGTTGCAATTAATGTTTATTTAACCCAATAAAGTGAAAATCTTTTAACGTGATCAATATAAAAATTATTAGATATTTACATTGGTTTTTTTTTCATATTGAGTCTTCAAAATCTATTTTACACGTATACTATGTCTCATTTTGGACACCAAATGCTCAGTAGCAACAAGTGGCTAGTGGCTACCATATTGAACAGTACAGTTCTAGAACAATATGGGAGAGAGTGATTAAAGTAGGTGGGATGCAAATGGTGATATGTTTTAAAAGTTCACCTGTAGATATGCATACCTTATCTGCTCACACTGCCCTAGAACTAAATAGGCATCATGCTTTTACTTGCGTGTCAAAGCTGTGGCTTAGAGTGTCTATCCAAGCTTACAAAACTACCATCTTTCTCCTCCCCTTTTGAGGTTAAAAGAATACACTCCCTACCAAAGCTTGAAGTCTAACCATTAACAATAGCAAAAAACCTTACTTAGCTGGTTGAGGGCTCTTATGATTAAAGGTTAGGGAAGCCCATCACAACTCCACCATTATGTAGCAGCTAATAAATAGCAGTTGTTACATTTACTTACTGCAGGAACAAGCACCCAAAGTTTAATGTGGATTCTCTTAGTTCAGTTATGTTAAAATAATACAAATAATTTCCAAGCAGTTGCTATATAATCTGAAATTGCTGCGTTTGAATACTCCTGGCATAGGTTAGAAACTGCTAACCTGGATTTACAATCTGTTTCTACTTTGTAGTGATAATATATATGTTTAAATGAGTTTCTTGGAATGGAAGGGGGAAGTTAACATGAGAATAGAGGCTACCAGATCAAACTTCAGCCTCAGTGAAAGTATTTCCCAACACCAAGTCTCTCTGATGCCATTGCTGAAAGTTTGTTTTGTTTTGTTTGGCAACATGAAGTGAAATATTAACTCCTGTGAAGAAAGAGCTTTTGGAGTTGAGGTTTTAGAAAAAGCTGATTCATTTGGCTTGGCTTTACTTATATTTTCTGTGTGAATATAATGTAATATTTTCTGTGGCCTTTTTATTTAAGAATCTGAAAACCCACTTAGTAGTACAGGATGGATGTTGGTTTCTAGCATGGGTGACAAACCTATCTCTAGCATGTGAATCAGACTGCTTACTTGGAAGAAGCCAGAGGAGCACATCACCCAGCTTCTTTCAGAATCTTGGGTGTAGCCCCTCTAGATTAAAGGTGAAAATTACAGAAGAGTCATTCTGTTTTGTCTTGGCCCTGCCCTTTCCTGGGAGAAGGAAAAGAATGGAACAGTGTCTGAGGCTCTGTTAACACGAAGATACAGGATTGTTCCTAAGGAGAGACCAACTTGGCAGCTAAGCCCAAATTCTGCCCTATTGCTCAAATTAAAAAGAACACTTCCCTAATAATACTATCTTCTCTGGCATCCAAGGTAATCCCTTTTCTCCACATGTGGGGACCAGTAACATCTACATTTTTAAATAGGAAAATCATTCAGCCTAATCTACTAAATAGAAATATATTCCAAACTTCATTTTAGTGATGTTATCTAACAGCCCTTGTACAGATATGGGCACTGACTGGGCCCTTTCTCCGTTATTTATTTTTTTAAGTCTGAAGTCAAAATCACTTGGAAAAAAAAAAAAGCTGGAGAAGCCATTCTTTTTTTTTTTTAACATCTTTATTGGAGTATAATTGCTTTACAATGGTGTGTTAGTTTCTGCTTTATAACAAAGTGAATCAGCTATATGTATACATATATCCCCATATTCCCTCCCTCTTGCGTCTCCCTCCCACCCTCCCTATCCCACCCCTCTAGGTGGACACAAAGCACAGAGCTGATCTGCCTGTGCTACGTGTCTGCTTCCCACTAGCTAGCTATTTTACATTTGGTAGTGTACATATGTCCATGCCACTCTCTCACTTCGTCCCAGCTTACCCTTCCCCCTCCCCGTGTCCTCAAGTCCATTCTCTATGTCTGTGTCTTTATTCCTGTCCTGCCCCTAGGTTCTTCACAACCATTTTTTTTTAAGATTCCATATATATGTGTTAGCATACGGTATTTTTTTTATAACATCTTTGCTGGAGTATAATTGCTTTACAATGGTGTGTTAGTTTCTGCTTTATAACAAAGTGAATCAGTTATACATATACATATGTTCCCATATATCTTCCCTCTTGCATCTCCCTCCCTCCCACCCTCCCCATCCCACCCCTCCAGGTGGTCACAAAGCACCGAGCTGATCTCCCTGTGCTATGTGACTGCTTCCCAGTAGCTATCTATTTTACATTTGGTAGTGTATATATGTCCATATATACACTACCACTCTCTTTGTCCCAGCTTACCCTTCCCCCTCCCCATGTCCTCAAGTCCATTCTCTATGTCTGCGCCTTTATTCCTGTCCTGCCCCTAGGTACATCAGAACCTTTTTTCTTTGTTTTACATTCCATATATATGTGTTAGCATACGGTATTTGTTTTTCTCTTTCTGACTTACTTCACTCTGTGTGACAGACTCTAGGTCCATCCACCACACTACAAATAACTCAATTTCGTTTCTTTTTATGGCTGAGTAATATTCCATTGTATATATGTGCCACATCTTCTTTATCCATTCATCTGTCAGCGGACACTTAGGTTGCTTCCATGTCCTGGCTATTGTAAATAGAGCTGCAATGAACATTGTGGCACATGTCTCTTTTTTTTTTAAATTTATTTTATTATTTATTTTTGGCTTCATTGGGTCTTCATTGCTGCGCGTGGCTTTCTCTAGTTGCGGCGAGTGGGCGCTACTCTTCGCTGCGGTGTGCGGGCTTCTCTTGTTGCGGTGGCTTCTCTTTTTGTGGTGGCTTCTCTTGTTACGGAGCACGGGCTCTAGGCATGTGGGCTTCAGTAGTTGTGGCTCGCGGGCTCTAGAGCACAGACTCAGTAGTTGTGGCACATGGGCTTAGTTGCTCTGTGGCATGTGGGATCTTCCTGGACCAGGGCTCGAACCCGGGTCCCCTGCATTGGCAGGCGGATTCTTTTTTTTTTTTTTAATTATTATTTATTTATTTTATTTTTGGCTGTGTTAGGTCTTCATTTCTGTGCGAGGGCTTTCTCTAGTTGCGGTGAGCGGGGGCCACTCTTCATCACGGTGCGCGGGCCTCTCACTGTTGCGGCCTCTCTTGTCGCGGAGCACAAGCTCCAGACGCGCAGGCTCAGTAGTTGTGGCTCACAGGCTTAGTTGCTCCGTGGCATGTGGGATCTTCCCAGACCAGGGCTCGAACTCGTGTCCCCTGTATTGGCAGGCAGAGTCTCAACCGCTGCGCCACCAGGGAAGCCCCTGGCAGGCGGATTCTTAACCACTGCGCCACCAGGGAAGTCCCTATGTCTCTCTCTTTTTTTTTTTTTTTTGTCTCTTTTTGACGTATGGTTTTCTCGGGGTATATGCCCAGTAGTGGGATTGCTGGGTCGTATGGTAGTTCTATTTTAGTTTTTTAAGGAACCTCCATACTGTTCTCCATAGTGGCTGTATCAATTTACATTCCCACCAGCAGTGCAAGAGGGTTCCCTTTTCTCCACACCCTCTCCAGCATTTATTGTTTGTAGATTTTTTGATGATGGCCATTCTGACCAGTGTGAGGTGATACGACATTGTATCACATTGTTTTGATTTGCATTTCTCTAATGATAAGTGATGTTGAGCATCCTTTCATGTGTTTGTTGGCAATCTGTATATCTTCTTTGGAGAAATGTCTATTTAGGTCTTCTGCCCATTTTTGGATTGGGTTGTTTGTTTTTCTGATATTGAGCTACATGAGCTGCTTGTGTATTCTGGAGATTAATTCTTTGTCAGTTGCTTCATTTGCAAATATTTTCTCCCATTCTGAGGGTTGTCTTTTCATCTTGTTTATGGTTTCCTTTGCTGTGCAAAAGCTTTTACATTTCATTAGGTCCCATTTGTTTATTTTTGTTTTTATTTCCATTTCTCTAGGAGGTGGATCAAAAAGGATCTCGCTGTGATTTATGTCATAGAGTGTTGTGCCTATGTTTTCCTCTAAGAGTTTTATAGTGTCTGGCCTTACATTTAGGTCTTTAATCCATTTTGAGTTTATTTTTGTGTATGGTGTTAGGGAGTGTTCTAATTTCATTCTTTTACATGTAGCTGTCCAGTTTTCCCAGCACCACTTACTGAAGAGGCTGTCATTTGCAGAAGCCATTCTTGTTCTTTCCCCCACCCCACCCCAAAGTGTTCCCTTCAGTTCACGCTATTGGTACATTTGATTTTGAATTCCTTATAAGTTAACTGTCCAGTATATATTAACTATGCCTGGCTTAGGCCTTATTTTCTGTTTAAAATGCCAGTTTATAAATCAGCCTAGAAACTCGTGTGGGCAAGATTCCTAACCCTGACATCTTTGTAGATGACTGAAATATCTACTTACAACTGTTTCAGAGAGGTACTGTGGGACCCACTTGAAAGCACGCTGTGATTTACAGCATCCACCCTCCAATCACCAGTACTGTATACACACTTTGATTGCACTGAAAGGTTAATGTGAACTGTCAGCATGGCCCTGAAAGGAAGAGGGAAGGAGAGATGGCTATGGATTGATGAATAGACCAATAGGTGTCTTGAATATCTATCTGTTTATGGGTCACTGGACTAGGCTTTTTTTTCCCCCACGTTTTTCCTCTTATTTGATACTCATAACAATTGGGGGGCAACTGGATATTTGCATTTTATCCCTGAAATAAAATCAGAGGTTAAATGATATGCTCCAGGTCCCACTGCTAGTACTGGTCATCAAAAAATTTTTTTATTGGAATCTATGTCCCAAGTACCATTCCAGGTGTAGAGGATACAATGGTGAACAAGACAAAGGCCCTTGCCTTCATGGAGCTTACATTCTAGTAGGGAGAGGCAGATACATTTGTAAATATAAATGAAGACAGTGACTAAATGCTGGGGAAAAAAAATAAAATGGTGTGATGTGATTGTGACTGAGATGGAATAGGGTGGTTGTAGAAGACCTTTCAGAGGAGGTGACACAAGCTGAGAACTGAATGAAGAGGAAGCAGAACACTCCAGTCCCAGAAAATGAGCTCTGCTCATTATTTAGAGGGAGGAAAAGGAGCAATGTTGGAGGGGGGAAGCCGTAAGAGATAAGTAAGGGCCAGTTCATGAGGGTTTTATAGCCCAGGGAAGGGAGATAGGATTTTATTCCGAGATGAGAAGCTGTTGGGGTCTTGATCATGGGAGTGAAGTGCTCTGACTTTAACTCCTAAGTGGCAAAATCGAAGACAGACCTGACTCTAGGGTGGCTGCTGCAAGTTCCATGATACCACAGAAGACTCTTCCCTGCCCCTCTCCTTCCAAGTGTAAGTGCTGGGAAGCTGAGTCCACAGTACCCTGGAGATGGCTCTGCAGTGCTCTAATCTTTTCACTTATCTTTCCTTGTTTTCCTAACGATTTGGCTCTTTGTGTTATTTTATTCTAATCTGATTCGAATGACCCTTTTCTGCCATCACTGAGAAATCCTCAGGTAATGGAACCCAATGCCACAAATGAAGTGGAACAACCTCTTCTCACTGAAAACTGCCAGCATTGCTCTGTTTTTCGTTGCTAATACCTGTAGGGGGCAGTGTTGTCCATAAAATGAACCAAAGAAACAACAGGGTTAATTTTTTAAAGAGCTGACTGTTCAGATCCTTTTCATCGGATGCCTCTTGGTGACTTCTTTACTTGTCAGTGATTTTACTAATGTGTAGGCTAAATTCAGCAAACTCAGATGAATCTAGGAAAGTTAACATACATTTATGGATTAGCTATTATGCCCTGGCATTTTATGATTGACAGTCACCCAGTTCAGCTGCCTTCATCTAGGCAGGTCTACATTCAAACCATCCCAAGAGCTGAAAGACTGGAGACTCTGGATTGAAAGATTCCACTTACTGATTGGATATAGGGCCCTAACCTAACCATGGGAAAAGGGGTCCCAACCACAGTGTCCAAGTTACTAGTTCATCTTCTGGGTTTCAGATATAGAAGCAAAGGGCCAAAGGAAATAGGGTCAAAGGAAAGGCAGTTCTGGGCTACCGCATGGGTATCAGGCCAAGCTACATGGAAACTGGCTCCTTTTCTGCTTGTTATGGTGGCATACATTGCTTCCCTAGTCTAGTAGGTCCTACTACCTCATCTCTCTGCCATGCCACCACTAACTGTTGGGATGGATCTAATGGTGACTTCGTAGCCACAATCCCCCTGGACCCAGCCAAGTCCAGAGATGTTCAGGGCTGTAGGTGAGTGCACATGGAGCCTGGCTCATTTGCAGAAGTATCTCCTCAGGCTAAGCAACAAGTTTTGGGAAAAGGCCCTAGTTCAATTGCTGATTCTAACCTTGCCCTAAGTTGATGAGACAAAGTGTCCTGCAAATAGCATATTTGACGTGGACCCTAGTCCTGTGCAAGAAAGACACTTGCCTAGGAAGATTACCTCCTGACAGCTTTTCCCCCACTGAAACTTCCCTCTGTCTTTGTTCCTTCAGAAGAATCTATTCACCTGGAGATCCACCTGAATAATTAGAACTGTGTCTGGATAAGGACACACAGCCCTAGGAACTTTAAGAGGCAGTATAAGGATAAATATATTCATGCATAAAAACAGGCAATATGTGTTCAGGACCTTACTAGTAACGAGCAGCAATGATCCTGTTGAGCAAATGGCCCATGGGAGAGGTGATTTGGGGACCTAAAGGTGCAGTGAAAAGAATACAGGTTTAAGAGCCAGTTAGAGTCATATGCCTCTTACAAGCTGTGTGGTTTTAGATGACACATCTTCTCTGAGTCTCAATTTTTCTTTCTGCAAAGCGGGACTAATGATGCCTACTTTGTTGGGAAGCTTAGCGATCACGTAGGGAAATTCCCTAGCACTTTAATGGGAGGGACATTCTATTGAGATACTAATAAGATAGGAAAGCAGCATTTCCTAGCGTGGGAGAGGTGGCTGAGCCAACCTCCAATGGCTGTGAAATCTGTACATCTAATTTTTAAAATTAATTAATTAATTTTTGGCTGTGTTGGGTCTTTGTTGCTGCACGCAGGCTTTCTCTAGTTGCGGCAAGCGGGGGCTACTCTTCGTTGCGCTGTGCGGGCTTCTCATTGCGGTGGCTTCTCTTGTTGCAGAGCATGGGCTCTAGGTGCGCGGGCTTCAGTAGTTGTGGCACACGGGCTCGGTAGTTGTGGCTTGCAGGCTCTAGAGCACAGGCTCAGTAGTTGCTCTGCGGCATGTGGGATCTTCCCGGACCAGGGCTCGAACCCGTGTCCCCTGCATTGGCAGGCAGATTCTTAACCACTGCACCACCAGGGAAGTCCCTGTATGTCTAATTTTGAGACGTTTAAAAAGCATTGAGCTTGTGGTCTGGGAAACCAGCTTCAATAAAGAGGAATGCATCTTCCCAATGTTCTTTGGATGCTCAAAGAAGTCTACTAGGTGTATGAAGGAGACAGGCAGGGGACAGACAGTTTTTCTAGAATAAGATGGGACCTGTCCATTGTGAGACAGCAGGAAAAAAACAAAAAAACCCAAAAAGCCCATGTAATAGGCACCTGCTTTACCAGGTAAACTAGGATTACACCTAATTGCCTGTGAAGCAACAAATCAATGGCTAAAGATTTGTTGCTATGGCAACTTTTTTTTTTGTTGTTGCTTATTCAGCATCTAGCCGCTATTTAGAGGCTACAGCAGGGCCTGGATAGGCAAGTAATTAGATATACCAGGTGCAAAACAAATGAAAAAAAAAACCCACAATCTAAAAAACAACCCTCCAGGGAATTCCCTGGTGGTCCAGTGGTTAAGACTCTGCACTTTCACTGCCAAGGGCATGGGTTCAATCCCTGGTCAGGGAACCAAGATACTGCAAGCCGTGCAGAGCAGCCAAAACAAAAACAAAAACAAAACCAGAAAAACCCCAAAATCTGCTGGTAAAATAGGATAAGTGGCAAAACTTGCATGCTTCTTTTAAAACTTGCATGTGGCTCAACAAAGATTCCACACATGCTGAGTGACGCTAAAAAAAGAAATCTTTGCTACAGTTGAAAAAGGTTGAAAAAGAAAAGAAATGTGGAAAGTGTGGATTGCTAAGGGCCCAGCAAAAGCTTTTGTCAGAAACCAGTGACTCCCAAAATCTTACCTAGAATTTCTTGTTTCCCCTTCTCCTATAATTTAGGGGTCCTCTTCACTAGGAGCAGCAGCCCTCAGGTATCTTTTAGCAACATTTTAGACACTGTATTTAGCAGCTTTATGTTTGTAATCAGCATCCCCAGGTCTGAGATGAACTGCGATTTTCCTTTGTTCTTCTAAAAGGAGTGAAGGTACTTCTAGGTCAGAGACAGCCAGCAAAAAAACAAAAACAAAAAAACAACAAAAAACAAAAAACAAAACAAAACAAAAACAAAAAAGTGCTGAAACAACTCATCCAGAGGGAGCCCCTCCTCGCATTACCACCCCATCACACAAAGGCCTGCTACTTTTCCTCAACATGCTTGGGACAGTTCAAGGCTTCAACCATCAGAGACCATAGCTCAGAGAAAAAAGCACCGTTAGGCCCTTTGTTCTTCTCTAGTTAACACTGTTTGACTTTACTCACCCCCATGGTATTTTTCCTTTATGTAAGAATTGTTTATCTTATTACAGAAGAAATTTCCCCATGGTTTTAACTATTCTCCATACCCTGATGACTCATCAACCTATATCTCTAAGGTCTGATCTCTCCTTAGAAATTTAGACACTCTTTCCCCCCTGCCCCCACCCCAGTTGTTTGTGGGGCATCTCAATCGGAATATTTTATAGGCCCTTGTTTTACGTGGAATATCCTCCTTTATTTCTTTAGGTGGTACCATATAGTGATCGACAGTGGATTTGAACTGCTTGGCCCAGTTAATAAGTGGGCCATTTCTCAACAGAGGAGATCGTAAAATAGGCAAGAAGCTTCTAAGAAATCTTGAACATGACTGAACCGGATCTTAAGGCTTAGTGTGAAGAGTTAGGAGTAAGGGTTAAAAAATCCACCTTAGCAATAAATATTTAAGTGTATGGCTGCTAAAAAAGGTTAAGCCATCTAGAGGGGGGAAAGCCAGTAAGGAGGAAGACTCTTAAGGGAAATCTGACCTGGAAGAAAAACTAGAACTTTGATATAAGAGAATGCAATGGAACTGTGGGCAAGCCAACATTGGAAAGTACACTGGTGAAAGTTGAGTTTTGAGAGTCCCAAAGAAAGATAGATCTCAGGACAGTAATAAAGGTTGCAAGGTCTCAGTGCTGCACCAACTAATTGTGAAACATTGGGCAGTCACCTGCCCTTTTGGCATCTCAGTTTCCCTATTTGTAAAATAAGGGATTTGGATAAGTTTTTTCCAGCTAACTCAAGTTTTAAATTTTTTATTTTTGAAATACTTATAAATTCACAGGAAATTGGAACGATAGTAGAGAGAGGTAATATATGCCCTTCACCCAGTTTCCCTCATTAACTACATCTTAGGTAACTGTAGCACAAAACCAGGTAATTGATACTGGTACAATGTGCATGTATAATTTTAAACCATTTTATCACATATGTAGATTCGTATAACCAACACAACTATCAAGATATAGAACTATTCTATCACCCCAAAGATCTCCCTTGTACTACCAATTTATATTCAGAATCACACCTGCTTCCCACCACCACCTTTAAACCCCTGGCAATCACTAATCTCTTCTCCATCTCTATAATTTTGTCATTCCAAGAACGTTATATAAATGGAATCATACAGCATGTGACCTTTTTTTTAAAAAAATTATTTATTTATTTATTTTTGTCTGTGTTGGGTCTTCGTTTCTGTGCGAGGGCTTTCTCTAGTTGTGGCAAGCGGGGGCCACTCTTCATCGCGGTGCGCGGGCCTCTCATTATCGCGGCCTCTCTTGTTGCGGAGCACAGGCTCCAGATGCGCAGGCTCAGTAGTTGTGGCTCACGGGCCTAGTTGCTCCGCAGCATGTGGGATCTTCCCAGACCAGGGCTCGAACCCGTGTCCCCTGCATTGGCAGGCAGATTCTCAACCACTGTGCCACCAGGGAAGCCCCAGCATGTGACCTTTTAATTGGCTTTTTGTCATTCACCATAATACCCTAGAGATCCATCCAAGTTGTTGCATGTATCAGTAATTTGTTCCTTTTTATTACTGAGTAGTATTTCATTGTGTAGATGTACTACCCTTTAACTACTCATCTATTTTAGGACATTTTCGTTGTGTCCAGATTTTGGCTATTACAAATAATACTATGAACAATTGTGTAGAGGTTTTATGTGGACCTTTATAAGTTTTATGTGGAAACTTTATAAGCTTTCATTTCTCAGGAGTGCAATTGCTGAGTCTCATGGTAAATGTATAATTAGCTTTTTAAGAAAGTGCCAACTTATCTTCTAGAGTGGCTGTAACATTTTACATTCCCACAGCAATATGAGAGATTCAGCTCCACATCCTAGCCAGCATTTGGTATTGTCACCATTTATTATTTTAGCTGTTCTAATAAATATATAATGGTATCTCATCATAATCTTAGTTTGTATTTCCCTAATGCAAGAAATGTTAAACATCTTTTCATGTGACTATTTACCAAACATATATCCACTTTGGTAAAATGTCTCTTCATATCTTTTGCCTATTTTCTAACAGAATTGTTTGTGGGTTTTTATTCTGTTGAGTTTTATTTATATATTCTGGATATGCATTCATCCAATGATGGGCACTTAGGTTGCTCCCATGTCCTGGCTATTTTATTTATATATTCTGGATATGCATTCATCCAATGATGGACACTTAGGTTGCTTCCACGTCCTGGCTATTGTAAATAGAGCTGCAATGAACATTTTGGAACATGACTCTTTTTGAATTATGGTTTTCTCAGGGTATATGCCCAGTAGTGGGATTGCTGGGTCGTATGGTAGTTCTATTTTTAGTTTTTTAAGGAACCTCCATACTGTTCTCCATAGTGGCTGTATCAATTTACATTCCCACCAACAGTGCAAGAGCGTTCCCTTTTCTCCACACCCTCTCCAGCATTTATTGTTTCTAGATTTTTTGATGATGGCCATTCTGACCGGTGTGAGATGATATCTCATTGTAGTTTTGATTTGCATTTCTCTAATGATTAAAGATGTTGAGCATTCTTTCATGTGTTTGTTGGCAATCTGTATATCTTCTTTGGAAAAATGTCTATTTAGGTCTTCTGCCCATTTTTGGATTGGGTTATTTGTTTTTTTGATATTGAGCTGCATGAGTTGCTTGTATGTTTTGGAGATTAATCCTTTGTCCGTTGATTCATTTGCAAATTATTTTCTCCCATTCTGAGGGCTGTCTTTTCTTCTTGTTTATGGTTTCCTTTGCTGTGCAAAAGCTTTTAAGTTTCATTAGGTCCCATTTGTTTATTTTTGTTTTTATTTCCATTTCTCTAGGAGCTGGGTCAAAAAGGATCTTGCTGTGATTTATGTCATAGAGTGTTCTGCCTATGTTTTCCTCTACGAGTTTGATGGTGTCTGGCCTTACATTTAGGTCTTTAATCCATTTTGAGTTTATTTTTGTGTATGGTGTTAGGGAGTGTTCTAATTTCATTCTTTTACATGTAGCTGTCCAGTTTTCCCAGCACCACTTATTGAAGAGGCTGTTTTTTCTCCACTGTATATTCTTGCCTCCTTTATCAAAGATAAGGTGACCATATGTGCGTGGGTTTATCTCTGGGCTTTCTATCCTGTTCCATTGATCTATATTTCTGTTTTTGTGCCAGTACCATACTGTCTTGATTACTGTAGCTTTGTAGTATAGTTCATGACCATTTTTTTTTTGTTTTTTAAATTCCATATATATGTGTTAGCATATGGTATTTGTTTTTCTCTTTCTGACTTACTTCACTCTGTATGACAGACTCTAGGTCCATCCACCACACTACAAATAACTCAATTTCGTTTCCTTTTATGGCTGAGTAATATTCCATTGTATATATGTGCCACATCTTCTTTATCCATTCATCTGTTGATGGACACTTAGGTTGCTTCCATGTCCTGGCTATTGTAAATAGAGCTGAAATGAACATTGTGGTACATGACTCTTTTTGAATTATGGTTTTCTCAGGGTATATGCCCAGCAGTGGGATTGCTGGGTTGTATGGTCATGCTTTTGCACAGCAAAGGAAACCATAAACAAGATGAAAAGACAACCCTCAGAATGGATTGTACTTTTGATGTCATGTCTAAAACACTCCTCTCCAAGCCCTAGGTCCTGAAGATTTTCTCCTATGTTTTCTTCTAAAAGTGTTATAGTTTTGCATTTTACATTTAAGTCTATGATCCATTTTGAGTTTATGTTTGTATAAGGCATGATATTTAGTAGGTTGAGATTCTTTTTGCCTATGGGTATCCAATTGCTCTGGCATCATTTGTTAAAAAGATTATAAATTCCTTTTTTTGTCAAAAATCAGTTGATCATATTTGTGTGGGGCTATGTCAAGGTTTTCTATTCTGTTGCATTGTTTTATTAGGTTGGCCAAAAATTTCGTTCTTTTATTCCCATAAGATCTTATCCGAACGAACTTTTTGGCCAAGCCAATATATATCTAGCCCTCTACCAATACCACACAGTCGTGATTACTATAGCTGTATAATAAGTCTTGAAATCAGGTGGAGTGATTCTTCTCACTTTATTATTGCTTTTCAAAGAAGTTATTCTAATTCCTTTATCTTTCCATATAAATTTTAGAATAATCTTGTCCGTTTTTACAAAAAAAATCTTGCTAGGATTTTGAAAGGAATTGAGTTAAAACTATCAGTTTGGGGAAAATAGACATCTTTACTATGTTGAGTCTTCCAATCCATGAACAGAGTATGACTTTTGATTTATTTAGCTCTTCTTTGACTTCTTGCATCAGCGTTTTGAAATTTTCAGCATACAGATCCAGTACATGTTTTGTTAAGTGTATACCTAAGTATTTCATTTTCTCTGTAATGATTGTAAATATTACTGTGCTTTCAACTTCAGTGTCTGCATGTTCATTGATAGTATATAGAAATGTGATTGATTTTTGTATGTTGATCTTGTCTACTGTGATGTTGCTAAACTTATTAGTTCTGTAAGGTTTTTGTAGATTCCTTGGGATTTTCTATATAGACAATCTTGTTATCTGCAAATACAGTTTTATTTCTTCCTTTCCAATCTGTATACATTTTAGGTATTTTTCGTTGTCTTATTGCAGTGGCTAGAATTTCCAGTACTGTGAAATAACAGTGGTGAGAACGGGCATCTTTGTCTTGTTCCTGGTATTAGCAGGAAAGCACAGAATATTTCCTAATAAGTATGATGTTGGCTGTAGATACTTTTCATCAAATTGAAGTAGTTCCCTTCCATCCTCAACTTTCTGAGAGCTCATAATTATAAATTAGTGCTGTATTTCGTCAAATGCTTTTTCTGCACCAATTGATAGTATCATATGATTTTTCATCTTTAATTTATTGATATGGTATATTATATTGATTAAATTTCAAATATGGAAACAGCATTATATACATGGAATAAATCCCATTTAGGCATGGTGCACAATTCTTTATATTATTGGATTTGGCTTGATAATATTTTGTGGAGGAATTTTGCATCTATATTCATAAGGGATATTGGTGTATTGTTTTCATTTTTTTGTATTGTCTGGTTTTAATATCAGGGTAATGCTGGCCTCATAAAATCAGTTGGGAAGTGTTTTTTTAAAAATTTTTGTTTGTTTATTTATTTATTTATGGCTGCATTGGGTCTTCGTTGCTGCACACGGGTTTTCTCCGGTTGCAGCGAGCAGGAGCTACTTTTCATTGTGGTGCGCAGGCTTCTCATTAGGTGGCATCTCTTGTTGCGGAGCACAGGCTCTAGGTGCGTGGGCTTCAGTAGTTGTGGCTCGTGGGCTCTAGAGCGCAGGCTCAGTAGTTGTGGTGCAAGGGCTTAGTTGCTCTGTGGCATGTGGAACCTTCCCGGCCCAGGGCTCGAACCCTTGTCCCCTGCATTGGCAGGCAGATTCTTAACCACTGTGCCACCAGGGAAGCCCGGGAAGTGTTTTTTTGTCTTAAGTTTTCTAGAATAGAATGTGTAAAATTGCTGTTAATTCTTCTTCGGATGTTTGGTAAAATTTTCCAATGAATCCATATAGGCTTTTCTTTTAGAGGAGATTTTAAATTACAAATTCTATTTCTTTAATGGTTATAGGATTATTCAGGTAATCTATTTCCTTTTGGTTGCGTTCTTGTGGGGTTTGAGGAGTTTGTCCAATTTTTCTAGTTATTGAAGTTATAAGTGGAAAGTTGTTCATAGTATTCTCTTATTATCTTTTTAATAGCTGCAGGATCTGTAATATAATCCTGTTTCATTTCAGATATTGGTGATTTGGATCTTCTCTCTGTGTTCACTCTTACTAGAGGTTTATAAATATTATTGATTTTTTCAAAGAGCTAAATTTTGTTTTATTGATTTTCTCTATTGCTTTCCTATTTTCAATTTTATTGATTTCTGCCTTTTATTTCCTTCCTTCTTCTTGCTTTGAGTTTATTTTGCACTTCTTTTTCTAGTTTCTTGAGGTAGGAACTTAGATTATTGATTTGAAACCATTCCTAATTTATAAGATAAGCAATCAGTGCTATAAACTTCCCTCTCAGTACTGCTGTAGCGCTGTCCCATGTATTTTGATATGTTGTATTTTAATTTTCATTCAGTTGTCTATATTTTTAAAAATTTCCTTTGAGAGTTCCTCTTTGATCTATGCATTGTTAAGAAGTATATTGCTTAATTTCTACTTGTTTAGAGATTTTCCTGTTGTCTTTCTGATTTTGATTTCTACTTTGATTCCATTATACTGAGAAAACATATTATGTATGATTTCAATTATTTTAAATTTGTTGAAGTTGGTTTTAGGCTCGGGATATGGTCTATTTTGGTATACGTTGCATGGGTGCTTGAAAAGAATGTGTATTCTGCTGTTGTGAGGCAGAGTGCTTCTTTTTTTTAATTAAATACATTGTTTATTTAGTTATCTATTTTATACATATTAGTGTATATTTGTCAACCCCAGTCTCCCAATTCATCCCACCTCCCCCTCCCCCGCTTCCCTCCTTGGTGTCCATATGTTTGTTCTCTACATCTGTGTCTCTATTTCAGGCAGAGTGCTTCTTAAATTTGATTAGATCTCCCTGGTTGATAGTGTTTTTAGTTCTTCTATGTCCATACTGATTTTTCTGTCTAGTTTTTCTATCAATTTTTGAGACACAGTGTAGGAGTTTCCAACTATATTATCTATTTCCCTTTTATTTTCTCAGTTTTTGCTTCAACTGTTTTGTAACACTGTTTAGGATTGCTATATCTTCTTGGTAGTCTAACCCTTTTATCACTATGTTTTGTCTTTTTCTCTTTTGGTAATTTTATTTGCTCTGACATCTACTGGCATACCTTTTCCCATCCTTTTACTTTCAACCTACCTATCATTATGTAATTGAGGTGAATGTCCTGCATACAACATATAGTTGTGTCATTTAAAAAATCCACTCTGGGGCTTTCAAGATGGTGGAGAAGTAGGAGGACATGGAGTTCATCTCTCTCCACAAATGCATCTACAGATGGAACAATTCTCACAGAACACCAGCTGAACACTAGCAGAAGACCTTGGACACCAGAAAGGACAATAAAGGACCTTGCATAACCAGGTAGGACAAAAGAAAGAAGGGAGAAAGAAGAGGAGAGGAAGTGGGATGGGATGTGCGCCCCTGGGGGTGAACTGAAGCAGAGGAGAGGGTCCTGCATCTGGGGAAACCCCTCTCTGATGGGGGAATCGGTTGGGACAGAAAGGAAGCATCTGAGGCTGTCAGAGGAGGGTGAAACAGCTGGTCTGTGGCAGACAGGACAGAGTGAGAACTACAGAGATGGTCCGTGCCATGGCCCTGTGTGCCCCGGACTGGGACATGTGTCCACCGGTGCACACGGGGGCTGGGAGCTGGAATGTGGGGATTGGAGAGCAAAACCCAGGGGGAGGACTGCTGTTGGCTGTGAGGAGACAGCTTGAGGGGACAGGAGGGAGGAAATCCACAACTGGGAATGCCTGTGGAGGAAACCCGGACTGCCATGGAAGCAAGGCGCCACTGTTAAGTGATGTGCAGAGGGTGGAGCCACCATTGCAGCCTCTCTCTCCCCATGTGCTGGCCTCTGCCTGCCCCCCCCAGCACTAGGAAAGGGCCCTGCCAGGGCTGGCCCTCATGCACCTGCCTCCAGGCACTAGAAAAGGCTCCCACTAGGGCTGATTCTCTCTCGCCCATGGCTGCCGGCTTCCCTGTGCACCTGTCGCCACTGGGGCTCCTGTGACCCAGGCAGCTGTGCCACATCCGCGGCCTGTTCTCACCGAGGCAGACCCGAGTGCTCTAGGGCAGCCTTGGGAGCAGACTCCTGTGGGTGGCCCACACCCAGAGGTGGGGCTAAAAACACAGCTGAGCCCCAGGGGAGGGACAACTAAGGAAGAGGAACAAAAATCTTTCTGTCACCCGCACAAGCCACAGATTAAATCCCCGTAATTGGCTTGGTAGACCCTGCGTCTGTGGAATATCTGAATGGACAACGAGTGTTCCCACAAATGAAACCAGTCTAACTCTGACAGCTGTGGACTCTGGGGGCAAGAACACGTGGGAGCTGGGCCAGATCAGAATCTGTGCTGTCCCCAAAGTGCCCACAGCAGGCCCAGAGACCAACCTAGAGGCATTGGAGGGCCTCCTGGGGAGGTGGAGGTGGGCTGTGGCTCACAGCAGGGACAAGGACACTGACAGCTGAGACCCCATGAAAATGTTATTATTACTATTATTTTCCTTATGTTTTGATTAGTTCTGTTGTTTGGTTTTTTAAATTATTATTATTATTTATTTTTATTTATTTTCGGGGGGTTTGGTTTGTTTTTTTTTCTTTTTCTTTTTAATTTTTAAAATTCTTTTTAATATTTTTTTTATATTTCTGTTTTTACTTTGCTTCTTCATTGTTCTGTGTTTTTTCCTTTTTTAAATCGTTTTTGTCTGTTTGTTTACTTTGCTTTGCTTTATTCTTCAGTTTGCATTCTGCTTTGTTTTGGTTTGTGTTTTTGTTAGTTTTGTTTTTAATTGTTTGATTTCGTTTTTGGGTTCTTTTGTTTGTCTGGTTGTTCTCCTGTTTTCTTTGTTTTTGTTTGTGTGTGTGTGTGTGTTTGTTTTTGTTTGATTTTGCTTTTACCGTTAGTCTGGTTTTTTTTTTTTTTTATTTTATTGCTGTTGTTGCTGTTTGTTTGCTTTGGTCTTTGCTATTTGTCTTGGGTTTTGTTTCTCTTTTTAATTTTGTTTGTTTTCTTCCCCCACTTCTTTTCCCTTTATTGCCATGACATGCGGCTTGCAGGGGTTGGGCCTGAGCCTCCAGGGTGGACGTGCTGAGTCCAGGATGCTGGACCACCAGAGAATTCCTGGCCTCGGGGAATATTAATCAGCGAGAGCTCTCCATCTCAAATCCAAGACCAGCTACACCCAGCTGCCTGCAGGCTCCAGTGCTGAATGCCTCATGCCAGACAACAAGCAAGACAGGAACACAAACCCACCCATCAACAGACAGGCTGCCTAAAGTTGTACTAAGCTCACAGGCATCCCAAAACACACCACCTGAAACGGCCCTGCCCATCAGAGGGACAATATCCAGCTCCACCCACCAGAACACAGGCACCAGTCCCTCCCACCAGGAAGCCTACACAAGCCACTGGACCAACCTCACCCACTGGGGGCAGACACAACCAAGAGGAACTATGACCCTGCAGCCTGTGGAAAAGAGACCTCAAACACAGTAAGTTAGACAACATGAGAAGATGGAGAAATATGTTGCAGTAGAAGGAGCAAGGTAAAAACTCACAAGATAAAATAGAGAGGAAATAGGCAGTCTACCTAAAAAAGAATTCAGAGTAATTATAGGAAAGATGATCCAAGATCTCGGAAATAGAATGGAGGCACTGATCGAGAAAATACAAGAAATGTTTAACAAGGACTTGGAAGAACTAAAGGACAAACAACAGTGATGAACAACACAATAACTGAAATTAAAAATACACTAGAAGGAATCAATAGCAGAATAACTGAGGCAGAAGAATGGATAAGTGACCTGGAAGATAGAATGGCGGAATTCACTACTGTGGCGCAGAATAAAGAAAAAAGAATGAAAAGAAATGAAAATAGTCTCAGAGACCTCTGAGACAACATTAAATGCATCAACATACGAATTATAGGGGTCCTAGAAGAAGAAAAGAAAGAGAAAGGGTCTGAGAATATATTTGAAGAAATTATAGTCGAAAATTTCCCTAACATGGGAAAGGAAATAGTCAAACAAGTCCAGGAAGCACAGAGGGTCCCATACTGGATAAACCCAAGGAGAAACACAGTGAGACACATATTAATCAAACAAACAACAATTAAATACAAAGAAAAAATATTAAAAGCAGCAAGGGAAAAGCAACAAATAACATACAAGGGAATCCCCATAACATTATCAGCTGATTTTTCAGCAGAAATTCTGCAGGCCAGAAGGGAGTGGCAAAATATATTTAAAACGATGAAAAGGAAAAACCTACAACCAAGATTACTCTACCAAGCAAGGATCTCATTCAGATTCAACAGAGAAATGAAAAGCTTTAGAGACAAGCAAAAGCTAAGAGAATTCAGCACCACCAAACCAGCTTTGCCACAAATGCTAAAGGAACTTCCCTAGGCAGGAAACACAAGAAAAGAAAAAGACCTACAAGAACAAACCCAAAACAATTAAGAAAATGGTAATAGGAACATACATATTGATAATAACCTTAAATGTAAATAGATTAAATGCTCCAACAAAACGACTCAGACTGGCTGAATGGATACAAAAACAAGACCCATATATATGCTGTCGACAAGAGACCCACTTCAGACCTAGGGACACATACAGACTGAAAGTGAGGGGATGGAAAAAGAGATTCCATGCGAATGGAAATCAAAAGAAAGCTGGAGTAGCAATACTCATATCAGACAAAATAGACTTTAAAATAAAGACAGTTACAAGAGACAAGGAAGGACACTACCTAATGATCAAGGGATCAATCCAAGAAGAAGAAATAACAATAGTAAATATTTATGCACCCAGTATAGGAGCACTTCAGTATTTAAGGCAAATGCCAACAGACATAAAAGGGGAAATTGACAGTAACACAATAACAGTGGGGGACTTAAATACTCCACTTACACCAATGGATAGATCATCCAGACAGAAAATTAATAAGGAAACAAAAGTCTTAAATGACACATTAGACGAGATAGACTTAATTGATATCTATAGGACATTCCATCCCAGAGCAGAAGAATACACTTTCTTCTCAGATGCACACAGAACATTCTCCAGGATAGATCACATCTTGGGTCACAAATCAAGCCTCAGTAAATTTAAGAAAGTTGAAATTGTATTGAGCATCTTTTCCAACTACAACGCTATGCGATTAGAAATCACTTACAGGGAAAAAAAACCTGTAAAAACAAACACACACACACACACACACACACAAAAAAAAAAACACAAAAACACATGGAGGCTAAACAATATGCTACTAAATAACCAAGAGATCACTGAAAAAAATCAAAGAGGAAATCGAAAAATACCTAGAAACAAATGACAACGAAAACAGGACAACCCGAAACCTATGGGATGTAGCAAAAACAGTTCTAAGAGGGAAGTTTATAGCAATACAATCTTACGTCAAGAAACAAGAAAAATCTCAAATAAACAGCTTAACCTTACACCTAAAGCAACTAGAGAAAGAAGAACAAACAAAACCCAAAGTTATTAGAAGGAAAGAAATCATAAAGATCAGAGCAGAAATAAATGAAATAGAGATGAAGAAAACAATTCAAAAGATCAATGACACTAAAAGTTGGTTCTCTGAGAAGATAAATAAAATTGATAAACCTTTAGCCAGACTCATCAAGAAAAAAAGGGAGAGGATTTAAATCAATAAAATTAGAAACGAAAAAGAAGTTTCAACTGACACCACAGAAATACAAAGGATCATAAGAGGCTCTTACAGGCAACTATACGCCAATAAAATGGACAACCTGGGAGAAATGGAGAAATTCTTAGAAAAGTACAACCTTCCAATACTGAACCAGGAAGAAATAGAAAATATGAACAGACCAGTCACAAGTACTGAAGTTGAAACTGTGATTAAAACTCTTCCAGCAAACAAAAGTCCAGGACCAGATGGCTTCACCAGCAAATTTTATCAAACGTTTAGAGAAGAGCTAACACCTACCCTTCTCAAGCTCTTCCAAAAAATTGCAGAGAGAGAAACACTCCCAAACTCATTCTACAAGGCCACCATCACCCTGATACCAAAACCAGACAAAGATATTGCAAGAAAAGAAAATTACAGGCCAATTTCACTGATGAACGTAGAAGCAAAAATCCTCAACATAACACTACCGAATAGAATCCAACAACACATTAAAAGGATCATACACCATGATCAAGTGGGATTTACCCCAGGGATGCAAGAAATTTTCAATATTTGCAAATCAATCAGTGTGATACACCACATCAACAAACTGAAGAACAAAATCCATATGATCATCTCAATAGATGCAGAAAAAGCTTTCGACAAAATTCAACACCCATTCACGATAAAAAAAAAAAAAAAAAAAAAAACCTCTCCAGAAAGTGGGCATAGAGGGAACCTACCTCAACATAATAAAGGCCATATATGACAAACCCACAGCAAACATCATTCTCAATGGTGAAAATCTGAAAGCATTTCCTCTAAGATCTGGAACAAGACAAGGGTGCCCACTCTCGCCACTCTTATTCAACATAGTTTTGGAAGTCCTAGCCATGGCAATCAGAGAAGGAAAAGAAATAAAAGGAATCCAAATTGGAAAAGAAGAAGTAAAACTGTCACTGTTTGCAGATGGCATGACACTCTACATAGAAAATGCTAAAGATGCCACCAGAAAACTGCTAGAGCTTATCAATGAATTTAGTTGCAGTTGCAGGATACAAAATGAATTTAGTAGAGTTGCAGGATACAAAATTAATGCACAGAAATCTCTTGCATTCCTATACACTAACAATAAAAGACCAGAAAGAGAAATTAAAGAAACAATCCCATTCACCATTGCAACAAAAAGAATAAAATACCTAGGAATAAATCTGCCTAAGGAGAAAAAGTCCTGTATGCAGAAAACTATAAGACACTGTTGAAGAAAATCAAAGATGACACAAACAGATGGAGAGATATACCATTTTCCTGGATTGGAAAAATCAATATTTTGAAAATGACTATATTACTCAAAGCAAGCTACAGATTCAATGCAATCCCTATCAAATTACCAGTAGCATTTTTCACAGCTCTAGAACAAAAAATTATACAATTTGTATAGAAACTCAAAAGACCATGAATAGCCAAAGTGATCTTGAGAAAGAAAAATGGAGCTGGAGGAATCAGGCTCCCTGACTTCAGACTATACTACAAAGCTACAGTCATCAAACCAGTATGGTACTGGTACAAAAACAGAAATATAGATCAATGGAACAGGATAGAAAGCCCAGAGATAAACCCACTCACCTCTGGTCACCTAATCTATGACACAGGAGGCAAGAATATGCAATGGGCAAAAGACAGCCTATTTAATAAGTGGTGCTGGGAAAAGTGGACAACTACATGTAAAAGAATGAAATTAGAACACTCCCTAACACCATACACAAAAATAAACTCAAAATGGATTAAAGACCTAAATGTAAGTCCAGACACAATAAAACTCTTAGAGGAAAACATAGGCAGAACACTCTTTGACATAAATTGCAGCAAGATCTTTTTTGACCTACCTCCTAGAGTAATGATAATAAAAACAAAAGTAAACAAATGGCGCCTAATTAAACTTAAAAGCTTTTGCACAGCAAACGAAACCATAAACAAGACGAAAAGACAACCCTCAGAATGGGAGAAAATATTTGTAAACAAAGCAACTGACAAAGGATTAATCTCCAAAATATACAAGCAGCTCATGCAGCTCAATTGCAAATAAAAACAAACAACCCAATCCAAAAATGGGCCAAAGGCCTAAATAGACATTTTTCCAAAGAGATATACAGATGGCCAAGAGGCTCATGAAAAGATGTTCAACATCACTAATTATTAGAGAAATGCAAATCAAAACTACAATGAGGTATCACCTCACACCAATCAGAATGGCCATCATCAAAAAATCTACAAACAATAAATGCTAGAGAGTGTATGGAGAAAAGGGAGCCTTCTTGCATTGTTGGTGGGAATGTAAATTGATACAACCACTATGGAGAACAGTATGGAGGTTCCTTAAAAAACTAAAATTAGAACTGCCATATGACCTGGCAATCTCACTACTGGGCATATACCCAACAAAAACCTTAATTCAAAAAGATACATTCACCCCAATGTTCATTGCAGCGCTATTTACAATAGCCAGGACATGGAAGCAACCTAAGTGTCCAACAAGAGAGCGATGGATAAAGAAGTTATGGTACATATATACAATGGAATATTACTCAGCCATAAAATGGAAAAAAATTGAGTCATTTGTAGAGACGTGCATCGACCTATAAAGTGTCATACAGAGTGAAGTAAGTCAGAAAGAGAAAAACAAATATCATATATTAATGCATATATATGGAATCTAAAAAAATGGTATAGTTGATCTTATTTGCAGAACAGAAGTAGAGACACTTATGTAGAAAACCAATGTATGTATTCCAAGGGAGAAGCAGGGGTGGGATGAATTGGGAGATGGGGATTGACATATATACACTATTGATACTATGTATAAAATAGATAACTAATGAGAACTTACTGTATAACACAGGGAACTCTACTCAGTGCTCTACGGTGACCTAAATGGGAAGGAAGTCCAAAAAAGTGGGGGTATATGTATACGTATAGCTGATGCATGTTGCTGTACAGTAGAAATTAACACAACATTGCAAAGCAACTATACTCCAATAAAAATAAATTTTAAAAGGAATGTAGGATTAAGTAGATGACCCGAAAAGTTTAAGTATTTAGGGTTAATTATTAGGTTTATTAAATAACCATATTTCTTTAAAAAAAAAGTCCACTCTGCAAATCTCTATAGTTGATGTATTTACACCATTTATACTTAATGTAATTATTGATATATTATGGCCTAGTTCTGACATTTATTGTTTGTTTTCTGTTTGTTCCCTCTGTCTTTCATTTATGAATTTTATTCCTGCCTTCCTGTGGGTTAGAATTCTATTTGATTGTCGAGGGTATCTATTTGCACAGCTTCTTTAGTGGTTGATCTAAGTATTACATTATATGTACATAACTTATCACAGTCTATCGGAGTTGGTATTTTACCAGTTTTAATGAAGTGTAGAAACCTTACCTCCTTTTTTGTCTTTTCACCATCCCCCATTTATAGTATTGTCCTAGTTTCTCTACATACATTGAGAGCTACATCAGATATTGTTATAGTTTTTGCTTCAATTGTTAAACATAATTTAGAAAGCTCAAGATGATAAGAAAAACCTGTTGTATTTTTGCTCTTTTCATTGTACTTTCTTCCTTCCTGACATTTCAAGATTTCTTCTTTTGTCGCTTCTTTTCTGTTGGAAGAGCTTCCTTTAGCAATTCTTTTAGGGTAATTCTGCTGGCAACAAATTTTCTTAGTTTTCTGTCACCTGAGAATGTCTTGATTTCCTCTTGATTTCCTCTTAATTCCTCAAGGATTTTTTTGCTGGATATACAATTCTGGGTTGATAGTTCTTTTCTTTTAGTACTTGAAAAACTTACGACTTTTTCTAGCTCCCGTCCATGGTTTCTGATGAGAAATCTACTGTCGTTCTAATTGTTTTTTCTCCTATAATTAAGGTGTCATTTTTCTCTCACTGCTTTCAAGATCTTTGTTTGTTTGTGTTTAGTTTTCACATTTGACATGATGTGTTTTTGCATAGATTTCTTTGAGTTCCTCCTGTTTGGGTTTTGCTCAGTTTTTTGAACATACAAGAATATGTCTTTTACCCAGTTTGGGGAGTTTTCTGCCATTAAATAATGACTTTGAATACTTTTTCAGCCCAACTTACTTTCTCCTCTCTTTCTGGGACTCTGATGACATGAATATTAGATATTTGTTGTAGTTTCAGCAGGCCTCCTCTAACAGTGTGCCAGTGAGAGAAAGTGTGCACTACTTCATTACCGTCTAGCCGAGGTAGAAGTCCGCGTTTCCCACTGGTCCTTCATTGGCACCCAGGTGTTGAGGGGCTCCTCATTACTGCTTTGCAGGGGTTGGAGTTCAGGCACCCACTAGGCTTCCTCTGATACCCACAGGGATGCAAGGGACTGGGATGCCTCATTACTATTTCCTGCATGGCTGGGATGAAACTCTGGGCTCCATATTTGGCTTTCTGTGACACCACCATGGTGATGGCGGGGAAAGGTGCTTTGTTATAGCATGATGAAGGTGGAATCTAGGCTCTCCACTTTGCCTTTGCTGGTTGGGGTGGGGGTGGGGCCACAATTTGTCCATGGTGTTTGACTGGAGTAGAACTGTAATGTGTAAAAGTTTTCTGTCTTTCTAGACTGTCCCTTTCCTGATTCTTTGGCTAGAGAGAAAAAAAATTCCCTTGGGCTTTTTATGTCAGTGCCCATTGCCATTTCTGGGTTTCTGGCTTCTCCATCACCAAGTCTGGGATATGTAAGGCAAAAAGTAAACCTACAGCACTCACCTCAAGTGAATCACTCCTCAGGTTCTGCCTCAGGTCTTCACTCCTACCTGGTCTGCCTTCTTCTCTCCAACTTTCAGAGTCATCTTAGGTTTGTTTTATATATAATATTCAGCATTAAACTGTTCTTCATTGGAGGAATAAGGAAAACCAGTCCCAGAAATTTTAGCGGTTTTTTTTTTTTTTTTTTTTTTTTTTTTAGAAATAGGTAATCCTAGGAACTGCTTTTCTTTAAGTGGATTTTTTTTTTTAATTTATTTTTGACTGTGTTGGGTCCTCGTTTCTGTGCGAGGGCCCTCTCCAGCTGTGGCAAGCGGGGGCCAGTCTTCATCATGGTGCGCGGGCCCCTCACCACCACAGCCTCTCCTGTTGCGGAGCACAGGCTCCAGACGCGCAGGCTCAGCAATCGTGGCTCACGGGCCCAGTCGCTCCGCGGTACGCGGGATCTTCCCAGACCAGGGCTCGAACCCGTGTGCCCTGCATTGGCAGGCAGACTCCCAACCACTGCGCCACCAGGGAAGCCCCTAGCGGTCTTTGAGGTACCTCTGTGAATCCCCCAAAGAGTCACAGAGTACAGTATGAAAATTACTGGATCTGAAGCTCTCCACCATTTCACCTCTGACCTCCTTTAGGTCTTTGATTTCCTCCTGGTAGAGAACAGCCCTTAACTGTGTTGACCAAGGATTGTGAAGAAAGTACTTAGTTAACCAGAAAAATGGAATTAAGGTAAGTTTCTTTGTAGCCCCTGTGCTCTATCATTATAATGTTTAAAGTGCTCCTGAAGTTCACTAGTTACAACTATGTACACAGCTACTGAACTGGAACTAGCTTTGCCTAGATCTTGACTTTTCTTGAAACTTGCCTCTTCCTGCTTTCCGGGCCCAGCCATTGTGGTTGACAGGTGAGTCCTAACCTTGGAGGGACCTGGCTTGGATGCTTGAAGCTATTTACCCTGAAGGAAAGGCTTAGGCTAGGATTTATTGGGATCTGGGAATTTAGAGCCCACCAAAAAATGTGGTACTGAAGGGTGGGGGCTGCTAGATGACAACAAGCTCCCCTGCAGATACAGGGAATCTCTCAGCTGGGGGCAGGGGAGATGAGGAGGAGGGTAATGGCCACAGTTGCTGAGAGGCATATACAGGACAAGTCCACCTCAGTGAGGTGTGTGGTCAGGGGTTTAGGCATGTTCTCCACTTTTCCTTTCCCCGGGTGCTATCTTGGGAGCTCTCCTACCCTTAATTGCATGATATTTGCTACTCTCCCCTCCCCACCGAATCCCCTCTCTGTAGCTTGGCAAAGTGCTAGAAGTCTAGACGAGAGGGAGCCTCTGAGCTAGCTGTGTTGACCACTTAGACACACGAATCCTTTCCCAAGAAAGCAAGGCCTCCCAGGAACTGTTCCTCACCTCCTCTCCCCTCATAACTAGACCAGCCAAAGGGTCCTTTGGGGGGTCTATGGGCAGTTAGCAAGGCCCTGGAAATTAGCTCTCAGTGATGATAGTTTTATTGAATAATAAGAGAAGGACTGAGGGAGTAAGGCACAGGGGAGCACAGTTTGGAGTTTTATACACATTTTGAGGCAGAGAGGAACCCAGAAGACAGTGTTGTACACCCCCAGGGAAAGGCGGATCAGAGACTCCTAATTCCTCTTCCACGTTCCCCTCCCTGTCCCATTCCCTCCAAGAGAGAGGCTGGGGTGGGTGGGTAGGGGGTGCACAAGGACTCTGGCTCAGCTTTTGCTCCTTTCCATGCCTCCATCTTGGTGCTGTGGTGCCACTCACTACCCAGAGCCTTCCTTGGCTGGGCCTGGGGAACCGCAGGTATTATCTCCAGGAGGAGCAAGCAGGCTTTCTGAGAAGTCAAGGGAAAAGAGAGATTCGCTTACTTCCCTACTTTCTGTGAGGTGGGGTGGAAACAGCCTTGGAGAAGGAGTTTGAAAACTGGCATTCAGTTCCCCTCTGGGGCTTACTTTCCCTATCTGTAAAACAGGCACAGGAGCAGCTGCCTTCCAGGGTTGGGGAGAGGGTCAAGCATGATGAGAGATATGTGAGCACATATGAACTGTAAATTGAGCGCCCCCCTCCCCCACAGATGAAGGCGCCCTGTTATTATTGAAGGGGACCTCTGTGTCCAAATATGCTGGGGGAAGGCCCTTGTGTTCTTGGAGCTGAAGGATGACAGGACTGACAGGAGGAAACTCTGGCCTTTGCAGGCTTTAAGGCAGAAGGATCTGCAAGGCTGGGATCCTCAGAAGACTCCACCTTGTGGGAGGAAGGATGTATGTGGATGTGTGTGGGAGGGCAGTGGAGGTGGTTACCCTGGCCCCCTCCTACACCACCACTTAGGCAAGTGGCTGAAGGAAGCAGGTTGATGGAGAGTAGGGTGGAAGAGTGTTCGGTGGGGAGCAAATTGAGGAGGGCAGGTCTTAGAGTTAATCTGGTCCATTCCTGGGGCTCTGTCCAGGTTTGGAGGAGGGTTCTCAAGCCTAGGAAATCCCACTAGTTCACCTCTGTGAACCTAGGGCAGCTGGTGGGGGCTCACCTTCACCTTGGGTAGGACCTGGGGACCTTGTAGTGGTAGAGCAGGCCTGAGCTGAGAGCTCCCACCAGCAAGCATGGTTGCCCCCGGGGAGTTCTGGGACAGATTTTATGGGGACAGCCAGCCCGGGGTTGGAGGATGGAGAGGAGGGTGAGGAGGATGGCTGCTCAGGACCAGAGCGGAGCGTTTCCTGGAGGCGGTTCTCGCTCCTAACCCCCTCATCCTGGCAGGCCTCCTGCCTGAAATCACTTAGGTCCTTGCTAATTGCAGGTCGGCCCCGCCCTCGGGACCTCGGGGACAGATCTGGTAGGGGGCCGCCGGTGGGAGGGGGTTGTTGGACTGCGCAGGCCGAATCACCTCTAGGGCTCTGGACCCAACGCTCGATGCCGCAATCCCTGGTGGCGGTGGCCCGGGCAGGGTAGTGGGGGTGGGGGATCGAGGAGGAGCTGAGCTCAGGACACGCGCAGCTGCTGCCTATCCATCTGGCTCCCCAGACAGTTGGCAGGGCCCGAAGCTGGGCCCTCCCGCCTTCCTTCCCACCCCCTTCCCCTGGGAGGGAAAGTTTGCTTGTCTTGGGTGGGCCTGATTCCCGTTCGAGTAGCAGGGGCAGATGAGTCTCAGTTGGCGCGTCTCCAGGGTTCTTCCCCCTCCCAGGCGGGGAAACGGATGGAGAGCCACGGAGGGGCAGGAACCGCCCACCACTCTGCTTAAAGTGACCGGAAGCCAGCGGCAGGACCAGGAGAGCAGCCAGGGCCACTGGGGCCCCCCAGACCCATCTCCATCCCCAGGCATTCCCCAAGTGTGGGGTGGGCATGGGGATAGAGTGGGAAACGGTACCGGTTAGCACCCACATCCCCGGATCTGTGTAGGGTGGGTGTGTGGTGGGAAAGGAGGGTAGCTGTAGCCCCGCCCCTTTCTAGTTCCCCATCCCTGGGGGCGGGTAGAGCAGGGTGAAGGAGGAGGCCCTGGGCCGGGGGCGCTGTACCGGTGCTGTTACTCCCCATGTTGACTGGCCCAGCAGGAGGGCCCATGGGTTACCTTCCCTCCCCCTAACTGGACACGGGTTGACACTTGTTAGCCGTGAGCAATGGGCTAATTTTATCTCGCTCCAGCTCAGCAGGAAACCAACGCTGAAGAGCGCGTAGTTCTTCCGGGAGGCTGTGGCCGGGGGAGGCCAGTCTCAGGGCGATGGGGAGGGGGGAAATGCTGAGGCCTCCATCCCGGAAGGGGCGTGGTGGCCCCTGTCCTGCCCCAAAGGCTCTGAGGTCCGTAAGCTCCGGGCCGCTGGGGTCCAGAAGAAGAAAAGGTATCTTGGAAAGAAGACAGTTCAGATTCCTTCTTGTGTTTCTTCTCTTTGTTTTCTCCACCTCTGTTCCTTTCATTTCTGAAACCCCTGGGTTCTAGCAAAGTGCCTGACACAAAGCAGGTCCCTAGAAGATATTGCTGAAATGACTTGAAAACCAGGCATGGAACTTTGTTTCTGGTGACCACTAGAGAGAGCTGAAAGGCAGGATTTGAAAGGCCTTCTAAAGTAAAGCCTCCTCAACCCCTGCAGGAATTGCATATCTAATCCCTTTCCTTGTGCCTCTGGAGTCTCCTCTACACTTCAGCTTATTCGAATTCAGAACTTGCTTCAAAGGCTCTGGTTCTAACCAGCACCCACCCTATCTAAGCACCAGCTGTCAGATACCAGGGATTTACTGGGGGCACCTGTAATTCCTGTCAGCTGGCCTGCTCTGCTGCTGTGAAGTGGCAGGGAACTGCTGGCTGCCTCTTCAGACATGAAAAGGCCCTGGGGGAGAGCATATGCTCATAAAAATTATGGGATTCCACAGCTTTGAAATCTAATGATCCTGAGTGATCAAACACAGACTAGGGCCTTGGGGCTACTGGGGGAGTGACTGAGGGGGCAGCAGACCTTGGGTGGGAGAGCCTGGGGCCAGGCAGCAGGACAGAGGAATTAGTCTCAGTGGAAAGAGATGAGGAGGCTGGCAGCTTGGGGATGTCTGCACTGAGTCAGGGGAGAAACAACAAGAGCCAAGAGCTGGGTGGTAAACCACCCTCTTGCAAAGGAAACCAGTCCCCTCCACCCCTCTCCTGTTCAGTGTATGGCCATAAGGAGATGGACTTTATTTGCACCTTTTGGGTTGCTGAGGGTGGAAGGGCAGTAGGTGGGACTAGCTCTCCATGGCCAAGGCCACATGAAGGTCTGGAGTGCTTGGGAAGAGAGAACCCCAGAAGTATGTGTTGGTTGGGAGTGAGAGTAATTGTGAAAAGATGGGCTATGCTAAGTCAGACATGGCTCAGATTTCTTTTTGCTTGGAGCTGGTTCTGCCAACACCCTTTTGGAAATGGGTTCACTATACAGTTGTTGAATGAAGTGGGCAAGTCATTTCCCCCTGCTTGTGTTGGGTTCTTCATCTGCAAAATGAGGAGTTTGGACTGGACTGGAAGTCGACCTGAGTTCAAGGTTTCAGCCTGCTCTGTCACTGACAAACTGTGTGAGCCTGCTGCAGTGCCTTATATACAGGCCTCAGTGTCCTCACTTAAATTCAATGCAGAGTATGGACAAGGGAGACTCTAAGGTTACTCCCAGCTTTGTCATTGTTATGGGTCTCTCTTCTGTATCACCCTCAATTCCAGGCTGCTGCCTGGCTATATAACCCAGCTATACTAGCCCATTCAAGTTCCTCCATCAATTACAAGGGAGAAGAAAAGGAGTACAGACCCTGGCAGAAATTTGATTTGAAATGAGATTTCAGTTCTGAAAGTAAACTTCCCGCTGTTAACCAGGTTAAGACTATTTCACCCATGTAGGCAACATACACACCAAAGCTGGATTTTTAAGACTATTTCACCCGTGTAGGCAACATAACACACCAAAGCTGGACTTTTAGATCTGTTTATTTTGTTCCAAACCTTCTGAGGATTTAAATGTCCCAGATCTCAAGCTCCCAAATTTTGTTCGTTCTCCTTGATTTAACTGTGGTGCATAAGAGGCTGCATCTTTCTTACCCTAAATATTAATACTGTGCTGCTTTCGCCAACCAACATTCTCTCCAAAAGTGCACAAGCACGCACATGCACGCGTACATGTGTGGAAGAAGTAAACTGACACCCTGCCACGTTATGTGACACCTGATAGGGCAGATTTGGGACCTGTGAATGTCTTTCCTTCATCTGGAGAGAAGTGGGTAGCACCCTGATTCTTAAGAGCTATCCACACCATGAGCAACAAAGGAGGCCCTGCAGAACTGCCCTCAGGTGACTTGGTGGGAGTGGGCAGGGAGCAATGGAAGCAGGGGCTTTGTTGCTCCAACATTTTCAATGGCCTCTTCTGGGACTTAAAGAGCTCCTGGGGCCCAGCTCCTCCTGTTCCACTGCTGTTTGGGATAACAGAATCATAATTAGGCAGGCCCCTTCCTATTCACAGAGCCAAGAACCAATGGGTTTTCCTTCGGGGAATTGATAAGAGCTGGACTGGGACCAAGGGAGGGGGCTCCAGACTTTGGCCTTGAATGAAGCCATAAGAGGCCAACCATGCCCCAGCTGCCTGTTTGTAACGGAAAAACTCATGGGTGGGGACCACTGTCTTCTTTGGAGCTCCTCAGGGGCGATCTCATCCTCCTGGCCCTGGGATGGCCCTGGCTCGGGGTGGCAAGTCACTGTTAGCTCTAGGTGACAGCCAGGGATGCCTGGCAAGAAGATGATGAAAGGTTAGGGTAATAGGAACACAGCAGAAAAATACCCAGCATAGGGAGAAATACAAAGAGGCTGAGTGAGGAGAGAGGCTGAGCTCCTAATAAGGTGAGTTGTGATGGCCGGACACAGCCTGGCTGGAAATGCTCTGCAGCAAGAGTGCTTCCCAGAGCTTAGGCATAGGGAAACATCTGGTACCTACTTCAGAGGGATGAAGATGGTCCAGAGTCTACCTTTGCTGGCACCTTTAATGCCCACTAAGTAGAGTGGTCCAGGATGCCCAGCATGGGGGACACATTGGGTAGTAAAGGCTAGGATGGTTTCCTCTTCCTAGAAGTTTTCCAACCCTATGTGCAGCTGCTGCCTCTACCTTTGGGGGATCCAGGTTGGGAATGGGATTTTCCCTCAAACAGTTCCTTTTCTGGCCTGGCCCAGGTGGAAATGTTGACCCGTCATGAATAATGAGAGATGGAGTTGGTCCTTCCCCAGGTCCATAACTATTGCTCCTCCCCCCACCATGCCATTCCCCCTGTCATCAGTCTTCCTCTGCCTGCTGAGATGAAAGGAATTTCTTCACATTTTGAGAGGTGGATATAAGGATGGGGAGCTGGGACAGCCTGCAGGTTAATGCATTGTCCTGGAAAATCTGTAAAAAATCAGTGAGTGGAATTTTACGGTGTTTAAGGTCCCTTTCCTATGTGATATTCTATTATTCCAGTATAGGATTATAGCAGCTTGAGCCAAAAAATGAGATGTGGCTCAGCCTGAGATGAGTGGAATTGATGCTAGTGTTAGGGGCGGGCTGGGCCAAGGTGAGGCTGATTGGCCCAAGCTCTGGGTCCCTCCTTTCTTCAAGCACCCATGAGTCTATGACAGTCATAAAAAGAAATAGAGGGGGATGAGAAGGGAGAAGAGGCAGTAGAGGAAAAAAAAAGGAGGAAGGAAAGAAGAAAGCAGACTGTTAACCAACCATATGATGGGGAGACTCTCTGTACACTTGTAAAATGATGTCACCCACACCTCTTGGGAAGCCATAGCCCTCAGAGACTCTGAGGCTAAACAAGGCTCCTTGTCTCATTTTACCTCTATGCCCTTTCCCTCGCACCCCCGAATGGTTCCTAAGGACAGATGGCAAGGAACTCCTCAGCACACAGAGGCTTGGATCTTCCCACCAGGCTCCTGGGGACACAGTAGCACCTTTGGCAGTTGCTTTTAGTGGGTGACTAACAAGCTGGGCCAGGAGTTCCCATCCTCCTCCCCCAAGAGTTAGAAAGTATATGGAGAGGGTCCAAAGGCGAGGGGGTGATCCCAAGCTTTCCTAGATCCTGGGAGGAGAGGACCCTGGCAAGTTTAAAGGCATTCACAGGGAGAATTTGGTTAATGAGTTTGGAACACCTGGAGCTTTGGCTCCAGGGGGATGGTCAGGTGGCTGAAATGCTGCATGTGCAGGTTTGGGAACAAGTGTGCTGGTGGCAAAAATGTAAATGCTGAGCAGGGCAGGGTGAAGGGAAAGGTTTGGGGAGGAGCACACAATGGCAAATAAGAGGCATTAGATTGGTTCCTCAGGGGTGGGGGAGCCTGGCAGCAGCTCTCCATTGGGGTCTGGGTCAGGGGTCAACATCTTATCCTTGCTGGAATCCCTTTGCTCCTTCTTGAACATCCTTTGATGCATCAGAGGGACGAACAAGAGGATTACAGCCCCGACGATGGGGGGCACACCGGCAAAGTAGAAGGCCACATGATAGTCCCCAAAACAGTTGCGGAGGAGGCCTGAAAAGTCAACAGAGACAAGTCAAGCCCAGCTTTGCCCTCCTGTACAAAGGTGCTCTCTGCCTCTTCTAGGGGCCATCACAATGCCTATCCAGAGACTCTTGGCCTGTACTGCCTTGACCCGAGAGCCCCCTCAGTTTAAACACTCCTAGATGGAAGAAACAAAACCTCTATTACAAAGACAGGCTGCTCCTCCCTGAGGCACTGGGTTTGCAGGCTCTTGAGGTTATGAAAGAAGCAAATGAAGCTTCTCAATTTCTCCATTTCTGACTTTCATGAAGCTACAGCTAACTTCGAGTCACTCCAAGGTATGGAGTTAGGAGGGAAGCTACTCTAAAAGAACTCCACAGAAGATGGCCAAGACTTGTTTTGGTTCACAATGATATACCCTTCCACCCCCAGCTTGGGCTAGAGTGTTCTTGTGGAACAATTCAGCCAAGTTCCTATTTTCCCTTTCTTTGAAGTGCCCATTTGCCCTAAGAGGAGGCTGTATGTGTATCCTTCCTTCCAGTTACAGATATGGTTGGCCCCTCTGGGTTCCTCTAGGTTGCCAATATGGTAAATGTGTTTGGCATGGGATACAGGGCCTTCCCTGCTCACCTCCAGAAGCTAATGTGGGACACCTCATAGGGAGGATGAGCCCAGAAACACTACCAAAGAAAGGCAAGTAGGCCCTGGGGCTGCTTAGGAGGTAAGCAAAATGGAAAGAGATATGGATTCTGGGATCCACATTTGGGATCAGGAGTTGGGTAGAGGCTCCCCTCCCCCAGTGGACAGTGTGGCTGTTGAACAAGGGCCTGAGTAGAAGGTTTTGTCACTGTAACACAGCATGACCAGTGCCCTCACAACACCTTGCACAGAATTGGTATTCAAGGAATACTTGTTGAGCTAGCCCAGTTGGCCAGCCTAGGAGACTCTAGCCCATGAATCAATATTTGCGATAAATCCTAAAGAAAGGAAATGATGTTCTCTTCTTATGAGTTTTCCTTGTTTCCTAAGTTCTCTGGGGTACCAACAATGTCCTTCTTGGAAGTGGAGAGAGAAATTGGGAGTGCTGAAAGATGGCAAGCCAACACTTTGCCTGTTGCCTGCTAGAAGTGAGCCTCATTGGTCCAGTCCTGGGTTGTGTTCTTAATCAAATCTTTTCTACAGGCTCAATTCAGAAGCTGGTAGAGGAGGAGGGGGTATCTCTAAGTCTTAATAAAACCAGGGCCCACTTTCTCTTCTCATCCTGCTCAACTACCTTCCAAATAATTACTTGCCTGTAAAGAGAGAGAGAGAAGATTCTGGATCAATAGAATGGTCAGGAAGGCCAAACCCATTTCTCTCTCTACCGTCCCAGAATCAGCCATGCTGTCTACAAGAAAACCCCACAGCAACAGATATACAGCCATGAAAAGCCCATCCCCCCAAATGAATCCATGCACATGTACTGTCCTTAGTCTCTTTCACCAATAGTGGTAAGGGGTTTCATGCACTCTGACCAGGCTGCTTAAATAGAAAAGAAGGAGAAAAGGGACTTTAAGCAGAGGTGCTTAGGAGATCTAGGTCCCAAGGAAGACAGGACTCCCCCACTCATGCCCTCCCTGCAATATTAACCTCACCTGCAATGGGGGGTCCGGCAATCATCGGCAGGGCCATCATGCCCAGGAGGTAGCCAATGGCCTGTGAGGCCTGCATTGGGCCCACCAGCTCAAATGCGATGGGGGCCATGATGGTGATGAAGAAGCCATCACACAGGCCCAGGAAGAGGCAGACAACGATGAGGCCCCCGAAGCCCCGGCAGAGGGGAATCATCATGGACATCAGGCCCAGGAGCAGGAAGGAGATGACCTAAAGGAGCAACAGCCTGAGGTCATGTTGTGCTTGCCTGCCAAGACCACATAGTAAATCACATCTCCTTTCTCAGGGCCTCGTTTCTACCATCTGTAAAATGGGGCAAGGGGATATCAACAGAGAGCCCAGTGGACTAGTTACTTAGGCCCCTTCTAAGTCCTGCTTAGAAGGACTTAGGATTTAAAGTTTTTAAGAGATCCCCTATTTAACTTTGATTCTGTCAAGACTTTTAAAAGAGGACGCATTCATTGCTCCTGTCCTCAAGAAGTTGTCTTTTAATTGGACTCTGAAATAAAGGGAATTGCTGTTGCTGCTTTCTGATCCTGTGTTTGTCTGCCCCAGGCAACAGGGTATGGGATCAGACCATGCTGGTATTTTCAGATCCATGTTAGATATGGGAAGGGGAAGGGGAGGAAGTGAGGATGACTTGAATAATTGAATAATGATTAGATGGGGGCATGAATGGAAGGCACAGCTTCCTGAAATGAGGAAGGAGCCAGTCCCCATTTTTGCGGGAGACTGCTTTTAGAAAACACCTTGGTATGAAGGAGGCCATTGGGAGGTTCACCCAGGTTCCTTAGGCTTTAGGACATGGGACACACCATCCATCTCAGACACTCAGACGTTATGGCTCTGGGGGCTTCTGGGCTTGTCTGGGCACCCTGTGAAGGTAACAAAGGGGGCTCTAAGGAGAACCAAGACACTAGGAAGAGGTCTAGGGAGCCTGAAGCCAGTCCAGGGGGCACTGACTAGCCACTGGGCTTTCTTTGGGCTGAGCAAAATGACTCTGAAGTGAAGAAGCTGCCTTTCCAGAGGCTGGTTTTTCCCTCTCAATAGAGATAAGGGCCACTGGAAACACAGCTAGCCTTTTGATGAAGGTCATCTGCAACCTGTGTCCGTGAGCCAGACTGAAGACCTGGGCTCCACCCACTGTAGCCAGCAGAGCCAGGTTGTCCCAGGGTCAGGGCTAAGGCCTGATTTGTTAACCAAGGCCTTGACAGGATCCAGGATTTTCTAATAGTTCACACAGGCAGGCTGACCTACCCAGGAAGTGTTAGTCACCACATGGTAAGGGTACGTCACCACATCAACACATGCAAGGCAGGTAGGAGGGTCAAGGCTGTTTCAAGCACTAAAGATTTTCTGTGTTGTTGCTGCCAGTGGGTTTGTTAGGCTAATTGGTTGGATTTTGGAGAGGATAAGAAATGTCCTGGTCATGCCATCTGAGGAAATCTCTTTGTTGAAGGACTTTTGAACCTTGCCCAAGATGTTTTGGGATAGCTAGGAAGAATCTAGGAATAAGAACCCAGATATCCCAGTTTCTCCTCTAGGAGATTCATGTACAACTGTAAGATAAAACCAGACCCACCTATCAACCGAGTCATAATGGTATGGCAATTAAGGAGTTAATACCATTATATAATACAAAGGACCCCATTAAGTGATTTCAATTGGCTGTAATTACTACCTACTGTATCTAGCTGCCTCTTAACATCCTCCACGAGGCCTTGCCAAGGTTCAGAAATTAAAAATCCCTCTTGGAACTGAGAATCAGGCCTCAAGAATTGGCCCAAAATGAGGTTGTCCTGCAGGTTGTCACCATTTCCTTACCAACAGACTGTCCAGGGGCTTGACACCAGACACATGTGCCTGTCTTTGTCAGTAGTAGGAACCACAAAGTCTAGTGGATGGCTCTTCAGAACCTGAAGCTGTGTACACTCCTTTTCTCTCCCAGACCAGTACTCCTGCATCTGACCCGGGGAGAAAGGGAGGCAAATTCTCGTGATGGAGTATCTTGAGTAGCTCAAGAGAGAGAAGTTCATTCATTGTTCTGTGCTCTCAGCCTGAGACACTTACCAGCACAATGAGTTTGAACAAATCACTTTCCCTCTCTGGGCCTCAGTTCCTCAGTTTGTAAAATGGAGGATTTGGACTACAAGTTGATGAAGATATGTTTCAGCTAAAAAGTTCCAAGATTATTTTATATTGTTCTAAGTGGTAAAACTGGGTCAAGTAAGAGTGGAAAAGGGGAGAGATTGTTGGGTGGGTAGGGGAAATGGTCAGCAGAAGCACTGGGCCATAAGCCTAGTTCTCCTTCTGACTAGCTAATGCCTCTGCCTCTCTTGGAAATCCCTCTACACAATACAAAGCAAAAACTGCTTGGGCCCTACCTCTCTCCTAGGCACTGCAGTGAGAAATGAGCTATATGGCTAGGCAAGGGCTGCTGCTTTTCCTCAAGATAAAGCCCTGGCCCAATACTAGCTTACCCTGATCTCCAGCACTCTTTGGCATCTTGGAGTTGCTGATATTGACAGGGAAGACCCACAGGGGTGCCATGTGGAAGAGGCTGGGAAAGCCACACACAGTCCTATGCAAAAAGCCACCCAGGTAAGGTCTTGCTGATATTGGCACAGGAATTTAAAATTTTATAATTGGTTTATCTCAATCACAGCCTTTTGGTTTGACCTTGGTCTAGTCACTTATCACGTCTGGGACTTGGTTCTACCATCCATCACTTAGTGTAAAGTGGAATATGAGAAGAGTGCTACATAGGAGTTCAGCTCTGCCATGACTGTCTGAGTCTTTCCCTCAATTTCTCCATCAGTGTAATGAGAGGTTGGACTGGATGGACCATAATGGCACCCTGAGCTCTGACAAAGCAGATTCACTAGCTCTTGCAAATCTAACACAAAGTTAAACACAACAGGAAACCTTAATCATATCCTCATCCAAGACATACGAGGGTATTTAGGAAAACACTTGGGGCTATCAGAAGACAGAGAAATCCCTGCTGTGTGTATAGTCAGGGCCCCTTGGAAGTTCTTCTAGGACTTCTCCAGGATAGTCAGAACTCGACCACCTTCCTGATGGACTATTTGTGACCCACATGTTTTCTGGGGCTGCTGTTACCCCTTCACAGGGTTCCACACTTGGGCACCTTCTGGTAAACCCAGCTGCTGTAGCAAAAAGCATGAGCCAGGTCCGAAAGACAATATTGTTGCCCAGTAGACAAAGACAGACAGCTTGAGCAGTAGTCTGTATTCAAGCCAGACCAGAGCCCAGGTCACACAAAAAGTGGCCTCTCGAGCATCCACATGGGTACTGCCCACAATATGAGGCTACCTGTGTCACTGTGAGAAGGATTAAAACTTTGCATGGCTATAACACTTTTTACTTCTCAAAGCCTGGTCACACCTGTATTCCTTTTGATTCTCACCTGCAAGGTGAGATAGGAAAGGCAAGGATTATTCTCATTGCATGAAAGAGGAAAGTGAGGTGTAGAGAGGGCAAGTGAGGTCTGGCCTTTTCTGGCAATTTTTTTGTGCCCGTCAAGAGGATAGCATTTGAGAGCCAGTGTTTGGTACCAAGTAGCTCTGGAGGTATAAGAAGTGATGGGTCTGGGCCTAGAGGAGAGAGACACTGGGCCACAGAGTACTGCAGATGCTCAAGACCCTCCAAGAGAGTATAAGGTAGCAATGAGTTCAGTCTTCAATGGGGGCAGCATCTAACTCCTGGCTTCAGTTTCCCTCTTTCAGATGGGAGAGCCTTTATTAATAAACATTTTCTTTGAAAGTGTTCTTAGAGGTTCCATCTACACTGACAGCTTTCACTACATCCTCACTCCATTTTGATGAAGGAGGCAGAACAAGGATGATGATCTTCACTTGAAAGCAAGGGAAACGGAGGCTTAGAGAATTTGATTGACTTTCCCATGTCACACAGCAAGCTGGTGTCAGAGCTGGGGCCCAGGCCACAGCAGTTACACATCCTACCACTGTATCCCAAAGGCTGGAGATAACCTAGCATCTGTGGCAGGCTGTTCTCCCCACAGTAGACAGGGTGGTCACACTCACCTGCAAGTAGATCTTCTTAAGTCCAGGAATGGAGTCACTGACACGGCCTGACACAAGGCGCCCAAGGCCTGAGGTAGCTCCAATACACACCAAGAGCACCCAGGTCTGCTTGATTTCCAAGAATTCCTCTTCCACATACTTCATCTGAAAAGCATAGCACCAGGCCCCCGGGATAAGAGGAAGAAGAAGAGAAGGCTGGTTAATTGTTGGCATACCCAGAACCCTCTACTGCTTACTTCCCTGGACCATGGCAAGAGTTCCTTCTCCTGCAGCAACCTCCCTTATAGCCTTAGCTCCAGAACAAGCTCTCTGGCTGTTTCTAACAGCTTAAAAGGCTGCATATCCCCTGGCTCTCTGGATTCTCGGTTTCTGAGCAACAGCTGAGGGCAGTGGGTGTCTCTAAGCCCCTTCCAAGCCCTGGCAGGACAGAATACAGCCTTAACAACTGAAAAAAGTCCAAGGGTTCCCCTATTATCTCCTCATTCCCTGACCCAGAACTGACAGCCTGGGGTAACAGCAGGTCACCAAGGGAGAAGGATCCACTAACTTCCAGGTAATATTCCAAAAGTGTGCTTTAAGAAACACAAGGTCTGTGGAAGATAACACTGGACTACAACCGACAAATCTGTGTCCATGTAAGTTGGGTGTATGGTGGTTAAACAAAGCTGAATTGATTTCTTTACAGCAGGATCTTTGGTACCTTTAAAAGATTGTTACATATTATGAAGCTAGAGAAATCTAGTATATGTTATTTCTTAAACAAAATTACTTGACCCCAAAGACTAGCATTCCATAAGACACACTCTTAGAAAACTCTATCATTGAGGGACTTCCCTGGTGGTCAGTGGTTAAGACTCCGTGCTCCCATGGCAGGGGGCCTGGTGATCCCTGGCCGGGGAACTAAGATCCTACATACCACAACTAAGCTGGCGTGCTGCAACTACTGAGCCCGCGTGCTCTAGAGCCTGCATGCTGCAACTAGAGAGCCCAAGCACTGCAACCACTGAGCCCATGCACTGCAACTAGAGAAGCCCACACGCCGCAACGAAGAGACCAGGCACTGCAACGAAGATCCAGCACTGCTAAATAAATTAAAAAAAAAAAAAAGAAAGAAAAGAAAACCCTATCATTGGGTCATCTGGGGCAGCCTCCTGTATCCCGGTGATGCTTATCTTCTCCTGAAAATCCATCTAGATTTATCAGTGTGGGAAACCATAGGCATAGGCCTCCCCCTGAGGAACTTCCCCCATTTCCCATTGAGGTCTTCCCTCAGCCTGTGCTCTTTCCTACTCTGGGTCTCTCCAACCACTGTTTTGTCTTTCTCCAAAGGTTCCAGGTCTGCCCTTTCAATGTCTTCTGCTCCTACCCTCTGGACTTCAGGCAGGTTAAGGGCAACGTCTTGGGGTCAGGTAGGGTGGACCCACCCTGGTATTCCTCACCAAGTGTACATAGGGAACGAAGTAGCCAAGGGCAGCAGCAGCGATCCCGAAGGCCCAGATGCGGTAGGTACGTTGGCGGAACACTCGCATGTTGAAGTACTTCCTGAGCTGAGCCAGAAAGCGTTGGCACAGGGTGTGGACACCTCTCTTGCTTGGGGTGTCCTGCGAGCTGGGCAGGAGGGGTCGGTAGGTGAGTGAAAGCAGCGTAAGAATAAACATAAAGGTACTCAGCACCTGGAAGGTTTGGGCGAGCTTGATCTTAGCCCCCAGCGTTTTGATGAGGAGGGGGAAGGATATGGAGAAGATGCTACTCCCAGCAGACACCACACCATTGGCCAGACCCAGACGGCGTTGGAAGTAATGGCCCAGGATGACGAGAGATGGCTGAAAGGCGAAGGAACAGCCACAACCAAAGAGAATCCCGTAGGTGAAGTAACGCAGGCTTAGTGAGCTGTGGGAGAGACACCAAGAGCTATCCTCAGAAGCCTGACCAGCAATCCACCTGCCCTTCCCCCCTCACCCTCCTGAGATCTGCATACCCCCACCCTTAACCCACGGCCCCAGTTACTACTGACCCTCAGAACAGACAAGGAATAGGACCTTCTGATCCCCATTTTGTAGATGGGGAGACAGAGGCTCAGAGAAGTAAAGTAATTTACCCAAGGTAGCATAACTGGGGATCAGCAAAGCTTGGACTTGAATCTAAGTCTGTGTGACTCTAGTTTGAATCATAGTACTCCATCAGAGAGGACTGTTCAAAAGAAAGCCGAAACTAGCCTATGCAAAGTCTGGATGAGGGGCTACAAAGAGTAAGTCAGTGCCTTAGAAAGAATAGTTACACCTACTGCTCACCGAGACACCATGGTTGGGCTGGTAACCAAAGCTTTATCCCAAGTAACAAGAAAGTTCTGCAAGGAGCCAAGATTCTAGAACGTTGAGACCCTCCATAAGACTCTTCAGTGTCTTTCTTCATGCTCAGGGCCCTTAATATTTCACAGAATGGTTGGTGGTGTTCTGAGAGACACCCCCTCCCCAACCATGCCCACGGTTTGGATGTCCCAAGACCCTTTACTCCAGGCCCCAGATAATTTCCATGGGGATCCTAAGGTAAGGAGTTTCTATAACTTCCAAAGCCTGGCTCCTGTTGCTGGACATGATATGGACTAGCTTCCCAGAGTAGCTTGGCTGCTTGATGGGAACTGGAAACTCAAAGAAGTTGTGAGCCTGGCCAAGTAAGAGAGGCTCTGGCTTAAAACCCTTAGGCCCTGCTTTGACTATAAACTTCTATAACAGAAGGAAAAGTATCAGAAGGGAAAAGGCCATGGGAAGGTCAGCTTGGCTGGCCATTTGCCCTCAGATGATACTGGCACAAACTAGTGAAAAACTTTGTTTTCTTTTTGATGCCTCCACATATTTTGCAATATTTCTTATCTGACCACGTAATAACCTAATACTTTCCACGGTTGGGCAGTTCCTCTCCATAGATAGATCCAGTCCTCATTCTAAAGGACTGGACCTATGCTGCAGAGATGAAGTGGTGCTAGTACTCATGATTCCAAGACAGCTATCATCATCATTTCTTTCTATCTGCTTGCATTCATTGGATATGAGCAAGGGCTTTGGTTTCAAAAGGCTTGCCTCTACTTAGAACACATAGCTAAGCCAACTGCTCCTCTTCTGTCAGATTCCTTGGGGCTTCCTCCTGTTAGAGTCTAAGTACCATTTGGGATTGATCTGGGCTGGGGGCCTTGTCTAAGGGAGAGGAGTTATGAAGGTCTGAGGGAGACCCTCAGGGAGGGGGCCAGTGGGAGCAAAGCATGGGATTCAGTTCAGGGAGCTGTGTGGTGGATCTATTTCTAGCTGGGCCCAAAGGCAGGAGGCCCCTGAGCAGGCTTGCCAAGGCCTCCCCACCCCTGCCTGAACTTTGCCCCACCTCACACCATCCAAAGGAACTCAGAGCCCTGATTCAAGCAACAGGAAAGATGACTTGGAGTTCTAGCCACAAGCAGAACCATTTTTTCCACTGGATATGAAGCCATCCAGAAAGTTTCTTGGCTTTGAAGATGTTCTTACAGAAAGGGCAAAGGGGGTGGGGGAGGAGCTTAGGGGCTGGAGAACAGAACGCCTACTCCAATGTGCCTAAAGAAGAATGCCAGGAGAAAGCACATCTGAGCTCCTTCCCCTCCTGTAACTGAGCTCATGTGGACTGGAAGGAAAATGGGATCCGTATGTTGCTAATTTGTTTACACTTTGCTCTGCTTGGCCTTAAAAAACAGGCCTCTGCTGTGTAGCTCTGAGACTGGAGCTGCTTCTGAGGCCTAGCTCCTTCCCACAAGGAGCCAGACACGAGCTTGCTGAGGGCAAATGAGGCCGACCACCAGAGGGGTCCTGAAAGGGTTTGGAGCTGCTGCCCTGGGAGGACTGAGCAGATTACAGACAGGATATGGTTTTCCCTGCCTCTGTCCCAGTTGGATGGGACCAAGCCAAGAAACCATTGCAGGCCAGATCCAAGCGCTGCTGGAGGGTGGGCTGGGCAGCCGGAAATGCTCAAGTCATAAAGAAAGCTGGCTCAACCTCACAAGGCCCAGTTGTAGCAGAACACAGTTATCATTCTCTGCTGTGAGTGGAACCTTAGGCCTGGAGAGCATAACCACGGTCCTTCTCTGGGGAGCCAAGCTCAGAAAGCAAGTCTCTGATAAGCTAGCCATGTCTCCAGGCTGGCATTCTCCTACACCAGCCCAGGCAGATTGGAAGTAGGAGGTACCATAACTCCCAAAGTGTCTTTGGCAGAAAGTCATTGGAGTTCTTTAGGAATCCCATATTCCTCAGGCTGTGGTGGAGGGTTTTTACTTCTCTCCTCCCCTACAGACATGCTTCTGGAGAGCTGGCAGAAAGAAAGCAGAAAATGAACTTGTAGCCTGCTCCTTGACCGACACTACCAGTTTCTGCCAGTGGGACCTATGGGACCAGAGTTTGAGTTTGCCTAGCTTAGGCCTAGTCGGGTAGCTGGGTACTGGGTCTGTATCTCAGTGAGGGAGGCTGCTAAACATCCCTTCTCACACCCAAGACATGAATCTTTATCTGTTCCAAATCATCCATACATTGCTATCCAGAAATGGAAAAGGACCAGAAATGCTAAACAGCCTTGGGCTCAGCTGACCTCTTTTTCAGCATAAGATTACCTTAGGAATCCTGTAATGGTAGGTGTTCACATGGGCTTACTCCAGAAGTTCATTTCCAGGAGGGCAGTTGAGGTCATGAGATGTGTGGCATATTGAAGGGAAATAGAATGGCAGAGCTGGAAGACACCTGAAAAGACCTGATCTAATCTCCTCATGTTACAGTATAAAAATTGAGGCTCAAAGAGGGGAATGGTACTCATGAATTGTTCCATTGCCATTCAGTGGCCAAAACTTGACTTGGGCCCAGCAGTATGAATGCCCAAGCTCAGGCTCCTCCCACCACTTTGGAACTCTTGGGTCCTCTTTGGGTATATTCCCTACCAATGTGTCCTGGGGACCCTACCAAGATGAGTCCCATTGGACAATAGTTCCTGGGAACAGGGTCTTGAGGACCCTACATGGAAAGGGCCACAGGGGATTCTGCAATGAGAAGAGTGTCTAGTTGAGGCCCAGAAAGAAGCCAACCCTCAGCCTTGGGCAAATTGTCAGCAACTCCTAGCCTTACCTGGTGAAGGAGCTGGTATGGAGGCCAATGAAAGCGACGGCAGCCCCTGCAGTTGCTGTGATTCGGCAGCCCAATCGATCAGTGAATATACTCACAATGGGAGAACAGAAGAAGATCATGCCCATTGAGAGGGCTCCTACCCATGCTGCAGAGAAAAGAAGCACAAAGACACCTTAGTTTAATGTGTTACCTGGTGGTGCGGCTGGTATCTCAGATCTTCTCTGGCCTTTCACTGGGGGCATTGCCTTGGTCTGCACTGCCAGCTTGCTAGTCCCTGATGGCCAGTGAGGTTAGGCAATTTTCAAAGTGCCTGTAACAAAGCAATGTGAGAACCAGGAGTCTAGTTCATAAGCATACCCAGAACTTCAAAGCTGGGGCAGGGAGCCTTTAGAGATCAAGTCTGTGATAGAGACTTCTAGCTAGCTACCACACAGCTACACTACATTTCTTAGCCTGTTCAGCTGTTTGGCTTGACCACGTGACTGAATTCTGACCAATAGCATGTGGGTAAAAAAGACAAATACGACTTCCAGACCTGGACCATAAAAAGACTACCATGATGTTTCTGCTTACTTGGGAGCTATAACGGCAGAGTGACCTTGGAAGCCATGTATTTTTTTTTTTTTAATTACGAATCATTCTGTTGTTTTTTTTTTGTTTTTAAACTTTGGGTTTATTATTTATTTATTTATTTATTTATTTATTTATGGCTGTGTTGGGTCTTCGTTTCTGTGCGAGGGCTTTCTCTAGTTGCTGCAAGTGGGGGCCACTCTTCATCGCGGTGAGCGGGCCTCTCATTATCGCGGCCTGTTTTGTTGCGGAGCACAGGCTCCAGACGCGCAGGCTCAGTAGTTGTGGCTCACGGGCCTAGTTGCTCTGCGGCATGTGGGATCTTCCCAGACCAGGGCTCGAACCCGTGTCCCCTGCATTGGCAGGCAGACTCTCAACCACTGCGCCACCAGGGAAGCCCTGGAAGCCATGTATTAAGACTGGCAGAACTGCCATCAGTTCTGTCTGGGTCTCTGAATGGAGTGAAGTTCCCCCTCTCTCTCCAGTCTGGAACCCCTGCCCTGAATGTTACATAAGAAGTAAAGAAACGTCTTGTCCTTTAAGCTACTGAATTTTCTAGGGCCATTTGTTATAGCAGTTAAACAAACACAAACTAAAACAAAGAGATTCCTCTACAACCGTTTTACTGATAAAGAAACAGGTCCAGAAATGTGAAGGGACTTGCCAAAGATCACACAGCAAGTTAAGTGGCAGAGCTGGGACTCAACCCTAACTCTCCTTATTTCTAGTCCAACTTTCATTGTATTATATCTCTTACTGGGATGAATGAAGCTTCCCATCATTGGAGGTGTGCAAGCAGAGGTAGATATAAAACAGGGGATTCAAGCACTGTGGTCAGATTTGGACTAGCCAACAATTCAAGCTTCCTTCCAGGGATGCTAAGCCAGATTTATAGCCTTAGGCATTGGGCTACTTGGCTTTAGTGCCAAGGAACATGAGAATTAATTAAGCCTTCAGGAGCTTAGGTAAGACTTCTCTTGGTCATTGGAACAGTCCTGTGAAGGTGCTAAGACTAATGAGTAGGGAAGACCACAGACAAAGGGCTCCTGGAATTGTACAGGAACACAGGGCAGGTTCAGGAGACACCCAAAGATTTATAAGGACACTATGCAAGAGGGTCATGTAACTCTCATGCTGAAATCCTTCATAAGAGCCCATGTTTGGCAAATCCCTGACTCCAAACTCAAATAAGAAGAGTTTATTCTGTTTATAAAGGCTCTTAAGTGTCTGTAACAATCCTCAACAGGGAGGAAGAAATTTGCCCTTTCACTTGGATTCTTCCAGCCCATTTCCCCTTGCTCAGTCCTCGGAAAGAAAGCCCAAGCTTTTTTTGTTTGAAGGCTGTATCAAGTTTCATCGTGGGCCTCTGTTTTCTAGGCTAAACAATTCTTAGTTTCGTTAATATTTCTTCTTAGCTTTAATTTCTAAATCTGTATTACTTTGAGAGCTCCCCTCTTAACACGTTCCTAGTCTTCATCATCATCATCAGAAAGTATTCATTGAGTGTCACCTGAACAGGATGCCAGGCCAGCTTCTGGCTCTCTTCAATTGTGGAGCCCCAAATGGGCCAGAGGAGTGCAGTCTGAGGTTAGACTAGTCCACTGTCTGAGTCTCTTTCCTCAGTGCCTAATAGGTTGCTCAGATCTCCACTGGCAATCTTTGCTTTGCTGTGGGTGCCATCCTGAGTCTTAGCTGGCTGGCTCCAACAGTACTGGCCTGAGACCACAGGAGACCCGAACTCTCATCACAATTTTACCTTATACCTTTCAATTTCATCTCTTATCAGCTATGGGGCCTTGAGCAAATCACACAGCACTTCTCTAATCCTCCGACTTCTCATCTGTAAAATGGGGATTAAAATTCTCCATGTGCCTTCCCCAAAGTTTTTTTTTAACCTAAAGATTATCAGATGTGATCATATGTATGAGAGCTTTATAAATACCAATAGTCACACCGTACATAAAAATTAATACAAATGGATCATAGGCTCAAATGTAAAACTTAAAACTTCTAGAAGAAAGTATAGGAGAAAATCTTTTTGACCTTTAGTTAGGCAAAGATTTCATAGATAATTACCAAAAGTGTGATCCATTAAAAAATTGATACATTAGACTTCATCAAAGTGTAAAACTTCTGTTCTTTGAAAAATACTGTTATGAAAATGAAAGGGCAAACCACAGATTGGGAAAAGTATTTACAATACACACATTGATAAAAGACTGGTATCCAGAGTACAAGTGTGAGTTGACTCTCACAACTCAATAAGACAGCAAACAGTCCAATTTAAAATACGGGCAAAAGATTTGAACAGACATTTTACACACAAACACAGGACGTGAATGGCAACTGAGCACATGAAAAGATGCTCAATATCATTAATCATTCAAGAAATCCTTATTAAAACCACAACGAGATACCCCTATACAACCACTAAAAAGGCTTTTTTTTTTTTAAATGACAATACCTAGTACTGGTGAGGATATAGAGGAACTGGAAATCTCATACACTGTTGATGGGAATGCAAAATGATATACCTGCTTTGGAAAACAGTTTGGCGGCTTCTTAAAAGTTAAACATACTGGGGGACTTCCCTGGTGCTCCAGTGGTAAAGAATTCACCTTACAATGCAGGAGACGCAGGTTCTATCCCTGGTTAGGGCACTAAGATCCCACATGCCGAGGAGCAACTAAGCCTGCATGCCACAACTACTGAGCTCACACACCTCAACTAGAGCCCGGGTGCCGCAAACTACAGAGCCCACATACTCTGGAACCCATGTGCCACAACTACAGAGCCCATGCACCCTGGAGCCTGTGTGCCACAACTAGAGAAGAGAAAACCTGCACGCCACAACTAGAGAGAAACCCGCACGCCACAATGAAGAGCCCGCCTGCCTCAACGAAGATCCCACGTGCCACAACTAAGACCCAATGCGGCCAAAAATAAATTTAAAAAAAAGTTAAACATACAATTACCATATGACCCTAAAATCATTCTCCTGGGTATTTACCCAAGATAAATGAAAAATTATATTCATACAAAAACCTGTACCTAGATGTTTTTGCAGATTTTTCGTAACTGCCAAAACGTGGCAATAACTCAAATTGTACTTCAACTAGTGAATGGATAAATACGTGGATATACATTAAGACAATGGGATACAACTCTGCAATAAATAGGAATGAACTATTGATACAGGCAACAACTTGGACAATTCTCAAAGGCATTGTGCTAAGTGAAAAGAAGCCAGACACAAATGATTCCATTTATATGTAATTCTGAAAAGGCAAAACTGTGGGGTCAAACAGATCAGTGCATGCCAGGAGGAAGGGTGAGGGGAAATGACTCATTGTAGATGAGCATGAGGGAACTTTTCGGAGTAATGAAATGTTACATATTTTGACTGTAAGTGGTGATATTCTTTTGTCAAAATTCATAGAACTGAGCATATAAAAAGGGTGAATATTACCATATGTAAATTATACCTCAATAAATCTGTTATAAAAAAAAGAAGAGGGGGCAGGGAAGCAGGAAGTGCCAGTGGGAAATCTCATTTATGATGTATGTATTTTTATTCTGGTTGGATTTTCAAAAGAATTAGTTCAAGCGTATTATCAAAAATGAAAAAATACTTAAATTCAGTAAATTATCTTACTGTCATTTTATCAACTACAACTCACCATTATTTGGTCCTTCTGAGTTTCTAAAATACAATGAAAGCTGATGATTGGGCTTGAAAGTATCTTTTGCACAGTCAAAGAAAATTTAAATTATATTGGATATAGCTTTTTATGTTAATGACATGTATTCATCATTATGGTATCATACAGAATATTTTCACTGCCTTAAAAATACCATGCTCCACCTATTCATTCCTCCTCCCCTCCCAACCTCTGGCAACCACTGATCTTTTTACTGTCTCCCTAGTTTTGCCTTTTCCACAATGTTATATAGTTGGAATCATACAGTATGTAGTCTTTTCAGATTGGCTCCTTTCGCTTAGTAATATGCATTTAAGCTTCCCCCATGTATATTTTCATGACTTGAAAGCTCTTTTTTTTCAGCACTGAATAATATTCCATTGTCTGGATGTACCACAGTTTATTTACTAACTCACCTACTGAAGGACATCTTGTTTGCTTCCACATTTTGGTAATTATGAATAAAGCTGCTATAAATATCTGTGTGCAAACTTTTGTGTGGACGTAAGTTCTTGATTCATTTGGTTAAACACTAAGGAGCATGATTGCTAAATTGTACGTTTAGTTTTGTAAGAAATTGCCAAACTTTCTTCCAAAGTGGCTGTACCATTTTGCATTCCCAACAGTAATGAGTGAGAGTTCTTGTTGCTCTACGTCCTTGCCAGCATTTGGTGGTGTCGGTGTTCCAGATTTTGGTCATTCTAATAAGTATGTAGTGATATCTCACTGTTGTTTTCATTTGTATTTCCCTGATGGCATATGGTGTTGTGTATCTTTCCATATGCTTATTTGTCATCTATATATTTTCTTTGATGAGGTGTCTGTTAAGGTCTTTGGCCCATTTTTCAACTGGGTTGTTCATTTTCTCATTGTTGAGTTTAAGGAATTCTTTGTACATTTTGGATAACAGTCCTTTATCAGATATGTCTTTTGTGAATATTTTCTCCCAGTCTGTGGCTTATCTTCTCATTCTCTTGATATTGTCTTCTGCAGAGCAGAAGTTTTTAATTTTAATGAAATCCAACTTATCAATTATTTCTTTCTTGGATTGTGACTTTGGTCTTGTATCTAAAAAGTCATAATCATACCCAAGTTTTCCTAAGTTATTTTCTAGGAGTTTTAAAGTTTTGTGTTTTATATTTAGGTCTGTGATCCATTCTGAGTTAATTTTTGATAAGGATGTAAGGTCTGTGTCTAGATTCATTTTTTTGCGTGTGGATGTCCAGTTGTTCCAGCACCATTTGTTGAAAAGATTATCTTTGCTCCATTGTATGGTCTTTGCTTCTTGTCAAAGATCAGTTGGCTATATTTATGTGGATCTATTTCTGGGCTTTCTATTCTGTTCCACTGATCTATTTGTCTATTCTTTCACCAATACCACACTGTCTTGAATACTGTAGCTTCATAGTAAGTCTTGAGGTCAAGTAGTGACAGTTCTCCAACTTTGTTCATCTCTTCCAATACTGTGTTGGCTATTTGGGGTCTTTTGCTTCTCCATGTAAACTTTAGAATCAGTTTATCAATATCCACAAAATAAATTGCTGAGATTTTGATTGGGATTGCATTGAATCTATACATCAAGTTGGGAAGAACTGACATCCTGACAATATTGAGTCTTCCTGTGCATGAACATAGAATATCTCCATTTATTTAGTTCTTTGAATTTTAGTTCATCAAAATTTTGTAGTTTTCCTCATATAAATTTGTACATATTTTGTTAGGTTTATACATAAGTATTTCATTTTTGGGGGTGCTAATGTAAATGGCATTCATTTTTAAAATTTCAAATTCCTCTTGTTCATTGCTGGTTTATAGGAAAGCGATTCACTTTTGTATATTAACCTTGTATCCTGAAACTTTGCTGTAATTGCTTTTAAGTTCCAGAGTTTTTTGTCATTTTTTTCAGATTGTCTACATAGATGATCATGTCATCTGTGAACAAAGACAGTTTTATGTCTTCCTTTCCAGCCTGTATACTTGTTATTTCTTTTTCTTGTATTATTATATTAGCTAGAACTTCCACTACAATGTTGAAAAGGAGTGGTGAGAAGGGACAGCCTTGTCTTGAACCTGATCTTAGTGGGAAAGCTGCAATTTTCTCACCATTTAGTATGCTATTATCAGTAGTTTTTAAAATATAGATTTTAAAAAATTAATCTGAGTTTTTTTCAACTTTTGAAACAATTATAGATTCACAGGAAATAGCCAAGATAATCCAGAGAAATCCCACGAACACTTCACCCAGTTTCCCCCAATGGTTACATCGTATATAACTATACTATAATATCAAAACCAGGAAATTGACGTTGGTACAGTATGTGTGTATAGTTCTATATCATTTTATCACATGTGTAGATTTGTGTAACCACCACTGCAATCAAGATACAGGACTATTCCATCACCATAAAGATCTCCTTTGTGCTACTCTTTCATAGTCACACCCAGTCCACTCCCCCACCATCCCTAACTCTTGGCAACCACTAATTTGTTTTCCATCTCTATAATATTATTTTAAGAAAGTTATAGAAATTGAGTCGTATAGTGCATGACTTTTTGAAATTGGCTTTTTCTCACCCAGCATAATTCCCTGGAGATATATATTTGAAGTAAGTTTCTTGTAGACAGCTTATAGTTGGGGTATTTTTTTTTCCCTGCCAATCTCTGTCTTTTAATTGATGTATTTAGATCATTTGCAAGGAAGTAATCATTGACATGTTAGGGTCATTTTATTTTTGTTTCCTGTTTGTTCCCTCTGTTTTTCCTTCCTCTACTTTCTTTTTCTCTGCTTGCCTGTAGGCTCCCTTAACACTTTTTAGAATTCCACTTTGATTTACTTATAGCGCTTTGAGTGTATCCCTTTGTATACCTTTTTTAGTGGTTGCTCTAGCTATTACATCATAGTTTACTGATGTTGACATTTCACTAGTTTGAGTGGAGTGTAAAAACCTAAACTCCCTCATGTCCTTTCACTATCCTCCGTTTATAATATAATTTTCTTAAATATTTCCTCTATATACATTGAAACCACATCAGGAATCATTATAATTTTTGCTTCAACTGTTAAACATAATTTAGAAAATCCAAGAGGAGAAGGAAACTCTATTGTATTTACCCATAATTTTACTCTTTTCGTTGTTCTTCCTTCTTGATGATCCAATATTCCTTCTTCTATTGTTTCCTTTTTGTTTAGAGAATTCCTTTGGCCCTTCTTTTAGGGTAGGTCTGCTGGTGACAAATTCTCCTATTTTTCCTTCATTTGAAAATGCCTTGATTTCCCCCTTCATTCCTGAAGGATAGTTTCACCGGATCTGCAATTCTGGATTGACAGTTTATTCTTTCAGCACTTGAAGAATGTTTTGCCACTTCTTCCTTCTACCCTCTGGTTTTTGATGAGAAATCCACTATCATTTGAATGTTTTTCCCCTTAATTAAGGCGTCATTTCTCTCTCAATTTTTTCAAGATGTGTGTGTGTGTGTGTGTGTGTGTGTTTATATTTCAGAAGTTTGTGATGTGTTTTGGCATAAATTTCTTTGAGTTCACCCTCTTTGGGGTTCACTCAGCTTCTTAATACTGTAGATTTTTCTTTTGCCAAATTTGGGAATTTTTCAACCGTTATTTCTCTGAGTAATTTTTCAGCCCCACCTTCTTTCTCTTCTCCATTCAGGACTCCTCTGATGACAGGAATATTACATCTTTTGTTATAGCACCACAGTTCTCTGAGGCTCTGTTCATTTTTTAAAAATTTATTTTCCCCCTGTTGTTCAGATTGTATAATTTCTATTGTTCTGTCTTCAAGCTTACTACTTCTTTCCTCTGCCCTCTCCATTATTTAATGGAACGCATCCAGTGAGGTTTTTAAAATTATTATTATTTCAGTTGTTGTATTTTTTAGTTCTAAAATTTCCATTGTTTCTTCTTTGTATTTTCTATTTATTTGCTGAGACTCTATTTTTTCATTTGTCTCAAGTATGATTGTAATTGCTCATCGAAGCGTTTTTATAGTGGCTGCTTTAAAATCCTTGTCAAATAATTTCAATATCTGTGTCATCTTGGTGTTTTCTCATTGAAAACAACACGTAGTCTTTTCTCGTGGAAGTTGAGATTTTCCTAGTCTTTGGTGTGACAAGTGGTTTTTCTATTTTACCTGGGACATTTTGGATATTATGTTATGAGACTCTGTATCTTATTAAAATCTTGTGTTTTAGTAGGCCTACTATGACACTGTGCCAGCAAGGTACCACCACATTTTTTTCTAGATGGGGTGGAAGAGATGGGGATGGAAGTCCAGGTTCCCTGCTTAGCCTCCATGGACACCCTGGGGAGGATGGGTGCCTTGTTTTGCTGAGCAGGGGTTGGTGTTCAAGATCCCCACTGGTCTTCCTCTGATACTTAACTGGTTGGGAGAGGTAAGAGTCTCTCGTTACTATTCTCCACGTTGCTTCAACTGATACTGTACTGAATGCTGCTAAAAGTCCTAGCTTCCTACTTGGCCTTCACTGACACCACCTTGGCACCTCTTCAGGAATGGGAGGACAGCCGGAAGTTACAGACTGGCAAGGGTGAGCGTCCAGGTTCCCTGCATGGTCTCCACTGAAACAACGGACGAAGAATAGGCCTTGTTACAACTGAGAGGATGACATTCCTGGCTCCCTACTCAGTTTTCTCTAATGCTACCTTGGAATGGTAGGTGGACAGATTGGGGCACCTTGTTATAACTGGGTGAGTATATAAGTCAAGGTTCCTTATGAGGCCTTTGTTGGTAAAGGTCAGAAGGTATGCATTTTCCCCCATGGTGTTTGGCTGGAGTAGAGTGGTTATTGTCTAAAAGTTTTCTGTCTTGCTAGGCTCCTCCTTTCTTGGTCTTTTGGTTAGAGAAATCAGGCTTTTCTCAATGCTCATTTTATTTGTTTCTGTTGGCATTTCTGGGTTGCAAGCTTCTTCAGCTCCAGGTGTAAGATATATGAGGCAAAAAGAAAACCCAGGTAATTTACCACTGTGTTGTTCCTTGTGTCCTGAGATACCTAGTCCATCAACTTTCTTCTCTCTACCTTTTAGTCTTCTTATATTTGCTTTATATAATGGCCAGTGTTTTTAGCCATACTTCATGGGAGGAATAGGGAAAAGTACCTTGATATAGTTTTTGACACTAAATGTACATTTTTAAAAAATGAAGCCATCCATATATGATAGTCATTTATTTAACAGTTATTTAACATCCTTTCTGGCCCAAATACACAGCTATCCCACAGGCACTGAGGATGCTAAATGAGTGACATATGGTCTTTGCCTTCAAGGATCTCACAGTAGAATAAGGAACACTTTTTTAAACAGGGCAGTAAAATGTATAAATCCCATGGTTCAAGACCACAGTAAAATTTTCTATTTAGAGATTTTCAGAGAGGTCAGACATTCCAAGGGAATGAAAATTTGCTACGTTAAGGAAAAGAAAGGTAATTTAATAGCTAGATCAATGACTGAAGAAGAATAGAACGATTGTTAGCAGGAAAGGTTATCAGAGGAAATTTTGTAAGAGAAAAATAATCAGCTATAACTATATTTTAAAAAAAGAACCAATAGTGATAATAATAATAATAATGATAATTATAACCATGTTGATGGTAAAATGAGTGTTGTTGGTTATCCTTTATCTTTCTTGCACTCAATTTCCTTTTTTGGAAAATACAAGGCATGGGTAGAGGTTTTCTAGAACTCTTGACAGTCCTTGGACTCAAAGCTGGGGAGTTTTTGTTGTTCCCCATATTACCCTTGTTCTCATATGAGGAAGACAAAGTGATTTTTTTAATTCCCTACTGCTGATGACAAAGTGATTTTGATGAAACAGCTGAATGTGGGAGAGTTCAAAGGGTGAAAAGTAGACTTTAACAGGAGGTATAGAGGGCCATCTTTATAAACAGACTTGGCAAAATCAGAGATGGCACCCCACAACTTTTCATCAGGCAGAGAGCATTATTTTCAATGCACAACTGTGCTAAGTGCCAAGCAAGTGTCTAATTTCTGACTAATAAACTTTCTGTCCAGCAGAGCCCTAGGACTTTAAGGATTAACTATGTATAAACCCACCATCCACAACTTTCACCCAATGATTCCCAGAATTCTCTTTAGCCTCAGCCACTACCCTCAGGTGAGTTAAGTACTCCCAAAGAGTTGGCCCCCAAAGACCTGTGCCTGAAGTGAACACAATGTCTATATTCACTGGACACCACCTCCTTTCCTCCTCTAAGCACCCATAGCCAGCTGGGCTTCTGTTGAGCCTGAGCAGTGTGAAAGCAGAACCCCAGCCTTTCCAGCTCCATTCTGGACCTATTGGCCCTCAAATTTCCTTATATTCAAAGTCTTTTCACTCAAGTGCCCAATTAGTGCCCTGGCTCCTTACCCAGGCTCACAGTCTAATGCCTTTGAAGTACAGGGAGTCTGCTCAGAAAAGAACTCAAATGAGAGACCAGATTCCCCATTCCTTGGTTTCCAAAAGCCAACTTCTCTGAGCTCTCCCTCTGAGTTGGAAAGCGGGGAGAGAGTACTCTAAGAGCCAAACTCTCTAAATAAAATTATAGGCTTTCACAAATTCCTGTTGTTGTGGGGAACTAACAAAAGCTCAAATGAGGGAACGATGGAGCAAAGCCAAAGAAAGGGCAAAGCTGGGGAAGGGTAAAGGAGAGAGAGAGGTGAAAGGGGGTGATATGAGGGCAGAGATGTCTCTATTCAGGAGCCCCTGCTTCATGACAAGGTGAACAGTATGATGAAAGACTAGCAAATAGGATTAGGAGCCATGTTCTGAAGCTTGCTATGCAACGCTAAGTGGAGGAAATGTCACTATTAACTGGAGTCCCTGTTGCCAGAAATATTCCCATTTCTGCCCCATCTCCACCCTTCTTCAGAGTCCCCAGAACACAGTAAAGAGACTAAACCTAGATGGGATAAGTGAGCATGGTCAGAATGGCATAGGTAGGGCATGGGGACCACGTGGGGTTGGTGGCAGGTAGCTCAGGACTGTGCTGATGGTATGCTGGCACGTCTAGCCAGTTGATCAGCACACATTAGTAAGATGACTGAAAGCACTGGTGGAATACATTTAAAAGGAGGCAAGTAAGAGCACTTCAGCGGTCAGCTGGGGCACTCCAGAGAAGAAAAATGCAACACTCTGGTCTTCCTTGGGGACTGAGATGGCAGGAGCCCTGCCTTTCATTCTCTCTGTGGCTGATTGGAGAGTGACCTCCAGCTGAGCTTCATTTATTAACTATTTCTCTAACCTTGTGCTAGGAGTTAAGTGCTAGGTAGTTATTTTTTTGGTGAATAAATGTAACAATCTTGTTCAGGGAAGCTGATTCCAAAACTTTTTTTATGGTTTGATAAACGTTATGTTGAGAAGCTCTTTCTTCCAGCTCTCAGCCTATCGAAGTCCATTTACTTTGGTAGCTACTCACCATCCACTGTGTCTAGAACACTACTCCAGATCTGTAGCAAGCCTTTATTTTAAAATTCCAAAAGTGTTTTCATATTTGTCCTGGAAGTGTTTTATTTTTTCTCTTCATTAGAATGTGGTGGTGTTTTTCTGGGTTGGCACAGAAATACTGGAAAACATTCTTTTCCAAGCATTCAACATCTAAACAAACCCCATTTTTAACCTTCTACACTTTGTCTCAAAACATGCCAACTTTAATGGGCTACCTACTTTTGAGTGTCAAAACTTGTAAAGTCAAATAATCTGAAAACGTAAGTGAACTTACTGAAAACGTAAGTTGTCTTATTACCCCCCCTTATTACTTTATTTGACCTCATTCTCTGTGCTGCTATTGTTTATTTACTTCCATTTTTTGGAGTCGGAAGATCTAGACATCCAGTTCCTAATTTTACAGATAGTCAGACTGAGGCCCAGAGAGACTCACTTAGAAGTATCCATGTCAAGTCTGAAAATGCAGTCCTTCTAACTCCTGCCTCAGTCCTTCAGGGATGATGGGCTTTACTTAATGTCTTATGGCCACTGATTTGGCAACCACTGGTTTAGGACAATGGTCAGTTATCTATTCTAATGGCTAAGGTATATTAGAGGTGGTTCTTGAACCCAAACCATCAGTGCTTTGGAAGAACTACGAATTGAAACAGTTTCCTCAGTTTTCTCTGAGGGGGTTGGCTAGCACCTAGAGACTCTGATTGTCAGACATTCACCTGATAGAGAGTATGGAAAAGAGGCAGGAGGCAGAGACAGAAAAGAAATAAGGAGACAGAAAGAGAGATGCATATATCTAAAATAGAAAGATTCATGATGAGCATCTTATTAGAACTGCAAAGTGTTAAAAATGAAAGGGTCCTCAAGAATCATAGAGGGGGTAACCAAGATGGCTTCACTGGTGAATTACAAACATTTAAGGAAGAAATAATAACAAAGTTACACAAGCTGTTGCAAAAAATAAAATAGGAGGCAATACTTTCCAACTCATTCTATGAGTCCAGTGTTACCTTAATACCATAACCACCATAAAGACAACACAAGAAAAGAAAATTACAAATGAATGTCCCTCATAAACACAGTTGCAAAACGCTTAACAACATTTTAGCAAATTGAATCAAACAATATGTAAAAAGGATAAAACATCACGACCAAGTAATATTTATCCCAGAAATACAAGGTTAGTTCAACATCCAAAAATCAACCAATGCAGTATGTGATTATTAACGACTACAAAATTTTAAAATCCCATATAATTATCTCAGTAGATACAGAAAAACACTTGACAAAATTCAATATCCATTCAAGGTAAAAACTCTCAGAAAACCAGTAATAGGTGGGGACTTTCTCAACCTGATAAAGGGCAACTAGTGAAAACCTATAGCTAACATCATACTTAATAATGAAAGACTAAAATCTTTCATCCTAAGGTTAAGAACAAGGCAAGGATGTCTGTACTTGCTATTTCTGTTTAATATTGCATTGGAGGTTCTCACCAGTGCAATAAGACAAGAAGAAGAAATAGAAGACATACAGATTATAAATAAGAGTTACTTATAGTTTTACAACTATCTCTGTTTACAGACAACATGATTGTCTATCTAGAAAACATTAAAGACTACAAAAAAGCAACAAGAATAAGTGAGTTAAATAAGCTCACAAGGTACAAATCAACATACAAAAACCAATTGTATTTCTATATATTAGCAATGAATAATTAAAAACTGAGATAAAAATACCATTTACAATACCATCCGAAATTTGAAATACTTCTGGATAAATTTGATGAAAATATGTACAAGATCTCTACATTGAAAATTACAAAATGTTGATGAGATAAATTAAAGAAGACCTAAATAAATGAAGGATATATCTTGTTCACAGGTCAGAAGACTCAATATTGTTAACAGATCAATTCTCCCCCAAGTTGTTTTATACATACAATGCAATCCCAATCAAAACCCCAGCAAGGTTTTTTTTTGATAAAATTTGGCAAACTGATTCTCAAATTTATGTGTAAATGTAAAGGATATAGAATGGCAAAAATAATTTTTACATTGAAGAACAAAGTTGGAAGACTTATAATGACTTGATTTTAAGACTTACTATAAAATTACAGCAATCAAGACATTACGGTATTGGGGCTTCCCTGGTGGTGCAGAGGTTAAGAATCCGCCTGCCAATGCAAGGGACACAGGTTCGATCCCTGGTCCGGGAAGATCCCACATGACACGGAGCAACTAAGCCCGTGTGCCACAACTACTGAGCCTGCGCACCACAACTACTGAGCCCACGCGCCACAACTACTGAAGCCCGCGCGCCTAGAGCCCATGCTCAGCAACAAGAGAAGACACCGCAATGAGAAGCCTGCACACCACAATGAAGAGTAGCCCCCACTTGCCACAACTAGAGGAAGCCTGCACTCAGCAATGAAGACCCGATGCAGCCAAAAATAAAATAAATAAAATAAACAACAACGAAAAAAGATATTATGGCATTGGCATAAGATAGACATATAGATCAATGGAACATAACATAGTCCAGAAATGGGCCCACACATATATGGCTAGTTGATTTTCAATTAAAAAATGTTAAAAAAAATTCAATAGGGAAGGATAATATTTTTCAACAAATGGTGCCGGGTCAACTGGATAGCCACATAGAAAAGAATGAAGTTGAACTAATATCTCAGACCATACTCAAAAATTAACTCAAAATGGATGGTAGACCTAAATGTAAGAGCTAAAACTATAAAACTTCTAGAAAACATAGGATAAAACCATAGTGAACTTGGGTTAGGCAAAGATTTCTTAAATAGAGCACAAAGAGCACAAAGTATAAAAATACATAAAATTAACTTCATCAAAATTTTAAAATTTATTCTTCAAATATACTTTTAAGAGAATTAAAAGACAAGCTACAGACTGGGAGAAAGTATTTGCCAATTATATATCTGATAAAGGAGGACTCATATCCAGAGTGTTTAAGAATAATTTCTTATTTACAAAAACAAGAAAATAAAGAATCCAACTGAAAACAGGCAAAAGATTTAAACTGACACTTTACCAAAGAAGATATATGAGTGGTAACCAAATACATGAAAGAATACTCAACAACATTAGCCATTAGGGAAATGCAAGTTAAAACCTAATGAGATGCCAATACACACCCATTAAAACATCTAGTATTTTTAAAACTGACCATACCAAGTGTTAGTGAGGATTTGGAACAACTGAAACTCTGAGTTGCAGTTGCATAGTTGCTGGGACTGTAAAATGGTGTAATCACTTTGGAAAACAGTTTGGAAGTTCCTCAACTGGTTACATATAAAGTTACAATGACCCAGCAACCCCCCAAAATGAAAGCATATGCCCACATCAAGACCTGTACATGAATATTTATAGCAACTATATTTGTAATAGTAAAAAACTAGAAACAACCCATGTCCATCAATATGTAAATGGATAAACACATTGTGGTATATCCATACCAAGAAATGGTACTCAGCAATAAAAAGGAATGAACTATTGATATATGCAACAACTTGGATGAATCTCAAAACAATTGCAGTAAGTAAAAGAAGTCAAATTTTTAAAATACCTACTTTTTATTCCATTTATATAAAAAGTCTAGAAAATACAAACTAATCTGTAGTGACAGAAAGAAGAGCAATGGTTGCCTGTGGATAGGAAGAGGACTTTGGAGGATGATAGATATGCTCGTTATCCTGAATATGGTAATGGCTTCATGATGTATACATACATATATCAAAACTTCTCGTACTGTGCATTTTAAATATGAGCTTTTTTATTGTATGTCAATTATAGCTCAATAAAGCTGTTAAAAAATAAAGAACATCTTCCTACTTTTAAAAAGAGCTGTATATTTTCACAATTGAAAAATTAGAAAAACAAAGAAGCAAGGCAAAAAAAAAAAAAAATCTCCACAATTCCAATCACTTGGAGACAAGTATTTTTACCTTGATATGTATCCCTCCAGATTTTTCTATACATTTATATCTATATAGTTTTTCAAAGACAGTATATATAGTATACATCACTTATAAGCTGCTTTTAAAATTTTCTCATGTTTTAGAGACCTTTCCATGTTAATAAAATTCAACACCATCTCCCCAAAAGAAATACTGGAAGAACGGAAAGGAGGTAAGAAGGGAGAACGAACAATTGATACATGTAACAACATGGATGAATTTCAAAATAATTATGTTGAGTGAAAGAAGCCAGAGCCTACCAAAAAATACATACCCTATGACTCCAGCTATGTAAAACTCAAGAAAAATACAGACTAATCTATAGTGAGAGAAAGCATATTAGTGGTTGCCTGGGAGTGGGGAGGGGCCAGAAGTGGGCTGGGAGAGAAGAATTATAAAGAGACATGAGAAACCTTTTGGAGGTGATGGACATGTCCATTACTTTGATCATAGTGATGGTTTCCTGAGTGTGCACATATGTCAAAACTTGTCAAATTGTATACTTGAAATATATGCAGTTTATTGTATGTTAATTCTTCCTCAGTAAAGCTTTAAAAAACCATAGATGGGAAAATCGAGGCTCAGAGAGGACACAAACTACTCAAGGAGACACAGTAGGTCCATTGCTGAGCCAGAACTAAAATCCCATCTTTGGACTCCTAAACTAGTGCTCCTTCCACTGTACCACAATGCCTGACAGGCCTCTAGTGATCTGCCCAACCACCAGGGAAGAGCAGCAGGGTCAGATGGCTGATTTTCTAAGCTCTGCTTTCAGCAGAACAAGGACAAAAAACAAATGCTGAAATGATGAGCCCCTTCCTGCCCTGAGACTGAAACTAGATAGGGCTCTGCCCTGAGCTTTGAGAACACTCCTGAGCTAAGGAGGTAGCCAGTTTGGGTAGTTCCTTCAAGTAGGCAGGTGACAGCTCTGTCTCCAGAAATAGCTCTCTCCACACTTGCAGTCCAGCAATTAGGAAGGAAACCTTGGACAGTCAGCCTGAGACAGATGACAAGGTAATCAATCCAGGGAAGACTGGCTGCCAGGATCAATAGGGCTTTGATCCTCAGAGCTGAGATAAACACTAATGTTAGCTACACAGTTAGGGACCTCCTGCTATGGCTTCAGGATGTATCAAAGCCAGAGGAAATCTCACTTCTGAGATTAGGCCATGTTCCTGCCTCTGAGCAGGAATCTGCTGACAATCCCTAGCACCACTGGATTCCTTATTAGAGCAGAGGGATGGAGGTAGGGAAAAGATGGCAGAGGGAAGGACTGGGAAAACATGGGCAGAACCCATTTTTTCAATGTAAAATGCTTTTTCCAGGGATACTGACCCTTTCTATTAAGTGTTTTATGAGAGAGATGGGGAAAATGAGGAAAAGAACAGAGGAAGAAAATCAAATCCCTGCTGACCACAGAATATTACAGTGGTTGGCAACCTGCTTCCCAACAGAGAAATTTCCTTGAGCCTCAGCTTGGCTATCTTGGAACCAGGCTGTTGGGACCTGTACCACTACAAGGAAGGTTCTGGGATGGATTAGTCTTTCTATAATGTATAGGTTAAGAGCACAGTCTCTGAAGTCAGATAGACATGGGTTTAAGAAAAGATCTACTTACCTGCTGTTTGACTTTGAGCAAATTACTTCATATCTCTAAGCCTCAGTTTCCTCATCTGAAAAATGGATATTATAAAAGTGCCACTAAATGTTTGTTTTGTGAAGATTAAGTGAGGTAATATAAGAGACCTGGCATGTAGAAATTAAATAATGTCCTGGAGAGAGCAGATGAAGACAGTCACTTCTCTCAAGCTGCTACTGAAGGGAATCCCACACCCAGACACATACACCCCTCCTTTAACTAGCCCAGGTTTGTCGGATGGTCATTATGTAACTGTGTCTTTGTGTGCAGAAGTCAATGATTGTTCGGAGCAGTAAGTCTTCATGGCACCCCATGGGTTCCAGCACACCCCCAAACGTGAAAAGCAGCTACAGCAGCAACTAAGAGCCAGACCCTCAGCAGAGCAAATGCAAAGTGCAGTCTGGGCGGGCTGGGCACAGGCTACTTATCTAAGAGGTGACTCTGCAGTAAGGGTGGGAGTGGAAGTTGGCAGAGGGATGGAGGTCAAGATTTCAAATCTCTTCTTCCAATTCAATCTGCCAGGAGGAGTAAATCATCATGATGCCAAGGATAGGTAGGTGGACAGGGAAGGAAATAGCCACTCATGCCAGCACTGAGCAAGTCAGAGATCATAGACTCAAGATAAACCTCTTGGCAGCAAGGGGGAAGGTCCCAACACCTTTATGTTTTAATTTCAATACCACCTCACCTTTGAAAAGTCCTTTTATCTTCCAAATGCTTTTCCAGCACTTATCTCATTACATCCTCATAGCAACTGTATAATAACCTAACATAGATAGGCCAGCAAATGTCCTCCTGCAAGTCTTCCTTTTCTTCATAGTAGTAGTAGTAATAGCTGAGACTTGTATAGTACTTACTATGTGGCAGGCACTATGTTAAATTCCTTATGCATATTAGCTATGTCATCTCATTTAATCCTCATAACAACCTCATAAAGTAAATACTGTTAGTGTCCCCACTTACTTTCCGTCAATTAAGTAAACAGACCAAGAGGGATTTGGTGACTAGACTAGGGCACATGGCTAGTAAGCAGTAGAGCTGAAACACCAACCCAGGTCTGTCTGATTTTAAAGCCCTTGCTCTTAGCTACTATGCTAAGGTATATAACCCTATTTTGCAAAGGAAGAAAATGGAGCCAGAGAGCCTGAGTGGCTTGCCCAAGAACACAAAGCAAGCTAGTACCAGAAGGAGGCCTAACTTTGGGCCTTCTGACCCTCAGCCTAGTGTTCACTCCCTTATTCACTTCCCAGCCATTGGTACTACACTCCAGGCGCCCTGTGGTCAACATGCACTTGGAATGCCAGAGATCAGGTAAACATGCCATCTACCAACAAGGTCAGAGTTTAATCTTTCATTATTTTATGATACCTGCTCTATAGATGAAGTAACCAAGGTGCAAAGGAGGCAAACAGCTTACCCCAGATTTTCCACTGTACCAGGAGCAAAGAAATTCCTCGAAGTTCTTAACTTTCAAGTCTGGGCTTGTTTCACTCGAATACCTATGTGTGTGCCCACAGGGCAGCAAAGAAAGTAGTGTGGATCAAAAGACAATCAGACAAAAGAAACCCAGTATACTCCCTGTCTCCTTTTAATTGGATCTGTGGAGCCCTCAGGGCTGGGACAAAGAGAGCTGACACAGAAGTGAGGTGGCTGAAGAGAATGTCAGGAGTCTGCAGGGATAGGACAAGAGAGGTTTGAAAAATCATATAATTTGGGTAGAGGTAGAGGGTAATGTTAGGGTCTTGAAGCCTTGGAGTATCTTTTTGTAGAGGCTCTGTGGTATCCCTTAAGAGGGTATGGAGAAGGCAGGAACACAGACAGAGCTGTAAACACATTTCTATCCTGGTCTTCAGCCATGAAACCAACACTGACTAAGAACCTGCCAGGATTTTGGCCTGGTACCAGAGACTGAGGTGGCTATGGTGCATTGCAAGCCAAAGGTCTAGCCAGTCCAAGCAGGAAGCTAACATACATGTAAAGGGAACTTGTCCAGTGATCCCAAATGCCAGCATGGGGACCATACTTGTCTGGCTGCATCTGCACTACTTAGGTAATTCAAGGGCATTGTTAAGTTTGGGAAGCTCTGTATTGGCTCAACTAGTATTTTTCAGTGTCAGTGACCATTGTGGGGAGTGGTCAGAAGGACCATTTGGTTGGAGCTCTCATTCAGAAAAGGTCTCCAATGTAGACCTTATTAATCTTGTAATTATCTTGTGAATGACATATACATATATATATTTTAACATCTTTATTGGAGTATAATTGCTTTACAATGGTGTGTTAGTTTCTGCTGTATAACAAAGTGAATCAGCTATACATATACATATATTCCCATATCTCCTCCCTCTTGCATCTCCCTCCCACCCTCTTGTGAATGACATATATTGATTACCTTGTATTTATGTGATGTGTGTTAAAAGCATATTTTGGCAATTCCTTGTTTAAAAGTACCCAGAGAGCCTCACAAAATGGATGTGTCTTGACCCTTTCCCCTGCTCTGCATGTGGAGAACTATGAATGACAGGGTCAGGAAAAGGACCTGGATCTTTACATACTGGAGACCCCACACACGGTTCAAGTAGAATGTTAAAAAGATAACTGTGGGGCTTCCCTGGTGGCGCAGGGGTTGGGAGTCTGCCTGCCAATGCAGGGGACACGGGTTCGAGCCCTGGTCCGGGAGGATCCCACATGCCGCGGAGCAACTGGGCCCGTGAGCCACAACTACTGAGCCTGAGCGTCTGGAGCCTCTGCTCCGCAACAAGAGAGGCCGTGATAGTGAGAGGCCCGCGCACCGCGATGAAGAGTGGCCCCCACTCGCCGCAACTGGAGAAAGCCCTCACACAGAAACGAAGCCCCAACGCAGCCAAAAATAAAAATAATAAATAAATAATAAATTTTAAAAAAAAATTAAAAAAAAAAAAAAAAAAAAAAAGATAACTGTGGTCATTGTGTCCGTAAGGGTGTGGAGGCAGGATTGGAAACCACCACTGAGGAGGCCAGTGTCAGAATTTTTTAGGGATGGTAGGAAGGAGCCTGGACTGGAGACCTGCCAATGAGAACAGGCTTAAGACCGAACCACATAAACAAGAGTTTGGAAGAACAATTTTTAGTGTTCATCTAAACCCACCTCCTCACTTTATGCATGGACAAACTGTGGCCCAGAGAGATTAACGTATCACTCAAAGTCACTAATTTGTTAGAGCCTAAAGTAACATGTTACATATTTCTAGTACACAAATACTTAAGATATTAAAAAGGGATAGGACTCTTTCTGGAGAGGAGGGAGGAGAGAGCTGAGGAGGACTCCAAGGTTTCAAGTATGTACCTGCATCCCAGATAGTGCCTGAACCCAGGACCCTCCCACCCTGTGGAAGATGAACAGGATTTCAGGGAACACTTCAAAGAAAGTGACTGAGGGCCTACCTCCAGGGGCTCTTTCCATTCAGTGGGCCAGGGGTTGGTCCAGTCTCTGGGTAAGGATCCCCACCTGATGGGTTTTGGTGGAGCATCAGGTATCAGTAAAAGCCCGGCTACCCAGCTCCCATTGCAGCCTGTTCTACTCTTCTATGTGGGTGGCATTCCCCAAGGGCCAGGGTGGGGGCAGGGTGAACAAGCTAGCAAACACCAAGGTGAAGAGGAGCAGGAGCTATTTGTTAAGACATGTGCTCTTTGGAGGGGGTGGCCTTCATGCCAAGAGAAACTCCTTCAGAAATAAATATGGCACATAAAAGACTAATTATGGGTTTGGTCTTTGGGGTTTAGTAGGAGAGAACTGGCTCTCTTCAGGATAAAGTTTTGCAGTCTGCAGTGCCAGTCTGCAGCAGGGGAACATGAAAGGGCAGGGTGGGAAGGGGTGTCTCCATTACCCCTCAGCAGGCTCCTCTGGCTAGGAAGTGATGTTTACCTAGGGGGAGACAGTTTTACAAAGTTGGTTTTACTAGGAACTGAAACAAAAGGGAGCCAGAGCAGAGATGGAGCCCACCATAAATGGCAGTAGCTGCATCGGGTTCTTCCCTCTTGTGCTACTTGCCCAAGGGGCTTCAACTATACCCTCTCCAATCTTCCTCCTCAACTGGCTTATGCTGTTATCATCAGTTGCCACGAAAAAGGCTCTTCACCACCAAGCCTGGAGATAATAGCCCTCTATCCCCTCCCACCCCAAGTTGCTTGCTTTCTGTCTTGTCTGCCCACCAGGTAAATACTGTGTCCAACATGGCACAAGTGGAAGCCAGGCAGCTGTTCTGTACACAGCCCAGGCCACGCTGGTGAGAGACACTAAAGAATACTTTGACAATTGAATGCCCAGCTCTAGCTTCATCCTTTACCTTCTATATAGCTTCAGACAATTAACTTAACCCCTTCAAATTAATTTTCATACTCTGTAACATGAGGGTAATAGTAGTCATATTATAAGGTTATTATAAGGACTATATAAAATAATGCATATGACTCTCACCCTGTCTCCTGTAATGAAGATAGAAGAAAATTTATTTAAGGGAGAGCAGAATTGCATCCTTTCTCTTTGGATGTAAAGCACCTTGAAAAGCTGTTGCAAGGCCTCTGGACCCAACAGGACCCTACAACTCTTACCTGAATTGGATTGAGCTGAAATAAAGAGGTAAAATCCTAAATCATCTATTGAAATCTTCTTGAAAGGGTTCCTGGACACAAGATGGCAGAGTAGAAGGACATGAGCTTACCTTTTCTTATGGAAACACCAAAATCACAACTAACACTGAACAACCATCAACAAAAAATGCTGGAACTTACCAAATAAGATACCCTATATCGAAAGACAAAGAAGAAGCCACAAAGAGATGGTAGGAGGGGCACAATCGTGATAAAATCAAATCCCATACACATTGGGTGGGCAAGTCACAAAAAGGAAAATAATTATACCACAGAAGTTCTCCCACAGGAGTGAAAGTTCTGAACCCATGTCAGGCTCCCCAGTCTGAGGGTCTGACAATGGGAGGAGGAGACCCCAGAGAATCTAGCTTTGAAGTCCAGTGGGGTTTGATCACGGGAATTCCAAAAGACTGGAGGAAACAGAAACTCCACTCTCGGAGGTCACACACAGGGTCCCATGCACAGCAGGACACAGGGGAAAAAAGCAGTGACCTCATAAGAGACTGGGCCAGACTTACATGCTAGTATTGGAGGGTAACCTGCGGAGGCAAGGGGCAGCTGTGGCTCACTGTGGGGACAAGGACACTGGTGACTGTAGTTCTGGGGAGTACTCACTGGCATAAGCCCCCTTGGAGGTCGCCATTTTCTGACCAAGACATGGCCCCACACAACAGCCTATAGGCTCCAGTGCTGGGATGCCTCAGGTAAAAAAAACCGACAGGGCAGGAACACAGCTCCATGCATCATCAGACGGGCTGCTTAAAGTCTTCCTGAGCACACATCTGTCCAATGAACACACCCCCTAACACGGCTCTGCCCACCAGAGGGACAAGACCCAGCTCCACCCACCAGAGGGCAGGCACCATTCCCTCCCACCAGGAAGCCTACACAAGCCCCTGGTGCAACCTCACCCACCAGGGTGCAGGAACCAGAAGCAAGAGGAACTACAATCCTGCAGCCTGTAGAAAGAGGACCACAAACATAGAAAGTCAGACAAAATGAGATGACAAAGAAATATGTTGCAGGTAAAGGAACAAGATAAAAACCCACAAGAAAAACTAAATGAATAGGAGATAGGCAATCTACCTGAAAAACAATTCAGAGTAATGTATCCAATGCATCCTATGGGATGCAGCGAAAGCAGTTCTAAGAGGGAAGTTTAGAGCAATACAATCTCACCTCAAGAAATAAGAAAACCCGTAGGAATCAAGATGGCGGAGTAGAAGGACGTGCTCTCACTCCCTCTTGTGAAAACACCAGAATCACAACTAGCTGCTGGACAATCATCAACAGCAAGACACTGGAACTCACCAAAAAAAAAAAATACCCCACATCCAAAGGTAAAGGAGAAGCCACAATGAGATGGTAGGAGGGGCACAATCAGAGTAAAATCAAATCCCATAACTGCTGGGTGGGTGACTCACAGACTGGAGAACACTTATACCACAGAAGTCCACCCACTGGAGTGAAGGTTCTGAGCCCCACATCAGGCTTCCCAACCTGGGGGTCCGGCAACAGGAGGAGGAATTCCTAGAGAATCAGACTTTGAAGCCTAGTGGGATTTGATTGCAGGACTTTGACAGGACTGGGGGAAACAGAGACTCCACTCTTGGAGGGCACACACAAAGTAGTGTGCACATTGGGACCCAGGGGAAGGAGCAGTGACCCCAGGGGAGACTGAACCAGACCTACCTGCTAGTGTTGGAGGGTCTCCTGCAGAGGCGGGGGGGGGGGGTACTGTGGCCCACCGTGGGGACAAGGACACTGGCAGCTGAAGTTCTGGGAAGTACTCCTTGGCGTGAGCCCTTCCAGAGTCTGCCATTAGCCCCACCAAAGAGCCCAGGTAGGCTCCAGTGTTGGGTTGCTTCAGGCCAAACAACCAACAGGGAGGGAACCCAGCCCCACCCATCAGCAGTAAAGCGGATTAAAGTTATACTGAGCTCTGCCCACCAGAGCAACACCCAGCTCTACCCACCACCAAACCCTCCCATCAGGAAACTTGCACAAGCCTCTTAGATAGCCTCATCCACCAGAGGGCAGACAGCAGAAGCAAGAAGAACTAGAATCCTGCAGCCTGTGGAACAGAAACCACATTCACAGAAAGATAGACAAGATGAAAAGGAAGAGGGTTATGTACCAGATGAAAGAACAAGATAAACCCCCAGAAAAACAACTAAATGAAGTGGAGATAGGCAACCTTCCAGAAAAAGAATTCAGAATAATGATAGTGAAGATGATCCATGACCTCGGAAAAAGAATGGAGGCAAAGATGGAGAAGATGCAAGAAATGTTTAACAAAGACCTAGAAGAATTAAAGAACAAACAAACAAACAGAGATGAACAATACAATAACTGAAATGAAAACTACACTAGAAGGAATCAATAGCAGAATAACTGAGCCAGAAGAACGGATAAGTGACCTGGAAGACATAATGGAGGAATTCACTGCTGCAGAACAGAATAAAGAAAAAAAAAGAATGAAAAGAAATGAAGACAGCCTAAGAGACCTCTGGGACAACATTAAATGCAAAAACATTTGCATTATACAGGTCCCAGAAGGAGAAGAGAGAGAGAAAGGACCAGAGAAAATATTTGAAAAGATTATAGTCGAAGACTTCCCTTACATGGGAAAGGAAATATCCACCCAAGTCCAGGAAGCGCAGCGAGTCCCATACAGGATAGACCCAAGGAGAAACACACCGAGACACATAGTAATCAAATTGGCAAAAATTAAAGACAAAGAAAAATTATTGAAAGCAGCAAGGGAAAAACGACAAATAACATACACGGGAACTCCCATAAGGTTAACAGCTGATTTCTCAGCAGAAATTCTACAAGCCAGAAGGGAGTGACATAATATACTTAAAGTGATGAAAGGGAAGAACCTACAACCAAGATTACTCTACCCGGCAGGGGTCTCATTCAGATTCGATGGAGAAATCAAAAGCTTTACAGACAAGCAAAAGCTACGAGAATTCAGCACCACCAAAACAGCTCTACAACAAATGCTAAAGGAACTTCTCTAAGTGGCAAACACAAGAGAAGAAAAGGACCTACAAAAACAAACCCAAAACAATTAAGAAAATGGTCATAGGAACATACATATCAATAATTACCTTAAACGTGAATGGATTAAATGCTCCAACCAAAAGACACAGCCTTGCTGAATGGATACAAAAACAAGACCCATCTATATGCTGTCTACAAGAGACCCACTTCAGACCTAGGGACACATACAGACTGAAAGTGAGGGGATGGAAAAAGATATTCCAGGCAAATGGAAATCAAAAGAAAGCTGGAGTAGCAATACTCATATCAGATAAAATAGACTTTAAAATACAGAATGTTACAAGAGACAAGGAAGGAAACTACATAATGATCAAGGGATCAATCCAAGAAAAAGATATAATAGTTATAAATTATATGCACCCAACATAGGAGCACCTCAATACATAAGGCAACTGCTAACAGCTATGAAAGAGGAAATCGACAGTAACACAATAATAGTGGGGAACTCTAACACCTCACTTACACCAATGGACCGACCATCCAAAATGAAAATAAATAAGGAAAAAGAAGCTTTAAATGAAGCAACAGACCAGATATATTTAATTGATATTTATAGGACATTCCATCCAAAAACAGCAGATTACACTTTCTTCTCAAGTGCGCATGGAAAATTCTCCAGGATAGATCACATCTTGGGTCACAAATCAAGCCTCAGTAAATTTAAGAAAATTGAAATCATATCCAGCATCTTTTCTGACCACAATGCTATGAGATTAGAAATGAATTACAGGGAAAAAACGTAAAAAAACACAAACACATGGAAGCTAAACAATACATTACAAAATAACCACGGGGTCACAGAAGAAATCAAAGAGGAAATCAAAAAATACCTAGAGACAAATGACAATGAAAACACGATGATCCAAAGCCTATGGGATGCAGCAAAAGCAGTTCTAAGAGGGAAGTTTATAGCTATACAAGCCTACCTCAAGAAATAAGAAAAATCTCAAATAAACAATCTAACCTTACACCTAAAGGAACTAGAGACAGAAGAAAAAACAAGACTGAAAGTTAACAGAAGGAAAGAAACCATAAAGATCAGAGCAGAAATAAATGAAATAGAAACAAAGAAAACAATAGCAAAGATCAATAAAACTAAAAGCTGGTTCTTTGCGAAGATAAACAAAATTGATAAACCATTAGCCAGACTCATCAAGAAAAAGAGGGAGAGGACTCAAATCAATAAAATCAGAAATGAAAAAGGAGAAGTTACAACAGACACCGCAGAAATACAAAGCATCCTAAGAGACTACTACAAGAAACTCTATGCCAATAAAATGGAAAACCAGGAAGAAATGGACAAATTCTTAGAAAGGTATAACCTTCCAAGACTGAACCAGGAAGCAACAGAAAATATGAACAGACCAATCACAAGTAATGAAATAGAAACTGTGATTAAAGGTCTTCCAACAAACAAAAGTCCAGGACCAGATGGCTTCACAGGTGAATTCTATCAAACGTTTAGAGAAGAGCTAACACCCATCCTTCTCAAACTCTTCCAAAAACTTGCAGAGGAAGGAACACTCCCAAACTCATTCTACGAGGCCACAATCACCCTGATACCAAAACCAAAGATACTACAAAAAAAGAAAATTACAGACCAATATCACTGATGAATATAGATGCAAAAATCCTCAACAACATACTAGCAAACAGAATCCAACAACACATTAAAAGGATCATACACCACGATCAAGTGGGATTTATCCCAGGGATGCAAGGATTCTTCAATATATGCAAATCAATCAATGTGATACACCATATTAACAAACTGAAGGATAAAAACCATATGATCATCTCAATAGATGCAGAAAAAGCTTTTGACAAAGTTCAACACCTATTTATGATAAAAACTCTCCAGAAAGTGGGCATAGAGGGAACCTACCTCAACATAATAAAGGCCATATATGACAAACCCACAGCAAACATCATTCGCAATGGTGAAAAACTGAAAGCATTTCCTCTAAGATAAGGAACAAGACAAGGATGTCCACTGTCACCACTATTATTCAACATAGTTTTGGAAGTCCTATCCATGGCAATCAGAGAAGAAAAGGAAATAAAAGGAATACAAATTGGAAAAGAAGAAGTAAATCTGTCACTGTCTGCAGATGTCATGACACTATATATAGAAAACCTTAAAAATGCCACCAGAAAACTGCTAGAGCTAATCAATGAATTTGGTAAAGTTGCAGGATACAAAATTAATGCACAGAAATCTCTTGCATTCCTATACACTAATGATGAAAAATCTGAAAGAGAAATTAAGGAAACTCTTCCATTTACCATTGCAACAAAAAGAATACAATACCTAGGAAGAAACCTACATAGGGAGACAAAAGACGTGTATGCAGAAAACTATAAGATACTGATGAAAGAAATTAAAGATGATACCAACAGATGGAGAGATATACCATGTTCTTGGATTGGAAGAATCAATATTGTGAAAATGACTATACTACCCACAGCAATCTACAGATTCAATGCAATCCCTATCAAATTACCAATGGCATTTTTTACGGAACTAGAACAAAAAATCTTAAAATTTGTATGGAGACACAAAAGACCCCAAATAGCCAAAGCAGTCTCGAGGGAAAAAAACGGAGCTGTAGGAAACAGACTCCCTGACTTCAGACTATACTACAAAGCTACAGTAATCTAAACAATATGGTACTGGCACAAAAACAGAAACATAGATCAATGGAACAAGATAGAAAGCCCAAAGATAAACCCACGCACCTATGGTCAACTAATCTATGACAAAGGAGGCAAGGATATACAATGGAGAAAAGACAGTCTCTTCAATAAGTGGTGCTGGGAAAACTGGACAGCTACATGTCAAAGAATGAAATTAGAACACTCCCTAACACCATACACAAAAATAAACTCAAAATGGATTAGAGACCTAAATGTAAGACCAGACACTATAAAACTCTTAGAGGAAAACATAGGAAGAACACTCTTTGACATAAATCACAGAAAGATCTTTCTGATCCACCTCCTAGAGTAATGGAAATAAAAACAAAAATAAACAAATGGGACTTAATGAAACTTCAAAGCTTTTGCAAAGCAAAGGAAACCATAAACAAGAAGAAAAGACAACCCTCAGAATGGGAGAAAATATTTGCAAACGAATCAACAGACAAAGGATTAATCTCCAAAATATATAAACAGTTTATGCAGCTCAATATTAAAGAAACACACAACCCAATCCAAAAATGGGCAGAAGACCTAAATAGACATTTCTCCAAAGAAGACCTACAGACGGCCACGAAGCACATGAAAAGCTACTCAACATCACTAATATTAGAGAAATGCAAATCAAAACTACAGTGAGGTATCACCTCACACCAGTTAGAATGGGCATCATCAGAAAATCTACAAACAAGAAATGCTGGAGAGGGTGTGGAGAAAAGGGAACCCTCTTGCACTGTTGGTGGGAATGTAAATTGATACAGCCACTATGGAGAACAGTATGGAGGATCCTTAAAAAACTAAAAATAGAATTACCATATGATCCAGCAATCCCACTACTGGGTATATACCCAGAGAAAACCACAATCCAAAAAGACACATTCACCCCAATGTTCATTGCAGCACTATTTACAATAGCCAGGTCATGGAAGCAACCTAAATGCCCATCAACAGACAAATGGATAAAGAAGTTGTGGTACATATATACAATGGAATATTACTCAGCCATCGAAAGGAACGAAATTGAGTCATTTGTTGAGACGTGGATGGATCTAGAGACTGTCATACAGAGTGAAGTATGTCAGAAAGAGAAAAACAAATATCGTATATTAACGCACGTATGTGGAACCTAGAAAAATGATACAGATGAACCGGCTTGCAGGGCAGAAGTTGAGACACAGATGTAGAGAACAAACGTATGTACACCAAGGGGGCAAGCCGTGGGGGGGGTGGGGATGGTGGTGTGATGAATTCAGTGATTGGGATTGACTTGTATACACTGATGTGTATAAAATTGATAACTAATAAGAGCCTGCTGTGTAAAAAAAAATAATAAAATTTAAAAATTAAAAAAAAAAACCTGAAATAAACAACCTAACCTTACACCTAAAGCAACTAGATAAAGAAGAACAAAGAAAACCCCAAGTTATTAGAAGGAAAGAAACCATAAAGATCAGAGCAGAAATAAATGAAATAGAAATGAAGAAAACAATTCAAAAGATCAATGAAACAAAAAGCTGGTTTTTTGAGAAGATAAACAAAATTGATAAACCATTAGCCAGACTCATCCAGAAAAAAAAGGGAGAGGATTCAAATCAATAAAATTAGAAATGATAAAGGAAAAGTTACAACTGATACCGCAGAAATACAAAGGATCATAAGAGACTACTACAAGCAACTATGTGCCAAAAAAATGGAAAACCTGGAAGAAATGGACAAATTCTTAGAAAGATACAACCTTCCAAGACTGAACAAGGGAGTAATAGAAAACATGAATAGACCAATCACAAGTAATGAAATTGAAACTGTGATTAAAAACCTTCCAACAGACAAAAATCCAGGAGCAGATGGCTTCACAGGCAAATTCTATCAAACATTTAGAGAAGTGCTAACACCCATCCTTCTCAAAATCTTCCAAAAAAGTGCAGAGGGAGGAACACTCTCAAACTCATTTTACGAGGCCACCATCACCCTGATACCAAAACCAGACAAAGACATCCCAAAAAAAGAAAACTACAGGCCAATTTCACTGATGAACATAGATGCAAAAATCCTCAACATAATGCTAGCAAACAGAATCCAACAACACATTAAAAGGATCATACCACATGATCAAGAGGGATTTATCCCAGGGATGCAAGGATTCTTCAATATACGCAAATCAATCAATGTGATACACCATATTAACAAACTGAATAATAATACCATATGATCATATCAACAGATGCAGAAAAACCTTTCGAAAAAGTTTGACACCCATTTATGATAAAAATAACTCTCCAGAAAGTGGTCATAGAGGGAACCTACCTCAACATAATGAAGGCCACATATGACAAACCCACACCAAATATCATTTTCAATGGTGAAAAACTGAAAGCTTTTCCTCTAAGATGAGAAATAAGACAAGGATGTCCACTCTTGCCACTTTTATTCAACACAATTTTGGAAGTCCTAGCCATGGCAATCAGAGAAGAAAAAGAAATAAAAGGAATCCGAACTGGAAAAGAAAAAGTAAAACTGTCACTGTTTGCAGATGACATGATACTATACATAGAAAATCCTAAAGATGTCACCAGAAAACTACTAGAGTTCTTCAATGAATTTAGTAAAGTTGCAGGATACAAAATTAATGCACAGAAATCTCTTGCATTCCTATACACTAACAATGAAAGATCAGAAAGAGAAATTAAGAAAACAGTCTCAGACTTCCCTGGTGGCACAGTGGTTAAGAATCCACCTGCCAGTGCAGGGGACATGGGTTCAAGACCTGGTCCCGGAAGATCCCACATGCCGTGGAGCAACTGAGCCTGTGCATCACAACTACTGAGCCTGCACTCTAGAGTCCGTGAGCCACAACTATGAGCCCACATGCTGCAACTACTGAAGCTCGTGCACCTAGAGTCTGTGCTCCACAACAAGAGAAGCCACTGTAATGAGAAACCCACGCACCGCAACAAAGAGTAGCCCCCGTCGCCGCAACTAGAGGAAGCCCGCGTGCAGCAACGAAGACCCAATGCAGCCAAAAATAAATAAATAAATAAATACATATTTTAAAAAAAGAAAACAATCTCATTTACCATCACATCAAAAAGAATAAAATACCTAGGAATAAACCTACCTAAGGAGGTAAAAGACCTGTACTCTGAAAAATATAAGACTCTGATGAAAGAAATCGAAGATGACACAAACAGATGGAAAGATACACCATGTTCTTGGGTTGGAAGAATCAATACTGTCAAAATGACTATACTACCCATGGCAATCTACAGACTCAATGCAATCCCTCTCAAATTACCAATGGCAGTTTTCACAGAACTACAACAAAAAAATCTTAAAATTTGTATGGAGACACAAAAGGTCCCAAACAGCCAAAGCAATCTTGAGAAAGAAAAAGGGAGCTAGGAGGATCAGGCTCCCTGACATCAGACTATCCTACAAAGCTATAGTCATCAAAACAGTATGGTACTGGTACAAAAACAGAAATATAGAACAATGGAACAGGATAGAAAGCCCAGAAATAAACCCATGCACCTATGGTCAGTTAATATATGACAAAGGAGGCAAGACTATACAATGGAGAACAGACATCTCTTCAATAAATGCTGCTGTGAAAGCTGGACAACTACATGTAAAAAAATGAAATTAGAACATTCTTTAACATCATACACAAAAATAAGCTCAAAATGGATTAAAAACCTAAATGTAAGACTGAATACTATAAAACTCTTAGAGGAAAACATAGGCAGAACAGTCTTTGACAAAAATCACAGCAATATCTTCTTCAATCCATCTCCTAGAGTACTGGAAATAAAAACAAAAATAAACAAATGGGACCTAATTAAACTTAAAAGCTTTAGCATAGCAAAGGAAACCATAAGCAAAACAAAAAGACAACCCACAGAATGGGAGAAAATATTTGCAAACAATGTGACTGAAAAGGGATTAGACTCCAAAATTTACAAACAGCTCATGTGGCTCAATATTGAAAAAACAAACAACCCAATCAAAAAATGGGCAGAAGACCTAAATACATATTTCTCCAAAGAAGACATACAGATGGCCAAGAGGCCCATGAAAAGATGATCAACATCACTAATTATTAGAGAACTGCAAGTCAAAACTACAATGAGATCTCACCTCACACCAGTCAGAATGGCCATCATGAAAAATTCTATAAACAATAGATGCTGGAGAGGGTGTGGAGTAAAGGGGACCCTTCTACACTGTTGGTGGGAATGTAAATTGGTGCAGCCACTATGGAGAACGGTATGGAGGTTACTAAAAAAACTAAAAATAGAGCTACCATATGATCCAGCAATCCCCCTCCTGGGCATATATCTGGAGAAAACCATACTTTGAAAGATACATGGACCACAGTGTTCACTGCAGCACTATTTACAATAGCCAAGACATGGAAGCAATCTAAATGGCCATCAACAGAGGAATGGATAAAGAAGATGCGGTATTTACATATATACAATGGAATATTACTCAGCCATAAAAAAGAAGGAAATAATGTCAGTTGCAGCAACATAGATGGACCTGGAGATTGTCATACTAAGTGAAGTAAGTCAGCCAGAGAAAGACAAATATCATATGATATCACATATATGCAGAATCTTAAAAAATGATACAAATGATCTTACAAAACAGAAACAGACTCACAGACATAGAGAATGCACTTATGGTTACCAGGGGGGAAGGTTGGGGTGGAGGAATAGATTGGGAATTTGGGATTGACTAGTACACACGGCTAAAAAAAAAAAAAAAAGAGAAAAAAAATTTCAAATTCAAATTTAAAAAATAAAATAATGCATATGAATTAAAATGAATGGTATGTAAAGAAGGGGAGCACTTAATTTATCATGCAAATCATGCCAATTTTGAGAGGAAATTTTAATTTCAATAATTAGAATGTGACAACATACATAAACTGGGACATCCAGTTATTCTATTTATAAAGGTTGCCTATTATTAAGAAACCTGACTTTCATTTCTGCAAATGATCACTGTGGAACATTGAGCAAATGACCTTCTTTATCCGGAACTCAGACTGTCTATACGTGAAATAGAGTAAACAGGGTACAGTGGTAGTCTCAGAATTACACTGACGTTTATAATTGTTTCTTTGAGATCAATCAGGATTGTGCATTTTACTCCAGAATCTTTAAAATTTAAAGCACTGCTTTAAATTACTAATAACTGAGTGAAATAGAGATTTTCAGCTTTCTGATCACTGTAATAAGTGCAAGAGCCCTGTGTTCTCTGGGTCTCAGTCCCCAGCTCTGAGAAAGAAGGGGCTGGACACCACCACACCTGTGCTTCCTCTCTCATCCAAAGTCTGACAGGGGTGGGTATGGCATGGGGGAGAGAAAGGAAGTGTGGCTCCCAAAGGACTGGAGGCCCACTGGGATCATTGCTTTTCATGGGCGCAGGCCCCACCCCCCAGGGCCAGTGGCAAAGAGAGACCATATGGACAGAGTCTGTGGGTGGGGGCCCCAGGGACCGGAGGGCCCTTCCCTTTCTGTTCCAAGGACACATACAGCTTCTCAATACGTCAGTACTTATGAAACAGCCTGGAAACCAGACGTCTCAGAAGCCAAACAACAGGAGTGACCAGGCGGGGAAAATAAGGCATTTCCTTATTTCTTCCCTGAAACTTTCACTTAAACATCTCTGTGTGTCACTGAGCTCAGTAAGTAAAGACTCCACAGGACGTTTTCCCATGCTTTTCCCCCCTTCTTTCCTGTGTCACTCCTCCACCCCCACCCCCACATACATAGGAGAAGAGTAGCAGGGATGGAGAAAAGGGGCAGCCTTGCTCCCTGCCCTTTATGTTAATTGTCAAGGTCAATGGAAGCTAAATCACAAACACAGGTTTGAAGAAGGCAATATCTTGGCCCTCTGCATGAGTGGGGGAAAAAAGAAAACTGCTTCTCAGAACAATTGAACTGTTGCCGTTTTTGGAGGCCTCGCAACCCACGCTTTGCATCACAAGAGCCAGCAAGAGAAAGGGCACCCGGTTCATATTCAACTTCTGCTCAGAAGAGCCACTGAAGACTCAACAGTGAGCTCTGGGGTCCCAAACCACTACTTTGGGAACCCCTGGTGTGATGGAGGGGAGCCTCACCTCTCCTCCAAGCCCCAGAAGTTGCCCAGTTATCAGTGACGTGACAAAAAGTTCCGGAAGGTCATCCGCACCCTTGACCGTGTCTGCCTGGCCTGAAGAGGGGAGACCGATGGCTCCCCAAGGATACCTTCCCAACCAGCTAGAACCGACTCCTCCAGAAATGGGCACGGACAGCCAGGAAAGTGCCTGCAGCACAGGATGGTTCCTGAGTCCCTGAGATGGGCTCCGCTGGGTTCCCACAGCCCCTGGCTTCCTTTAGCCCGGGGGTAGCTCCCTGGGTTGCACTCACCTCTCGAGCACTTGCCTGCCTAGCTAGGCTGCAAGCTCTGAGAGGGCGGGGCAGGGACCACATCCCACTTGTTCACTGTTCGGTTCCCAGTCACTCGGTCACTGTTTGTTGAGTAAAAGAAGTAGCTAGGATACTCAGTGGCTCGTGGTGGGTGGTCAAGATAAGAGTCCCAGCTCAGGCACTTGGTAGTCAGACGTGCTTGTGACCTTTCTCCCTGTGGCGTGCATGCATGTGTGCATGTGTGCCCGTACGTGTGTGCATGAGTGTGCGCGTGTGGCCTGTATCTGCCCAGGAGAACCCAGGAGCTCCCTGAGGGTGGGTTTCATAAACTGGTTTTAGTTCATGCCACAACTCTGCTCCTTAGGGGGCTGGCTCTCCACTTCACCATCACCCGCCCTGCCCAGGCAAGATCCCTCCTGAGGAGGTCTCCAGCTCTTTCCTACCCCAAGCTCCTCCCTGTCCCAGCTCTGTGTAACCTTGGACGAGTCCCTGTTTCCTTGTCTGGAAAGTGAGGGTGTTGGGCTACACGGAGGGCAAGGAGCCAATCGGTGCCACAATTGCTCACCCCCATGATGTCTGAACACTGCTGCCTCCTGAACGCCTCGGGGATTGGGAGCAGGGACTTGAGGGCTCTAGAGCCCACTCTGCCACCATTGTGACTTGAGTTGTGGTGATGGAAATGGCTGTCACCCACCCAGGTACTTCTGGGTCAGCCAAGAAGCTTAGACAGACCCAGGCCTCGGCCAGAGGAAATGAGGCTCAGAGACAGTGGGACACAGGCAGGAAGGAAGACCCTCCTGACTGTAAAGGTAAATAAAACCAGCAATCGTTTACCAAGGAACGTTGTGGGTCTCCCTTTCCTGGAGATCACAGAAACGTGGAAGCTAACGGGCCCCTGGAGATCGACTGGTGCAGCCCCCTCATTGTATAGATGAGGAAACCGAGACCTACAGGGAGGAAGTAGCCCGCCCAGGGTCACAGAGCAGCGTAATGGAAGAGCAGAGACCCAGACCTGCCACCAGGGCTCTCGGGCCAGAGCTGATTCCATTACTCCGAGCTGAGAGGCCTCCTTCAACCACAGGGCAGCCCAGGCGATTCTCTGCAGTGTCTTCGCTGCATGGATGAAGACTCCCTGAGGCTCTCAGAGGGTAAATGAGCTATGGGAGGGAGGGCTGAGGCCAGAGGCCAGAGGCCCCTGTCCTCAGGATGCCCAAGCCCAGGCTGCTCCCTGGGCAATCCCTTGCCTTCTCTGGGGGCAAGAGAGACCCCCCCATCACTCTGGGGTGTCTGATGGCTCTTCCTGCCTGGGGTCCGGGATCTCTCCTCAAAGCCTTGCCCGTGCATTGAGCCCACTCACCCTCCGGAAGGCCCCTCACTCGGGCAGTCAGTCAGTTAGTCAGCTGCCCTTTGGGGAGCACCTTCCACGTGACTCTGGGTGAGGCTCAGCTGGGGCAGGTCACAGATATCCAGAAACAAGGTCCCCGCACTTGGGGTGCTTCTGGGTGAGGGAGAGACTGAGGTACATGCACCCAAGGGCAGACACTTGGGAATAGAGAGAAATGGGCCAGGGTGGTCAGAGGAGGTGGGAACGCGTGGGTGGGTCTTTGACAGAGGCTAGGTAGGACCTGGACTGGGAGGCGGGGACAGGGTGGAGGCCTTCCCTGCCTCCTCCCTAAAGCCCTCCCCCGCCTTTCTGGAGGCAGGACAGGTGGAGGTGGCAAGAGTGTGTTTACTGGGAGTTTAGGCTCCTGACATGAGTTCCCGGCCTGGCCCCGTGCCTCAGTAGCTGGGTGACCTTGAGCTCTTCATTTCATTGCTCTGAATCTCAGTCTCCTCATCTCAAGATTTGGGAATTAGCAATGCCTCACATAACTCAAGGCAGGCCTCACAGGAGGCCTCAGGAAGAGCCCCGGGGGGTTAGTGGTTTGCAGGGTAATTTCGGTTTCTTGGGATTTCGGTATACTGTAGGGACACACTTGGGACCCAGAGCTGGTGTAAAGATTATTTTAGCTGAAGACATTTGAGCTTTGATAGACAACAGGGAAAAAAAGCCTTTTTTGTAGCTTCCCTTATCTGACTAAAAACAGCAACTTCTGGGAAATGAGGCTGCCAAAAATTCCTTCTCAGGGCGGATCTACTCCCGGAAGGTAGACTGTGAATAAAGTCTACGCCAAATCTTTTCCCCAAGTGAGTTTGTGGCCCTGAAAAGATAGAAAGGCCACTCACACCTGTACAGACAAACATTACAGCCTCTCTCATCAAGTGTTGGTTCTCCTGAAAATCCGTGCATCTTTCCAAAAAGTCATTTATACTCCTGGCAAGTGCCTTTCTCCCCCACTTCATCTATTAAGATGGTATATAAGCCCCAAATTCCAACCACTCCTTTGAGTTGCCATCACTGAGTTCTTCTGTGTATATGGAAGTCGCACATGTAAATACACTCTGTTTCTTTCTCCCGTTAGTCTGTCTTTTATCAGTTTCATTCGCAGGCCCTAGGTACTGAACCTGAGAGAGTAGGAGAAAAGTTTTTTCTCCCCCAAAGTGTTCAGAAAGGGGAACGTCTACATTACCGTGTGGCCTTTATTTAGACCTTGACTCAAATAAACCGTGAAATCAGAACAAAAACCAAAAAACAATCAGCACTTCATGATATTGATGAGGCATTTGAAGTTTGAACACTGCCTGGATGTTTGATGAGATTATGGAATTACTGATGATTACTTTAGGTGTTCTAATGACACTGTAGCTCTGTTAAGAAGAGAGTTCTCATGTTTCAAAGCTAGATACGGAAATGCAGTTAACAATGATGTGATATCTGGCCAGGGGTTGATAATTGTTGATGCTGGGTGATGTCCACAGGAGCCTCATTATGCTATTCTCCTTGTATATAGGCTTGAAATTTTCCACAACAAGAAGTTTTTAATATGAAATAGAAACGGGTGGATCAAGGAGATGTTTACCCAAATGGGGCTTAGCTGTCTGCCTTTGGAAGACTCTTCATTACAGAGAACAACAATCGCAAATTTAAGAAAAGCCTGGTATCTGTTTTGTGAGCAACAGCGACATATGACTAGAGACAGTGATTTCGCCCCCTCATTTCAGCCCCCTCATTAGGCAGCATCTGTGCTGCTCCTCTCAGCCTGTGGCAGCCCAGTTTGGTTGCCAGGCAATGGGAGCCAGAAGCCAGAAGCCCTTTACTTGGGAGGGAGAAAGGGGGAAAGGGAGGGAGAGAAGCCAGGAGGGGGGAGGGCAGAAAGAAGCTGCCCAGAGGAAGGCTTGTCCCTGCCTAGCGGCCTGGCCCAGGGGGATAGATGCGGTGGCGGGGTCCCTTGTTGGACGCTGGTTTCCTACAGCCCCCGCTTTCCATGGGTTATTCCTGGGGGCAGCCTCATCGTCAGAGCTTGGGGCCCCACCGAAGGAGCGGGGTGGGGGTGCACACATGTGCACCTCCCTCCTGCGAAGACCAGTGAGGTCTGCGGTTAAGTAAGACACCAACTAGCACCCACTCGGAGTCAGAATTTCGGACAGGCCTCCCCTGGGGGACGCTCCTGAGCTCTTATTGAGTTCAAAACAATTCTGGGAAAGCAGCTCGTCAAATGGAAATTCTCCACTGGTGATCACCCTTTGCTGGGGCCATTCCAGAAGGCAGGAGGGCAGCAGGCTTCCCCCTGGGGGTGGAGAGTTCTGTCCCCGCCGTCCTTTGGGGAGGGAAGGCGGAAGCCTCCGGTGCTGCGCAGCGGCCTGGCAGTCTCACGGCCGCTGACTGTGTCGGGGAGCCCTGTGCTCTGGCGTTGCTTCAGACCCAGCTCTCACTGGAAGGCTGTGTGGGCCTGAGCCCACGTCTGACTCGCAATTTCCTGACCTCTAGAAGCCCGGGGAGTGTGGTACCTTGCCTCCCTTCAGGCTCAGGTGGGCTGGGGTTACAGTGCACACCCCACCCCCCGACCCTGGGCAGGAATTGCTCTCATCCAGGGTAAAAGGAGCCTGGCCCACTCTGAGGCAGGAGGTAGATGGGCCCCAGGCTGAGCAGCTGGAGCTGGTCCCCTGTGGACAGATACTCCAAGAGGAAGAGGAGGAGGAGCTGAGCCCTGCCCAGGTAAACAGAGACAGAGACCACATATTTCTCGTTCTCGAGGTCAAGGAGACCTTCCCGACTACACATGTGCAGAAAGGCTCCTTGGAGGTCAAAAAGGGAGTGATGTCAACCTACCCACAGGCCTCTTCACTAGAATCCGTCTTGGCTAAGAGATGCGTGCGCACGCATGGGAGGACCCTGAGATAAGCCAAATACGGACTCAGAGCCAGGCAAAGCAAGATGATTGGCCAAAGGAAACCCGGAAGAAATGCCCCATATAAGCGACTCAAACTACCACGAGGGCGTGGCTCTCTCTGAGCCCACCCGTGTGTGTCTATTCACATGTACTCTTCTTCCTGCTAATAAACACTTGTTTCACTACTTTCCGTCTCTCTGTGGAAATTCACTTCTACACAGCTGATGGGCCAGGGCCTCGTTACTGGCCACTGGTCCCTGGTGGTCTAGTGGCTAGGATTCAGCGCTCTCACTGCTGCGGCCCGACTTCAGTCTCTGGCTGGGAACCGAAACCCTGCTTCAAGCCTCTGCAGGCCGAGGCCACCCGAGCGAGATCAACTCTACTCCCACCCACCGGGCCAGACTGGAAGAAGCAACATAGCCAGCGACCTCGGAGAGACAGAGTGAGGGCCCTTCCTAGAGCCACCCTGCTATGATCATGAATTACCTCCTGCTGGCCTGGGAGGTGGGATTCAGAGAAGCTCTAGGCAGGCAGGATAGGGGGTGAGGTCAGGCAGCTGCCCCAGAGATCAGCCTTTCAAGACCCAGCACCTGAGAGAGGAAGGCTGGCTGTACTCAATGAGAAAAAAAAAAACATCAGGGAGGCAGTAGTCAGGAGCTGAGCCGGAGCAGGGCCCAGACAGCCCCCTTTCTCTGCAGCATCTTTGTGGCTCCTGGTTGTTAGGAGCAGGCTCTTCCGTTGCTAAGCAACTGGAGCCCGGTGGATTAAAACCAATTTCCTGAGCTCACTGAAAGGGGGAGGGAGAGAAGGTACAATGCAGATGCCCTGGGGAAGCTCATCCCTGCCTCCAACCTTTGTCGGTGCATGCGGTGCAAGCAAGCGGGTGGCGGTGAAGGGAAGGTGAGGTGCAGCTGGGGGCTGATCTCTAGGGAGAAGGTTGGGGGTGGGGTGGCTGGGGGAGGGCTAGGCACCGGATATCCATTATAAAGACCAAAAGACCAGAGTGAAACTGCCAATTAAGATGCCAATTAGAGCACTAATGAATGCTAATGCTGCTCCTTTTTGAAACCCCAGAAAAGGCCTGCAGTCCCTGGGGTGTTTCTGAGCCACCTGACCAGGCCAGACAGGATTGGGCAAGGTTTGTCCTCCAAAGGTGGGAGGATCAGAGCATCTTAGGGTCCACGGGCCCCCAACAGTCCTGGGGTCCCACCTCTTGTTGAATGACAGAGGCCCCTCGACACGCTGCCCTCCGCTTAGATAATAACCCCCAGATGACAGGGAGCTCACTTCCTCCTGCAACAGCCCTTTCCGTATCTTTTCCACAGAGGGTGCTTTGCCCCACGTGGCCCAAGTCTGTCTTCCTGTGGCTCTTTCCCGCAGGAGCCGAGGGAGTCATCCCAGTCTGCCCCGCTGCCGGGACGTGTAGCCTCTCTCTTCTGTGAGGCCCACCTCCTACCTCTTGCCGCTACTCAAGGGACAGAATGGGTGGGGCCTCACCATGACTTGGTGCCCTCTGATCCCCCACCCCCAGCCCGGTCTTTAGCCTCCTTAAGGAAGAAGCCACTAGGATGGACAAATTTACAAAGAGGTCCTGGATCCAATTCCTGCCCCAGAGTCCAGGCTTCTCCCACTACCCTGCTCATATGAGATCTTGGGTCAGAAAGAAGAGTCTATGTCTGTGTTGGGGAGTGTGGTGGGGTGTTTACAAACTTAACAGAGAGGGTTCCAGTTCTAGAATGGGGATGTGATAAGCCTTGTGGACCCATTTTCTAGTGAAAAAACCATAATTGGTATAATCTCTTAAATATATTAAGAGGTTGTTCTAATGTCATATAGCAAATGGAGCAGCATTTATTCAAAATCCTCTAATAAATCTTGGTAAGAACAGCAAGAGTCCATGGCATTTGAGCCATGACTTGCTCCCATCTCTGCCCTCTCTTGCTCAGTGTCATATAAGCTCTATTCTAGGTGAGTGTGGCCAATAATAGGGGCCTCTATCTTCCTCCAGGTCCCAGTACTGGGCTACAGTTTGATTCCTGGATGGATAGGATACAGGCATCTCTCATCCTTCCTTCAGCTCTGTGTTGCAAAAGCTTTGTTCCAGACAGGCAGGGCCAAGAGGACTGATGAGCCTTTCTACCACCCAGTTCCTACTGGTATGGTGAGAGCTCTACTCCAGACATGGCACGTAGAATATTGTCTCTGATAACCTCTGCCCTAATTCACTCATAGGGTGGAGGTTACGCATTAGGAAAGACAAGTCAAAAAAAGCAGTAGCTACCGTCTTGCCTAGCACCCTGCTCATAGAGTTGGGGTGTCACTCTGGTAGATGTGGGATGCTCTCCCCACCTCCAGCTCAAGTACAGTGAAGCAGAAGTTTCCATCCAGAGGAAAGACAGACTTTTAAAATGTGAGAGCCCCTTTAGCTCTCCCTAATGGGACTAACTTTATGTGGAAAAGAGAGTGGAGAAGTTCTTGCCAAAGGGTATTATCAGAAACAATGAAGTTCTTGATGTTGAGCAATTAAGAGGGGACTTGGAGCTTCAGAATTTTTGTAGCAACTGTAAAATGTTAGACCAGCTAGAAGTTTAACAGAGAGAACCAGGGAAAGAACGAAGAAGAACTATTCTAGGGTCTGAGCAAGCCTCAAGGACTGATAACACCCTGCCCCTGCAATGGAGCAGCAACTTTAATTGGATCAGATTATGGAATAATTTATGCCCACAGGCATGATTTAAAAAAAAATAGTGGAATTAAGAAGAAATTAGTAGAGGCTAATAGCTGGGTGTGATACCACTAGAGATAGATCAGTTAGAAGCTAAATGGGAGTCTCAATGAAAGAAACAGAGGTTCCATTTGAAAGCACAGTAATCACTGGTAGTAGTGATGCTGTGTACATATCCATGGCTGCGACTTTTGAGGAGGTGGTATACTGCAGGAAATAGACCTCACAAACCTAGTCCAGAAAAGCCAGTAACAGTAGCTCGAGTTGTTACGGTATATTTTTCAACAAAAAAAATTATGAAACATGCAAGAAACAGGAAAGTGTAACCCATAAACAGGAAAAACATCAGGCACTAGAAGCTGTCTTGAGGGGGCCAAATGGTGGACTTAGAAGACAAAGCAGCTATTATAAATATTTGCAAAGAACTGAATGAAATCATGTTTAAAGAATTAAAAGAATGCATGATGACAATTTCTAATCACAAAGAGAATATCAATAAAGAGACAGAAAATTTTTAAAAGAACCAAATGGAAATTCTGGAGTTGAAAAGTACTGTAAGTGAAATGAAAAATTCAACAAGGAGCTCAACAGTAGATTTAAAGTGGCAGAAGAAAAAAATCAGCAGACTTGAAGGTAGATCAATACATATTATGCAAATTGAAAAACATTGAGAACATAGAATTAAGAAAAATGAACAGAGCCTCAGAGAAATGTGGGGCACCAGTAAGCCCACCAATATGCATGCAGTGAGATTCCAGAAAGAAAGAATACTCAAAAATAATGGAAACTCTTCAAATTTGAAGAAAACATTAATCTACACATATAAGAAGCTCTACAAATAACAAGAGGATAAACACAAGGAGAGACATCCCAGAAGACACCACAATCAAAATGTTGAAAGCCAAAAACAAAGGGAAATCTTGAAAGTAGCAAGAGAAAAATGACTCATCATGGACAAGAGAAACTCCATAAGATTAATGGCTGACTTCTACCAAATAGAATAGAGGTCAGAAGGCAGTGGGATGACATATTCAAAGTGATGAAAGGAAAAAACTGTCAATCAAAAATATTTGCTATGGAGGCCTGTCTGTGGCATCTCAGAGACACCGCCGCAGCCATGGCCAGTCAGTCGCAGGGCATCCAGCAGCTGCTCCAGGCCGAGAAGCAGGCCGCCGAGAAGGTGTCCGAGGCCCGCAAGCGAAAGAACCGGAGGCTGAAGCAGGCCAAAGAAGAGGACCAGGCTGAAATTGAACAGTACCGCCTGCGGAGGGAGAAGGAGTTCAAGGCCAAGGAAGCTGCGGCTCTGGGATCCCACAGCAGTTGCAGCACTGAAGTGGAGAAGGACACCCAGGAGAAGATGACCATCCTTCAGGCCTACTTCCGGCAGAACAGGGATGAAGTCCTGGATAACCTCTTGGCCTTTGCCTGTGACATCCGGCCAGAAATCCATGAGAATTACCGCATAAACGGATAGGGGAAGAGCAAAAGCGCTGTGCCGTGGATTGGCATTTTAGATGCCTTCATAGAATATGAGGCTTTAGCAAGGCTTGGGTTATATTCTTGTGAAAAGGCATTAAATTATTTCTGTATATTATATAATAGGTCCCTTCACTTTTTGCAGAATAGCAGTCATCGCTTCTTTGTACAAACTTATAGCCTATCCAAAGATTTTATCTTTTTACCTCATATTTCTTAGAAACTTAATGGGTATATGTTGTCTGTTTTCCTATGCCTTTTCACTCAAGTGGCATATTATGAACACTGACTTTTTCTTTCTTAGATATAGTTGTTTTTTTTTAAATTTTAAGTCATAGCTTTATGTTGCAACTCTACTTGTTCAAAAGTTAGATCATGAAGGTTCCTTCCTATGACCTTAGATATAGTTTAAAAAAAAAACAATTTTCTTAAGAAAGAAAGGGATTAAATATTTTTTTTTCCCTAAATCTTTCTTGAAGGTTAGGGGCTTTATCTATGAAAAAGTAGTAAATAGTTACTTGTAACCTATGTGAACAGCCAGCCTTAAAATAGTCCTTTCCGGCTAAGAGTTAGAACAATGGGTACTAGTATTGGGCTGCTTTTGGTTTCTCTTATTTAAAATTACTAGATGATAGAATTCAAGAACTTGTTACATGTCACTACTTGGTATACTGATAGTGTACTAATAATCATTTAAAAGTCAAAAAAAAATTTGCTATGGAATGTCCAAAATAGGCAAATCCATAGAGACAGAAAGTAGACTATTGGTCACCAGGGGCTGGGGAATGGAGAGGTTGAGAAGAGATAGCTACTAGGAAGAATCTTCTTGGGGTGATGAAAACGTTCAGAAATTAGAGAGTGGTATTGGTTGGAAAAAATTGGAAATATACTAAAAACACCAAATTGTACACTTTAAAAGGGCAAATGTTATGGTATGTGAATTTTATCTCAACAAAAAATTTTAAAAAGTAAAGATCTCAAATCATGAACTGAACTTTCCAGCTAAAGAAACTAGAAAAAGAAGAGCCAACTAAACCCATAGCATGCAGAAGGAAGGCAAAAATTAAGACTAGAACAGAAATAAATAAAATAGAGAATAAAAAGTGGAGAAAATCAATAAAACCACAAGTTGGTTCTTTGCAAATATCTACAAAATTGGCAAACCTTTAACCAGATGGACCAAGATAGTAAAAGAGAGAAGACTCAAATTAGTAAAATTAAGTACAAAGAGGGGATATCACTACAACCTTACAGAAATAAAGGAGCATAAGTGAATACTGTGAACAGTTGTATGATATAGACAAATTCATACAAAACCTCTACTCATAGGGTAGAGGTTACATGTTAGGAAAGACAAGTCAAAAAAATCAGATAACAGATGATATAGACAAATTCATACATTACATAACAGATGATATAGACAAATTCATACAAAACCACAAACTACCAAAATTGATGCAAGAAGAAACAGAAAACCTGAATAGAGATATAACAAAAGATTGAATAAGTAATTGAAATACTTCTCCCATCCTCAAAAATAAAAAACCTAAGCCAAATGCTTTTACTAGTGAATGGTACCAAACATTAGAGAATTAATACCAAACTTCACAAACTCTCCACAAATAGGGGGGAACATTTCTCAACTCATGAGGCCAGTATTACCCTGATACCAAAGCTAGCCAAAGACATCACAAGAGAAGAAAACTACAGACCAATATCTCTTATGAATATTGATGTAAAAATCCTCAACAAAACACCAGCAAATTGATTACAGTAATATATAAAAAAAGATTATACATCATGACCAAGTGAGGTTTATCTCAGGAATGCAAGATTGACTTAAAATCTGAAAATCAACCAATGTAATACACTGTATCAATAGAATGAAAGAAAAAAAACACATGATTATCTCAAGAGATGCAGAAAAGGCATTTGAAAAATCACAACATTCCTTCAAGATAAAACATTCAACAAATGAGGAATAGAAGGGAACTTCCTTGACCTGACAAAGGTGATTTATGAAAAACCCAAGGGCAGTATCATACATATTGGTGAAAGACTGATTACTTTCCCCCTAAGATCAGAAACAAGACAAGGATGTCTGCTGTCATCATGTCTGTTCAACATTGAACTCAAGGTTTCAGCTAGGCCAATTAGGCTAGAAAAATAAATAAAAGGCATCCAGATTGAAAAGGAAAAAATAAAACTATCTCTGTTTGCAGATAACATGATCTTGTATATAGAAAATCCTGAGGAATCTACCAAAAAAAAGAAAAAAACTATTCAAACAAATAACCTAGCTCAGCAAGGTTGCAGGATACAAGATCAATATACAAAGATCAGTAGTACTTCTGTACAATAACAAACAATTTGAAAATGAAATTAAGAAAAAATTCCATTAACAATAGCATCAAAACATAAATTACTTAGAAATAAATTTAACAAAAGAAGTATAAAACTTATACTCTGAAAACTATAAAATATTGTTGAAAGAAGTTAAAGAAAATCTAAATAAATGAAAATACATCCCATCTTCATAGGTAAAAAGATTTAATATTGTTAAGATGGCAATCTCTCCAAGTTGATCTACGGGTTCCATATCAAAATCCCAGCTGCATTGTTTTTTGCAAAGATTGACAAGTTGACCCTAAAATTTGCATGGAAATACAAGAGACCCAGATAGCCAAAAAATACTTGAAAAATAAAAAGTTGAGGACCCACACTTTCTGATTTAAAATGTGCTACAAATCTACAATAATCAAGGCAGTGTAGTACTGGCATAAGGATAGATACATCTATTAATGGAATAAAATGGAAAGTCCAGAAAAATTACACTTATTGTGAATTTACTGCTTGCAAGAGTGCCAAAATAATTCAGTGTAGAAAAAGTAGTCTGTTCAATGAAAGATGATGAGTCAATTAGATATTCACATGCAAAAGAATGAAGTAAGATCCCTGCATCACACCATATAAAAAATTACCTCAAAATGAAGCATAGTCCTAAATGTAAGAAATAAAACTATAAAACTCTTAAAAGAAAGCATAGAAGTAAATCTTCATGACCTTAGATTAGGCAATGGTTTCTTAGATATAACAACAAAAGCACAAGCAACAAAAGAAAACTGTAGATAAACTGGACTTCATGAAAATTAAGAACATTTTTTGGGTTATATACCCAAAATAATTGAAAACAGGGACTTAAACAGATATTTGTATACTCATGTTCATAGCAGCATTGTTCACAATAGCCAAAATGTGGAAACACCCAAATGTCCATCAATGGATGAATGGATAAACAAAATGTTGTATATACAAACAATGGAATATTATTCAACGTTAAAAATAAAAGAAATTCTGACACATGCTACAATATGGATGAACCTTGAAGACATTATGCTAAGTGAAACAAACCAGTTACAAAAGGACAAATATTGTATGATTTCACTTATAATGAAGTACATAGAGTAATCAAATGCATAGACACAGAAAGTAGAATGTTGGTTGCCAAGGGGTCAGAGGAGGAGAAAATGGGGAGTTATTATTTAAAGGGTATAGAGTTTCAGTTTGGGAAGATAAAAAATGTTCTGGATATGGGTGGTGGTGGTGCTTGCACAACAATGTGAATGTACTTAATACCACTGAAACATATGCTTAAAAATGGTAAATTTTGTTATGTATATTTTAGCACAATAAAATATTAAAAACTTTTGTGCTTCAAAGGACACCAGCAAGAAAGTGAAAAGACACCAACACAATAGGATAAAATATTTGCATATCATTTATCTGAAAAGTGATGAGTATCCAGAATATATAAAGAACACTTACAATTCAACAATAAAAAGACAACTCCTTTTTTTTTTTTTTGCCACACCGTGCGTGGCATGTGGGATCTTAGTTCCCCAACCAGGGATCGAACCCAGGCTCCCTGCATTGGAAGCGTGGAGTCTTAACCACTGGACCACCAAGGAAGTCCCAACGACTCCATTCTAAATAGGCAAAGATTTTATGGTCTGGCATGTAAGGAGCGTGGAAGTCATCACTCCATCCTAACAACAAATAAAAAGCTGAACAAACTAAAAAATCAACAACTCTTCTTAGATTCATTAGCGAAGTGAGGTCACAGGGCAAATTACTATACTAAAAATTATAGAGACAGACAGCTGAATACAGAGAATCACAACTTACTAGAGCAGAAACCCATGAGCAGAAAATTCCATGAAACAAGCATCAGGGTAAGAAAACCTAAACTGTAACTGACAAATTGCTGGAGGCTCAGTGTGGACAAGTGTGAGACTTAAAAACTCCAGGGGAGCCTGTCATGGTGGGGGTTGGGGGGGCAACCCTTTTGTGAATTTTACCTCAGGAGCTCTACCAGGTTCTCACAGTGAAGACTGGAGAAAAATTCTTCCATGCTTCTAGCAAGGGGAGGGGGAAATGTAGCTATTTTGAAATATATCAGAGCATTCTGCTCTTAACAAGGTCTGTCCACAAGAGAAACTATTTTACCAGAGCCTAAACTGTTGAGGTTTTATCAGAGTCTAACTGACCTGGGGGAAGAGAAATACCCAATCAACCCCTTTTAGCCATCCTGTCCCACCTAAAGGGGAAAAAGAACTGAGACATACTTTTGAAGTTCACAGCCCAGAAGCACAGGTGCACTAAGAGACTGAGACCTAATGATAGGACTATAAAATACTTTCTCTCCCTCACCACCACACCATACGACCACATCACTAAAGGCCTATTTACCAGAGTTCATTTTACCTAGTACATCATGTCTGACTTTCAACAAAAAATTACAAGGCATACTAAAAAGCTAAAAACAGAGTTTAAAGAGACAGAGTGAGCATCAGAACCAGACAAGATATGGCTGGGTTGTTGGAATTATCAGACCAAGAATTTTAAAAAACTATGATTAATAATATGGTAAGGGCTCTAATGGACAAAGTAGACAACATACAAGAACAGATGGACAGTGTAAGCAGAGAGAAGGAAATTCTAAGAAAGAATCAAAAAGAAATGCTAGAGATAAAAAAACAGTGTAACTGAAATGAAGAATGCCTTTAACAGGCTCATTAGTAGATTGGACATGGTTGAGGAAAGTCAGTGAGAGTGAGGATATGTCAATAGAAACTTCCAAAATGGAAAAGCAAAGAAAAAGAGACTGGAAAAAATGGAACAGAATATCCAAGAACTGAGGGAAAACTACAAAAGATATAACATATGCACAATGGGAGTACCAGAAGGAGACAAAAGAGAGAAAGGAACAGAAAAAAATATTTGAAGCAATAAGGACTGAGAATTTCCCCAATTAATGTCAGACACAAAATCACAGATCCAGGAAACTCAGAGAACACCAAGCAGAATAAATGTCCCGAAACAACACCTAGGCATATTATATTCAAACTGCAGAAAATCAAAGATAAAGAAAAAAAAATCTTGAAAGAAATTATCTTACCTAAAGAAAAGATAAGAATTACATCTGACTTCTCCTCAGAAGTCATGTAAGCAAGAAGAGAGTGGGGTGAAATATTTAAAATGTTGAGAGAAAAATAGCACCAACCTGGAATTCTGTACCATGGGAAATTAACCTCCAAAAGTAAAGGAGAAATACTTTCTCAGAAAAATAACAATTGAGGGAATTTGTTGCCAGTGAACCTGCCGTGCAAAAAAAATGTTAGAAGAAGTTCTTCAGCGCGAAGGAAAATAGTGGGTGGGCCAAAAGTTTCATTCGGTTTTTTCCTTAAGATGGCTCTAGTAGCACCTAGCTGTCTTTTGGCTCTGTGCTTTGTGACCAGCTAGAAGGGTGGGATAGGGAGGGTGGGAGGGAGGGAGACGCAAGAGGGAAGAGATATGGGGATATATGTATATGTATAACTGATTCACTTTGCTATAAAGCAGAAACTAACACACCATTGTAAAGCAATTATACTCCAATAAAGATGTTGAAAAAATAAATAAATTTTAAAAATATATAAAAAAATAAACAAAATTGGTGAATTTTTGTGTAGCCATTTTAATATTGAAGATGGAAGAAAAAAAGCAACATTTTCAGCATATTATGCCTTATTATTTCAAGAAAGGTAAATATGCAACTGAAACACACAAAAAGATTTGTGCAGTGTATGGAGAAGGTGCTGTGACTGATCAAACGTGTAAAAATGGTTTGCGAAGTTTCGTGCTGGAGATTTCTTGCTGGATGATCCTCCATGGTCGGGTAGACCAGTTGAACTTGATAGCGATCAAACCGAAATAATAATTGAGAACAATCAACGTTATACCATGCAGGAGCTAGCCAACATACTCAAAATATCCAAATCAAGCACTGAATATCATTTGCACCAGCTTGGGTATGTTCATTACTTTGATGTCTGGGTTCCACATAAGTTAAGCGAAAAAAACCTTCTTGACCATATTTCTGCATGCAATTCTCTACTGAAACTTAATGAAAATGTTCCGTTTTTAGAACCAATTGTGACGGGCGATGAAAAGTAGATACTATACAACAATGTGGAACGGAAGAGATCACTGGGCAAGCGAAATGAACCACCACCAACCACACCAAAGGCCAGTCTTCATCCAAAGAAGGTGATGTTGTGTATATGGTGGGATTGGAAGGGAGTCCTCTATTATGAGCTCCTTCTGGAAAACTAAACAATTAATTCCAACAAGTTCTGCTTCCAATTAGACCAACTGAAAGTGGCACTCGACAAAAAGCGTCCAGAATTAGTCAACAGAAAACGCATAATCTTCTATCAGGATAACGCAAGACCGCATGTTTCTTTGATGACCAGGCAAAAACTGTTACAGCTTGGCTGGGAAGTTCTGATTCATCCGCCGTATTCACCAGACATTGCACCTTCGGATTTCCATTTATTTCAGTCTTTACAAAATTCTCTTAATGGAAAACAATTCAATTCCCTGGAGACTGTAAAAGGCACCTGGAACAGTTCTTTGCTCAAAAAGATAAAAAGTTTGGGGAACATGGAATTATGAAGTTGCCTGAAAAATGGCAGAAGGTAGTGGAACAAAAGGGTGAATGCACTGTTCAATAAAGTTCTTGGCGAAAATGAAAAATGTGTCTTCTATTTTTACTTAAAAAACCGAAGGCACTTTTTGGCCCGCCCAACAATATAGGTCAGAACTTTTGATCTACATAAAGAAAGGAAGAGCATTGGAGAACAGATGAGCGAAAGTAAAATAAAAACTTTATTTTTCTTATTTTTAATTGATCTAACAGATCAATTTTTTGCTCAAAATAATAATAGCAACAGCGTTCAATTATGTATACTTACATATAAGTGAAATAAATGACAGCAATGATAGAAGGGACAGCAAGGAAGAATTAGGATTATTTTGTTTTTGTAAGATACTTACACTACTCATGAGGCAGTATAGTGTTATATAAAAGTGGACTTGGATTAGTTGGTGATGACTTTTTAGATATGATCCATAAAAGAAAGAATTGATAAACTGTACTTCATTAAAATGTAAAACTTTTGCTCTGCAAAAGACACTGTCAAGAAATGAGAAAATAAGCCACAGACTGGGAGAAAATATCTGCAGAGGATATATCTGATACAGGACTGTTTGTTATCCAAAATATACAAAGAACTCAAAATTCAACAATAAGAAAATGAACAACCCGATTAAAAAATGCACAAAACCTCTGAACAGACACCTCACTAAAGAAGATATATAGAGGGCAAATAAGCATATGAAAAGACGTTCCACCTCATGTGTCATTAGGGAATTGCAAATGAAAACAACGAGATCCACTACATACCTATAAGAATGGACAAAATCCAAAACACTGACAACACAAAATGCTGGCCAAAATGTGCAGCAACAGAAGCTGTTATTCATTGCTGGTGAGAATGCAAAATGGTACAGCCACTTTGGAAGACAGTTTGGCAGTTTCCTACAAAACTAAACATACTCTTACCATATGATCCAGCAATTGTGCTCCTTGGTATTTAAGGAAATGAATCAAAAAACCTATGTCCACACAAAAATTTGCACATGATTATTTATATCAGCTTTATTCATAACTGCCTAAACTTGGAAACAATCAGATGTCCTTCAGCAGGTGAATGAATGGATAAATAAACTGTGGTTCATCCAGAAAATGGAATATTATTTAGTGCTAAAAAGAAATGAAGTATCAAGACATGAAAAGACATGGAGGAAATTTAAATGCATGTTACTAAGTGAAAGAAGCCAATCTGAAAAGGCTACATACCATGTAATTTCAACTATATGACAGCCTGAAAAAGGCAAAACTATGGAGACAGTAAAAGAATCAGTGGTTGCCAGGGGTTCAGGGGGAAGGAGAGAGGAATAGGTAGAGCATAGAGGATTCTTATGGCTGTGAAACTATTCTGTATGATACTTAATTGTGGAGTTCGACATTTGTCAGAGTTCATAGAATGTACTGATACGAAGTGTGAACACAATGTAAACTGTGGACTTTGGGCACTGATGATGTACCAATGTAGGTTCACTCATTGTAATAAATGTATCACTCTGGTTTGGGATGTTAATAGTAGGGGAGGCTCTGTGTGTGTTGGGGCAGGGGGTATATGAGAAATCTCTGTACCTTCCACTCAATTTTGCTGTGAGCCTAAAACTGCTCTAAAAAATATAGCCTTTTAAAAAATCAGGCAAAAAGAATATTTAGATAGACATTTCTCCAAAGAAGAAATATGAATGGCCAATAAGCATATGATAACATGCCCAACATCATTACAGAACTGTAAATCAAAAGAAAAAAAGAGATACCACTTGATACTCACTAGGATGGTTACAATAATAATAATTAAAAAGGAAAATAAATGTTGGTAAGGATGTGGAGAAATTGAAATCGTCATTCACTGCTGGTGGGGATGGGAAATGATTCAGTTGCTTTGGAAAATATTTTGGCAGTTCCTTAAAGTGTTAAACATAGAGTTATCATATAATCCAATAGTTCTACTCAGGTATATATCCAAGACAAATGAAAATATATGTCTACAAAAAAAACTTGAACACAAATGTTCATAGCAGCATTATTTATAATAGCCAAGAAATGGAAACAACCCAACTGTGCATGAATTGATGAATGGATAAGCAAAATGTGATATATCCATACAATAGAATATTATTCAGCCATAAAAATGAATAAATTAATGATACATGCCACAACATAGGAGAACCCTGAAAACATTATGCTAGGTGAAAGAAGCCAGTCAAAAAGACCACATATTGTATAATTCCATTTATATGAAATGTCCAGAACATGCGAAGACATGTGGACAGAAAGTAGATTAGTGTTTGCTGAGATGATTGTATGGCATATGAATTTTGTCTCGATAAAGCTGTTATTTAAAAAAAAAAAAAGCTTAATAGAACAGAAAGTGATCTTTGAGTTGAGTCCTGAAGGATAATCAAATAATTACAAATGGATTGGAGGCTTGAAATACGAATGATACAGTGTGAATGGAGAAGGTATGTGTGGGTGGTTTAGGTAGGTGCTGGGCGGAAAAATATGAGCCTCGGAAAGCAGCCTGGGAACTTGAATGGCATGCTCAGGAGTCTGGATCGAATCTCACCAAGTCAATGGAGATTCACGAGTTGTTTCTGGGCTGGGAACTGACAAGGTCAGATTTTCATTTTTATGGAGCATGTCCTGACAACGGTCAGTCTGTAGAATATATGGGAGAAGGCAAGAATACCAGTTAGGCTTTTGTAAACTGTGTAGTCTGCAAAGGCTGTCACTGGGGGCTTTCTCAATTGTCTTCTCTGAGCTGCCTCTCTCAGGGCCTGCCCTGATCCTTGTTCCCACAGGGTCTCGCCTATACTAAGATTTTATTTTTGGAAAATTAAATATGCACAATTTTCAAGCTCCAAAAGAATTACTCAGAGGTGGCATCTCTGTTTCTGAGAGATACTTTGGTGCCAGTGCCAGGAGTCTACCAGGTCAAAAGCAAACCAACCCTAGAGGTGGCCACAAAGTCCAGAGTATGGGTCTTGATCTGCTTTCTGCATGCCCCCCACACACTTAACTTAGGATATTCTCTGTTTTAGAAGCTTCCCTTCAACCCATAGCCCTAGACTTCCGTTCTCAGATCTACCACTAATCTGCTGTGAGGCCTAAGTCAAGTCCCTTACTCTTCTAGATCTTTGTTTCTCTGCCTATATCATGAAGGATTCTGAAAACATTTGCTCTAAGGGTCCTTATCACTTTCCAGCTGAGCTTTCTTTAAATAGAGCTAAGGCTGAGTGGGCAGAGGAGGAACAGAGACAGAGACAGGAAAATAGAGAAGAGGGGTAAGCCCTTAGACCTCTCTCTCTGGCTGAGAGCTACCTGGGTATATGGTGATCTGGTTCAGCCTGGGAAGGGTGGGGACTGTCCCTAAGCCAAACATGCTCCCCTCAACCTGGCATCTGCCCTTTGGGAGTGTTCCACTTTCAAATTCAAAACGTACTTCATGTTTTCCAATGCTCTCTGTGTCTCCAAATCTCAGGAGAACATACTGTTTTGGGTAAGATAGGAACCTATAAGAAGCATACCCTTTGTTAACAATCTGAACAGTCCACTGAACAATGGCAAGCAGACCAAAAGAAACTTGGAGATCAGGCTTGGCTTAACTGTGGTGAGGATCCTTGCCCTCATCCCTCTAGCCTGTCTGGGTTCCTGCCCATACTTCACAGAGGCCTTATAACTGAGGAGAAACAACCCAGAGAAGAAGGCCTACCACTCTACAAAGCAGCCACAGTTTGAAAGGCTAGTATGGCAGTGTCACAGAAACTGGGGAGCCAGGTTTGAAGGCAGCAAGTTGAGAGCAGGGACTCATTCCCTGGGGCACCTAAAGGGCTGATGGGAGCTTAGTGACCATCTATTCCAGCAGCTTTTAACTGAAAATGGTAGAAGGTAGTAAAGAGGGAATGGAGGGAAGGAGAGAAGTCTTTGAATGAATCTGAAACCCTCAAAGAAATTCTAGGTTGACCCAGGATAAGGTGACATACAGCACATGCTCACTAAAGTGTGAAGTTTCTTTCTTTTTGGCTATAACAGTCATTATCTTTACTGGTCAGAAGTTCTGATTGGCAGTTATGACTTAGGCTAATAAGATGAAATAAATTATAACATAATCAATATATTTATTAGTAAAAAAAAAAGAAATCTCGCAAAATACATGGCCCAGGAGGGGAAATATTTTTAAGGGTGAAAAATTTGGGAACTGTTAATGGAATCCAAATATTTAATTTTACTCATGAGGAAACTGGGACCCAAGGAAGAGAAGTAACTTGTCTGAAGTCACATAGTGAGTGGACCTGTCAGTTATGGAGCCCAGATCTCTTAACTACCAGCCAGAACCCTGTTTCCTCTACTCCACTCCAGGATTGCCTGTTCCTCCACAATAAAGCAGGTGCTCAGGAAAGGTCTGTTGAATTGAATAAAACCCATCCATTTTGCCAGGAAAAATGTCTGGCTAGATTGGTTCCATGGTCATAAAGTGATCTGGGTTGGCAGAATTGGGCCAAGAAACTAGAACCCAGGCTAAAATGTATAACACCTCTCTAAGGCCACATCACTAAGTATTGGGTACTGTTGCAAAGCCATGGACTTCTGAACCATGCTAGATCTATGGCAACCCTAACTTAGATCAGGACATTATGGTCTCAGTCCAAATCACAAGTTCCAGAACTCTCAGACCCCTCCTACCAGGTGAGTGTTTTATTGTGTCCCCAGTGTCACTGAACTGGTGCTCAGAGTGGCTGTGACTGGGCTGGAGCTTGGTAAAGTAACTCAGGGAAAGGCAACTTTGTTTTCACCAGGCACAATGGGCCAATTTCTTTGTGTCGAGGAGAGGCACAGAGAATGAGAGTCCTAGAAGAAGCATGGGTCTGCAGCAGATCCCAGATAAAATATATTCAGGTGAGAGGAATGGTGAGTAGGGAGTCAGAGAAGTGGATGGAAAAATGCTGTCGCCTGAGCAGCTGTTTGGCATTTGTAGCTTTTTAGGAGCCAGGTCTAGAAGAAGCTCATAAAGACAATGAAAGTAAAAAATTCACACCAGCCCCAAGCACCATGGCTTTGAAGCATTGGTGAGAGAGTACGGAGTCTGAATCCACCGCCCATCCGGACTCCTGGAACCCTGGGGCCTTGGATGGAGCCTGTATCCTTCTTCCTAGGCTTCTCCCAATGGCGTTGCCTGCTGGGTTTGCAGTTCTCCGGGTTCCCTTCTCATTTCTCCTTGGAGGTGGTATTGACCAGCCCTCTCCCACCAGATAAGGACATCGTGTTCTTCCTGATCTGGGAGAGCAAAGCAGTCCACATTCCCTGGGGTCTGGGAGGGCCGGAGAGGGAAGTTCTAATGTTTGTAAGCAGATCCGTCAGTCTCCTGGGCAGCCCCAGGGGCTCCTGGTCTAGATATCCTCCACCACCTCCCTTTTAGTCCCCTCCTCATCTTTTTCCCCTCGCACAGCTTCTGGACTGCTTTGTTCACTGCCCAGAAATTAGCAGCTAGCCAAGAACAATGCATCCCACCTCCCTGGAATTGTCTCTTCAGTATGGGGGTTGGCTGAGGAAGAAAACTGCAGTGTGCTCCTCACTAGGCCTCTCTCCAACTCTCTCCAGCCCTTTCCTGCCTGCCAGTGGGGACTGTTCTGGTGAACAAACACTGTCTCCAATCTACAGGATGGGCTGAGCACTACCTCCAGCCTCCCTGGCAGCCTAGCATAGCAAAAAAATACTATTTAAGCTGGTCTGAGTGGCCTCAAGGCCCAGGGGAAGAATCTGAAGAGTGAGCAAGGGCAGCAAGAACCTGGAGGGCTGCAGTAACTGATGAATCAGTGCTTTCTAAGGGGTTCTGCTCCTGCCTTCCTCTGTAGTAATTCATTCTCAGGGACACATGCAGGGACTCCAGAGTCCAGGGCAAAGTTTTTGTGCCTGGATTCCCCATTCTAGGCTGCCCCTTCTCACACTGTGACAAAATCTTCTCAAGCCACACTCTCGCCTGGACTGACAGTCATTCTTGGTTTCCAAATAGTCCCATGAGGCCATTTTAAATTTTGTTAAGGAAATATCAACTAAAATAAAATAAGAATGAAATAAAAGTATGGCCATTTCCTTGGGGAGTCCTGGAGGGAAGACATGAGATAGATATTATATCCCATGCACAGATGCATGGATGCACATGCAATCTCTCTCTGAACTCCTTTCCTGAAACAACAGCTGTTTGTTGGCCATGGGCCAGCCCAAACCTGAAGGCCAGATCCCTCCATGTTGCCATAGTCTCTGGCTCAATGGCAGAGCAATAGGTCTGAAACTGACAACCTTAGGATTGTGTTCCCTGTCCCACTCATGGACTTGTAGTCTCTCCTATCTGAAGACCCTAGCCTTTATCTAGGCCAGTGGCTTTAAAAAGAAATTAATTCTGTCCTTTTTTGGTATTATATTTATTGGTTTGTTTTAGTAAATATATAATATTTACAAGGGCTTTGGCTCTTATTTCCCCACCAAGACAACTTTTTATACAAAACGCCTTAAGTTTTTCAGCTGAAATTCTTCCTACATGGGTTTTCAGAAACCCATTCCTCACACTTGGGGAAGTGCTACTGCAGGGTCAACAATGTGTAATAACATCAAAAGGATGTAAAATATCAACAACAACAAAAACTGCCAAAAATAGCATTGAGAACAAAAGAGAAACACAAATGCAACATTCACCAAGTCAGTTTCTGCTAAACACATTTTGAAAATGGAAGTCATCAGTTGAATTAAAAAGCACTTGTAAATGACTTACACAGAAATGTTCATAACAGCTTTATTTTTAATAGTCCAAAACTGGAAACAACCAAAATATCTATCAACAAGTGAATGGATAACTGTGTTATATCCATACAGTGGAATACTACTTAGAAATAAAAAGGAACAAAATGGTGATACACACATTATTTTGAATCTCAAAATAATTATGCTGAGTGAAAGAGTTTCTAAGACAGAGCACATACTGTATAAGTCCATTTACACAAAATTCTAAAAAATGCCAACTAATATATAGTGACAGAAAACACACCAGTGGTTGCCTGGGGATGGTGGTGGAAGGAACGATATACTGTGCAAGGGCATGAAGAAACTTTTGGGGGTGATATGTTCATTATCTAGATTACTGCAATGATTTCACAGGTGCATACATTTGCCAAAATTCACCAAATTATAAAATTTAAATGTATGCAGTTTGTTGTATATCAATTATACTTTCATAACCTGTAAAAAAAAAAGTAATTAGATATAGAGTAAAAAAGTTAATTGTAGTAGACGTTGTTGGGCTCACTCAATATCTATTTCAATTCTCTATTTCTGTCACCATTACAGAAGCTACAAAAGCTAAAAGCTTACTTTTCCAGACTCCCAGCTAAAAGTTAGAAAGTTTAAAATCTTTCTAAATCCATGGAATCTCTTTTCCTTTAAGTTTAAAATCTTTCTAAATCCATGGAATCTCTTTTCCTTTCCAATTGCAATCTTACACTGAAGCACATTGTGTAAATCATATAAAAGTAGGGCTGCACTAGTGTGATGAGAGTTCTTGTCGGGATAGTGGAAACTCCACTCAATTTTTTCTCATTTGCTTTCTCCTCATCAATCCTCTCCCTCTGCTGTAGTCCCTGAGGGGTTCTGAATAATCTCTGGAGTCAAACAGATCTCGTCTTTCCCAGGCTAGCTACTATCTCACTATCTGTCCTAAAAGAGGTGGAGTCCAGTCTCCTCATTTGATAGGTGGAGAAATTGAGCCACAAAGAGGTGAAGGGACCTGCACATGGTCTCACAAGACAGAAGCAGAAGTTGCTGGCCCAAATGTTTTGGGAGTCCCAGGCCAGATCCCCGTGTTGAGCCTGTGGGCTTTTATTTTGATGGGATTTTCTCTTTGGTTTCTTCACAGGTGTCTTGAACCCCTAATGAATTCCTGCTACACTAGTCCTAAGCACAACTATTTCTCTGCCCCCTGCTCAGTCCTATTTCTCTTTGGTCATGGTCTTCCAGACCTGTGAACCCTCCCCCTCCTTTCTAGAGAAGCCCATTCTCCATGGATCTGCAGCAGGCTTGACAGCAAAGTTGTGACATGCTGGGACAAGAACACTAAACTGGGACCAAAATCTCTGGGTGAAACACTAGCAGTCAGAAGTCTCCCCAGGAAACAAGTACCTCAGTACAAGTACCACTTTAAATGAAGAGAACCTCAAGCCCCAAAGGAGCCTGGGAACCGGAAAACACAAACAACCTTGATTCCCAATCGTTTTCTGGATGCCTACGAGGGGCTCCGCCCAAACTCAGAGGGGCAGCTCCGGACCCTCTTCAAAGACACTGGGTCAACAGAGGTGGGGTTTCCGCCACTAGGGAGAAGAAGAGACAGGAAGAGGGAGTCCAGAGAGAGGGGCAGCTATGAAACGAGCTGGCCTGGCCTGGGCTGAAGGGCTCAGAAAGACACACTCCACTGAGGGTAGGAGAGTGAAGGCCACTGCAGGGCACAGGGTTAGATTTAGAGAAATCAGGAGCTTGGAGCCTTTGCTGCTGGCCTCTCCATATGGGGCTGGAGATGGGATTAAGGCTGAATCTCTCCTAGGAGGAGTTGGAAGTGATTAAGTTTCAAATCTCTGGGGTGGTTTCCGGCAACATAAAGCTAAGAGCTAGAATGTCTTTCAACTTTGTAATTTCTTTAATTTGGTAGTGATACCAGAGCTGCAGACCCTCTGTTCCATATATTTGTGTCTGTCTTTTAGTGGCAGATCCAACCCAGGCCAAGGAGCAAGGTAAAGAAGATTGTAACTCCGAAAAGAGCATTCATTCTTACAAAAGTAGGTCACCATGTGTGTTGCCTAGCACTGCGTGTGAGGGAACCGCCAAGCGAAGCTGGAAACAAGCTGCATGGAGGGGATGTCTCTGTCTTTGTCTCTGTCTCTCTCTTTCTGTCTCTCTCTCACACACACACACATACACACACACACTGCACACACTCCTTTTCCAACACATTGCTGTCCTTTAGAAGAACTTGAACACCACGATTTGGTTAAGAAAAGACTGAGAAAACAGAGAAAAAGTGGTAGTCACAAAAAATAAGAGCTGAGGTCCAGAAAGGGAAGGTCATAGAGAGTGTAAGGACTTGTTCAAGGTGACATGGTTTGTTAGTGGCAAACCTGGAGATAGATTTCCCTGACTCCCAATCCAAAATGGAGATCAAGATGAAATGAATGCTTCTTAGGCAATACTATAGCTAGACTAAAGAAAGAGCTTCCTATGAAATCTTACCATTTGTGACAACATGGATGGACCTTGAGGGCATTCCACTAAGTGAAATAAGTCAGATGGAAAAACATAAATACTGTATGATCTCATTTATATGTGGAATATAAAAACAAAACAAAAACAAAAACCCAAACAAACAAAAAACCCCAGAGCTCATGGATATAGAGAACAGATTGGTGGTTGGCTGAGGGTTGAGGTGGGTGAAGGGGGTCAAAAGGTACAAATTTCCAATTATAAAATGAATAAGTCATGGGGATGTAATGTACAGCATGGTAACAATAGTTAATAATACTGTATTGCATACTTGAAAGCAGCTAGGAGAGTGAATCTTGAAATTTCTCATCATAAAAAACAATTGTAACATTTGGTGATGGATGTTAACTGGACTTATTGTGGTGATCATTTTGCAATATATACAAATATCGAATCATTACACTGTACACCTGAAACTAATTTAATGTTATGTCAATTATACCTCAATAAAAAAGAAACATCTTCCTCCATAAGAAGTCATATAAGACACTGAGTTAGAACACTGAAAAAAAAAAGAAAAGAAACTTATTCATACAAGATTCTGATTTGGAGTAAAGCAAGACAATAAATTTGGATCACTCACAAAGTCTTTCTAAACCCTAGGGATTTCCCCACAATGTTTAGAAACTTGATGACTGTTTTCTAAGGGTGGTTCACGGCTTCTCATCACATATAACCCTGGGTATAGATCCAGACTCCAGGCCAATCCATTTGATTTCACATTGCTCAGAACTTGTGTTAGTCTGGGGCTTCCAAGAATCGGACAATAAAATGGAAGTAAATGTTCGAGGATTTACTAAGGGAAATGAGAGCATGGGGAGGGGGGCCTGGGAAGGCTAGGAGAGCCATGAGACTGCAGTGTAAGCCTGGCCCTGAACAAAAGAGAGAGGAAGAGAAGGTTGGGTAGATGTGTCCCAGTCTGCCCTACACTCTAAGGAAGGTTTGGCAAAGCCATCAGAGATTCACGTGACCAATTTCAGTAGGCAGTCAGAGGAGTTCTGTGCCTCCCAGGAATAGGCCTACTACCTTAGTATCTCTGCCATGTAGCAGGTGTCTCAGTGCAAATGCTGGGATGGATTTCAGAGCACAACAGCCAAGGCCCTTGGTGGCTTAAGCTCCTTGTAGTTAGAGGTCATCAAGGCACATTCTCTTGAGTACCATAGAACTCCACCTTTATCTTCTACTGTACCCCTTCTTTGCCCAGATGCATCTGCTTTCCCCAGACCCACAGGCCCAGCTGGAACCTTGAGTCTCTAGAGAGAAGCAACAGAAGAGAACAGGGACCAGAGAGCCTCTACCTGAAGCACTGAAGTCAGACTCACCTTGAGCCGTGGTTCTTTTCTTCCATAGCTCTGCCTTCTGTCATGAGCTAACATGTTCATACCACCCATGCTAGTTGTCGATCGAAGCCATTCAATTCCAGCAGCCTTTCCAAGTACCCTGAATGTACAGACTCTTTCTTGCTCCAGGCACATTCTTATCCTTCCTTTCTCTAGCCTCCTAATCACCTGGGTCTGGAGAACACAAAGCAAAGAACGGCCAAGGAGGTGGGGTGAGAGTTGGAGAGAGTGTCACATACAACTGTTTTCTTCCAACAGTGGGTGTGACTATTAGGACCAGGCCAACATTTTGTTGACCTCCCTCCAATATACCTAACCTGCATTACTCTATACATCTGTACTGATAGGTATTAGAATACTTGCTTAGTGGATGAGAAAACTGAGGATACAGGTAAGCCACTTGCCTACAGTCACACAACTCTAAGTGGCCGAGGCACTAAACTTCCAATGAACAAAAACCTTGGGGGAAGGGGACCCAAACGTTGCCATTCAGTGAGTTTTTCCTCTTTCAGAACCCCAGGGATTGGCAGGGGTACAGCTGTCTCTGCAAGCTGCCTCCACTGGAGGCCATCACTAATCTACATTTCTTTCTGGTAACTGTCATGTCTTCAACTCAGCTCCAGGCACTGGGGTGGCCACTGCCTCAGTGTCTGTTTCCCAGGATACCTCTCAGCTTCTGGCCTTGATAGGAGGCAGGAAAAGCCCTGGATTAAGATCAGGGTCAGGGCTCAGTTACAGATAGAGGCCAGAGCAGATGTCTGGAACTGGCTTGAGGGGATCCAGGCAAGGTTCTGGTTAGACAGGGATTGGAGCTTAGCTGGGCTTTCTAGGCACTCCAGTCCATGCACCACTTAATGAAGTGAACAGGATAAGCTATTCTCCCACAACACTGGCCCAGAGGGATTTCTTTATTGCTGTAGCTTTGATTTTACATTTAAAAAGTCCACAGAACACCAGTCCAGGAGATTTAACAATCACATTCTTGGGCACTAAGCCATAGGTGGTAGGAGGTAGAAGAAGGAGCAGAAATCTGACCAAAGGAGGACATCAGAAGACAACAACATAGCAAAGTGCCTATGTTGCCAAAAAATTATTGATAATCCCTTCCAGCCTGATTATTTAAAGATAGGTGTATATAGTATGTTGAAGAGGATGTTCTGTTTATTCAGTATTACTAATGTTTTGTTTACTAGAATATTTCAATAAATCTTACTTTTCTAAAAAAAAAGAAAGCCTATTTGGTGGTGTGGGAAAAGATACACATATCTACCCCCTCATCCCTGGGCAAGTCAAGCTTACACACAACTATGGGCCCAGAGCCAGCAAGACAGCAGGCAGAGATGAACAGGCATCAGGAGTCCCAGTGACCAGTGTCTCTCTTCTCCCTCCTCTGTGCTAACTCTTCCTAAGGCTCTGGTGCATAGGAAGCACGCTCTATGTGTGAGAACTGTAAGTATTGATAGATGGGGTGGAAGCTGAAGGATATTCTAGATAGCATAAGTCCCTTGGAGGGAGCCAGAGAAGAAACATGCCTTGTGTGGGAGGCTTCCAAGAAAAGTCAGAAACTGGGTCAGATTGTTTGTGGGCTTCTCACTGGAGGCAGACAGTCTCTTCATAAGCCTTTGTGATAGGTGAAGAAAGAGTAAGAAGGCTGGAACTAAAATAGTTCTGATCTAGCACAAGGGGAAAGGTGATGACAAAAGGGTCAGTGGGGCTCAGGACAGTATCACTGATCCTGAAACTCAGACTTTCAGACTTCTAGGTCCTCCACATACCAGGGTTCAGGGTCTTGTTGAGGTGCAGGGTGACCCAGAGTCAATTGAGCAGAGGCTGGGAAGCCTGATTAGTTGGGAGTCTGTCCTTCAAGTCTCACAGATGTAAGGTTCGTTTTCTGTAGAGCAAGTTCTTTAAAAAATCTTGACTGTACATTAGAATCATCTAGAGAGCTTTTTAAAATGCCGCCCCAGCCCCCAGAGATGCTGATTCAATTGGTCTGGGGTAGGGCCAGCCCATCAGCATTTTTTAAAGCTCCCCAAGGGATCTTGAATGGGCTGCTTGGGTTGAGAACCACTGCTCTGGAAGAAGCCCATAGTCTCAGTCTGATTCCAGCTTAGGTAACAGGTCAAGTGACTGGGAGTTGGTGGAGGTAGAGAGAGAGGAAGTAGCAAGAGATGGATGCTATGGAAAGCACACACTGGCCTATGTGAGCCAGGAGATCTAGGTCAAGGCCCTGTTTCTGCCACTGCTTTACTGTGTGTCCCTGGTCAAGTCCATGTCTTTCTCTGTGCTCCCATATTTCCACCAGTATAAAAAACAAGTTGGGTTTCTAAGTGTCCTTCCAACTTCTTCAACATTCTAGGAATTTACCAGGCAGGAGAAGGGAGTCGGGGATGCTTTGCTGCTGCTGTGTGGTCAAGGCTTGGCCCGCAGGGGATGCAAAAAAGCACTGCTAACCCAGCCCACTGGGAAGGGCTGGTCTCAGGGACCTGCCTATCCAGAGCTCAAATTGGAAGGCATACAAACTGTACTCAGGTCCTCCTCAATTGTGAACCCACTAGGTAGAGGCAGTGCCTAAGTGCAGGCTCCCGTTGATAGCATCACATACAAGTTTATTAATATTATTTGCAGTAGTAGTAGTAGTGATAATGATCTTAATTTGACATCTAGATTTCCCATCTCATAATAATGACAGCTCAAGTGTGTCTGCAGTAACATCCTAAGGAGCTTAAACCACTTCAACTGCATTCTCTTCTTCATTCTTATCATCTCCCCACTGGGAAGACAAAGGCCCAGGGAACCGAGGTAGAAGTGTACATGGTAATTCATATTTCAAGTCACTGTTTTCCAAGCTTGAGCCTGGCCAAGATTCTCAGCCCACACATTGGACTCTAAGAATGGCTTGCTGCCCAGTTGGGAAGGGAGCAAAGTGTCTTCTTCCACCTGCAATCTGTACCTCCTTTCCTAGCCAGTGTCCTCATACCTCCTGGCAGTTTCTTCATCCATTTCCCACCTCTCCCCCATAGCCCTACTCATGAACCACAACTACAGAACACAATCCATTCAATAACAATTTCACCATGCAACAACCACAACTCACAAGTAGGTCAATTACATAGACTGAAACCTTCTTGGGAAAGAGATCTTGCTTCCTCTTTCTCCTCAGTCCCCTACAGCTTAACACAGAACTGAGCAGTTCAGTGCATATCTTTCACAAGAGGCCAGTTGGCTCATCTGATAAAGTTGCCAGGGCTAATCAATCAAGGATTGTAAGAGCCCAGTGCAGTAGCCAGATATTCATTGATATTGTGAATAGATATTTTGGAATACAGATCCAGAGCCTTGGCTTGCCACTGCAGGCTCTCCTTTTTCCTCTCCCACACAGTACACTCCAACCTGTGCCATAGAACTACTCCTGTCTGCTCCCCACATAGCTGCCATGACCTGGTGTCTCCTCTTCAGGTTCATTCTCCTCCTGATCCAGGTCTTCTCTACCAGCAGTATAATGTAGGAGGAGCAACACTCCACCTCCTCCACTACCCCCCACCCCACTTGGGCCCCCTCTGCCTGGAATGGCCTGACAGACTCTTATCAAGGCCAATACTACCCCATCCCTTCCTCATTGCTTCCTCATCACCACCAGCAAGCCTTCCCTACTCCCCCAGCCAGAAGAACTTTTAAATTCCCTGAGGCCTTTTGCTCCCCTCTCTCATGGCCCTTAGCATTTTCTATTCTACTTTTATAATTAATCCCCCAATAACCCTAAGACAGCTCATTTGCTGTAGGACCTTCAACAAGTCACTTAACCTCTCAAGCTTTAGTTACTCATCTGTAAAATGGAGATGACAATTCTCGCTCTAACCTCCTCCCAGATCACAAGATAACATATGTGAAATCATATAGTACATAATCATAATGATAGTTAATAAATATTTATTAACTAATATTTACTAACTAATATTTATTAACTTTCATTATATGTTCCAGACACTGTTCTAAGTACTTCATATAGATTAATTCACTTAAACCACCAAGCAACCCTATGCAAAGCATACATTTATTATCCTGATTTTGAGGAAACTGAGATACATAGAGAGATTAAGTAATTTGCACAAGGATATACAACTAGTAAATTGTAAAACTGGATTTGAACCTAGGCAGTCTAGTTTTTGAGTGCTCACTTGTATGACTTAGTAATACAACTCCAGTGCAGGCAACAAGATATTAATTTACATATACACACACAAATGCATACATACATATATATTCTTATATAATAAGTGTGATGCAATAGACAGGAAATGCAATAGAAATTTAGAAATTCAGAGGATAGATCGATGTGATTTAAAGCTGTTGAATAAAGTGTCATGGAAGATATAGTGACTTAAGCTAGGTCATGAAAGATGAATTGGAGCAAGGAGGGTATCAGAAGATGAGGGTTTAGTGTAGTCAAAAACCCAGAGTCAGAAGTATGTTTGGGGTACAGGGAGGAAAACAGTGAGGACACCAAGTTGGCTGGAGTTGGGGCATCATGGTAGCCAGACAGAGAAAGGATAGATGAACAGTAAAAGGAATGGTCTGGAAAAAAATAAACACGACCTGCTGAGCAAGAGCTATGTGGGGTTTAAATGTAATTCTCTCCAGGCCAACGAAACCAAATTTATATGCATGAAGATGGTCAGGGATGAGATATGAAGTGGATTCAAAAAAAGTGAGTCAAGGTGAAAGGTATACTGTAACAGAGATAAATGACAGTTAATATACTTGGAGTAAGAAGAAACCTGCACAATTATAGAATGAAGGAGCTATGGCTTAGTAGAAACATATGTGAGAGATACCTAGGAGTTTTAGACAACAATAAGTTTAATAGGTATCAAAGTTGTGATGTGCTGCCTTATTGGAAATCTTGAACTGAGTTGTCCAAAATGTACTGATCAGAACAAAGGAGGAGATATTTGTGATTTCTTCTGCTCTGAGCAGACTATGCCTGGAGGGATGCTGTGATTCCAGGGCCCCACACTCAAAGACCAACTGGAATGTGTCTAGAGGAGAGTAGAGTGAGGACAATTGAAATTATACCATATGAGCGTCAGTGAAAGAAGACCTGTATATATTTATATGTGCAAAATATATATGTATTACACATACCTATATATGTATATGTCACATTTGTGTCATGATGTAAAATGTATATATATATATATATATATATATATATATATATATATATAAAACTAATCTATATTTTAAAATATACATATGATATTTACATATACCTTAAACAAATTTCATAAAACAGTAATTACTCCTACTCTGTGTGACAAACTGACATTTTCTAATGCACTGTATTTTTTTAAAATGCAGAATGTGAACTTACTAAATTAATTTCATGACCCACTAATGGGGTGTAATGCACACTTTGAAAAACACTGTAGTAGATAAATCTAGAGGTCTCCACATGCTCTAGGAGACCCTTCTGTATTGCTCATTGCTTGCTCCCTAGTCCAAAATGGTACCTGAATTATGGGCATGTCCCTGCTCTTCTTTCCTAGAGCAGGAGCTATAAGACTGCCCCCAGCAGGACAAAAGAGAAGGCCTGCCCACTCCAGGCTAGTTCTCAGATCCACTCTGCTGAGAGTAGTGGTGGTAATGCTTCAGGGAAGAGAGCTGACTGACAGTTGGAAAGGTGGTGGGAACTGGCTGGCCCAGCTTCAATGTATGTCCAGTGTGGGGGGTGCCTAGGGGGCTTGCCAAGTCCATTCTGGTCATTTTACCATGATCCAAGGGGGTCAAGGACCAACCTGCTGCTAGTCATTTAGCTCAAATTGTGCTCTAACAGTGGACAAAGACATTGACTTTTCCCTTCTTCAAATAGAGGGCCTCCTTTGGCCCTTTTCCCAACTATGGGCTCCTCCAAGCCCCTTACTAATGGTAATGCATCCCTCCTCTTTCTGACAGAGCATGACATACTTGAATCCAGGCTCATTCTCTCCTATTTATAACACCAGGGAGGCTCAAGTACACCAAAAGCATTTGATCAGTGTGGCACATTTAACTGTCACATTCTCCATTTGTCCCATGACAGGTGTGGGACCCCCAGGGGGATGACATTTCAATGCAAATAGGCATATCACTATGAGAAATTCCCCCTCATACACATTCACACACTTCCTTTATAATCCCTTCTTGAGCTACTGGGCCCTGAGGATCCAGAGTTCTCCTTGCCTCATAGCTTATCCCCCCATCACTAACTATTTACTTTCCATGTCAATTTATAGCCAAGCCTACCAAAGTCTAGCCATGTGACATGGTCATTTTTTCCTTGCCTGGAAGAAAACATTGAAAATAAGAGGTGTCATTGGCAAAGTGCATTGCAAGTCTGAATAATCTCATAGAGTCATAGAATGAACAGCAGAACTGGAAGTTACCTCAGATATTATGCAGCCTAAATCTGATCTTTGATCATGGAGCCTAACTGTATATACGAGGGAAGGTGGGAGGTATGGGTGCTCTACTTTTCAATTTATTGATTACACTTTTTAGGCTGCATACATTCTTTGTCCAATGAACATGCTTTGCCTTTCCTCAGAAAACTGCCTCTACCTCCCCTCTGAAACTCACCATATACCCACATACCCACTGCCTAACCCCAACTCCAACCTGACTCATCACATTCAAAGCACATGCACAAAACAAACTGCCTTTCTACTGGTTACATATTTGGAATCAGAATCATAGATGTCAGGGATTGGAAGGTTTCTTAAAGGTTATCCTTAATAAACAGCATCTTTAAAGTGCATGTGCTTCATCCACAGAGCTCTATGGAAACCCAATCCTGAGGGACAAGAAAGGAAAGACTAACTAAGAGAGATTCTACCTTTTCCAGTTTTCTGCCTGGTTTCCTTTAATCCCAGGCAGGGATTTTTTTTTTTTTTTTTTTTTTAAATGGCTGTGTTGGGTCTTCGTTTCTGTGCGAGGGCTTTCTCTAGTTGCGGCAAGTGGGGGCCACTTTTCATCGCGGTGCATGGGCCTCTCACTATCGCGGCCTCTCTTGTTGCGGAGCACAGGCTCCAGACGCGCAGGCTCAGCAATTGTGGCTCACGGGCCTAGTCGCTCCGCGGCATGTGGGATCTTCCCAGACCAGGGCTCAAACCCATGTCCCCTGCATTGGCAGGCAGATTCTCAACCACTGCGCCACCAGGGAAGCCCCAGGCAGGGATATATTTTATGGCTGTATATATTTTATGGCTGAATGAGACTTTCAAAACCAAGACAAGGATTTGTTCTGTCATGACCAAGACTCCCAGGTCTTCAGAAAACCTGTCCACCCCAACCACCACTAGAGCCCAGGGGATACCATTTGTGCAACTTACTTCTCGTGGGCCATCAAAGACAGTGTAGAAGGGGCAAAAAGTGGGGGACCTTGAATGTTGTGATTTTCACTCATAGAAGTGAGATCTAATCAGTAATCCTTATTGTCAGGGAGGGAGGCAGTGCCTTCTCTGAAATTGGCTTGGTCCAAAATCCAGAGTTTAGTTCTTTTTTCCCATCAGCATGAGCCAAATACTCTCTGATAACTAGATGGAGGTTTCTTTCACTTCTTGGAGTGGGGGGGGGGGGTTTGGGGGGTGGGAGGGGTGGGAGGGGTGGGAGGGTGGGAGGGGCATTTGGTATTAGAGTTCAGATCACAGAGTCTTAAACTGCCAGAAATGGAAGATTCCCTAAGGAAACATTGAGTTCAGCATCCAATTCTATAGAGGGAGAGACTTAAGACCCAGAGAGAGGAAGGAATATGCCCAAGGTTAAAAGATGGGTTAGCGGCTGATCCAGGTCTCCTGACTCAGCTAGCACTATTTCCTTTGGTTTTTCAGTCTGTTTAGTCTTCATTTGTTCAGTCATTATTCATTCAACAAATATTTATTTAGTATCTATTATATGCCAGGCAGGCCTTGTGTTAGACCCTGAGGCATGCAATGGGACGTCCATAATTTCTCAATAGGAAGGGCATAAGGAAAGCAATTTGGCTGGAAGGAGGTGACTAAAGGACTTGTCTTGATGCTTGCTTGCATAGCAAGTGCATGAGTTTTACTTAGATTATCGATTTATTAATTATGGCTTTGGGAGATGCTAAAGTTTCCCAAGGTAGCCCTTGTTACTGTAACTGGTGGTAAAGGAAGTGTGGGCCTTCCTGGTAGACCATAGTGCCCTGTTCCAAGACAAAGACCATCCTATTATCCCTAGAGGATTAAGGCGGAGGGTGGGGAGGAGGAGGAGGGAGGGAGGGTTATTGGGAGGAGAAGGGTTAGGCAGAGGAGAAATCCCCAGAGTAAAACTGCCAAAAAGAAGAGTTCCCCACAACGGGATGAATCAAGGCCTTTCCAGTCAGAGAAACCACAAGCTGCTGGCACTGAGCCGGTGCCAGCAGGTGACCTCGTGAGAGGGGTGTATGGCTAAGGGAGTCAATGTGCTAAAAAAGCCCCATAAATGTAGATTAGGCAAAAGAGAGCCAGGGAGGGGATCCTGAAAAGCGAAGTTAGCTATATCCTCAGGCTATCACATCCAGTGGGAAAAGCAGTTTTCTGTTGCACCTGGCTGCCTTCAAGAAGCTGAAATATCCAGAGTGCAGTGGAGCCAGGCTGGACTGAGATATCGTCCAGCTGAGGCCCACTGAAGCCAGCACAGTAGGGCATGAACATGTTATGCAAATTGCTCTGGAGGTTAGATCTTGAACCTGGGGTAATAACACATCTTCTCCAAGAATGAACTCAAAATGTGGGATGAATAGGGCACCATGGGGTCAGGGAATGGGCATCACCCATTAGGTGCCCTCTCCCTTGACCCTACAGCTTGGCTCTTAAGTTAGCAGCATTCAATCAAAAGTGAAAGGCTCTGAGTCCAACCTCCTCATTGTGTGGTTGGGGAAACAGGCTTAGAGGGGTGAGGGCCTACTCCCCAGTCATATCAAGTGAACATAGCAGTGGTGAGGCTAGAACCCAGGTCTAATGACAGTCAGTGCTCCTTCTACCATACTCCCCTACCTAGCTTGACACTGAGCTCATCTCACTGAACAAAAATGAGAACTACAAGTCAGCCCTGCCTTGCCCTCCACCAGCCATCTTTCCATTCTACTTCTTACCCTGGCCCTGAAGAACAGCAGGCCAAAGCTGTGGGCAGCCCTGAAGACTTAGAAAGGGTGAAACACAGTGCTGTGAGAGTGATAAACACAGCTTAAGATGTGGACATGAAGGAACACCTCCCAGGGTTTGCCTCAATGCTGGGTAATTGACATTTGAGGCATTTTTCAAAGCATGCCATTACCCTTGCACTTAAGGCTGCCGCTGGCAATAGTGTGATGGGAATAAGGCCAAAATTCCCCGAGATAAACAAACAGACACTTAGCTCCAGCCCGAGCTTTAGGTAACCTGCTGCCACTAGACATTCCGGCTCCCTCAGCACAAGAACTGGGCTCCCAGCTCCCACACAGCTCTGGACAGATCTCTGGCAGCACACACACTTGAAACTTTGCAGCCATCCCTGCTTTCTGAAGGAAGGGGTCACTGTGGCTCCTGCCCCAACCTTTTATCCCTGGAAAAATGAAGGTGCAGAGGCTAAGAATGTGCAGCAACTTGAGAGTCAGGCTTCAAGGATAAAACTCAAGGACTTGGAGCCTCAGAGATGGATCTGACTTGGCCCCAGAGTCAAAGTATGCATAATTCCGGAGACACAGAAAGATAAGTAATGGCAGGATGCAGAAGAGTAATATGTGTGTTCTATACAAAGAGGGGATGGTAAGAACCAAGGCAGAAGGGCTCTGCCCTTATTTTCCTGTCTGGCCACTTTGCTGCAAGCCACTGACCCTCTGAGCCTCAATTTCAGCATCTAAAATCAAAATCAAAGGATTCAACCAAGCAATTCCCAAACCTGGCCTATTATCAGAATCACCTGATGAGATTATTTAAAATACAATACAGGCTTTGGGGCCCCACCTCAGAAACTCTGATTCAGTAGATTTATCATGGGCCCCAGAGAAGCTGTATTTTTAACACATTACCTAGATAATTTTGATGGTCAGCCAGGGTTAGGAACCACTGGACTAGATGACTGCTGTGGTTCTTCTAGCCCCGACCTTCTATGAATCTAAGTTAAGTTTGGACCAAGTACTTTATCATGATTATCAGTGTCACCATCCAAAAAACCTTTATCATGCAACTACCTTCACATGACTCAGGTCTGGGCATTTCACATGGGGAGTTTGTGGGCCTCTCTGAAAACTCACAAAGATTGAAATTGACCACGTGTTCAGACCTAAAGGACATACCTATGGTCTCTTGAACATTGAAACTTTTATTTGAATAACTAAGTCAATAACTTAATAACCTTATTTAGGATGAGAAGGGCAAAAGCTTATTGAGGGGTGGCAAAGGGAGAGGTATTCAATTACATGTTGGGGCAGGACCGGGTGGGGAGGAATGCATTCTCTATTGCAGTTAGGTAACTCTGTCATTCTGTCATCCTCATCTTCTTCCGGGCCCCAGGCCAAAATCTGAACTTCAGACACTAAGAAAATAGACAGAGACCTTCATCTCTCTGGCATGACTGGAGGCAGGAGGCTGAATCCAAGGCATTAGGGAGAACTGTATCTGTAACAATGTCTTAGAATTCTCAAAGTTGAGAGGTTCTTTCTTCTAGATTAATTTTTTCTGCTGCAGGTTTACCTCACCAGTAATCTGGTCTTTGTATGAGAGGTAGGCAAGCTTAAATACCAATCCCTAGATAATTATATGTCAGAATCCACTTGAACCTGGGATGCAATCTGCTTGCTCCATCCAAAGGTGCCACTGAGCTGACAAGAGAGAAGCCTGTCCCCCCTGCCAACTTTTCTCACAAAGGGGAAAGAAAGCAGAGAATTGACTTAGGTTGAGTCTGGAAACTGGGGGTGGGGAGGCCAGGCTGCCCAAGGAAGGACAGGGAAGATGCCTAGGAAATTTACCCTGTCCAGCTGCCCCTGGAGTGCAGACAAGGCAAACCATCTTTGGGAATTCCAGACTAGGCCAGAGGATGGGTGAGAGTGTACGTCTACTCTGGAATTGAGCAACCTGATTGGTCCCAGGGGAAGAAGGCAGGGGGTGTGTAGAATCTTGGCCTCCACAACTAAAATCATAGGATAGGGCAAGGAAATGGGAGAGACATTTGCCAGCTGTCCAAGAGCAAAGTGAAGCTCAGGGGCTTCCTGTGGGATTTCTTAGACAGAGGGGCATGGTCAGCAGTCAAAGGAAAAGCCAAAAACTCTGACGACCGCGGCTGTTAAGAACAATGATTTGGAAAACAAATCCAAATACATCACACCTTTAAAGTAGCCTTGCAAATAAGGCCCGAGAAGTCAGCGGTGGATCCTGAAGTGACAGGCATGAAACATGCCCACAATGCATTAACCTTTCCCCCAAACATGCCCATGGTCTCCTACCTTTGGCCCTCATTTCTTTCAATACACATTTATCACACACTTACTATATATAGTGCATTGTGTTAGGTACTGGGATCACTACATCATTCTTTATAAATCACTGTACTCAATTGTATGTCTGTTCATACAGACATGAAACATGAGACTTCGTTCTCTAGCTCCCCTTGACCCTCTGATCATAGCACCTAGCAAATGTGATATATATAATGAAATAAAATAAGTCTTCTTGTAAGAACCCAAGCCAAATAGAGAAAGAGACGAAAAGGTAGTGCACAGTCAGTATCTTTTTGGTGCACTGCTTAACCTTTTTTAGGATTGCTGCCTGGTTTTATTTGATTCCTGGAGACTGATGGTTATCTTAATGGCTAATCCAGACTTCTCACCTCTCATATGCTTCCAGATGAACTTCCTACCCACCTCAACACACACACACACACACACACACACACACACAACTTAAAACCTGCCAGTTATCATCTACGTGCCCTTTACTTCACTTCTCTGAGCTTCAGTTTCCTCATCCGCAATAACAGGCTAACAATAACATCCTGAGACAAGCCGCATCTTCCCAGATAGATTTCTCCTACTGGTTTGCATTGACTTGAGATTGCCACTGCTCTTATGGGTGAGATGAGAAAGCATTTCGGTGCAGAAAAGCCCAGCTAAGTTTGTCCCTGGGAGAAGAAAGAGGACCCTGTGGGAACATTGTGATTCTCTGCCAAAGACATAGAGATTCCAGGAACAGATGACTACCTAGTCTTCAGAGCAAACATCGGAGGGGGACAGGACATTAGCCAAGCTGGGTAACTTTGAATGTATGTGTATGGCAAGGCAGTCAGGGAATAGAGGGTATCAACAATAACAACTCCTCCTGTGCAAATAGCACTTTAGAGCTCTCCAAATATTTCCAGTTGTTTATTCTCTCATTCTATCCTCAAAATAAGCAACAGAAATGTCCTAGATGTTTTTGCATACATATTTTTTCATTTAAATCCTGAGTCAAACCTTGAAAAACAGTTTGTTTTTTTCCTGTTCTACAAATGACGGAACTGAGGTTCAGGGCAATAAAGTACATTGTTCAAAGTCAACAGGGAGACAGTGGTGAAATTTGTGGATAGTAGTAGAACCCATGTTTTCTGATTCCTTTCAGAGTGCTCCTTTCCCTGTAACAAATAACAAGGGTGAAGGAGTGAGGGGCAGGATATGGTGTCAGGAAAGCAAGGTTTGAAGAAGGAGGCAGTATAGAGAAGGCAGAGAGAGAGCATCAAGATGAAAGAAGGGGAATGGGAAGGTGTCTGAACCACAGCCCCTCCACCCATTGTAATTTCCCAAGTGCTGCTCAGGGCCCTCCTAAGGAAACACCCCTCCCCAGATGTTGCCTCCACAAGCAACTTGGCTCATGCCAGACCCTGGCCACCAGCCACATCCAGGTAGTCTCTGATTGTGTAGATAAGTACCACCTCCACCAGACCTTGACTAATATCACTCTATGAGCCAAAATGCCTTCTTCTGCTCAAGGTTGAGAAAAGGATGGAAAATTCATCATCAGCTTCCAAGAGGAAAAGGTCTGATGGAGTAGTGGGGAAGGAAATATTCATCTCAGCCTACCAAGGGCTGTGGACAATGCAGAATCAAGGTTGATCTCTGTGTGGGTTAATATCCAAAATATAAAAACAGTTCATGTAACTAAACATCAAAAAAGCAAACAATCTGATTAAAAGATGGGCAGAAGACCTGAATGGACATTTTTCCAAAGAAGATATACAGATGGCCAACAGGCACATGAAAAGATGCTCAACATCATTAATCATGAGAGAAATGCAAATTAAAACCACAATGAGATATAACCTCACACCTGTCAGAATGGCTATCATCAAAAAGAACCCGAATAACAAATGTTGGTGAGGACGTGGAGAAAAAGGAACCCTTGTACACTGTTGGTGGGAATGTAAATTGGTACAGCCACTGTGGAACAGTATGGAGGCTTCTCAAAAAACTAAAAATAGAACTACTATGTGATCCAGCATTCCACTCCTGGATATATATCTGAAGAAAATGAAAACACTAAATTGAAAAGATACATGCACCTCAATGTTCACTGCAGCATTATTTACAATAGCCAAGATATAGAAGCAAGCTAAGTGTCCATCAACAGATGAATGGAAAAAGGTGTGGTATACACACACACACACACACACACACACACACACACACACGTGCACACACAATGGAATACTACTCAGTCATAAAAAAGAATGAAATTTTGCCATTTGCAACAATGTGGATGGACTTAGAGGGTATTATGTTTAGTGAAATAAGTCAGATAGAGAAAGACAAGTACTGTATGATATCACTTATATGTGGAATCTAAAAAATACAACGAACTAGTGAATATAACAAAAAAGAAACTCACAGATGTAGAGAATGAACTAGTGGTTACCAGTGGATGGAAGGAAGGGGGAGGGGCAAGATAGGGGTAAGGAATTAAGAGGTAAAAATGACTATGTATAAAAATAAATAAATAAATAAATAAATAAATAAAAATAAGCTACAGGGATGTATTGTACAACACAGGGAATATAGCCAATATTTTACAATAACTATAAACATAGTATAGCCTTTAAAAATTGAGTCACTATGTTGTACACCTGAAACTTATATAATATTATACATCAACTATGTGTCACTAAAAAAAGTTTTTTTAAAAGGTTGACCTCTGTCTGCAACTCCTAACTGTACCATAAACCCAGAGAAATGCGCACACAGACACGGACACAGTCACATAAGGCATGGAGGGAGCTTCTCTGGGCCCATTTTGCAGGATTTTCTCATTTGCCAATTTAAGGAGATATTTCCTGTTTTTCAAAGAGGGAAAGAATTACAGGGCCCAGGCCTAGAGCCCAGAGCAGCTTCTAGAGGTTGATACAGAAAGCACCTCACTTGGTACTTGGGGTCAGCAGTGGGGTAGCTGAGTCAGAGCTCCAGGCCAACAGACTAAGCTGATTGGGGGCCACTTGCTCACTCTTCCCTAGAGGGAAGGGGAGCATGACAGGGGAACACAGCAAAGTGACTCAAGGCTGCTTGAGTTTGTGGGGAAGGGTTACCATAGAGTTGCTGACCTCTAGAATGTCAAAGCTGGAAGGAGCTTTAGGAATCATGTAGATGGGGAATCTGATATCCACAGTGGATCAGGGAAAACACCCTAGGCTTGGGAGTCAATAGGCTATACTAGTGCTATACTAGCACTAGACCTTGGATGAGTTACCTAGCATTTCTATTCCTCAATACCCTTATCTGTAAAAAAAGGGAGGAGTATCCTCCCCATAGGGCTATTTTGAGAATTAAGTGAGATAATGCATGGAAAAAATATTAGCATAGTGCCTGGTGTGCAGTGGGTTCTCAATAATTTATTTTAAATGTAAATGGATTTCATACCATTAGTCAAGCAGAGTTGTATTTGAATTCTGATTCCCCTATTACTAGCTGTTTTACTTTAAGCAAGCTACTTTACCTCTTGGAGTTTCTTACTGAGATGAATCCTACTTCACAGGGCTGTTGTGAAGGTTCAAGGAGATAATTAATACATGTGAAAGTTTAGCATCGTACTAGGCATATAGTAAATGCTCAATAAATATTGACTGAGTCTGAACTGGCATATCACGACATGAGACCTGGGTTGTTTTCTCAGTTGTGCTGCAGCACCCCATACTCCTTTGCTTCATCCTTTGTTTGACTGGTCAGGCAAATGCATGCAGCCTGAACAGAGGTTCAAGAAAGCTGGATTTGTCCAGGTGAGGACTGAATCACGGTTTGGGGTTTGGGTTCATCAGCACTGGGCTAATGCACAGCTTGCACTTGCTCACTTGCACAGCTAACTCCTCAGCCACAGATAGAACAGGCTAGAGCTCATGAGAGAGTCACCCATCCTTCTCCTGGGGGCACAAATCCCCATTTCAACAGCCAACCCTAACACTCCTGGGGCCTCTCCAGCCATTTCCTTTGCCCAGAGCCCAAAGTGATGAGGGCAGGAGCCGAAAGGTCAGAGATTAGAAGGGGAGAGGCTTTCCTGTCTTATTGCTCGGTCTGGGGATACTTTCAGCCTATGTCTGGCCCACATCCTGTGAAGGCCTCTAGTGGGTCTTTACTATCCAGGTTTGTCTCCAAGGCAAACCTCATCTGTAGGTTGTATGTTTGGAGCTGGGAGGCTTTGTGTGATGTTCAAAACACTGGAAAGTTTCTATTACTTGAAAAGTTCCTTCAGGGAGGCAGGCTTAGAGAACTGGCCATCTGTCAAATCTTCCCCTTGCACTCAAATCTAGGCTTACAGGCACCTCAAGCTTACTCTCAAGCAGCTTCTTCCCAGACTTGCCAAGTGCCTGTTGTTTTCAGAAACCTTAAAGAAATAGCTAAGCTTTTACTCCAATGCATGGATTGGCAGTTGGCTCCCAATCAGGATTTTGTGACTGTCGCTAATCTACCCCCAACCACTGACAAGAAAATAGTAAGTCTCATTACACATGCCTCAGTTTCCTCACGTGTAAAATGAGGTGGTGGTCTATGTGATTGCTCTCTGGAAGTTAAAAAGTTCACAACTTAATGAATCAGGGGGTCAGGCCTGGTGCTCATGTGCGCACACACACACACACACACACACACACATGCACACACACCCTCATTTATCCTCACCACATCCATGTTCATACACTCACACGTCCATACACATGTACATGCCCATAGTTACACACAGTTACATATACTCATATTCCCACTCCCACTCGTACATACTTTAAAAACTTTGACACAAATACATACACACAATACACAAAATTGCACACACACACACACACACAAACATACAATTTCTCCTCTTCTGAAGCTGACCAGGAAATAACATACTTGGGAAAGAGTTCCATTATATATTTATGGATGACAGCAAGAAAAGGAATTCATGTTCAGAATAAACAATCCTTAGTCTCAAGGCTGAATCTCCCTGCCTTGCTCCCCACTACCCAACCGCCCTCCTCACACACATTTTTCAAGTCATACTTGTGAGGAGCCCTTACGGTTTGCCCTTTCCTGGAAAACTAGAGCAATATGGCCTAAACCTAGAATGAAAATATATCTTGGTCTGCCTGGGACAATCCTAGTTTATGCCTGTTGTCCCACCAGGCTATTGAAATGGGAACTATCATTATTAATAATAATTAACATTATGAATGGTGTCCGCTTTCATTCTTAAAACTATCCCAGTTTGGAAAATAAATTATCTGATAGCCCTGCCTAAAGCTCTCCTCACCCTGGGCCATGGCTAAGCCACCTGGAATGAGGCCCATCACATCTGGCCTGGGCCTGCTCTCTTCCTGGGAACCCATCTTGCTCTTTAACCAAGCTTAACTTTTCAATTCTATCACTAGGGATGCTTCTTGGTGTTCCCACCCTGCATACAAACAAAACAGTTTACTAGATCACATCTAGGTGATTAAGGGGAGGCTGAGGTGCTTTGCCTTTCTAGTTGGCCTCAAAGTGGGCATTAATCCATCTCCTTTGGGTGTCACCCCGTTTAATTCCGCAGCTATGTTCTTCCTGCTTATAATCCCGGAAACCCTAACTTTTTTTCTCCTTTCCTTTCTCTTCCTTCCTCCCAAAGAGGAGAGCCTGATGAACCCAGGATCTCTCTGAATCCAATACACTCCATGCAAACACCATCCTCTACCCCACTACCGAGACAGAGAGGGGGGGGTGGAGGGAGAGAGAGAGAAGGACCCGGGGAAGGGAGAAACAGAGTGAAGAAGGAGGAGGAGGGGAAGGGGAAGAAGAGGAGGAGGAGGGGAAAGGAAGGGACAGGAGAGGGGAGATTGATTGATTCAACCTCATTTAGGCTTTGTGACTAAGTTTCATTAGGCTTGTTGCCTAATTTGTTTTAGCTTCAGGGCATGTGAGCCAGTGACTATTTTCATGGCTAGATTAACTGTGTTTTGAAATAAATATGAAAAAGCTGTCAAACATGGATATCAATATATTGTGCAGAATAGAGTGCTATTCACAGAGCATACTCTGGATACCACATACTACAGCTTGAATTGTGGCAGCAGCTGTGCTAATCTGCAAACAAAATGGAAGCAAGGAAGAGGCCCCAGCAAGGGCAGAAGGGACATTATCAGTATGAAATGGGGGGATTAACAAACAGGACCTTTCTCAGACCCTTAGAAAACTGAATGGTCTGGGGGGAAGCTGAAGGGTATGGTATGCTCACCTGTACAGCTATGGGGCTGTACATATATGTACATATGCATGTCAAAACATACATAGATACATATACATCTGCCTGTGTGTGCATATATATGTGAGAGAAAGAGAAAGAGGCTATCAATATAGATAAATGTGTATCTGTGTGCCTATGGGTATGTGCTTTTAGTTGCCTATGTCATGATTATGTGTATAGTTTTGTACACACAAGTGGTTGCTTATACATATGTGCGTCTTTGGTGATGCCTCAATCCAGCTCTACATGAATGAGTACATGTGCAAATCTACAGATAAACTTATGTACCTGGCAGCCATGATGATAATTCATATGTAAGGCTCAAATCAGTATTCAAAGGACTGTCACATCCATCCTCTCATTTGAACCTCATCGCAAGACAGAGATTACTACTCTCCCCCCCACCCGCCATTTTACAGATAGGTAAAGTGAGGCTCAGAGAGGCCAAATGACTTGGCCATGGGTTGCAGATTAGGTAAATGGCAAAGTCAGGACTCTAATGTTGGTCTATCTGATGTCAGATCCTGTTCCTTACCCTATACCACACAGCACAAGGAGAAATGACGCAAAAGGGACTTGAACTTCAGGGTCTTCTTTACGCCCTCCCATTCCAAAGCAATCTTTTCTGTTAGTGCTGAAACAAACTCCATGAAAAGGAAGAGGGCTCCAGGACCCGTGCTATTCTCTGTTGAGCCATGGTCTGGAGACTGGCCTGCAAGTTGCTGGTCCTGCCTGGAGATGTGGCCAAATCCATTCATGGGACACAGATAAGCCATGGTCCCCTTGAGCAGGTATTCACTGGTGACATCCTGGAGCCCAAGGGGAGACTTCCAGGGGTTAGGAGTCAGAAAAATAGGTTTGTTCCTTCCCTATTCTCTCCTCTGGCTGTCTGTCTTTCTCTTCCTAAGAGCCTCAGGCTCTCAACATCTGGTCTGACCGGTTCCACTGAGCCTTCCATGTTTGAGATATACTGTGAGGAGGGCAGGGAGCACAGGCTTGGCTAGGCCTGAATGTGAGTGGTGCCATACCAGGGCAAAGCAGCAAATGAACCTGTTTGGGGTCCTGCTAACTTCCTTTACCCTGGCCACCAGGTCCCTCCAGCTGGTTGACCCGAAGATTTAAGGAAAACTTGCTTTTGGCTAGTCTTTCCATATGCAAAATCTAGGTCAAAGCAAAAAACCACTGTGGCTCTTGGAACACACACAACTTTCCTGTTGTTCACCATTTGGATGATTAGAACCTGGTCAAGATTAATAGAGATAATGATATTAACTCCAAATCTTCAGGCTCACTAATTTGAAATCCTTGGAGAAGTCAGGGCTCAGGGAAAGGGGGGATGGTCTCCTAGTCATCTGCAGGCAGGAGATCCTCACCATTCCCCATCTCTATTATGACTGTACTCAGTCATCCCAACTGGTCACCAGAATTTTAACTTGCTAATATTTACAGCCTCCCATAGGGGGCCCTTACTGGGACTTCCTGGTATTTGTCCTCCCCTCCCCCACCCCAGAAGTTGAACCCTCCTCCCAGGTAATAGGATGGGAGGTCCCAATGGGCAAGGAGGTCAAGGGGCTTGGCAGGATAAGCTCTTAGGAGGCAGGACACAGAGCACCATGTTGTAGATAGAGCTGTTTGGGTTCAAAATTGTTGTATGTGTATGTGTAGACCACTCACAGTCATTGGTTCCCTCCAGAATTTAGGGAGGAGCTTATAGGCTGATGTGGCCAGTGCAGGATTACCCAACAGGTGGACTAAGTATGAGTTTAGGGCATCAATGAAGCAAGGGCACCCCAAAGTGAAAAAATTATAAATTTAATGAATTGTTTCAGAATTCAGCAGTTGGAAAAACAGTGCTGCAAGCCTCTAAAGGTATTAATCTGGTCCTCGGAATGACCAACATCAGAGAAGCCTAGATGGTATCTTGAGAAGGCACCTTTACCTCCAAAATTCCTGAATGAGTAATGCTAAACTCCCTTGGGCTCACTTGGGGTTACATTAGCTTACTAGACAGATAACAAGAAGAGCAAATGCTTATATGTGCCGGTAAAAGTACTTACTATGTGCCAGACACTGTTCTGAGATATATATAACTCACTTAACAACCCTACTGGTAAGTACTCTTGTTATCCTCCCTTACGCATGACGAACTAGTGGCACAGAGAGGTTAAGTACCTTGCCTAAGGACACACAACTGGTAAATGGTGGAGCCAGGAATTACCCAGGCAGTTTGGCTCCAGGGTCAGTCAGTGCTCACTCAAGAGGGCTCCAAGAAAGGAGGACTCTCAGTGGTACTTTTCCCATAAGACACGAACTCCCTTTTAAAAAAATAAAGCTAAGATTTTTAAAAAGTGATCTTAAAGTAGAGAATATTCAGGAAAGATGTCCAGGCATGTTGACTCAGCATATCATAATCTGTCCCACCAAATCTCAGTTTCACATTGAGGTACTTGCTCACTTGTGCACACATGCTCTCTCTTTGCCTCTCTTGGGTGGAATTCTTCAAGGAGATAGGATAGAGACCATGGGATAGCTACCATTTCCAAAACTCATCTTTTCTCAAATCAGGGAGGATCAGTTTTCAATTTTCATCAGAGAAGTTGTTCTCTTACACTCACTGTCTCACCATTCCTTATAACCTCTGACCCCTTGCCAGGAAGCACCCAAGACCTCTTTGGTTTATAGAAACCGTTGGTTCTAAGCACCACTAAGTTTCTAGGAGGTCCAGCTTTTTCATTGCTTAAGTGGAGAAATCAAGGCCCAGAAAGGGGAAGGGACTTGTCAAGGTCACAAAGACAGTAGCAGAGCCAGAAGCAGAAATTGGCTCTCCTGACTCCCAGTCCAGTGCTCTTTCTTGATCCCAGCCAGCAGGCCTTAGCTCTGCCCAGATCCTTCCTTCCATGACACTTATTGCTGTCCCCCTTAGCTTTTTGACTCCCAATTTGTTTCAGGCTGCTATCAAGTTTAGGAAAAACTGTTCCAGGTTTCAGGGAGCTCCCACATCTCTGCCCCCATGAAACATGGAATTGGGAGACCTGGTTTCTAGTCTCAGCTCTGCTACATATTAAGTATATGAGACGTTGGGCCACTCACTTGCCCTCAATCTGCTCTCCATTTTCTGCAACTGTAAAATGGGAATATGGTTCTCTACACAGCCCTTCCCTGCCATGAACTTTTCCTTAACTAACACAAACCACATTGACTTTTCATTTTCCAGAACCCCTCAACATACCACTTGTTGTGATCAAAGAAGTTGGCACACAATGAGATTCAACTGAGTATTTTATTTCATAACTGTCTCTGTTGCAAGGATAAACATCAATTAAGATGTAAACTACAAATGTACCACACACAGAAGGGATTATTATCACTCAATTGTCTCCCCCTCTTCTGGGGCTCATAGCATCAGACCTGTTTGGGACTCAGGGTGAGGGGCTGAGAGCTGCTGCCACTTCTGCTCTCAGGCCCTTTATCCCTCTTCTTGGACCTCTTAGAAAAAGTACCTGGCTGCTGACATGGAAGAGCAGGTGGTGTAGGCTGGGTGGGCTATGCCACAAGCCACTTGTAGGCACCTCATTCTGTGGCCCAATGTCCAGACATCCCCCGTCCCATACCCTTTTCTCTAAATGTCCTCAGTATTTTCCTCTCCTCCTTCCCTTCCACTCCACTCCACCTGCTGGGTCAGGGACTTCCAGAGGGCAAAGATCCAGACATTGAGTAACAACCAAACTGTCCAATTCTCAACCTTCAGCCGACCACTGACCAATTCATAGGCTCCTCTCCACTTAGCTAAGTCCCTTTTCAAGTTACAACTCTACCAGCAAAACTTCATTGATTCCTCTGGCCCTCACATTCGTCTCTCCTTTTCCACATCACCACACCAAAATTGCATTCAATTTTATATATACATATTTTTGCTACCTAGCAGTGATCTGTGGTTGTTTGGTATGCTATGTCTTCTCAAAGAAATTATAAACTTCTTGAGGAACACCTGTCCTTCTCTTGTTCATCCAAGGTCCAGCCTCCTAACACATAATAAACACCTATTGACTTGAATTGAACCAACATCAATTGAATTGAAGATGGAGAGTATGGGGAAGGCTTGTGAGCAAGGAGTGAACTATTTACTGAACACTTAGTATGTGTTAGGCTGTATGCTAGATGCTTTATATGCCTCCTCTCATTTACTCTCCACACCAATAATGACAGATGTTATTATTATCCCTATTTTACACATGAGAAAACTCAGACTTCAAGAAGTTAAAACCTTTGTCAAGGCCAGCCATATGGTGAGTATTTGAATCTAGTGCTGTTTGATTCCAAAGCCTATATTCAAAGATTGGCTACAGCTTGAATGCTTATTAGCAAAGTGCTGAATAAGTAAATTAGGACATACCCATATAATGGAATACTGTGCAGTTATAAAAAAAAAAAGAGTGAGGATTTTATGCACTTAATGTGTAATAATATCCAAGATACATTTTGAAGTATAAAAGGCAAGGTGGAGGATAATGGGAATTAAAGGCTACCATTGTGTTTTTAAAATAGGATGTATACACACATACACAAGTGCTTGTACATATACAGAACATCTCTGGAAGGACACCCCAGATAACACTGGTGGCCTCTAGGGAGGGGAACAAGGTAGGCACAAGATAGTGTAGGAGAGACACTTTTTACCATCATACCTCTTGAATTCTGTCTCAGATTAAATAAATAAAATTACATTTATTACAACACAATACAATCTCTTTCCACAAAGTAGTGCCTGGGGATTAACTTTAGAAAAGTTCAGGGAAAGATGAAGGAGGCAGGATGCCAGTTATTGAACTGGGGAACCCCCAAGGTGCCAAAAGGCCCACCCCTTACACCCATTCCCCAACTCCTCTTATAAACCAACCTTCACTACAATCATCTACCTATAATACTGATTGAGGTTACATCTTTCCAGATCTCAGTTCTCTCCCTGTAAAATGGGAACCAAATGGTTAGGAATAGGTAGTCTCTAAAATGCCTTCCAGTTCACACATTTAAATAACTGAAAGTCAAGATGGTATGTCCTAGTATATTTGAAATATTAGTCTCAAAGAAGGACTTGGGGATTTTGTTTTGTTGTTTACAACAAGAAAGAAAAACATTTTCATTGTGAAATGGTATAAACATTTGTCTACTAAATGGTATTAATGGAGGCTCCATAAGTGTTCACTGAAATGCTGCTCAAAACTGCTATTGCAGAGAAACCAAGATGGAGAAGGAGTAGGAGGACGTGGAGGTCATCTTTACACAAATGCATCAAGAATACATCTACAGATGGAACAATTCTCACAGAACACCAGCTGAAAACTAGCAGAAGACCTTGGACAATGGAAAGGACAATAAAGATCCTCGCATAACCAGGTAGGACAAAAGAAAGAAGGAAGAAAGAAGAAGAGAGGAAGCAGTAAGGGATCTGCACCCCTGGGGGGTAGCTGAAACAGAGGAGAGGTTCCCACATCTGGGGAAGCCCCCTCACCAACGGGGAAATCAGTCGGGACAGAAGGGGAGCATCTGAGGCTGTAAGAGGAGGATGAAATGGCCAGTCTGTGGCAGACAGGACAGAGTGAGACCTACACAGACAGTCCGTGCCACTGCCCTGTGCACCCCAGACTGGAACGTGTGTCCACCAGTGCACACAGGGGCTGAGAGCTGGAACGTGGGAATTGGAGAGCAAACCCGGGGGGAGGACTGCAGTTGGCTGGGAGGAGACAGCCTGAGGGGACCGGAGGGAGGAAATCCATAACTAGGAATGCTTGTGGAGGAAACCCAGACTGCCACAGAAGCAAGGCGCCACTGTTGAGTGATGCGCAGGGGGTGGAGCCGCCATTGCAACCTCTCTCTCCCCACGCACCAGCCCCCGGCCCTGCCAGGTGCTAGGAAAACCCCCCACCAGGGCTAACTTTCTCGCGCCTGCCACCAGGCACTGAGAAAAGTCCCCACCAGGGCTGACCTTCTCACACCTGATGTCAGGTGCTAGGAAAGGCTCCCACTAAGGCCAGATCTCTCATGCCCATGGTCACCAGCTTCCCCACACACCTGTTGCTGCCAGGGCCCCTGTGACCCAGGCATTTCATGCCATCTCCATGCCCTGTCCTCACCAGGGCAGATCTGAGTGCTCCAGGACAGCCTCAGGAGCAGAGTCCTGTGGGTGGCCCACATGCAGAGGTGGGGCCATAGCTGAGCCCCAGGGCGGGGCGACTAGGAAGAGGAACGAAAATCTTTCCATGCAGTAGCACAAGCTGCAGATTAAATCCCCACGATCGGCTTGGTAATATCTTGCATCTATGGAATATCTGAATGGACAATGAGTGGTCCCAAAACTGAAACCAGTCTAGCCCTAGCAGCTATGGACTTTGGGGACTAGTATATGCAGGAGTTATGCCAGGTCAGAGTCTGAGCTGCCCCCACAGTGCCCACAAAGGGACCAGAGACCTACCTAGAGGTTTTGGAGGGCTTCCTGGGGAGGTGGAGGTTGACTGTGACTCATGGTGGGGGCAAGGACACTGACAGCTGAAACCCCAGGAAAATATAATTATTACTATTTCTTTTTATGTTTTGTCTTGTTATATTGTTGTTTTTTATTATTTTTTTAAGTTTTAGTTTTTTAAATTTTTAATATATTTTTTATTTTTTTATATTTCTATGTCTATGTTGCTTCTTTTGTTGTTCTGTGTTTTTTCCTTGTTTTTTTTTTTTTTTTTTTTAAATTTTATTTATTTATTTTATTTTTGGCTGCGTTGGGTCTTCATTTCTGTGCGAGGGCTTTCTCTAGTTGCGGCAAGCGGGGGCCACTCCATCGCAGTGCGCGGGCCTCTCACTATCGTGGCCTCTCTTGTTGCGGAGCACAGGCTCCAGACGCGCAGGCTCAGTAGTTGTGGCTCACGGGCCCAGTTGCTCCGCGGCATGTGGGATCTTCCCAGACCAGGGCTCGAACCCGTGTCCCCTGCATTAGCAGGCAGACTCTCAACCACTGCGCCACCAGGGAAGCCCTTTCCTTGTTTTTTTAACTTCCTTTGTTCTATTTTGTTTTTAGCTTTTTTTCCTTTGTTCTATTTGTTCTTACCTTTTTTTAATCTTTTTTTTGTGCTTGTACTGTTTTCTTTGCTGTTTCCTTCAGTTGCCATTGTGCTTTTGTTTTGTTTTTTATTTTTTGTTTTTGTTAGTTTTGTTTTTAATTGTGTGATTTCATTTTGGGATTCTTTTGTTTGTCTGGTTATTCTCTTGTTTTTTGTTTTCTCTGTTTTTGTTTCTTATCTTGTGTGTGTGTGTGTGTTTGTTTTTTTTTTGTTTGTTTGTTTGTCTGTTTCTGTTTGTTAGGTTTTGCTTTTACCTTTGTCTGGGGTCCTGTTTGTCTGTTCATTTGATTGTCTGTGTTTAATTGTTGCTGTCACTGTTTGCTTGATTTTGTCTTTGCTATTGTCTTGGGTTTTGTATGTCTGTTTGTTTTCATCGTGCCCTTTTTTTCCTTTTATTTTTTTGCCATTTCTGCCAAGCCGTGTGGCTTGCAGGGTTTTGGTTCCCAGGCCACGGGTTGGGCTTGAGCCTCTGGGGTAGGAGTGCCGAGTCCAGGATGCTGGAACACCAGAGAATTCCTGACCCCAGGGAATGTTAATCAGTGAGAACTCTCCCAGAGGTCTCCATCTCAACTCCAAGACCCAGTTCCACTCAACTGCCTGCAGGCTTCAGTGCTGAATGCCACACGCCAAATGACAAGCGAGACAAGAACACAAACCCAACAATCAGCAGACAGGCTGCTTAAAGTGATATTAAGCCCACAGACACCCCAAGACACACAACCTGATGCAGCTCTGCCCATAAGAGGCCAAAGGTCCAGCGCCACACACCAGAATGCAGGCACCAGTCCCTCCCACCAGGAAGCCTACACAAGCCACTGGAACAACCTCATCCAATGGGGGCAGACACCAGAAGCAAGAGGAATTATGACCCTACAGCCTGCAGAGAGGAGATCTCAAACACAGAAAGTTAGACAAAATGAGAAGACAGAGAAATATGTTGCAGACGAAGGAGCAAGGTAAAAACCCATAAAACCAAATAAATAAAGAGGAAATAGGCAGTCTACCTAAAAAAGAATTCAGAGTAATGACAGTACAGATGATCCAAAATCTTGGAAATAGAATGGAGAAAACAGAAGAAAAGTTTAATAAGGACCTAGAAGAACTAAAGAACAAACTGTGATGAACAACACAATAAGTGAAATTAAAAATACACCAAAAGGGCTGTCCTTTGGTCTTTTTTAAGGTTTCCTTTGCTGTGCAAAAGCTTTTAAGTTTCATTAGGTCCCATTTGTTTATTTTTATTATTTCCATTTCTCTAGGAGGTGGGACAAAAAGGATCTTGCTGTGATTTATGTCATAGAGTGTTCTACCTATGTTTTACTCTAAGAGTTTTATAGTGTCTGGCCTTACATTTAGGTCTTTAATCCATTTTGAGTTTACTTTTGTGTATGGTGTTAGGGAGTGCTCTAATTTCATTCTTTTACAAGTAGCTGTCCAGTTTGACCAGCACCACTTGTTGAAGAAGCTATCTTTTCTCCATTGTATAGTCTTGTCTCCTTTATAAAAGATAAGGTGACCATATGTGCATGGATTTATCTCTGGGTTTCTATCCTATTCCACTGATCTATATTTCTGTTTTTGTGTCAGTACCATACTGTCTTGATTACTGTAGCTTTGTAGTATAGTCTGAACTCAGGGAGCCTGATTCCTCCAGCTCCGTTTTTCTTTCTCAAAATTCCTTTGGCTATTTGGGGTCTTCTGTGTTTCATTACAAACTGTGAAATTTTTTCTTCTAGTTCTGTGAAAAATGCCATTGGTAGTTTGATAGGGATTGCACTGAGTCTGTAGATTTCTTTGAGTAGTATAGTCATTTTCACAATGTTGATTCTTCCAATCCAAGAACATGGTATGTCTCTCCATCTGTTTGTATCATCTTTAATTTCTTTCATCAGTATCTTATAGTTTTCTGCATACAGGTCTTTTGTCTCCTTAGGTAGGTTTATTCCTTGGTATTTTATTCTTTTTGTTGAAAAGGTAAATAGGAGTGTTTCCTTAATTTCTCTTTCAGATTTTTCATCCTTAGTGTACAGGACTGCAAGAGATTTCTGTGCATTAATTTTGTATCCTGCTACACTACCAAATTCATTGATTAGCTCTAGTAGTTTTCTGGTAGCATGTTTAGGATTCTCTATGTATAGAAGCATGTCATCTGCAAACAGTGACAGTTTTATTTCTTCTTTCGAATTGGATTCCTTTTATTTCCTTTTCTTCTCTGATTGCTGTGGCTAAAACTTCCAAAACTAAGTTGAGTAAGAGTGGTGAGAGTGGGCAACCTTGTCTTGTTCCTGATCTTAGAGTAAATGGATTCAGCTTTTCACCATTGAGAACGATGTTGGCTGTGGGTCTGTCATATATGGGGTTTATTACGTTGAGGTAGGTTCCCTCTATGCCCACTTTCTGGAGAGCTTTTATCATAAATTGGTGTTGAACTTTGTCAAAAGCTTTTTCTGCATGTATTGAGATGATCATATGGTTTTTATTCTTCAATTTATTAATATGGTGTATCACATTGATTGATTTGCGTATATTGAAGAATCCTTGCATCCCTGGGATAAACCCCACTTGATCATGGTGTATGATCCTTTTAATGTGCTGTTGGATTCTGTTTGGTAATATTTTGTTGAGGATATTTGCATCTATGTTCATCAGTGATATTGGCCTGTAGTTTTCTTTTTTGTGACATCTTTGTCTGGTTTTGGTATCAGGGTGATGGTGGCCTTGTAGAATGAGTTTGGGAGTGTTCCTCCCTCTGCTATATTTTGGAAGAGTTTGAGAAGGATGGGTGTCAGCACTTCTCTAAATGTTTGATAGAATTAGCCTGTGAAGCCATCTGGTCCTGGGCTTTTGTTTGTTGGAAGATTTTTAATCACAGTTTCAATATCAGTACTTGTGATTGGTCTGTTTATATTTTCTATTTCTTTCTGGTTCAGTCTTGGAAGGTTGTGCTTTTCTAAGAATTTGTCCATTTCTTCCAGGTTGTCCATTATATTGGCATATAGTTGCTTGCAGTAATCTCTAACGATCCTTTGTATTTCTGCAGTGTCAGCTGTTACTTCTCCTTTTTCATTTCTAATTCTGTTGATTTCAGTCTTCTCCCTTTTTTTCTTGATGAGTCTGGCTAATGGTTTATCAATTTTGTTTCTCCTCTCAAAGAACCAGCTTTTAGTTTTATTGATCTTTGCTATTGTTTCATTTATTTTTCATTTATTTCTGATCTGATCTTTATGATTTCTTTCCTTCTGCTAACTTTGGTTTTTTGTTTGGTTGCTACTTTTTCTTTCTCTAATTGCTTTAGGTATAAGTTTAGGTTGTTTATTTGAGATTTTTCTTATTTCTTGAGGTAGGATTGTATTGTTATAGACTTCCCTCTGAGAACTGCTTTTGTTGCATCCATAGGTTTTGGGTCGTCGTGTTTTCATTGCCATTTGTTTCTAGGTATTTTTTGATTTCCACTTTGATTTCTTCAGTGATCTCTTCGTTATTTAGTAGCATATTGTTTAGCCTCCATGTGTTTGTATTTTATAGTTTTTTCCTGCAATTGATATTTATTCTCATAGTGTTGTGGTCGGAAAAGGTACTTGATACAGTTTCAATTTCCTTAAATTTACCAAGGCTTGATTTGTGACCCAAGATATTTTCAAATGAAGCAACTGACAAAGGATTAATCTCCAAAATATACAAGCAGCTCATGCAGCTCAATATCAAAAAAACAAACAACCCAATCCAAAAATGGGCAGAAGACCTAAATAGACATTTCTCCAAAGAAGATATACAGATTGCCAACAAACACATGAAAGGATGCTCAACATCACTAATCATTAGAGAAATGCAAGTCAAAACTATAATGAGGTATCACCTCACACCGGTCAGAATGGCCATCATCAAAAAATCTACAAACAATAAATGCTGGAGAGGGTGTGAAGAAAAGGGAAGCCTCTTGCACTGTTGGTGGGAATGTAAATTGATACAGCCACTATGGAGAACAGTATGGAGGTTCCTTAAAAAACTAAAAATAGAACTACCATGTGACCTGCAATCCCAGTCCTGGGCAAATACCCTGAGAAAACCATAATTCAAAAAGGGTCATGTACCACCATAACGTTCATTGCAGCTCTATTTACAATACTCAGGACATGGAAGCAACCTAAGTGTCCACTGACAGATGAATGGATAAAGAAGATGTGGCACATATATACAACGGAATATTACTCAGCCATAAAAAGAAACGAAATTGAGTTATTTGTAGTGAGTTGGATGGACCTAGAGTCTGTCATACAGAGTGAAGTAAGTCAGAAAGAGAAAAACAAATACCATAGGCTAACACATATATACGGAATCTAAAAAAAAAAAAAGGTTATGAAGAACCTAGGGGCAGGACAGGAATAAAGACGCAGACCTACTAGAGCATGGACTTGAGGACATGGGGAGGGGGAAGGGTAAGGTGGGACGAAATGAGAGAGCAGCATTGACATATATACACTACCAAATGTAAAATAGATAACTAGTGGGAAGCAGCTGCATAGCACAGGGAGATCAGCTTGGTGACTTATGACCACCTAGAGGGGTGGGATAGGGAGGGTGGGAGGGAGACGCAAGAGGGAGGGTATATGGGGATATATGTATACATGTAGCTGATTCACTTTGTTATACAGCAGAAACTAATGCAACATTGGAAAGCAATTAAACTCCAATAAAGATGTTTAAAAAATACACTATAAGGAATCAATAGCAGAATAACTGAGGCAGAAGAACAGTTAAGTGAGTTGGAAGATAGAATGGTGGAAATCACTGCCACAGAGCAGAATAAAGAATAAAGAATGAAAAGAATTGAGGACCATCTCAGAGACCTCTGGGACAACATTAAACACACCAACATTCAAATTATAGGGGTTCCAGAAAAAAAAGAGAAATAGAAAGGGTCTGAGAAAATATTTGAAGAGTTTATAGTCGAAAACTTCCCTAACATGGGAAAGGAAATAGTAAGTCAAGTCCAGGAAGTGTAGAGAGTCCCATACAGGATAAAACCAAGAAGAAACAATGCTGAGACACATATTAATCAAACTATCAAAAATTAAATACAAAGAAAAAATATTAAAAGAAGCAAGGGAAACCAACATATAACAACATACAAGGGAACATCCAGAAGGTTATCAGCTGATCTTTCAGCAGAAACTCTACAGGCCAGAGGAGTGGCAGGATATATTTAAAGTGATGAAAAGGAAAAATCTACAACCAAGATTACTCTACCCAGCAAGGATCTCATTCAGATTCAATGGAGAAATCAAAAGTTTTACAGACAAGCAAAAGCTAAGAGAATACAGCACCACCAGACCAGCTTTGCAACAAATGCTAAAAGAACTTCTCTAGTCAGGAAACACAAGTGAAGAAAAGGACCTACAAAAAGAAACCCAAAACAATTAAGAAAATGGTAATAGGAACAAACATATCAATAATTACCTTAAATGTAAATGGATTAAAGGCTCCAACCAAAAGACACAGACTGGCTTAATGAATACAAAAACAAGACCTGTATATATGTTGTCTATAAGAGATCCACTTCAGACCTGGGAACACATACAGACTGAAAGTGAGGGGATGGCAAAAGATATTCCATGCAAGTGGAAATCAAAAGAGAGTTGGAGTAGCAATACACATATCAGATAAAATAGACTTTAAAATAAAGACTGTCACAAGAGACAAGGAAGGATACTACATAATGAACAAGGGATCAATCCAAGAAGAAGATATAAAAATTGTAAATATTTATGCACCCAACATAGGAGCACCTCAATACATAAGGCAAATGCTAATAGCCATAAAATGGGAAATCGACAGTACCACAATAATAGTGGGGGACTTTAACTCTCCAGTTACACCAATGGATAGATCATGCAGACAGAAAATTAATAAGGAAACACAAGCCTTAAATGACACATTAGACCACATAGACTTAATTGATATTTCTGGGACATTCCATCCGAAAGCAACAGAATACAGTTTCTTCTCAAGTGCGCATGGAACATTCTACAGGGTAGATCACATCTTGGGTCTCAAAGCAAGCATCAGTAATTTAAGAAAATTGAAATCATATCAAGCATCTTTTCCAACCACAATGTTATGAGACTAGAAATCAATTACAGGAAAAAAAACTCTAAAAAACACAAACACATGGAGGCTAAACAATACGTTATTAAATAACGAAGAGCTCACTGAAGCTATCAAAGAGGAAATCAAAAAATACCTAGAAGCAAATGACAATGAAAACACGACAACCCGAAACCTATAGAATTCAGCAAAAGCAGTCCTAAGAAGGAAGTTTAAACCAATACAATCCTACGTCAAGAAACAAGAAAAATCTCAAATAAATAACCTAACCTTAAACCTAAAGCAACTACAGAAAGAAGACCAAATAAAACCCAAAGTTATTAGAAGAAATCATAAAGATCATAGCAGAAATAAATGAAATAGAAACAAAGAAAACAATAGTAAAGATCAATAAAACTAAAAGCTGGGTCTTTGAGAAGATACACAAAATTGATAAACCTTTAGCTAGACTCA